>NC_081770.1:13562454-14272454 GCF_963082965.1 Carassius carassius | reverse complement strand
AACAGAAATGTTCAAGATCTCCAAAGCAGGTTTAATTATACACTCCATACTTGTTTGGGTTTCCTTTTGCACAAATCATTGCTTCACTGCGGCGTGGGATGGAGGCGATCAGCCTGTGGCTCTGCTGAGACAATAAAGCCCAGGTTTCTTTGATAGTATCCTTCAGCTCCTCTATATTGTTTGTCAGATGTTACTTAGCATCAAAAACTAACTGAGACATATACACATCTACACATTCAGAATATAAAACTATAAATAAATAAACAGACATATAAGGTAAATGGGGCATGTAGGTAGTGCCAGGGATGGCTGGTGTTTTTGGGGTTGGGGGGAATTTGGACCCTGTTGCCCCGCAGCATCTTTCCCTAGCACTCCCAGCACTCGGATCAGAGGTAACCCCAATAATTATTAAATATTTATTAGTTTATAACTTAATATTATTATTATTACTTGCCCTCTTCAGTGTCCACCACCCTTTCCCAGTCTTAAATTTAATTATTATTATTATGGTTATTATTAATATTGTTGCTAATACATTTTTTTCTTGATTTTTAAAGTTATACTAATATCTGTTATTAAACTTTTAAGATTCTATTTCATTTGTATGCTTCCTCCTCCAACTGTAGACACAATGACACACGAACGCACACACACACACACATACACACACGCACGCACACACGCACACACACACACACACACACACACACACACACGCACACACACACGCACACACACCCACACACACACTTACACACACACACACACACACACACACACACACATACATGCATGCTCACAGACACATGAATGCACATACAGGAGCTAATCAGAATGGACTTGTAATGTTGGTTATCAGTATACAGTGTATATTTGTTTGTTAAAGTGAGTCTATATTTGGCATATGTTTATACTGTCATCTTTACTTAGCCTATGTTTTATACTTTTATGTTATATGTTTGGTCCATGGGATTCTGTATTTGGCACATGTTAACATTGTCACATTCCTTAATTGCATAATAATAATAATAATAATAATAAATTGCCCCGCCCCTAAGGGTTCAGCAACAATTAACTTTAGACTTTTAAATGTCTTCACAATAGCTATATGCACATCAGAAAAAAATATCTCTTTCAAAAACACAAACAGGATGAAGACTGTGACCTTTGTGCCACAGAAACATTTCTCATTCAGCTTTGCACCTTTAAACTACATCTACTTCCTGTCAATTTCCTCTCAGCAAGAAAAAAAAAAAACCTATCCGTTCTGATTTTACATATAACCTATTTTACTCCCTAACCTAACTGATCAAGTAATATTTTGATTATATGCATATTATAAATCACAGAGTCCATTTGTGTTTTTAATTTTTTTTTTGAACATGTATGGTAAACCTTGTGACAAAACGTGAAGCTCGTCTCATTTCATGTCTATACCCACTCGTTCACACAATCCTGAGATTTTCTGACACTTTGGGTTCTGGTTGGCCACTGTTTCCTGTACAACAAAGAGACAGAAATTTTTATAATGTTGAACATAACAGTAGCTCAGCTGAGGTTAATGTTCAAAGTCTTCCTGTCACTGTCAATCAAACCGTGTTTTACAAAACAACACTACACACATTCCCTGCACATCATGGGAACTCAAGATTTGTTCATCTCGTGTCGTGTCTCAGTTGACATTTTGTTCTTACTCTAGAACTCAAGGCCAAGTTCCCATGAGTAAGAACTACTTCAGATTAGCATCACAGGAGAGTTCATCTGCAGCTCTTCACCCTCATAGTGTTCCCACAGCATAACCCACCTGTACCACATGTGAACAATGACCACAGTGCCTCTCATTGTGACTCATTTTGAACAGAGCAGTGTGTCACAGCACATAATGCATCTCTTGATGCTTTGCACAAACACAAACAGTTTTGGCTACTGACTAATGAAAATAAAGCAATATAGAAATGTTATAAAACATTTATAATATATATACTGTATATATATATATTTTTTTTTTTTTTGTGATTCCTAGAAACGTTTTTTTAGTGCTGTGAACATGCAACCATTGAGTCCTCTAGATACTAATAGCAATATTTTGCAGGTTTATGCCAATTAATTTAATATCTGCTGTTTGTATTTACAGTATTTATTTGCGCATATAAACATGCACTAGATCGGGGACTATTAACTCTGGCCATCGAAGTCCATTATCCTGACAGGGGCGTAATTTATGTTTTATTCGGACCCAGAATAAGGCGAGATGAACATCACGGAGCGCTCAACACTTCTGCAGTGTGTGTTTCATTCATCCTCGAAGCCGGAGGCGCTCTCGCGCAGAAACTCGAACCAGGAAATGGACAAAAGATATTGCTGCATGAAAAACAGTTGTTTTCACAGAAAACAGAAACGTTTGCGAACATGAACACATAAAAAAATACGACTGTATAAATATTTGGTTTATTTGTGTTTTTCAAGTCATCTCCGGGTAATAAATAAAGTATATGCAGTTCTAATTCGCATAGCATTTATTACAGTATAGAAACTATTCTGCCTTATTATGTGATAAAAAAAGTGTTTGTAGTATATAAACATTAACAAGTCATCATTATTGATTATTGTCCAGCAGTTATATGATTTCTAAGCCAAATAAAAGTTATAAATTAGAGAAGAGGTATAGTAAAACTGTTCTTGTTTTCTTTTTACCAAGCATGTATCTTTTTGATCCAAAGTAAAGCAAAATTTGTACAATTATGAAATATTTCTAGTATTTAAAATAACTGTTTTATATTTGAATATATTTTGATTTCAAAGCTACATTTTTAGCATCATTACTCCAGTCACAGGATCCTTCAGAAATCATTCTGATATTCTGATTTGCTGCTCAAAAAACATTATTATGATGATATTGAAAACTTTTGAAATCTGAGTAGATTTTTTTTCATGTTTCTTTGATCAATAGACAGTTCAGAAAAACAGCATTTATCTGAAATATAAATCTTTTGTAACATTCTAAATGTCTTTATCATCACTTTTATTTGAATTATATCACAATTCAAACCAGCCTTGTGAAATAAAAGTATTAATTTCTATAATTTATTTTCAGAAAAATATGATATGATGATAGAATATCAGCATATTAGAATGATTTCTGAAGGATGTGACACTGAAGAGCAGAAGAGACTTCTTTATAAAATATTAAGAGTCTTACTGCTCAAAAACTGTTGACTGGTATACAGATTACATAAGTGTTATGCTGTAATATATATATATATATATATATATATATATATATATATATATATATATATATATATATATATAGTTTCTGTCCCCCTCACTTCTGATATGATGGCTACGCCCCTGCCTGCGTTCAGCTCCAACCTCGCTCAAACTCACCTGCCTTCTAGTAATCCCAAATACATTGATTCGCTTGTTCTGGTAGCTATAATTGATTAGGTTTAGAGCTAACATTGCATGAAAGGGGACCTAGAAGGCCAGAGCTGAGAGCACATGCATTAGATTTTAAATGTGGTCTATATCTCCCTCAGGTGGAGAGCAATAAGAATAGCACGTGCTGTTCAGGGAATACTCGGAAGAGATGATTTGTTGAATAAAGTTGTTATTTTTGTTTTCCTTTGCGTACGAAAAGTATTCTCGTAGCTTTGTTAAATTACGGTTGAACACCGGTATCAACATGGACTATTTTATCGACCTTCTTGCTAAGTTTCAGGACCTTGATCGTGGTAATTACATTGTTGTCTATATGGAAGGGTCAGAGAGATCTCCGAATTCATCAAAAATATCTTAATATCTATATAACACGATATTGGAAGAGAAAAATCGTTTATTTTGATTCAGATGTATGAATCACGTGGTTTTCAGACCAGACGAACGCACAACGCAGCGGTGAACGAGGCTTCGGCGTCACAGATCACGTGCTTCAGGCAAAACGAATCAAGCTCCGATACAGCGTTTTATTATGAAGCTTCGGGGATTTGTGTTGAACGTAACATCACTCTACAGCGCTATATGTGCACCTTTTCTAGCCGTTTGCTGACGGAAATAGACATTTAGCAGGCTACAATGTGTAATTCAATTTTAATACCGATGTATTAGCCTAATTTATTTATGTTAAATTTTTCCTACCACAGAAGAATAACCCCTCTTGTGAAGCTTCACCTAAAAACAATTCATTAATAAATGCTGGAAAAATCACGTCAGCCTAAAAGTGAAGAAGGCAGAGCTAAAGAAAGAAGAGAGAACATGAATGAACCCTGTCGAATAAAACAAGAAGATACTGAAGAACAAAGAGGTTGGTGTTTATTTCTTGGTTCTTCATTAAAACAGATCATCAGATTTAGTGGTTGTATAGGTACAAAAGGTGTAAGAGCTGCGAAATAAATGTTAAAGGAGAAAATTATTTTCAGGACACTTTCCAAGAAATTAGTATATAATGATGGCTTCTTTTCTTTAGTTGTTAACAAATGGTTAGTGAAATAAGATTTGGGAATCTTTATATTGATTATCAACATCAGGAAGCTGGACTAGATATTACACACATTTTGCAATCATATTACTAAATATTAGATAGTTTTGAATCTTGATTTATTAAATGTTATTGCTGAAACATATTTAATAATTATTACTACAAAACCCTCTGATTGGTCCCTGAAATGTTTAAAAAATATATAATTGGAATATCAGTGTACAGAATAATGCATCAAAATGATGATTTCTGCTGTCATATCAGTGTTCACGCATGTGTTTTTTCCTTCAAATTGATCTTTTATGTTTTTCTCTTATATTTTACAATCTCTTACATTTTAGACCTGAAGGGAGAAATCAAGGACAGTGAAGAAATCGCTGAAGCGGAGGAGAAACACAAAATCAAATCCGTAATAAAGTCTTCGGGCCACTCACCGGAAAGAAAAGCCCAAAAAACGTTCACCTGCTCTCAGTGTGGAAAGCGTTTCTTATACAAACAGAGTCTGAAACATCACATGAGAATCCACACGGGAGAGAAGCCGTACACATGTGATCAATGCGGGAAGTGTTTCGCACAGAGAGGAGGTTTTAAATATCACATGAAAATCCACACTGGAGAGAAACCTTACACGTGTGATCAGTGCGGGAAGTGTTTCACACATGCCGACAGTTTTAAATTACACCTGCGTTCCCATTCTGGGGAGAGGCCTTATTACTGTGATCAGTGTGGTAAAACGTTTATTAGGGTAGCATCCCTGAAGAGGCACCTGAAAGTTCATACAAAGGAGAAGCCTTATGTGTGTTCTCTGTGTGGAAAGAGTTTTAGTCAGATGGGTGCTTTAAATACACACCAGATAAGGCACAGCGGTGTGAAGAATCATATGTGCTTTGATTGTGGGAAATCCTTCGTTAGAGATGCTGAACTGAAACAGCACCAGAAAACTCACACTGGAGAAAAACCTTACAAGTGTTCACACTGTGACAAGACATTCAGTCAAATGGGACATCGGAAAATACACGAGAGGATCCACACTGGAGAGAAACCTTTCTCATGTGAGCAGTGCGGGAAGAGCTTTACACATCCAAACACTCTTAGATTACATCTCCTTTCTCATTCTGGAGAAAGACGGTATAACTGCGATCAGTGCGATAAAACGTTTGTTAAGGCAGTATGCCTGAAGGCCCACAGGAAAGTTCATTTAAAGGAGAAACCTTACAAGTGTTCTCTGTGTCTTAGGGGTTTTACTCAGCTGGGTGCTTTAAAATTACACCAGAAAAGACACAGCGGCGTGAAAGATTATGTGTGCTTTGAATGCGGGAAGACCTATATCACAAAAGCTGAATTGAAACTGCACCAAAGGACTCACACTGGAGAAAAACCTTACACTTGTTCACTCTGTGACAGGAGATTCAGTTGGTTAGCATCTCTGAAAATACATGAGAGGAGCCACACTGGAGAGAAGCCGTATCACTGCTCTTCGTGTGGGAAGAGCTTTAGTAAATTAGCTTCTCTACACAGTCATTCCAGAGGAAAATGTCCAATGGAAGAAAGGCTTCCTTCCATATCAGTCTTTCCCAACCAGTTGCAATGAGTGTCTGGACAAAGAACCACAAAAGTTTTTCCAGTGAAAAAGTGTAAGATTCTGATCAACAAAATGAGGCTATCGCATATTTAAGTGAGTCATGTGTCTGATATATATAAATTATATAATTGTAAATATTAGAGGACCTTGTTCTTCATCCTTCTTGTGCTTATGTGCTTATATCATCTCGTTCTTTTAACTCAAGTCTATTTACCAAATGCAGGTGCAAGATACTGTGTTTCTACCATATAATGCAATATGATGGCAGGAGAATGGACACAGTTCTGATGTCTTGCTGTAACTGTAGCCTACACATACATCTACAAACATAAGATTAATAAAGCAGTTTATGTTTAAACTTAATATATTGCTCTGTTTTTAACAGGTGGCTTATGTATAAACAGAATTATTAATTTAATTTTAATAAACTAATTTAACCAACTCGAATAAATTATATTTAAACATATATTCTGATTCTGTTTTTTATACTGCTGTGCCCATATATTTACTTATATTACACTGTCAGCTGATCTGAAAATGGGTGTCATTTAATAACTTATGCAATTAGTTTTATTTGTTGCTTACACATATGTACATTTATTTCTAAATGTATTTATTATTCCTTTTAACCTTGCATATAGTTGAATTATCCACCCAGCAATTAACCAATAAATGCTAGAACATTCACATCAGTCTGCAAGTGAAGAAGACATAATTTATAGAACGATGAGTAATCGAGAACCTTACAGAATGAAATGTAAAGATTCAGAAGAACAGAGAGGTTAGTGTTTATTCATGATTCTTCATTAATGATGCCTAAGACTTAATTCAAGCTGTTTCCATTTAAACCAATATACATTACTTTGAATAAAAGAACAGACAAAATATCACTTGGAAAGCTGCATGGACATACAGTTAATTTATATATATATATATATATAATTATATTATTGCCTAGCAGTTGTCTACTTTCTGCTGTTACAGCATATTAAACCTTTCTTACTTTTGTCTTGGAAGATAATGGGGAGAGGGAAGAACTGAAGGAGAAACATCATCATTTCAAAACTGGAGAAAAATATAAGTCCTTCACAGACTAAAAGTAAATTTGTATTAAAAAAGAGACAAAGTATCTTTCACCTGCCCTCAACTTGGAAAGACTTTCACATTAAAAAAGAAAGCCTTAGGTTTCAAATGAAAATCCACACTGGAGAAAAGCTATGCACATGTGACCAGTGCGCAAACGTTTCACAAAAAATAAATAAAAGGATCCCTTTAAAGGGAAAATTCTGTCTTCATTCACTCACCCTCATGTCGTTCCAAATCTGTATGAGTTGTTTTTCTTATGTTGAACATAAAATAAGATATTTTAAAGATTGCTAGTAATCAAACAGTTGGTGGTTTCCATTTACTTCCATGGTAGGAAAATAAATACTATGTAAGTGTATAGGAACCACAAACTTGATTTTTGGGTGAACTATCCCTTTAAAGGTCACATGAAAACCACACACATGTGATCAATCTCTAAGTGAACACATGACCATCCACACTAGAGTGAAGCCATTTGCATGTGATCAGTGTAGTTTCAGAAAGTCATGCACTTTTAAAGTACATCTGCGTCATCATTCTGGAGAAAGACCAGTTAAAGGGTTAGTTCACCGAAAAATTAAAATTATGTCATTAATAACTCACCCTCATGTCGTTCCAAACCCGTAAGACCTCCGTTTATCTTTGGAACACAGTTTAAGATATTTTAGATTTAGTCCGAGAGCTCTCAGTCCCTCCATTGAAGCTGTGTGTACAGTATAATGTCCATGTCCAGAAAGGTAAGAAGAACATCATCAAAGTAGTCCATGTGACATCAGAGGGTCAGTTAAAAATTTTTGAAGCATCGAAAATACATTTTGGTCCAAAAATAGCAAAAACTACGACTTTATTCAGCATTGTCTTCTCTTCCGGGTCTGTTGTAGTGATATCCGGTTCACAAACGAATCATTCGATGTAACTGGATCTTCTTGAACCAGTTCACCAAATCGAACTGAATCGTTTTAAACGGTTCGCGTCTCCAATACGCATTAATCCACAAATGACTTAAGCTGTTAACTTTTTTAATGTGGCTGACACTCCCTCTGAGTTCAAACAAACCAATATCCCGGAGTAATTCATGTACTCAAACAGTACACTGACTGAACCGCTGTGAAGAGAGAACTGAAGATGAACACCGTGCCGAGCCAGATAACGAACAAAAGACTGACTCGTTCTCGAGTCAAGAACCGGTTGCATCGGTTTTCGGATCACCAGCACTTCTTTCGGACAGTTCGATTCAATAAACCAGTTGAAGAAAATGGTTCACCGGATTGTTTGCGCTCGATGTAATGGGACTGAATCACACATGCGCAGTATCATCAGCTCCAGCAGAAATGGTTCTTGACTTCACCTTGAGGAAGAGTTATGTGTTGGCATGTAATCCCTTTCTTTCTTTCAAGTAGTTTCTTTGATTGATTGAAATCATTAGTTTATGAGTCTTAACTGTACTTCCTCTTCAAAATGTATCACTCTTGTTTCATTTACTCTCTTTTATAAAGGAAAGTAGAGCATTTTATACATGTATTCATAATAAAACTTCTAAAAAGATGTGTGTAACTTATTGGTTTTGATGTACTATTGATGAACTGTTGGTGTTTTATTCATCTGAAGCACACTCCATACCAATCGGTGGCGGTAATGCACCAATTCGACGTAGCGTTTCTGAATTCTTAAGGGTCGTTTCTGTTTTGCTTTCATCGGGTAAGCGCTGTTTGTGCGTCTGTTCTGGCGACTTTATTTTAAAACTTTATCTTTTTTATTTTATTTATTTTTTTTGTCTAAATCTGGACGAGTGCGGATCTCTTTCATCTTTGTAAAACGTTATTTTCAAGTAAACATGACATGACATGCTACATGGCTGTGCTCTCGTGACATTCACACACACACACACACACACACGTTTGTTTTTGTGAAAAGTAGGGACATCCCATAGGCGTAATGGTTTTTATACTGTACAAACTGTATATTCTATGGCCCTACACCAACCCTACACCTAACCCTCACAGGAAACTTTGTGCATTTTTACTTTCTCAAAAAACTAATTCTGTATGGTTTATACGCGTTTTGAAAAATGGGGATATGAGTTATGTCCTCATAAGTCACCCTCTCCTTGTAATACCTGTGTCATACCCATGTCATTATACATATAGTTGTATATAGTTGTGTCCTGATATGTCACAAACATGAGAGCACACACACAAACACACAAACACACACACACACACACACATATATATATATACTAGGTGTCACCAGAGCACAGTGATATAAGCACTTCGAAGCAAACCTTCCTACTAGCCACATTTTCAATGATACAGAATTTCAGTAAACTTCGTATCTGTCAATAATTTTATACACACAGTGTTTAGAGTTCTGAATGATGGAGTGTTTTTTGCTTTGACGGTTACTGGTATTTAACCCCTTTGTGTTGTGGCAACAATGTTTTGCAAGTCATCTCTGTAAATGTGTTTACTCTGCTGAATCTCGACATGTTCCCGCCTAAAGTCCCTGCCCAAAGAAAACAATTGAAAACCTAAATGTGTGGAAACATGTCCTGTCAAGACAGAAAAACAGGAACTTCTAGAGGGATATATTAAAACAAGCAGCAGGTTTAAATGTGTTAATGAACATTAAATGTGATGCAAGAATTCAATTTAATTATTTTTGTGGATTGTAATGCTAAAAGCTTTCAGATTTGCTTTATATTCTAGAATATATTCAGGAAAGTGATCATATATTAAGAAACACTTAAATACTTAAAATTGCATAAAACACAACAAAGTTTGAATTTCATTCAGAGCAATGTTTATGAAATAATGCTAAAAAATAAAATACACATACACTGTAACTTTAAGGCAGCTGTAGAGCATGAACTAAGAGATCATGTCAAAACAAGTTAACTCTGCTGTTTAGGCATTTCTTGTGCATTATGAAGCTATACTGAATCCACTCGTTCTCAGACCTTTTAAAATCGATTTTTTTTAGGAGCTGCCAGAGTCTCAAAGTGACAAATGGAAATCCCTAAAATACATGACTCCTTGTACAGTTATCTGTCAGAGATGGTGTTTGAAAACTCAACTGAAAGTCAGATATTTTTTTTAATGTTTGATGGATAACAATGAAATGGCAGTGTTGAAATAAATAACTAAAAAATAATACATTTGTATTTTACCTCAGTGATTCTCAACTGGTTTCATTTGATGACCCAAGTTTTACATCAGACATTTGACCAAAATTGCTAATAATACTAAAGTGAGAGTAAGTCAGCCCAAATGCTGAAATGGATTAATATTACGATGAGCAATTATTATTATCAATTATTAACATGAAATGGGCCGAATATGATCACTATTTTAGTTTCTAAATCCTTCCATTTTCCAAATCACTTGATTTAATTAAATGATTTCACTTTTACATGCTGCATTTCAATATCTGCTGCATGCAACATTGCATCCATCACATATATCCTTAAATACTGGGCTCATGAACCGGCAGTTTCAGTTGAGAAACACTGCTCTGTATGGCAGTTAGATTTTTTTCTTTTTTAAGACAAAACATCACAAATATTTCGCTCTTTAGGTGCTGCAACACTTGTGTACACTATGTCGTCTTCTCCATCAGGTGTCTGTGGGAAAATAATCACAAAGACAAAATCAGGAATCATGTTGATGCCACAATCACAAAACTGAAGAAAGCAAATCTCTTTGAGAATAACAAAATACAGACAGAAAATTCATCATATTATTAAACTGATCAACAGAGTTGAAAGTAAGACGCTTAGCTCTCAAACTGCTGCTTTGTATGAAATTCCAAAATTTCAAGAACAGCGAAAACTGCTCTAGAAAACCAAACAAGACGTTCCTTCATCCGTTCAACTCGTATCAATGCTGCTGTTGGTTACAGAGTCTGTGAATACATTTTAAAGCCTTCTTTTGTGGGACAGAATTGCAGAACTTCACGGCTTAATTTCAATAAAAGGTCGTTTTATACAGGAGAGGAAGTTCTGAAAGGGGCATTATACCTAATAATGCTATTTCCTATAAAGAGTACAGAACTGAAATAAAAAATCTGTGAAGAAAATAATTAACACATCCAAACCGACAAAGCCAGACTGAAAAAAATACTGAAACAAACTGTAAAAGGAAGCAGTATCTCACAATCACAGACAGAGCAGTTTGTGATAAAACAAGTCTTCATGCGACTAGTCAATCTGCAACAAATATGGCATGATCTGCACACACATGCATGAATGATCATGGTAAATGGTAAATGGACTGCATTTATATAGCGCTTTCAACAGACCACATGGCCATCCAAAGCGCTTTACAAGTTGCCTCACATTCACCCATTTACTCACTCATTCACACACCGATCATGCAAATATATGCACAAGAATAGTAAAGCAGCAACAAGACAACAGCAAGAAGTCTATTGATGTCTATTTCAAAGGGAGTAAAACAGTGTCACTATAGGATAGAATATGAATATAAATAAAGCTTGATCTTCTATCTATTTTAGAGATCTATAAATCTTCATAAGGGAGTAAATATGAACAGCGAAGGAAAACTAAAATGACTACATTGTTGAAAAGTCTCCATGATTTGTTAATGTTTGACAAGTTCAAACAGCAGGTGTTTGATGTAACATTACACGGTAACCTACAGGACAAGATAAGAAAAGATAAAGATTCATCATTATTTGTGAATCACAGGTAGAACAGGTTTACTGTCAACTGACAAACTGAAGCCTTTTCAGTCTGTTGCTACTAAAATCCACTGAATTTATTTGTCATACTAATCCATATTTGTAAAGATTTGCACACTGTTAGTAATGAGTGTAGCTTAAATCCCTGTTCATTAGAAAGGGTTGTCCATCATGAAGTGCCTGATGCATGGTGCATGTGAAACATAACATATCACTTAAATGAATCACTAGCTTTAAAACCAAATTCATCTATAATTCAGCTTAAAATAAAAAAATTCTGTTACAGTAAGAAATAAGCAAGCACAGACCGGTATTGAGAATTTTTTTCTTTGAGCATTAATAATCCATCAGTTCTCTAATGCTAAGCTTTCCACAGGCAGACAGCGAGACACAATGCACACAGCAAATCAGCATCTTACCGTATGATGTAAAGGATGTGCAACGAATGTTGCTGTAGCATAATGTATGTCTTCATTTTCAACTGTTTTAATAATAACCACAGTTCAACTATAAAACATTGACATATGATAAACACTTTTCCAACACAAAGATGAATACATGCAGTCGCAGTAATACTTGCCAGGTTGTGCTGTTTGTTTACGGGTCTTGATGTACCTAAACAGAATCACGCCCAAAACTGCAATTATGGCCACCAGCAACAATACACCAACTATCAGTGGTATGAAATAGGAACGGAGAGATTCTGTAATAAAAAAGAGAAAACAATATTTAGTATAAAGCAGATCTGTAAAACATTTGTCAAATAGTGTTTAAAGTTAAAATTCACAACTTAAGAAACTCTTAATACTGTTTTTATTTTTTTTGCATTGGTTCTTATTCATAACAACAAAGAATAAAATTTTTTTTTTATTATATTGTGAGTATTAATCTAGTAATGATTATTAAGAAAAAATATGGGGGGAAGAATAAAGGTTGCTAGACTAATTTGTTTTGGAACCTTCAGAAATCTTCAAAACATCAATTATAATTATATTGATCATAATGGGAATTTAAAATGTAAATTTTTTATTTTGACTCATTAAGCCAGCACAGGTCACATATTTATATCAGTACAGATGAGGAGATTAATCACAGCTGACTCACCTGGACACGTGTGACAGAGTTGAGTGACGTCCAGATGTGTGGTCTGGTTTGTGATGGGATTGTTGATCACACAGCTGTAGATGTTGTTCTCCTGATATTCCACCTCCAGAGGTAGAGAGAGACTGATGCTGAGATCAGACACACTGATGCTGGACAATAAACTGTTTCCTTTGTACCAGGAGAGAGTCACAGCACTCACATTCACAGCTGAACACAGCAGTGAACAATTAGACACTGATGAACCTGATGATGATGATGATCTTTCAAATGATGAAGAACAGTTTGAAGAGTTACTGGTGATGACAGGAGAGGTAAGAGGAGCTGGAAAACAATATAGAAAGAACAAGTAAAATTAAGTGTTATCTCAACAACTCACAAAAAATAACATGATGCAGTTGTTTTCTTACAAGTCTAATCAAAATGAAACCAAAATTTTAAATGCAAGGCTGAAAAATAAATTACTGCTTGTACAGTATCTAATCTGAGACATTGATTGATCATTTAAGCAGCTGAATTATTATCTCAACATTTGGTTTGTCATTTCATAGTTTCTGGGATTTGAATTAACATTTGGAAACTTTTATACAACATATAGAGTTCAGAAATAAAAATGAATGAACAATTCTAGCATTAGTGAGAGTTTACTCACCATACACAGTAACAGTGAATCTCTTCAGTGAGGTTTCTCCACTGATGACGGTCAGTTTATAAAGTCCAGTGTGTTCAGATCTGATGTTTCTGATGGTCAGAGATCCAGTTTGATTGTCCATCTGGAGTCTTTCTCTGAATATTCCATCATCACTGACGAAAATAAAGTTTATTTGGTCTCTTTTAATGATTTCAGCTATTCGAGTGTTTTGAGGTCCAAACGTCCACAGAATCTGATCATCTCTCTGTACTTTAACATCAGTGTTTAGAGAGACAGAATCTCCCTCCAGCACTGACACTGACTTCACTTCATCTGTCACAGCGACAAACACACCTAAAACAAAGGAAAATATTAGTCATAAACAAACAAGGATAAAATGAGGGTTTTAAACTAATATAAAAATTAGAATATAACGGTACACACACACACACACACACATAAAAGACTATTTGCATAGCCATACTGTATTTACACTACATATTTGCGGGCTTTTCCAGTCAAGACCACCCAACATGAAATGCAATCCGGCTTACCATTTGTGATAAGAATCCCTAAACAGAAGAAAGCAGCATCTGAACGCATATTATTCAAATAATGTCCGAAAGATTTTTGATAATTAAAGTCCTCATAGCGCAGTGGAAACCGTGCGTTAAAAACGACAGCTGCACTGCTAAAAAAGAGGAAGAAATGGAGGGAGGGCGTATGTGGCTTTATGACGCTATGACGCTTAAAAAGAGTATTATTTAAATCTTTCGTGAATTCGTTAAGATATTTGTTCTTAATTTAGAACTACTTCACCATATACTGATTTTGATTACGTGTATTAACTGAGAGAGTATCTTCATTATATTCAGTCTTTGTAGATATCACTAACGGTCTATTATAATCATAAATTATCCCTATAATACATTGTTAATCTAAATTCTGAGTTTACTGGAGAAAACATTCTTCACACATTCAATGGACAAATACAGGGAAACAGGATAATAAACCAAATAAATTTATTTGTGATTTTGAATGAATAACAAACCATATATGAACTTCCTTTGGTTATGACTCCACCCCCTGAGGGGGTGTTAGGGGCTTGGGATCTTGAACCCCCTTTTTTTTTTTTTTTTTTTTTAGAAACAAGATAAAAAATATGGCAGATATGAATTTTATTTGCATCAAAAGTAGAAATTAACTGTACTGTAAATAAAATTAATTTATTATCCTCAATGCCTTCCTGAGTTCACACTCTCTAGAGATTTTTTGACACTTTGGGTTCTGGTTGGCCACTATTTCCTGTAGAGCAATTTATACAAATGCAGAAACATGTCAAATCTGTGTTTATCAAATGTAGTGGTGATGTGTGAATATCATTCATAGGTTACAATTTGCAACAATAAATATTTCAGACAGTATATGCTATGCTGCTGACACGTGATCTAACTATGTTTAATACCATAATTGTTTGGAGATCTGAGTGTGTAATGAATCTTTAACATCATCCATCCATTTTGGATGAAGCATGAAGATACTGATACAACTGACCTAAAAATCTTCAATTACCATACCAGTTGGTTAACACTTTTTATACTTTCATCCAAAGAGACTTACAAGTGACGAACATCATAAGCATTTGGTTCTAAAGCAGACAATTGTATATAAACATAAGGTTTAGTGCAAACCATTAGCAAAGTTGGAATTTAGCAAAGGTGCAGAAAAGAAAGGACATTTCTAAATACATAAATAACTACATTTACTAATGTTATCTACTGATGCAAAGGACAAATCAGGTGGCAAACATGAGTCTGGGAACAGAAGCAGTCCACTGCTCAAATGCACAAAAGCCAACCACATACATCCCATAATAGACAAGTTCTCATGTACTAGCTATCCATTTACCCAAAAACAAAACCACATCGGTTCAGTGAACATGCAGACGTATCGCTTAAATAAACCAGACCACAGCAGATCTCACTCTGACTCAGAAACTCAGAGATGTCACTGTGTCACAGTGCATGAAGACCCTCATGTTTATTCCACTCACAGGCCTTCTGAGCATCCACTGCAGAAAAACAACACCCAGTGCAAAATCTTTTCATATATCATTTTCCATTGGCAAGGAAATTTAGATCCAGATCAGGGGTGTGGGAACATTTTTAAAATGCGATTACACATATAAGAGGATCTGGGATATTCAAATTCCATTTGAAATTTTCAGCCCTGGAGAAATAAAATTTTTGCATCTTCTGTTAAAAAGCTGTAATGTAATGTCAGAAATGTTATTACAAAATGAAAAAAATCTCAAGCAAATCAATCTTGAGCACAGTTAATTCATGCTAGCAACATGAAAACAATGTCATTGGTTTGATTGAACAAAGTCCTGTTCACTGGTTTTGAGACACACTGCAGGATTTTCAGCTGTCTTAGACAAAAGATTGGCATCGTGAAACAATTGTGGCGATTTCTGTGATTGTGGCTCCTAACTGGTGGTCCTATGTTGTACAATGAGAGAGGTTCAAAGACAGCTGTTGTCACAGAACTGCGACCAAAGATAGCCTACGATAAATTGCTGTCAGTGTCAGAAATACAGCATGATCATTGCACAATATGTCTGCAATTACCAACCACATTTACCAGTAAAAATGTAACATGAAATCAACGCGACATGGTGCTAAAATATAAAACTGTTATTATAAAGAACCTTTAAAGTCTGAAAAACCTTTTTGTTTCACAAAAGGTTCTTTGTGGTGAAAGAAGGTTATTCAGATTATAAAAAGTTAAGACTGGATGGTTCTTTGTGGAACCAAAAATGGTTCTTCTACGGCATCGCTTGAATAACCTTTTGAAGTACCTTTATTTTTAAGAGTGTAGTCTATGTCTTATCCATGGAAACTATTTACAGTAAATTATAAACCACTGTTTATCTCTAGACTGCTTACATCAGCTTCAGATAGTAGCAGTTTGTGTGCTCGTTGCATCAACTGCTTAGCTTTTAGTTTGTTTGTGTGTGCTTTCTGTTGATGCTTGATTATTTTAACTCTATAGTTATAGGTCAAGTCTTGTGATTTTGTTTTACACTTCCCAGATATACAGCAACTTTCAAAACATTTTTTTACCATAATGATGATGCAGATCTTACAGCATCTTTGTCTTTCTTTTTCGACCAAATCTTTCCCGTAATGGATTAGCTATCTGATACCAGGCAGCTGATACCATTTCATCTGATACCATTTTACCCAGATGATTCGGTAATGCTCTCTTGATGGCCAAAGGGATTGATTACTTCCTCCAGACTTGATCTCTGACAATGTAGTAATTGTTCCTCTTTTTAGTTCTCTAAAAAAACGTTTATGACTGTAACAACTGGAATAAAATCAGCACACACTTGGAAGTTGTTGCATCAAAGAAATTGCTTAATTTTCTCTTAATATAACAGATCATATAAGAAATTATTGTATAAGATTCTAGTCAAACAAACAGGAAAATCTCCCCCACATTAGCTCAGAGAAATTCATGAACGTCCTCCCTCTATTTCAGTTTCTACATCTCTTTACCATCTCTCGCTTACAAACCACATCCTGACCACACTGTCACGAGAGACAGAATCCAATTACGTGACTAGAAAAATTATTAATTTAAATGGAGTCTAGTAAACAAATTCATGCACATGTTGATGGCAAAATAAGAGTGTGCACAGTTCACCACATGTAATTCTTGAGAATACATGGCTACTTTTGGATGACAGGCTTTTTGACCGTGATATGCTTAGCCTAAGCATCTACAAGCAGAATGTGATCAGGCTGGATAGTTGGTTGAGGCAGTGATCAAGTGGCAACGTCCAGGCCATGTGTCCGAGCTGCGATCATTTAGGGTTTTGCCAGCTATCATCGTCGTTTTATAGAGGGTTTTGCTAAATTGCCTACATTAGCTAGTGGCTGAGTTAGCTGGTATAAATGCTCGAAAATGGACTGGACGGGACTTTGCGGCGGCCTGGACAGAAGTCAGTGAACAGAGCTTTGAAAGATTGAAAGCTAAACTTACCTCGTCCCCAGTCCTGGCCTATGCCAATTTTGCGTTGCCTTTCAGTTTAGAGGTAGATGCCAGCAATAGTGGCTTGGGGGCTATACCGTCACAGGTAGGTAGGGTCCAGCTGATAGCAAATGCAAGCCACGGCGTCCACCCACCAGAACACAACATGATTAATTACACCTCAATGAAGCTAGAGTTTTTGGCTCTGAAATGGGCAGTTACCGAAAATTCTTGTGAGTATCTCTTGGGGCATAAGTGTATAATCTACACTTATAACAATCCTTTTAAGTCACCTCACCTCTGCCAAGTTGGGAACCGAGCAGCGATGGGCAACCCAGCCTGCATGCTTTGATTATGAAATTCTATATTGATCTGGCCGAAATAACAAAAATGCTGATGCTTTGTCTTAGCAGTATTTAACAGCTGTTACTACCTCTCCTCTTCCAGAGTCCTTGCAGCAGGCTGTGGCCTAACATCACTCAAGCTGCCATTTTTGTTTTACCTTATCATTCTGCTTCTGATATGTGTTCTCTGCAGTGGGCTGATCCTGATATTAGACATGTTTTAACCCTTCTGAGGCAGAAGAGGTGCCCTAGTTTGTCGACGCTTCAAATGTTATCCACCTAGAATTTGGCTTTGTTGAGGCATTGGAATTGTCTGGTGGAGAGGAATGGCATATTGCATCGTCTGACTTTTCAACCTAATGGTGGTGAGGAGGTCTTTCAAGTTCTGCCAGCTTCTTTGAAGCAGGACATACTCACTCAGTTACAGCAAGATCATGGGCATCAGGGGGTAAAGCAACTGAACTTGTCCACCAGCCTCATGACCCAGTGAGATTCTTGCCCTGGATTTTACAATTCTGGAACCTAGAATTGGAAATGGCTTGGAAAATGTGCTGGTTATGATTGACATTTTTAGAAAATATACATTGGCCATACCTACCCGGGATCAGAGGGCCTCTACCATGGGCCAAATCGTTCTGTCAGAGTGGTTTTGTAAATTTGGGGTGCCAGGTCATCTCCACTCTGATCAGGGCCACAGTTTTGAGAGCCGTTTTATCAAGCAATTGTGCCAGCTGTATGGAGTTATGTGGACACATACTACTCCTTACCACCCAGCTGGTAATGGACAATGTGAACGTTTCAATAGGACAATTGTCACAGTGTCTGGTTCATGTATCCCTGGGTGTCCACTAGAGGTCTCGCTTCCCCATATCGTCACCCCACTTCAGGAACTGTTTTCACACTAGCCTTTGTCATTACTCATCACTGTTCATTGCACACAGCTGTCCCCACTTACATTGTTTGCACATGCCATTAAATTCCCTGTTGTTTCTGTCATTGTTATGGAGTCCTTGGTTTATGTCACCAGGTTTTTCGTGTTCGGTGTGTGTTTTTTTTTTCATGTTTCTGGTTTTGGACTGCTCACCTGGATTTTGAGCTTTGCCTGGCTAAGTTACGATTCTGGATAACCCAATAAACACTGCTTCTGGATCTCCCTGTTTGTGTGTGTGTATCGTGACAGAAGGAATCCATCATGCACAGATCCAGCGGTGTGGGATTTCGAATCCGTTCCCCAGCCACCATGGAGAAGCCGAGGGGGAGACTCTTGAATTTAACCACCCTCCGTCAAAGGGGGAGTGAGGTGGGTGTTCTGGCTCAAATGTTTTGGACCATGGCAGTAGGGCTGGGGTATAACGATGAGGCACTTAAGGACATGTTTAATCACTGCCTGGATGACCCTTTGCCTCAATGGGAGATGAAGGGGCTAGTAATCCTGGACATTTGGGGCTTCACCAATTACCTACACCATCGTAGTCAATGGCATACACCAGCCACACCTGTCTCTCTATACACGATGGCCGACTCTACGCTTGTGTTTCTAGACAAGATGGCCACCCGCCCAGCGCCACTGCTCGACGGCCGCCAGCCCAGCTCCACTGCACAAGATGGCCACCAGCCCAGCACCACTGTACAAGATGGCCGCCACCCCAGTGTCACTGCACAAGATGGCCAAATCAGGTCCCTGTGGACGCTCCAGAGTCGAGTCAGGTTCCCGTTGACTTTCCAGAGTCGAGTCAGGTCCCCGTTGACGTTCCAGATTTGAGACAGGTCCCCATTGACTTTCCAAAGTCGAGTCAGGTCGTCGTTGACTTTCCAGAGTAGAATCAGGTCCCCATTGACTTTCCAGAGTCTAGTCAGGTCCCCGTTGATCATGTCCCCGTTGACTTTCCAGAGTCTAGTCAGGTCCCCATTAACTTTCCCACCAGTCATGGCCACCAGCCCAGAGCCACTGCACAAGATGACTGCCAGCCCAGCGCCACTGCACAAGATGGCCATCAGCCCCATGCCACTAGACAAGATTGCCACCAATCCAGAGTCACTGCACAAGATGGCAGCCCCCGCTGACTTTTCAGAGTCAAGTCAGGTCCCCATGGACGCTCCAGAGTTGAGTCAGGTCCCCGTGGATGCTCCAGAGTCGAGTCAGGTCCCCGTGGACGCTCCAGAGTTGAGTCAGGTCCCCGTTGATTTGCCAGAGTCAAGTCAGGTCCCCGTTAATTTCCCAGAGTAGAGTCAGGTCCCCGTTGACTTTCCAGAGTCGAGTCAGGTCCCCGTTGAGTTTCCAGAGTCGAGTCAGGTCCCCGTTGACTTTCCAGAGTCGAGTCAGGTCCCCGTTGACTTTCCAGAGTCGAGTCAGGTCTCCGTTAACTTTCCAGAGTCGAGTCAGGTCCCCGTTGACTTTCCATTTTACGATTCTGGATAACCCAATTAACACTGCTAGTGGATCTCCCTGTTTGTGTGTGCGTATCGTGACAACTATGCAGAATTTGCTGTGTACCTTACTGGTTTCCAGAAAGAGAGACTGGGCGTCCTGCCTTCCCCACTTAGTTTATTGTTATAAAACTACTCCACATCAGTCAACTGGGGAGTCTCCACACTTTCTTATGTTCAACCAAGATTCACAGTTACCAACAGACTTTTTGTTGGGTAGGGTGCAGGAGTCTGAGGCTGGCACTTTCCACGACTGGATTCGAAAGCACCAGGCCCAATTTCAGGTGGCCTTTGAAGGTGCTAGAGAGAGACTGAGTAGTGCTGCCTTTGGATGTACAATATACAATGGCACATGTGAATGAACATAGGAAGATTCGACATGTATATCGGACCATGTTGAAGGCCAAAATGCAGCCATTCTCAGGAAATCTCTCAGGGTAGCTTGCCACCAACAGCCGAGCCATTTCAAAAAGACCTCAGTCAAGAATATTTTATTGATGATGTGTTCTTCATTTCTACCAGCGCGGATGGTGCTGGTACTAGATTTGCTCCAGTGAGACATGTTGCCTCTGGTAATCTTCTAGTATCCACAGAGATTCCAGTGCTGAAAACAGTCAACCCAGAGGTTCAGGGATCAATACCATCGACCTCTTCTACTGCTCTGCCTGACCATCCTGTTTCAAGTTCGAATGATGTGACTCAAGCCCCATTGGGATGGACGTCATGTTTGACAGCAGGGTAACATTCTAATTTGCTAATCACCCTGTTAGTTTTTTTATGTATTGAAAGTGTAGTAGAATGTTCTTTTTTAACTGGTGAACTTCTACTACCATTTCTGTAAAATAACTTGCTAATTAACGAAGATCTTTAATGTTTCTTTAAAGTGTACATAAGTTTTTTTTTTAAATAAAGTTTTTTTGATTGGTTGGAAGCACATCTCCATCTTCTCATTGCTTCATTGGGCCTATAGCATTTTCTTGGGTGCAATCCCCAGGGTGGCGTAGTCACTATACACCTTGAAGTTACCAAAAGTACTGCTCTGGTCACATACAGATATAAAATGCCTTACTTGTTCAGTCCGAAGATCACTGTAATTTGTTCAGGGGATAAGCGTACACTTACATCAGTGAATATGACAAATTGAAGCAGCTATATCACCCTGCAGCCCAAGACTGGTTGCCTATTGAAGCTAAGCAGGGTTGAGCCTGGTCTGTACTTTGATGGGAGACCTCCTGGGAAAACTAGGTTACTGCTGGAAGAGGTGTTAGTGAGGCCAGCAGTGGATGTTCACCCTGTGGCCTGTGTGGGTCCTAATGCCCCAGTGTAGTGACTAGGACACTACACCTACAAAATGCACCGTCTTTTAGATGAGATGTTAAATTGAGGTCCTGACTCTCTGTAGTCATTAAAAATCCCGGGGTGTCCTTTGATAAAAAGTAGGGTTGTAGCCCTTGGCATCCATGTCAAATTCTACAAAAACGTGTACTACAAAAAACGGAATATTAAAATGTTTTACTCTGGCCTTTTTATGTGGCAGAGAAACAGCCCTGGTAACTTACCGTTGGAGTCGTCAACATGCGCGCGCACACACACTCCACCCACTCGCTGCTAGTGCAAGCACAAACGTAGTCCCGGCCCGCACATGTAGCCTGTCAGATACCCCGCCGCCAATCAAATTATGGAGTTTCTTGTACTGTCTTCATCCTGGCAGTTAGAATCAAATTTGTCATCTCAAAATATAGGGACTAGTACCTAGCACCCCCCCCCCCACCAAACCTACGCCCATGTCTCACCTACATTTCATGCAAGATGCATCTTAAACATCTTAAACATCACACATCTTAGTGTGATGATCATGCTATTTTTCCAAGGTCCGTTTTGTCTGTTTGATGACACACCTCTGCTGATTTTTTTCCATCATCTTCTGCAATAGGAAACCATGTTCTAAAGCCATACACTTCAGTTTTATCCTCCCACAGGCTTGTGTAGGTCTATCATTTCTGGTAAATTAATCCTTCTATAAGAAATGTGGTAGTTTATCCCATTCTGTCTGCCTTGAATAATCCTTCTTGTATTTGTTCCCATAAGGCAAACAATCAGGTCTGAAAGACATATGTTCACACCTGGAGGTCATTTGCAGTAGATTTAATACAGCTATAAACACGTATAACTCCATCTGGTCTGCGCTCATGAACATCAACACAAAGAGACTGTGTGAGGGGAGGGATTTTCCCATCATTACTGAAATTACATCCAACAAAGAGCAGCTGGAACATTTCATATGAGGAGGGTTAAAAAGGTGAGAAGACATGACAAAAATGATATTTAGAAACTTCATCCCTGCTGAAAAAAACAGCATATGCTGGTTAGGTTTGTTTTTACCATGGTATGCTGGTTTATGCTGGTCCTTTGCCAGCACATGACCAGCATCAACCAGCATCCCAGCGTCAAAACATACCTAACCAGCATATGCTGTTTTCTTTTCAGCAGAGATTATATATCAGATAAATCATGTGTTAATTTGAACTAGTTTTGAGCAGGTTTAGTGAAACTGGAAAACTGCCTAAATTGTAATTATTTTCCAAACAATGCTCTTGTACATGTCATCTGAATAATGTTAATTGTAAACTGTAAACATTAAATTCAGACCAGATAACAACAACTGCAGTAATCTACAGAAGTCCAGCATCAAACATCCACAAATCAACCTCACACCTGCTCATCATCTTTGAATCGTTCAGCACCGCAGACAGTGAATCATCATGAAGCATCTGCTCAAACACGAGGACTCCTGATGAAACACGGGAGATCTAGTTTAGGACAGATGTTTCCCAGAGACGTTCAGTTCATCATAAACTGAGTTTCACTGTGTTGTGTGTCGATAGTTCACAGTTGTCTCTGTTCTGTCCACATCCAGCGAGCCTAACTGTAAGGAAGAAACATTCAACATCACAAACATGACTAAACCTCTGAGCTGACAGGAAGTAGATGAACAGACCTTAATTCATTCCTGAACCTGTAAAGTAAATAAAGTCATATTTAAAGATCAGATAAAATGTTTACTGACATCTGGCTGATCTTCCTTCTGAAGGCAGTAGATGATATTTGTGTATTCAGACATGTTTTGCTGTTCTCTCATTGTCAGATCTACAAACACAGACATGTGAGGATATGGAGTATATGATATTCAGTTTGTTAAATAGTTTTCTGCCATCTAGTGGAATATGAATAATAACGTGAGATACACTGCAAAAAATTATTTTCTTGGTATTTTTGTCTTACATTTTAGTATAAATATCTAAACATTCTTTAATGAAGGTGCAAGCACAATTACTTGAGTTATTATGTCTTGTTTTCTGAAAAAAGTATAAAATTGGGTTAGTTTTTGCTTTAAAAAATAAAAATAAAATAATAATAATAATAATAATAATAATAATGATAATAATAATAATAATAATAATAATAATAATAATAATAATACAAATTGCCAGTGGGGTAAGAAAAATAATTCATAGTTCATAGTTCAGTGGTGCCTGGGGCAAAAGAGGAAGGGGGGGCAAGTCCGGGTGCAAGTTCAGCTTCCTGACAGCCTGATGAATGAAGTCTGCTGGTCCTGGGCTGGAGACTCTGCAGTCTCCTCCATGATGGCAGCAGACTGAAGAAGCTGTGTGATGGGTGAGTGGGATCACCTGTGATGCAGAGGGCTTTGCGTGTGAGAGGGTTTCCATAAATGTCCTGGAGGGAGGGGAGAGAGACACCAACGATCTTCTCTGCTGCTCTCTATATGCTTTGTAGAGTCGTCCGGCAGGACACGTTGCAGGCGCCATACCACACAGTGATGCAGCTCGTCAGGATGCTCTCGATGGTGCCTCTGTAGAAGGTGTACATGATGGGGGGCAGGGGCTCTGGATCTTCTCAGTTTGCGGAGGAAGTAGAGACGCTGCTGTGATTTTTTGGCCAGTGCTGCAGTGTTTTCGGTCCAGGAGAGGTCCTCTGTGATGTGCACACCCAGGAACTTGGTGCTGCTTATTCTCTCCACAGTCACACCATTGATGGTTAAAGGAGTATGCTGAGTGTGTGCTCTCCTGAAGTCAACAACAATCTCCTTTGTCTTCTCCACATTCAGAGAGAGGTTGTTGTCACTGCACCACCCGGCCAGGTGGCTCACTTCCCTCCTGTAGTTCTGACAGACATGATGTGGTGCATGACTAGCCACTTCATGAGGATGGGAGTAAATGCAACATGAAGGTAGTCATTGAATCAGGATGGAGATGGTTTCTTAGGGACTGGAATGATGGTGGTAGCTTTGAAGCATGTGGGAACAACAGCCTCACTAAGTGAGATGTAGAAAATGTCTGTGAAGACATCAGTGAGTTCTGCTGCAAAGTCTTTCATTACACGCCCAGGGATGTTGTCAGGACCCGGAGCTTTGCGTGCATTGATCCTGCTGAAGGATCTCCTCACACTGTCTGGGGTCAGCGTTATTACCTGGTCACTGGGAGGAGGTGGAGTCTTCTGTGCAGTGGAGCTGTTTTGTCGCTCAAATCGAGCGAAGAATGTGTTCAGCTCATTTAGCAGAGAGATGTTGTTGTCACAGGTCCGCGGTGGGGGCTTGTAGTCTGTTATGGTCTGTATCCCCTGCCACAGGCTCAGTGTGTCTGCTGTCGCTGAATTGTTGGGCTATCCTCCTGGAGTACTGTCTCTAAGTTTTAACTTCGCTTCTCAGGGAAAGTTTAGATTGTTCTCAGGTATATGTGTTATTTAATATTTTTTTATAAACAGAGTATATTAATAAAATATTAACAATGTATAAGTCAATAATATACAGTAAGATTTGTCAGTTACTTGCCATTTTGTTGTGCTTGACACAGTTTCCTGCAGCAGCACATGATTATAACAGCACACATGAACACCAACAGCCACACACTGACGATTATCATCAGATTCAAATATGGATGCTGGCTCTGATCTGTAATGAACATGGAGAGAAAAACCTTGAATGAAAATGTTGTCATTAATCACTTACCCCCATGTCGTTCCATACTCCACCTCAAAATGAAAATGTTGTTAATAATATCTTCCCCCATGTCATTTCAAACCTGTAAAAGCCATGTTCTTCTTTGGAACAAAATTAAAGATATTTTGGGTGAGAACCGAGAGGCTTGTGACTGTCCCATAGACTGCCAAGTAAATAACAGTGTCACGGTCCAGAAAAGTATGAAATACATAGTGAGAATAGGCCATCTGCCATCAATGGGTTCAACTGTAATATTATGAAGCGACAAGAATACACAGTAGCATATTCATATTCTCCAAAAATGGTGCTACAGTTATGTGGAGAGAAACAGGTGAGGAACTGTTGAAAAAGGCATTATTTTTGTTTTCTTCATGTACAAAAAGTATTATTGTCACTTCATTATGTTACGGTTGAACCACTGATGGCAGATGGACTATTGTGACAATGTCTTTAATGCTTTTCTGGACCTTTACATTGTAGTTTACTTGGCAGTCTATGGGACAGTCACAAGCCTCACGGTTTTCACCCAAAATATCTTAAATTGTGTTCCGAAGATGAAAAAAGCTTTTACGGTTTTGAAATGACATGGGGGTAAGTGATTAATGATAAATTTTTCATTTTGGGGTGGAGTATCCCTTTAAGTGTCAGTCTATAAATAGGAAACATCAGTCTTACAAAGAGCAACAGATTAAGTAACATCACTGACCTGCACATGAATAACAGAGTTGAGTGATGTCCAGATGTGTGGTCTGGTTTGTGATGGGATTGTTGTTCACACAGCTGTAGATGTTGTTCTCCTGATATTCCACCTCCAGAGGTAGAGAGAGACTGATGCTGAGATCAGACACACTGATGCTGGACAATAAACGGTTTCCTTTGTACCAGGAGAGAGTCACAGCACTCACATTCACAACTGAACACAGCAGTGAACAATTAGACACTGATGATGATCCTGATGATGATGATGATGATGACGAAGAACAGATTGAAGAGTTACTGCTGATGACAGGAATGGGAAGAGGAGCTGGAAAACATGAAAGACCGTGTATGTATTATAATCAACAATCTATGATAAAATTAACATGACACACATAGATGTTCTCTTGCAAAGATAATCAAAAATAAACCAGCATTTTAAAGGCTGAGAAAGAAATGAATGCTTGTATATCTACTCTAAAACAATGATTGATCATTTGAGCAGGTATTTGATATATTATTTTAACATTTAGAAGGTGATGTCAGTTGTATTTTGGACATCATATATCATATATAATTTACGGCATTGTGAGTTTAGACTAATATATAAAAAAAATAAATGAACAATTCTAGCATTAGTGAGAGTTTACTCACCATACACAGTAACAGTGAATCTCTTCAGTGAGGTTTTTCCACTGATGACGGTCAGTTTATAAAGTCCAGAGTGTTCAGATTTGATGTTTCTGATGGTCAGAGATCCAGTTTGATTGTCCATCTGGAGTTTGTCTCTGAATCTTCCATCATTACTGACAAAAATAAAGTTTATTTGGTCTCTTTTAATGACTTCAGCTATTCGAGTGTTTTGAGGTCCAAACGTCCACCGTACCATATCATCTCTCTGTACTTTAACATCAGTATTTAGAGAGACAGAATCTCCCTCCAGCACTGACACTGACTTCACTTCATCTGTTTTAACATCAAACACACCTGAAACAGAGTTGTTGTTTTTTCAGAAAATGTAATGTAAATTAATAGTATGAAATAAACTGTACTAATCATGTCAGATTTATCTAAATTCCGTAAAAGCAAAATTACAATGAAATCACTTACACTTTGTGACAAACACCAATAGACAGAAAACAGCAGGATTTGAGATCATCTTTAAAATATGTCCGAAACGAAGAACAACAGAGATTCAAGAAATAAACAAATTATGTTTTCTTCAGATGACTTGATGAGTCCTAAATTCATGAACACACTGCTCACAAATACAGCTTTTGAGTCCAGACCGAATAAACTAAAAGAAGCAGACCACAACAGATCTCAGTGAACCTCTGAAACTGAGCTGCTAGTGAATCAGAGAGAATGAAGAGCCTCAAACAAACTGATAACAGACAGTTTCCTAAACTGTTTCACAAGCAGGAGACTATACACATCTTCTGACTTTTGTATTTAAAGGTTTTATTTTTCTTACTACAAAAGTACATTTTAATATTTAAATATTCCTTCATCATTCACTAAATGCTTCCTCATATCTCACTTACAAACCACATCCTGTGAAACCAACAGACTGCTAACCACGTTAACAGAGAAACAGTCCAATCACGTGACTCAAAATGATGTCTGATAAAAATTTTATGTATTAGAAAGAAAGGAAACATGAGTCAGTACAGAGGGTATGTTTAAGTGTGTTTATTTTTCAGCAAATACAAACCACTTCTACAGCCACTGAAATTACACCACAACAAAAACAGAAAATAAGGACAAAAACTGCTAGTATGCTTTTGGCACAAATAATAAAACCTATTACTTTCAAACAGTTTCAGTGAATAATTTCAATACTCAATACTTTCAAGAAGTGAAAATCAAGATCAATCCTGTTTAGCTTCAGTAGGTGACCGGTCTCAATCCACTTCTTATTGAACACTACTAAGATAAAACTTGTTTGCAGTTGCTTGATAATTATTATGCAACAATGTTTAAAGCAGTGTGTAAATTCATAGAGTTTACACCAAATATATGACACATCAGTAATCAAAACAATCGAGGGATTTCCATCTTTAGCTGAATGTACTGACACTGGTGGGTAGCAATAAATAAAATGACATGTTTTAATGATATTAGCTTTAGCATAGTTGTTTTCAGCTGGGTTGTTGAATTGTCTTCTTCAGAATACACAGATAATCCAGTTCTTAAAGCTCTCAGTAGATATAGATATGCATTTTGTCACACACATTGTGTAGCTGCTATTATCTACCAGCAGGGGCCGACTTGATCATGTTACATGTAAAACCCACAACTATTCAGCAGATAGAGCAGATATGCTCAAACTCTGTCCTGCAGAGTTTAGCTCCATCTTGCCTCAACACACCTGCCTGGAAGTTTCTAACATACCTAGCAAGAGCTTGATTAGCTGCTTCAGGTGTGTCTATTTGGGGTTAGAGTTTTTGGGGCCCTCCACGACCGAATTTTGGCACTCCTCAATGATTACTGTCTGCATTTGTACTCATTTTGTAGCTCATGCTGGTGTTCTTTTTCTAATCCTTCTTTTGATCTATTTTGTCTTGTTTTCATGACTCATAATCAGAGCTATGATAGTAATCATGTGGATGGGTGTGAAAATAATACTGAACACAAACCACCAAAAATCAAGTCTAGACAGGATGTGCAGCTGCAGACATGACTGAGATCAGAAATTAATAGAGCGTCTCATGAATTTGTCTGTTGTAAATACTTTAGACTTCTGGTCTTTCTTTCTTACCAAAGACCACATTTTTTTCATGAAGTAATTGCATGATGAAACACAGTCATTTGTAGTAAACAATACCACAACCAGTAGATTTGTAGTTCAACTCAGAGACTTGAAGCTTTGTTACATACTGATATTTGCTCCAACATGCTCTGGCCTGTAATAAGATGAGTTGTATAATAATACAGTCTGAATGATCATCATCTGAAAGACACCTCTGAATACTCTGTCTGATTCTGTCCATTAGTCTCCTGTAAGAAAACAGACACGTATCAGGAAGAGAAAAACAGTGCTGTTACTACATATGCATAAGTATAATAAATTCCATACATAGAGAAAAGTAATACCATGAGAAGATCAAATCCCACAAAAAAGTGAATAAGAAGCTTCAAGGTCATGTAAGTACATGCAGAGAGACACAGAAGAACTGAACTGAAGCCAGAATTCACAGCCAAAGCAAATTAAGCAGATCATGAGTGTGATCATTAAAAAATAAATAATAATAATTAGAATATCATGGAATAGGTATTTATTTTTTGTAATTGAATTTAAAAAAAGCAAATTTTCTTATATTCATTGCACACGAACTGAAATATTTCAAGAGTTTTTTTTTTTTTTTTTTTTTTTTTTATTCTGATGGTAATGACTTAATCTAAAAAAATTTGAATATTTTTGGTGAAATTACTGCTTCACTGTGGCGTGGCCTTGAGGCGATCAGCCTGTGGAACTGCTGAGGCGTTATTGAAGACCAGGTTTCCTTCAGCTCCTCTGTATAGTTTGTCAGATGTTACTTATCTTCCTCTTCACAATACCCCGTAGATTCTGTGTGGGGTTCAGGTCAGGCATGTTGGCTGTCCAATAAAACACAGTAATATCATGGTCAGTAAACCACTTGGAAGTGGTTTTGGCACTGTGGGCAGGTGCTAAAGTCCTGCTGCAAAATTAAATCAGCATCTCCATAAAGCTCGTCAGCAGATGGAAGCATAAAGTGCTCCAACATCTCCAGGAAGATGGCTGCATTGACTTTCGACTTGATAAAACACAATGGAGGATCACCAGCAGATGTCACGGCTCCCAAATCATCTCTGTGTAGCGGATATGCAGGTCATCGATTCATGGGTTCTGAACTAATGAATCACGGTTCGTTGAATCTAAAACAATGCAAACACAAAGCTTGTAGATTTTGAATTCAGGCATATAAAATGAAACCTTTGTAAACTAAATGGCCTGGCGCCAGCCTGGCTGGATTTGAATTATTTACGACAAGAAATTCCAGAGTCACGTGAGCAGCCTCAAAGGAGAAACGAAACACCCACATTCCTAAACACGCACACACAAACTCTTCTTTAAGCTCTCTATGTAAGTCCTTAATAATATGTATTTTGAATATATTTGTGCGTTGCATAAAATGGTTAATCCTTGTTATGTGAGGAGTATAAGTTGCTAACTTATAAATTGGAAATGTTTCTCCTAATTTTAATGTTCTCAAATAGAACCAGGAGTTGTAACCCTACCCCCTTAGCAGCTCATAAAACTTTATGATCCCACTGGCAAACAGGACAGGAAAAAGCCAGCTCACTGGCATCTTCTCTCAATGTATCCTAAACTATTACCTTTTCTCGATGTATTCTAAATGTATTAAGTATTGCTTTTTGGTGCATTAGATGTTTTCCATAATCAAAAATTGGACAATCCACAATATTACCGTGTGTTAATCTTTAAATGTGTGTAATTCTGCATTTGAATGTAACGTCGTGTTTCTATATATATGTACTGTTTGGTGTTTTTGCAATTGAAATGTTGTGACCCAACTATCCACCTATATGCAAGGTGTGTAAAATGTATTAATCTGGAATTACGAACTTGCTGGAATATCACTACTGAAATGTTATAAACCAGAACTTATTAGAGTGGGTGTTTCCCCAGAGACAAAGGAACTTTATCCCGCTTCAGATCGCGGACGTTCATTGGTTGTTCACGCGAACAGAGGCATGAACCAGTCGAGCTATAAAGGACTGACCCAGGAAGTTCCTCTCTCTCTTAGTGCTCTCTTCGCTTCCCCTCTTCTGACCCTGCTCATCCTTCTTCGTGGCCTTGGTCCGCTCTCCTATTGCCGTCCCTCTCAGCACGGCGGCTAAGAGGACAGCCGTTCTCATGGCTCCTTCGGGAGCTTTCATTTCATCGATGTTTTTGTTTCTTTTCCGTACTAAGTTTATTCACCTATTCGCCTCTCCACACAAGGAAGACGAATTCTGAAACATTGCTTTGTTGGACCTTTCAAATATCGCGCGATTCCGCAGCAACCCCCGGAAGACACGAAAGAACAGCACCACGCTCACGCTGTTCACACGCACGCTGGTCTCAAAAGACCACGCTCACGCACGCTGGACCCATGCAAGTATCATTCTCTATGGAGAATTTAAATGCTGCTTAAAGTTTGTCTATGATTTGATTCGTTGTTGTCTTTCAAGGGTTAGGGTTCCCAATCGAAGGGTTGTGAGTTCGAGTCTCGGGCCAGCAGGAATTGTGGGTGGGGGGAGTGCATGTACAGTTCTCTCTCCACCTTCAATACCACGACTGAGGTGCCCTTGAGCAAGGCATCGAACCCCCAACTGCTCCCTGGGCGCCGCAGCATAAATGATGCCCACTGCTCCGGGTGTGTGTTCACAGTGTGTGTGTGTGTTCACTGCTCTGTGTGTGTGCACTTCGGATGGGTTAAATGCAGAGCACGAATTCTGAGTATGGGTCACCATACTTGGCTGAATGTCATGTCACTTTAATTATCTTTTTTACGCTGCTGGTCCTGAGTAAGTATTTTGTTCTTATGTGGCAACATGTACAGAATGACAATAAAAGACCTTGAGTTCTTGAGTTGAGTTCCATGTTTGATGTCTAAAATGAAAATTATGATACCACTGAACTGAATGGCAGTGCAGTTCAACGAACACACACTGATAAAGTGATTTTCACTGACCTTCAAAGAAACATTTTTAATTGACACCAGAGTTTAAGAGGCACAAACAACAGCCTATATATATAATTTAAATGAAATCGAGCAAATAGAATAACATTTAAATAAAATATTATATATAATAATAAAAAGAACATTTAAATGTTGGAATTTTTCAAATAAACTAAATTAACAATAACATCTAAAACACCACAAACAAGATTAATAGTAACAATAATAAGAATTAGGTAATATTTCAATAGAACTATTAAAATCCATATTTGTGCAGAATGACAGAAGAAGAAAATACTTACTCAGGACCAGCAGCGTAAAAAAGATAATTAAAGTGACATGACATTCAGCCAAGACTAGAGATCAAGCATTATAATGTAAATATATCATATGATATATTGGAGAGAGTTGTACCGTGCACGAGATGCACCCTTTTTGAATAATGTTTATGAATGGAGAATGATTGACGAGGAAAAACGAGTTTCCGTAAACTTTAATTTAATGATTTAAATAGTAGGCCTGTCGTGATAGTCGATAAATCAATTAATCGCACTATTAAAAAAATGAGCTCGATAATTTTTTTCGGCCACGATAATTTCTTTTTTACATTTTTATTTAAAAAATGTAACATGTCACGATGTGTGGTCAGTCTGGAGCGCAGCCTGTGGACAGCCCGTGGCAGACACACCCTTTCCGATGGCAAAGTTGTCCCGGGAATAAAGAGATTACGACTTCACTTGTCTCCATTGAATCCAATGGGGTCGCTGTGTCCATTTCTTTTTACTGTCTATGGTGTCAACGCGCCCAGTGAGTTCACACACACACACACACACACACACACACACACACACACACACACACACACTTTCTTTCCAAAGCGCTCGGGCAGTTGCGCTCAGGGGCGGACTGGCCATCTGGATGAGTGAGTCGATCGCGCGGCCGTGGCCGATATGTTTTGTTTGCATGAGTGTTTTGCTGTCCCTCCCGGTTTAATTGGTCTACTCCATTGCGTATCTTGAAACACACCCCCTTTAACGTCGTCTATTTTACAGAGAGAGAGAGACAGATTTATCCGGTACAGCGAATTTCTCTGAGCAGCAGGCCACTGTATACGTTCACTTAAAACATAACCGATTGTGTTTACGAGAATACTTGCAGAAACAATTATTTTTAGAGGGACTCTAGGGGGCCCTCTGCTGGCTACGGGGCCCTTTGCAATTGCAAGGGTCGCTTAGTGGCTTGGCCGGCTCTGGTTAGTTGTGATTTTGATGCAGAAAATCAGCCTGACAAACGATCAGATTCTAAGTCATATTGAAATTGGCTGTAATTCCGCTTACTAAACACCAGAGGGGGTCTTTTGTTTAGAAGTTAAAAATTACACCCTGCCTTCTGATTCCAGTTTGCATAAGTGCAAATACGCCATCTCGGGCCGTTTCAGATAATGCGCTCTAATTGCTAATTTCTAATCCCCTGTGATTTATTGAATTAGCTGTCTAAATGTCCGTTGCGGCACGCATTGGAGACATCAGCAATTTGGCACTCCAAAGGTTGTGTTAAAAGTCACAAGCTGTTCGAGAGGGCACAACGCCAGAGTAGCGGAGGGCCGGGGACACTGCGGTTGAGTGTTTGGGGAGCGCCGGAGAGGTTGACCAAGCCACTGGTTTCCACCTGAATGACTTAAATTCACCCAGGTGAACCAATGTGATAAAACCCATCCACTTATTATAAGCCACAGAATATTAGATATTCCCCCAGATACATTTTAAGTGTTTGACCTATTGCTTCTTCAAGCCACACCATCTTTCTAGATTTCCTACCCAGATAGTGGGGCTACTCACCTGTTGGCCCTATCTTAAAATCTAGCAGTAGGCTTAGGCCTCCTTATTCTCACTAACACATCGTGTTACTATTGTTTTTATCTCATTTCAAGTGTTGTGTTTCACTTTGATCTTTTTCTATCCTCTGTTCAGTTGTGATTTGTTTCTCTCATTTCACATAGAGACAGTAAACTGTGAGAGCCACCAAAGAAGCTAAATAGTAGAGCGACAACCAGCGGCCGGTGTCATCACGCGACCTGCTAGGCTACTGCTTGTCAAATCACCATTTCAGGTCCTTCGTTGACCCAAGTTAATTGGCTACTGAACTGTCTGACTGTTTGCATCAGTTAGTCCCAAAATTCTCATAAACAGCACAGCCCGTATGAATATAGCTTGTTAACCTTAGAACGAACTTGCATTGGTCTTTTTGTGTGTGTGCTGTGCTTCTCTCACCGACAGTGAAGCCAGGATGTTCCAGTTATCCAGTCCAGCAGTCCACAGGGGCCACCTCTCGACATGGTTGAAAGCAGTGACGACCCCCTTCCTGCCCAAGGATGCCAGTAACCTGCAGCACCAAGAGCAACTAGACACCGAGCTAGATGAACTGATGGCACACGATCCAACCCAAAGCGACTACTACAAAGAACTCGCCAGGATCCTCGGCAGCCTAGTTCACATTCTCATCGCCCAGGCACGGCTCAGTGAACGAAGCAACATCGACCTTGAACAGCAAGCAGCAACGCTTAAGCTTCAAGCGGAGGAGGCCTGGAAGGACCAGGCCCGAACCCAGAGTCGCCTTGATCAGCTCCTCCTCGAGACCCAGAACCAGCGCGAGAAAGAGGACGACACAGATCCAGAGCTACAGAAAGAAGTAGAAAGACTTCACAATGCCCTGCAAGATCTTCGCCTCGACACAGATCAAAGAGAACAGCTGGAGAGAGAAGCCAGAAAAGAACTCAACAAAAAACTCCAGCAAGGTGACGCTCTCCTAAAAAGAGCAGAGACTGAACTGAAAGAAAGATAATATAAAACCGGGGCCTGCAAAACACACTTGCAAGCGGCCCGAGCTAAAATCAATGAGCTTACTCTGCAGAGAGACGAGCTTCAAGATGAAATTGACACTGTTCACACAGAACTGAAACATTCTGACAGATTACAGAGTGGCTGGATCGGAGAAACGAACACCACAGAGTTTCTCACGGCCTGCCACTCCAACCCTTTTAAGCCAAGAACTTAGAGCTGAAAAAGGGGGTGTAAGCTCACGGCTCAAGAAATCACCAGCCAGCTTACAAGAACACCTGTCAACAACAGAGGGGGGAGAACCCTTCCAGAGAACGCATGCCACTAAACCCTGCACGGCTCCCAGAGAACTTGACAAGCTAGCTAGAAGCATCCCTACATTCAATCCAGATCCTGCAGGAGGACATGACGTTCACGCTTATTTACAAGACATTGACTTTCACTTGCAAACTTTCACCAACGTGACAGATGTGAACACATTGTACCTGTTAAAAATCACGTCCAGCCGTGATGTGCATAGTTTTCTGGATCTTCAACCAGAGACTGTCAAAGCGGACTACCAGCAACTGCTAAAAACTTTGATTCTTGAATTCTCTGATCCAGACTCAGACCATGGGCTCCTTATTGCTATGGACCTCAAACAGGGCCGACTTGAAAACCCACAGACTTTCTTTAGTCAGCTACGAAAAGCCTACTTCGGAGCATACAACGAACCAGGTATGGAACAGGATGTCGACTTAAAAACTCTGTTCCTCTGAAACCTACATGCCAGTTGGAGTTTTCATCTCAGAGTCCCAGCGTGTCCGCGTAACATGACTACACAAGAGTTACGGAACTTAGCCCACAAAGCTTGCACCAAGCAAAAGACTATTTATGAAAAGACTGTGAAAAACCCCAAAATCTCTGTGTCTGAGCACTGCTTGAAGTTAACCCTAGAGGGCGCCCTACAACACCACAGTGACAGACCTTTTTACAGAGAGTCAATACCGTTCCAAGCCAGCAGAGGGCAACACAATCGTGGTGGTGCGCATCCAAAGCACCAGAGCGAGCGCTCTGAACGATGCTGGGACCGGCGACCCAAAAAGAGCCGATCCCCACCGTCAAGGACACAAAGCCCCGACAGCCGGCAGTGGAACCACTCTCGACATGACACCGGTAAGCTCAATCCTGAGCCCACGTCAGAAAAACACAGGGCAGCAACGTCTGAGACAGCAGAGATCCTGAGGATGCTGAAAGAGCTTCTTTACATGAAAACTCGCAAGAAAGACAAGGAAGATGAACCCGACATCTTATGTCTAAGCATAAGAACTGAAACCAACACCCTGTCTAACTGCCATCTGTATGAGGCAAGCACCCAGAACACTGCTCGTCATCCACAGACCACAGAGGCTAACTGTCACATCACAAAGTGAGGGCATCACCCAAGCTCCACAGCTGACAGCTGCACACCCTGAAGGAGACAGCACAGGTCCTCACACCAGGTACCACAAATACAGTAGTTTTGACTACCTGCCTTCGCAGAGAGCTACACAAGACCGGTCCTAACCACCCATCAATTGTCACACCTGCCCTGATGCCAACATTCCTGGGCAGCCTTGTCGAAAAGGTGGTGGGCCGAAAAGGAGTGAGCATAGAAGACCTGATCGACAAAGGATCAAACCTGACGGTGATCTCATCTCACCTTTTCAAAAGACTCCAATTTGAAGCTAAGAGACAAGATCGAACTCTTACACCTCAAACTTGTGAACTGAATGTACAGTCGTACAGCCAGAATGACATCCGGTTTGAACAGGTTGTTTCCATTCACCTGACAATCGGTCTGGTGAGTCCAGTACATCCCATGAATGTCTCACCAATGAACACTCATACATTTCTCATCGGCAAACACCTGCTAGACCACTTTGACCCTTTTCTGAACTTCAAACAGCTAAAAGACTGTCAGGTCACAGAGGTCACGGGAACTCCCACAGAGCCAGACTGTCAGGTCACAGAGGTCACGGGAACCCCAGCAGCCAGCCGTGGCTCAAGCTCAAGTTCAAGCCTCTGCACCTTAGTCAACGAACAGGGTACGGTGGTACCAGCTTACACCAAAGGGGTCGCTGTTCGGCTCAACCTGCAATGCGGTCAAACCTTAAACCACACGCTGGGTTTCTTCCAATCCTCACCTGAATGTGTGGAACTCGGACTCACACTTGAAGCCACACCCCTCACTGAAGTGTCATCTTCTATAGCCTACATCCTGTGCAACAACTGCACGGCAACTGACATCAACATTCCCAAGACCTACCGGCTGGGATGGCTAGTGAGCCATGACTTTAATGACTTTGAACTTGTACTACCTGTCATTGAGCCCATTCCACCTGCACTGATACCCGAAGGGAGTACAAACAACACATTGTTCACTGCACCCTTCAAATTCGTCGCCATAACATCTGTCATGTCGGTGAGCAAAGACCGAAGACAGAATGGATCTGACAGATGACCAACACCTCGCAGTATACACAGTCTCCCACCAGAACGTCAGTGAGACTGATGAAGCTGCTACACCTCTCAATACCAAACTGACTGATGACACACAAAGACCCAGCTGGAACAAGAAATGCCCCGAATCAGAGGAGCCACAATCCTCCCTACACTTGACATGGCCTCTGGATTCTGGACCATTCCGGTGCACCCGAAAAACCAACACAAACTGGCATTCACACTTGGCGACCGTCAGCTCACCTTCAACAGGTGTCTGTTCGACTATGCCAACTCACCAGCATCTGTTTGAACAAAGCCTGTACAGACTCTAACTATGCTAGACTTAGTTTCGTGTTCCATCTTCCATGCTGTAAACAGAATGGTTTCAAAACTGTAAACAAGCCAGTCAAACACCAACACCTGTTCCAGCAATGTGATAACATCACAAAAACACACAATGTGACTGTGTACTGGAAGAAGGTAAAAGGACACTCGAAGCTACCAAGTCTAGACAAGGACTTAAAAGATCAAACTGACACCCTTGCCAAAACTGGCGCACTAAACAACAGGCTGTGGTCACTCCCAACCCACCCACCCACATTCAAGGTTGAAGTGATTACACACAGCATAAGAACTTTACTAGCTAAACTGCCTACCTCAGAATCGCTACCGCTGGCTCCGTTGTCTACACAGACCAACATAGCGGACATGCCGGCTTCTGAAACCTCCATAATGACTTTGCTTTACCACCTCTCAGACCCCTCCATCCACCCTGGCAACCAGTTACAGTCACTGTCAACCAATGCCCCAGACCACTGCATGATACAAAGGACATGCTGCGTGCATAGAACAACATTGTGGGTTGTGCACCGTCTGACATCACAATGCCAGGGCTTGTAATGCCACGGAGCAAAAGGAGGAAAATGCCAATATATTTTCCATGACGCAGCATGTGCTGCACCACGCAGCACCAGAGCCACTGACAAGACACTGAAGCAAGCGTCATGCCAGCAGCAAGATGTGGCAAAACATGGGCCAGGACGAGCTAAACCCAGTCGCCGCTCACGAAGCAAAGAGACTGCCCTGTCCAACCAAAGACAGCACTTGCTTGTTTCTTCCTCCCCTTTCTCTCTCTCTCTTTCTCTCTCCCTGTTATCTGTACCAGGATGCTGCTGTGGTTTGCCGTGCTGTGCTGTCAGCCAAAGAGAGGACAGCTGCCACCAAGAGAACCACTGAGACTCCTGATCACCGACAACAGGGCACACTACCCCAGCACTGTAACCCAATACAGCTGGACAGGGGAGATGGAGAGAGGACTCCCTCACTCACACTGAGGCTGATGTCAAACACATGTTCAGCCAACATGAGAAAGTGACTGTTACACAAATGGAGTTAAGTAGACACCACCACCGCTCCAAACAGTTACCGGGAGCTTTGCAGACCGCTGTTTACTGTCTTCCAGAATGACTTCACCCACCTCAGCTGTTTACAGCGTTAACAACAGACATTCTGGGGGAGGTTAGCTCCTCCAATGACAGCCTAACCACGGGTAAAACCCCACCATACATGATACCCTTAAGCCGTGTGCTAACTGTGCTGGCTTACGCCATCACCACGCCAGCTGACCTGCTACAAACACACCTGGCCAACTCTCTGGATAGCGCCATCCTACTGCATGTCAACCCCAAACAGAGAGAAATGAATGTGCTCCTGAACCAACCCATCAGCGAGTCAAGCCAAGTCTACAGACTTAAAGACATTGTCAGTGTCAGTCTGTGGAAAAGCAACACCCACACCAAGACACACATTCCAGATGTGGTGGCCTACCACGACAGCGACACACAGCTGTACCTGGCCCCAAACCTGCACATGTGTACTTTGACCAAAGACATTCATTATCTCTGCCTTAGCAAACCCTTCCTCAGACACAACACTGAAGGAATCTGCGGGTTGCAACCCCTGGTCAGCGACACACGCTGCCCTGCCGAAGCCAAGCCTCGTACACAAGTCACAGAAATGCAAGCAGAGATTGTAGGTGACAGATGGCTCTCCTGTGCGCACAGCTCAACACTCCTGTGCGCACAGCTACACTGACCTATGACCAGCATGACACTGCCACCCGTGTCAACCTGCTTGACCAAGTAATGAAAGGTGCCACCCAACACATTGACATTACTCCCGTCGACACAGCCCTCCAAGCACTGTCTCGACAGCCTGTTCTGAACCCGTCATCTGCGGTCCGAGCCTGGACTGCTGCCGACACTGCACGGTGCATCTCCACTGTCATTGGTCACACCCTGACCCTTGGCGTGACCTTCATCCTATACAGGAGACTCAACGAGACGCAAACCTCTACAGCCAAACTCACGACAGCCGTGGCTGGAGGTCTCCGATGGAATCCCTGGAAAGGGGGTGCCAAGTCAAAGACAACACCGAACCTCATCAAGCTGAATCCTCAGCTCCAGGAACCACCTGCCATCATGATCCACCTGCTACATGACCATCATGATTCACTTGTCATCTGCCCATCCTGATGATTGCCGTCCGATGATGTCCACACAGGGACTTCATCCGACGGAAAGGGGGGATGTAGCGGATATGCTTGTCATCGATTCATGGGTTCTGAACTAATGAATCACGGTTCGTTGAATCTAAAACAATGCAAACCTAACACTTGTAGATTTTGAATTCAGGCATATAAAATGAAACCTTTGTAAACTAAATGCCTGGCCTGGCGCCAGCCTGGCTGGATTTAAATTATTTATGACAAGAAATTCCAGAGTCACGTGAGCAGCCTCAAAGGAGAAACGAAAAACCCACATTCCTAAACACGCACACACAAACTCTTCTTTAAGCTCTCTATGTAAGTCCTTAATAATATGTATTTTGAATATGTTTGTGCGTTGCATAAAATGGTAAATCCTTGTTATGTGAGGAGTATAAGTTGCTAACTTATAAATTGGAAATGTTTCTCCTAATTTTAATGTTCTCAAATAGAACCAGGAGTTGTAACCCTACCCCCTTAGCAGCTCATAAAACTTTATGATCCCACTGGCAAACAGGACAGGAAAAAGCCAGCTCACTGGCATCTTCTCTCAATGTATCCTAAACTATTACCTTTTCTCGATGTATTCTAAATGTATTAAGTATTGCTTTTTGGTGCATTAGATGTTTTCCATAATCAAAAATTGGACAATCCACAATATTACCGTGTGTTAATCTTTAAATGTGTGTAATTCTGCATTTGAATGTAACGTCGTGTTTCTATATATATGTACTGTTTGGTGTTTTTGCAATTGAAATGTTGTGACCCAACTATCCACCTATATGCAAGGTGTGTAAAATGTATTAATCTGGAATTACGAACTTGCTGGAATATCACTACTGAAATGTTATAAGCCAGAACTTATTAGAGTGGGTGTTTCCCCGGAGACAAAGGAACTTTATCCCGCTTCAGATCGCGGACGTTCATTGGTTGTTCACACGAACAGAGGCATGAACCAGTCGAGCTATAAAGGACTGACCCAGGAAGTTCCTCTCTCTCTTAGTGCTCTCTTCGCTTCCCCTCTTCTGACCCTGCTCGTCCTTCTTCATGGCCTTGATCCGCTCTCCTATCGCCGTCCCTCTCAGCACAAGGACAGCCGTTCTCATGGCTCCTTCGGGAGCTTTCATTTCATCGTATTTTGTTTCTTTTCCGTACTAAGTTTATTCACCTATTCGCCTCTCCACACAAGGAAAACGAATTCTGAAACATTGCTTTGTTGGACCTTTCAAATATCGCGCGATTCCGCAGCAACCCCCGGAAGACACGAAAGAACAGAACCACGCTCACGCTGTTCACACGCACGCTGGTCTCAAAAGACCACGCTCACGCACGCTGGACCCATGCAAGTATCATTCTCTATGGAGAATTTAAATGCTGCTTAAAGTTTGTCTATGATTTGATTCGTTGTTGTCTTTCAAGGGTTACTGTCTGTGAGTTTGCATAACTGAGCTTATTCTGTAATCACGCTCTCTCTCGTCCTCTCTCATTCATTCATTCTCTCTCTCTCTCTCTCTCTCTCTCTCTCTCTCTCTCTCTCTCTCTATCTCTCCCTCATTTGGATTCCGTTATGTCTTGTACAAAGGTTTCTGTCTGTATTGTCGTATGCGTATTTACTCTGTGTGATTTGTAGTTTGATATGTATTATTAGTTGCCTAAGCGCTCACATTACGAGTCAATGAAATGTCTGATCTTTAGCTACATGCTCTTTACTTTTAGTAACGAAATTTTATAATGATAGGATAATGTTTTAATGGCCAGAGAATATTTTTCCTTGAATTATAAGAAGTGATAATTTTATTGAAAATTGTTAATCTTACGGCCATTTGCTGGACAAACCACTGTTTGATTTTCGGTAATTTACAGTAAGAGATATCACTATAATTGATATGAAGAATGGAATATTGACATATTAATGAGTAAATTACAGTGCCTTGTAATGAGTTTTGATATATGCAATTGAGCTATTTTTCATCTTCAATAATTTTAATGTAACTGTCATATGAGATATATATATTAATCATATATTATTATGTACAACCCAGTGCGGCCCTCTCTTCCTCCAGACTTCAGACCTTGATTTCCAAATTAAATGTTAAATTTTCTTTCATCTGAAAAGAGGACTGTGGACCACTGAGCAACAGTCCAGTTCTTTTTCTCCTTACCCCAGGAGAAATGCTTCTGACGTATTTCTAGTTCAGGAGAAGCTTGGTTCTAGGTATGTGACAGCTGTAGCTCTTTTCCTGAAGACGTCTGAGTGTGGTGATTCTTGTTGCGCTGACTCCGGCTTCAGTCCACTCCTCGTGAAGGTCTCCCAAGTTCTTGAATCAGCTTTTCCTGACAATCCTCCCAAGGCTGTGGTCATATCTGTTGCTTGTGCACCTTTTCCTACCACACTTTTTCCTTCCAGTCAACTTTCTATGAATATATTTTGATACAGCACTCTGTGAACAGCCAGCCCTTTCAGCAATGACCTTCTGTGGCTTACCCTCCTTGTGGAGGATGTTGATGATCGTCTTGTGGACAACTGTCAAGTCAGTAGTCTTTCCCATAATTGTGGTTGCATGTTCTAAACAAGTCCAGGAGCTACCAAGTATTTATACTCAAAATTAATCAAACTAATCAAGCTCAAAATGAAATATAATTTTTTTGAGATACTTTTTTATTTTCCTAAGCTGTAAGTCATAACCATCAGAATTAAAACAAAAAACACCTGAAATATTTCACTTTGTGTGCAATGAATCTAGAATACAAGAAAGTTTGCTTTTTTAATTAAATTGCAAAAAATGAAAAAACTTTTCCATGATATTCAAATTTGTTTAGATGCACCTGTATTTGTATAAAAGTGCAGAGAACAACAAACACATCTTACCGAATTTTGAGCTCTGTTTGTAGTAAATATTGCATTAGTATACTCCACCTCTTCCACAGTAGTCTGAGCTGTTTAGTAAAATTACATTTAAAACATAGAAAATAATAATAAAAACATTTCTGTTGAATATATAGGTAATACTTGCTTTCTTGTACAGCTTTTTTGTGGCTCCTGTGGCGACATAATATCCACACAGCTAAAACTGAGATTGCTAACAGCAGCAGAAATACAGCAGCAATTATACCTTTGAAAGGCACATGAGGACCATCTGCAATGAATAAGCCAAAATCAGTCATTACTGTAAATTAATCTCACCAGACTTCAATCAAGATGAAATACTACCAGATTTAATTGGGGTAAATATTATAAAAAGATGCACCTAAAAGTTGATATTTGAAGTTGATGACTGAAGTTAATGATTAATTAATCTGTCAAATATTTACGTAATGTATATTTTTATTTCCTGTATTAAAAACTTTTATCATGTTTTTATAATTTATAGATAAATAATATAGATCATAACAGTAATTAATGTGCTAAGATACAGCACAGACACAAATATGTGACAATGTGAATCATTTAGAGATAAACCGTCACAACAATAGTTTGCTGAAAAAACCCCAGTGCTGACGTACCTGAACACGTCTGACAGAGATCAGTGTTGTTGAGGTGTGTGGTTCGGTTGATGAATGAATAAGCAACAACACAACTGTAGGAATCATCCAGACACTCAATCTCCAGAGGTAGAGAGAGACTGATGCTGAGATCAGAGACACTGATGCTGGACAATAAACTGTTTCCTTTGTACCAGGAGAGAGTCACAGCACTCACATTCACAGCTGAACACAGCAGTGAACAATTAGACACTGAAGATCTTCCAGACACTGATGGGTTTTGAGGAGAATCACTGATGACTGGAACAGTAAGAAGAGCTAAGGAACATGAAGAAAAGATAAATATTTTTAAAACAATCAATTATTGAAAGAGATGTGTGTAAAGATACTCAGTCATAGATCTAAAAATAATTTATCTCCAGACGGCCCAGTTTAATCTTTTTGAGATTTATTTTTGGCATTTTTATTTTAACAGGAGAGCAGAAAGGAAATGAAGCAGGAGTGAGAGAGAGAGGGATCAGAAAAGGTCCTCAAGCCGGGATTCAAACTCGGGACGTAAGGCTATCAGTGCAGACCAGATTGAAATATAATACAAAATCCCTTTCAATATGATTTCTTAAGTTTACTCACCATAGACAGCAAGATTGAAGCTCTTGCGTTTGACATGTACATCCATGGTCTGTAGTTTATAAAGTCCAGAGTGTAATTTGGTGATGTTTGTGATGGTCAGAGATCCTGTCTGCTCATCTATCTTTAGTCTGTCTCTGAATCTCTCATTATTCTCTTTATTATCATATATAGAGATGATCTGTTTATAGATTTCAGCGATACGAGTCTCTGAACTTTGATATCTAAATGACCACAGTATCAGATCATCTCTCTGTATTTCAGTAACATCAGTGTTTAAAGTGACAGAATCTCCCTCCAGCACTGATATCACTCTTTCATCTGAATAATCTCCAGATACACCTGGAACAAAACAGACAACAACAACAAATCACAGATTTTCATCTTAATTTTCAAAGTTTATTTGGACAAAAGACAAAATAAATCACCACTATAATTGTTTTTTTTAATTAAAGCATTTTAAGTACACTCTCAGAAAATAAAGTACATAATTGAACCTTTAGGGGTACAATGGCTTATCACTGGGCCTGGGGCATAATCGTTGACTATAATGATATATATATATTAGTGGTGGGCATAGATTAATCTTTTTAATCTAGATTAATCTCACTGTGATCTTGAAATTAATCTAGATTAATCTAGATTAGTCTAGATTAAAATGGCTCATTCGAATTCTGCCGAAGGCATTCAGAATATGTGTGATACCCAAATAAAATTGACAAACAGTAAAGCTTTGAGAAAGGGTTTATCAAGCTAGGTGGTGCATTAGAAAAGGGGCTCATCTCCTGTTTCCAAAATGCATCGCAAAGTGCTTGAAAAAGCTGTAAACTAATTCCACATTGCACAAGGTGCAAACAACCTTACGCCTGTTTCACACCAATGTTTAAGTTTTTTTTTTTCAAGTTTGTAGGTGTCAAGGTACAGAAACCAAATAATTAAATGTAAAATAGCACTGGATAGTCTTCAATGTAAAAATTAAATATACAATCAAACCAAAATTCAGACACCTTCAACATTTCTCACATTATTACAGTTTTGCTATATATATAAAAAATTATACCTGGTGTCTGAATAATTTTTGGTTTGACTGTTAAAACTACAAAGTAATTCAGTCAAGAGCAGTGAGTGATTTTCATTTTCTTGGATTAACATTACTGCAGCCAGTAGCTAAATTAGGCGCGGCCACTTTAAGAGACGATGAACAGATCCAATATAATACACATCCCATTTTTTCCCTCAACTGTTTACTTTCACTTAAGAAATAACTGACAGTTTTTTTTAGCATAATTTCCAAGGTGGATATTTTGACCTATTTTGTATGTATTTGTCGGCACAAGAGCAAAAATAAGCAAATTCGATGTTCAAGTGTTTTTAGACGCCTTTCTTTTCGCAGATGAGAGCTCGGTTCAGTGTCGCTGTCTGTGATACGTGGCTCTCTCTCTCTCCGCAACGAACACAGCGCGCGAGTAACCAGCTACTCTGTTCAGCTTTTCCACGTCTTGTATTTGGATGCTTTAATGTTTAAATCGACAAGCAGTGAGGCGTAAAAACATGAAAATGTTTAAAATATCAAGGTGAAAGTCATCGTAGCTCGCCTAGACCCAGCTCCCAACCCAACTTTGAGAATAGATTAACGGCGATATTTTTTTTATCGCCCGATAAGAGTCTCGCGTTAACGCAGCACGTTAACGCCGATAACGGCCCACCACTTATATATATATATATATATATATATATATATATATAGATATATATATATATATATATTATATATATTAGGGCTGGTAATTTAACATGATAATTTGATTCATTAATTATGGAGAAAATAACGCGTTAGGGCCGTTTCATAGTCAACGCATCTGTACGCATACGCGTCCCCGAGGCTACGCATCGTTACGCTTCGGCCGCCATTATGCGCGGGTGCGTAGCCAAATGTGTCTTCCTAGTTTTTGATACGCGACGCGCCGATGCACGCAATACTATGCATTGTCGGTGGGGGCGACATTGCAAGTATTGTACATTAATTCAAGTATATTGTGTTAACAGAAGAAGAAGGTTTGAATACAATGGCGGGCGAAGAGGAAAAAATATGCGAACTTAACGGCCCTATCTCTGCGTTGCCTTTGTTGCCGCCGATGTAAAATCAGCAACAGAATACACTCCTCTTCAGTTGCCATTGTGATCTGAATATCAGGTGACCCGACTCTACTAATATCCCCCGACTCTACTACCCCCTGTTGCATGAGCGGTGTATTGCATACACGCATCGCCCGTGACACTTGCGTCCACTGTTTAGACTATGAAAGGGAGCGCGTCACTCGCGTTGCTTGCTCGCGTTTCTCACGTTGACTATGTAACGGCCCTTAAAGTTATTAGCGCATTTAACGCACTTGCCCCTCCGGGTTGGCCATTTCATACAGTCGAGTGATGACTATTATGAGGAAGAGCAACAACTTACTTCATGATGGAGACTAGAGAATATCCCTAAAATTCAAGATATGGGCAAAATGCCAGTGTTTGAAATTTTGGCTCATATTTACATCACATAGTGAAGAAATATCACACGAGCTGTAGGCTAAGTGCAATAGGTGATGCTCATCTTACAACAGTTCATTAAGAAGTTAATGTTGTGTTATTTTAGAGACAATGTTGTTAGTTTTGCTCAATTTTGCCAACCAGAAGATAAAGACAAATCAGAACTGTTCATCCCTGAGCAATCTACAGCGCCATTTAATTTCTTATTCCACTTCTGAACGAATTTGGTGAACCATTCTGCGCGTTGAACCATTGCATTGGCCATAGTCATGTTTGCTTTGAAGTAGCGCTGCACAGAGTGATCGGTTTACGACATCAAAGCACCGCGAGAGCGATTCAAAAGCACAAGAAGTCGTCTGCTCTTTCTAAGCTCTTGCGGTTCTTTGATGTCACACACCGATCGGTCTGATAGTGATGATCCATTTCAAGTTGAACAAGCCTAATGATTCAATAAACCAATCATAAAGAACCATTTACTTCACTCCTGAATGAATCAGCCATTTGAACGAATCAAACGAATGAATAAATAACTTGATGACTTAATCATTGAAACATTTACCACCAGCTACTGGCAGTTTTAGTTTATTATTTTAGAGTATCTTTTCATTAAAGAAAAAAAATTCTTATTTTCATAGTAATAATAATAAAATTAAGAAAATAAATTTTAAAGTTATAGTTTACCCAACCAAAAATGACAATTCTGTCATAATTTACTCACATGGTCCAAAAGAGTATATGTAATAAATTTCATCAAACTAAATATTTCTTGCTGAACTTACTTTTTGTAATCTCTGTTTGTTGTTTGCACAACAATGATTTTAAATGATCTTTTCAGAGTCATTTCTCCAAATTTGATGTGCGAAAATTTTTGATCACTTACCAGCCCTAATACGTATATATATATATATATATATATATATAAAATCAATATTTATTAAATCCTTTTTATTTTCACATTTTACATTTCATTTTAAACACAATGTCTAACTGTGACATATAAAAGATCATCAACTGAGTAAGTGTCATTTGCCTGAAAGTCCATTTCATCTCGACGTTGGTTACTTCTATGCCTGCTTCTGATATGTTTTGAAGGACCTCCTCGGTTGAAAGCCCTGTAAAAACCATGAGTAACCATGCTATGACTTCGTCTCTGAAAAAAAGGAAGACCACGAACTGGACGTTCTTTTAAATTGAGATTTAAGCTGCCAATCAGGGCTAGCTCTTGATATTGTACCTTAACCTTTAAAAAAAAAACGGTACAAATATGTACCTTGCTTGGGAACATACAGTATGTGTACCTTTCTGACCCTCAAAAAGGTACATATATGTACCTTGAGGTCCAATAATAAGCCCTATGCGGTACGTTAGTGTAGATTGTACCTTGGGGTAGAAATGGACTCCTACTGTACCCCTATTTCTGACAGTGTACAGTACATCAATGCTAAAAATACAGCAAAAGCGTCAAATTTCTGCCATTAGGACATACTTAATATTTAGAAATATCGGGGTAAGATTCCTCCCTGGGGCAAGATATTTTTCATTCTTTCTTTGGACAATAAAATAAGACTCTTGGGTAAGAAGGGACCCTCAGAGTTGACACAGAAGCCCCACTGAATGTGGGAGATTGTTACTAGTGTTATTATTTTTAAATTTGGTATTTATTGTAATTAATGGGGTTATTATTCAATATTTCCATAAATTAGATATAAATTTCAAACATCTTCCTTTTGGATATAAAGTGTTGCTTTTATGACAAATCTTTTATAAGACATTGCCATTTAAATGTGTAAATATTCATATACCTGTATGTCATAGAATAAATGAAACTTTCAGATGAATCTGGATGACAGCAAATTTGATTAAACAAAAAATGTAAGACAACTGAATTTTATTTATTTATTTTTGCAGTGCATCTTCAACCATTTAAACATGCTATAGGTTATAGGTCTGCTAACTTAAGCAAAGTCACTGTTCTCACGCTCCCATGCCACATCCTTTTATTTATTTTTTTACGCAGTAAAAAAGCACTATCAAACGAAAGCAAGAGAACCCTCTTTAATAACATATTGGCAAAACTGATCTCGGAAACTAACAACACAAGGTGTAGGATGCAAATAAGAGATGAATTGTGCATGCAGTGTAGAGAGATTCACTGATAACGGAACTTTTTGAGATCAGGAAGTGACAGATTGTTTAGTAAAGGAAGCTTTTCTACGCTTTCTAGGCTGCAATCCGTTCAGAAAACAAAAAATAATAGTTATAATAATAATAATACGTTTTGTTGTTGGTAGCTACATACTTTATAGACACGCAGGCAAGGTGTGCATTAAGCACATTGCTTGTAATATCTATAGATTTGATAGATTAATAGAAAAATATCAGAATCTTTGTATCAAAATATTTTTGAAAGGTAGTTGCAGTTATTTAATGACTTTTAATTCTTGCAATTCTCTCACTGTAAAATGTTGGTTTTGCAATATTGCAACAGTTTTTGGAATAATTTTATGATAAAAACACAGTTGTCTACTAGTCATCATGACTATATCTAATTGCAAAAAGGCAAAAAGAAAACCCTAGCACCAACCTACCCAAGTTAGACAGCCCTTTAGGAGCTGTCTGAACAGCACTAAATATGCATGCAAGACTGAGAACAAGCCATTAAAAATATAGAACTTACCACTGAAAAGCAATAAGACCAATAAGACCATCTTCTTTAACACCTCAAACGCAACATTTTCACAACACCTGACTGATTTGTGAATTGCCATGTGTAGTCCACACGCTTCTTCTAGCTTCTTCTAGCACACCAGACCACAAGCAGTGGTGTACATTTCGTCTAAGAGTGAGGGGCTTTGAAATATGTACCTCCTCTCACTAGGTGTGTGTGTGCAGGTGCAAACTGTGTGCTGTGCACTCGCAAAGAGAAAACAATCACTTCATCTGATGTTTAAGTGAATTATATAGCCAATAGGAAAGCATTTAGACCAAAGCACTTACTGTGAGGCAAGAGAGAGGGAGATTTAAATTGTTTCTAAACACATTTTTGTCCATTTTGCGTTTGTGTTGTTTTACCACTTTTTACAATTATTTGAAGTATAAAACATTATTTACAATATACAGCATGGTTTTTTAATCAGACTTTTTTGGGGTGTTGGGATGTCTTGTCTCAGATGAGGAGCCAGTTAACCATGCCATGTACCAGCTGGTAAAAAAAAATTGACTAAAACTTTAAAACTGTATATATATATATATATATATATATATATATATATATATATATATATATATATATATATATATATATATATATATATATATATATATATATATATACAGGTCCTTCTAAAAAAATTAGCATATTGTGATAAAGTTCATTATTTTCCATAATGTAATGATAAAAATTAAACTTTCATATATTTTAGATTCATTGCACACCAACTGAAATATTTCAGGTCTTTTATTGTTTTAATACTGATGATTTTGGCATACAGCTCATGAAAACCCAAAATTCCTATCTCAAAAAATTAGCATATCATGAAAAGGTTCTCTAAACGAGCTATTAACCTAATCATCTGAATCAACTAATTAACTCCAAACACCTGCAAAAGATTCCTGAGGCTTTTAAAAACTCCCAGCCTGGTTCATTAATCAAAACCGCAATCATGGGTAAGACTGCCGACCTGACTGCTGTCCAGAAGGCCATCATTGACACCCTCAAGTGAGCAGGGAAGACACAGAAAGAAATTTCTGAACAAACAGGCTGTTCCCAGAGTGCTGTATCAAGGCACCTCAGTGGGAAGTCTGAGGGAAGGAAAAAGTGTGGCAAAAAACGCTGCACAACGAGAAGAGGTGACCGGACCCTGAGGAAGATTGTGGAGAAGGACCAATTCCAGACCTTGGGGGACCTGCGGAAGCAGTGGACTGAGTCTGAAGTAGAAACATCCAGAGCCACCGTGCACAGGCGTGTGCAGGAAATGGGCTACAGAGAAGCAGCACTGGACTGTTGCTCAGTGGTCCAAAGTACTTTTTTCGGATGAAAGCAAATTTTGCATGTCATTCGGAAATCAAGGTGCCAGAGTCTGGAGGAAGACTGGGGAGAAGGAAATGCCAAAATGCCTGAAGTCCAGTGTCAAGTACCCACAGTCAGTGATGGTCTGGGGTGCCATGTCAGCTGCTGGTGTTGGTCCACTCTGTTTTATTAAGGGCAGGGTCAATGCAGCTAGTTATCAGGAGATTTTGGAGCACTTCATGCTTCCATCTGCTGAAAAGCTTTATGGAGATGAAGATTTCATTTTTCAGCACGACCTGGCACCTGCTCACAGTGCCAAAACCACTGGTAAATGGTTTACTGACCATGGTATTACTGTGCTCAATTGGCCTGCCAACTCTCCTGACCTGAACCCCATAGAGAATCGGTGGGATATTGTGAAGAGAAAGTTGAGAGACGCAAGACCCAACACTCTGGATGAGCTTAAGGCTGCTATCGAAGCATCCTGGGCCTCCATAACACCTCAGCAGTGCCACAGGCTGATTGCCTCCATGCCACGCAGCATTGAAGCAGTCATTTCTGCAAAAGGATTCCCGACCAAGTATTGAGTGCATAACTGAACATAATTATTGGAAGGTTGACTTTTTTTTGTCTTAAAAACACTTTTCTTTTATTGGTCGGATGAAATATGCTAATTTTTTGAGATAGGAATTTTGGGTTTTCATGAGCTGTATGCCAAAATCATCAGTATTAAAACAATAAAAGACCTGAAACATTTCAGTTGGTGTGCAATGAATCTAAAATATATGAAAGTTTAATTTTTATCATTACATTATGGAAAATAATTAACTTTATCACAATATGCAAATTTTTTGAGAAGGACCTGTATATATATATACAGTCGTGGCCAAAAGTTTTGAGAATTACATAAATATTGGAAATTGGAAAAGTTGCTGCTTAAGTTTTTATAATAGCAATTTGCAAATACTCCAGAATGTTATGAAGAGTGATCAGATGAATTGCATAGTCCTTCTTTGCCATGAAAATTAACTTAATCCCAAAAAAACCTTTTCACTGCATTTCATTGCTGTCATTAAAGGACCTGCTGAGATCATTTCAGTAATCGTCTTGTTAACTCAGGTGAGAATGTTGACGAGCACAAGGCTGGAGATCATTATGTCAGGCTGATTGGGTTAGAATGGCAGACTTGACGTTAAAAGGAGGGTGATGCTTGAAATCATTGTTGTTCCATTGTTAACCATGGTGACCTGCAAAGAAACGCATGCTGCCATCATTGCGTTGCATAAAAATGGCTTCACAGGCAAGGATATTGTGGCTACTAAGATTGCACCTAAATCAACAATTTATAGGATCATCAAGAACTTCAAGGAAAGAGGTTCAGTTCTTGTAAAGAAGGCTTCAGGGCGTCAAGAAAGTCCAGCAAGCGCCAGGATCGTCTCCTAAAGAGGATTCAGCTGCGGGATTGGAGTGCCACCAGTGCAGAGCTTGCTCAGGAATGGCAGCAGGCAGGTGTGAGCGCATCTGCACGCACAGTGAGGCCAAGACTTTTGGAAGATGGCCTGGTGTCAAGAAGGGCAGCAAAGAAGCCACTTCTCTCCAAAAAAAACATCAGGGATAGATTGATCTTCTGCAGAAAGTATAGTGAATGGACTGCTGAGGACTGGGGCAAAGTCATATTCTCTGATGAAGCCCCTTTCCAATTGTTTGGGGCATCTGGAAAAAGGCTTGTCTGGAGAAGAAAAGGTGAGCGCTACCATCAGTCCTGTGTGATGCCAACAGTAAAGCATCCTGACACCATTCATGTGTGGGGTTGCTTCTCATCCAAGGGAGTGGGCTCACTCACAATTCTGCCCAAAAACACTGCCATGAATAAAGAATGGTACCAAAACACCCTAAGGCTAACCATAAGGCAAAAGTGATAACTAAGTGGCTCGGGGACCAGAATGTTGAAATTTTGGGTCCATGGCCTTGAAACTCCCCAGATCTTAATCCCATTGAGAACTTGTGGTCAATCCTCAAGAGGCGGGTGGACAAACAAAAACCCACTAATTCTGACAAACTCCAATAAGTGATTATGAAAGAATGGGTTGCTATCAGTCATGATTTGGCCCAGAAGTTGATTGAGAGCGTGCCCAGTCGAATTGCAGAGGTCCTGAAAAAGAAGGGCCAACACTGCAAATACTGACTCTTTGCATAAATGTCATGTAATTGTCGATAAAAGCCTTTGAAACGTATGAAGTGCTTGTAATTATATTTCAGTACATCACAGAAACAACTGAAACAAAGATCTAAAAGCAGTTTAGCAGCAAACTTTTTGAAAACTAATATTTATATAATTCTCAAAACTTTTAGCCACGACTGTATATAAAAAAAAAGAACAACGCATCTCCACTTTCTCCCATACCTGGAAAAAAAAAAAATGTCCAAGGGATCACAAACACAAGTTCACAAGTTTCCACAGTTCTTCTGGATCGAGTCTCTCTAAGTTTGTTCTGTTTCTTCATGTGATTCCAGACAGAATGATGATGGTGAGATCAAATTTCTGTGTGGAGCACAGGCTGATGTCCGACATTAGATCTCAGTGGATTATCACAATTAATCACAAAAATAATGTTTGGAAATGTTAAATGATATTTCCTACTGACACATTATAGCAAAAAAATAAATATAACTGACTTAAAACCATTTTTAGCTGGCTAGTGTTGTAATAATTTTGGCCACCACTGTAAATCATTAAATTGTACACATTTTTAGTTAAGTTCATACATCACTCAGTCACAAAGATATCTCAGTGAGATTTGTTGAATATTACCCATTTTAGTAGTTAAAAACCTATGTTGATCATTTTCTATACAGCTGATACTTATTGTATTTAAAGGGGAACATCTGAAGAACAAGCAATTATTTAGGACATACCTGTTTAAATATTATTATTATTTTAATTTGTGTGTCTGTAACTCAGGAAGCATTAAATTTATCTTAATATAATTTTAGATTCTGGATCCTTAGAAACTTTTCTTTTGGAATCTTCATTTTAAGGCCCTGAATGGTTTAAAATCCTATATAGATATTGAGATCCCAGTGCAGCTCCATGTCCAAATTGTTGTATCCTACACATTTTCAAAATAATCTGGTCATCACTGTTGACATTGTCAAATAGGCAAATAATACCAGTAACTCAGGGTTTAAAAGAAAAGAAGCACTATATGTTTGCAAAGTGACAGACATTTTTGTTTATTTATTTTTTTTTACCATTGAATGTGTACAATTTAAAGATTTACTCCTGGAGCCATATTGAAATGCAAATATCTTTGGAACTGAACCATATAGGGCCCACAGCCAACAGCAAAACATGCTATCAATCTCATGCAATGCAATAAAATAGAATTTCTTCTATGCAAATGATACCATGAAGAATGTGAATATTTAATTTCAATGCAAAAAAACAACAACAACAAACAAAACCCCTACACCCTTCAACCCTTCGAAGCTCTCACTCCGGAGGGTAAACCCTTTGAAGGGATTAGGGCATAGGGATGAGCCCTAATGAATATAGCACAGGGATAGCTTCACATTCTTCTTAGTAAGTAAGTAAGTAAGTAAGTAAATTTTATTTATATAGCACATTTAAACATAGCAGGGCTATCCAAAGTGCTGAACAAAGTAAAAACAAATAGAATAAAACACAGAAACAACCAAACAGAACAGACAGAAACAGCATCAGGAGATAATTAAAATGCCAGGGAATAAAAATACGTTTTCAATTTAGATTTAAAAATAGCAATTGAAGGTGCAAGGTGGATGTCGAGAGGCAATTGGTTCCATATACGTGGGGCGGCAACAGCAAAGGCTCTATCTCCCTTAGATTTTAGTCGGGAGCGAGGGATAGATAAAAGAGCCATGTCTGAAGATCTTAAAGATCTAGTGTGAGCTAGAGGAGTAAGAAGATCTCTAATATAAAAAGGAGCTTGATCATTAAGAGGTTTAAAATCAAATAATAGAATTTTAAACTGAATTCTAAAATGGATCGGGAGCCAATGAAGCGAGGCTAAAATTGGGGTAACATGATCGTATTTCTTAGTCCCGGTCAACAGCCTTGCAGCAGCATTTTGGACCATCTGGAGCCGAGCAAGTGATGACTGAGGAAGACCCAAGTACAAGGAATTACAGTAATCCAGGCGAGAAGTAATAAAAGCATGAATAACCTTCTCCAAATCGTAGAATGACAAAAAAGATTTTAGTTTGGAAATTAACCGCAACTGATAAAAACTATTTTTTACAACCGAATTAATTTGTTTGGTTAAACATAATTCAGAGTCAATAATGACACCAAGGTTCCTGACATGAGAGGAAACTGAGGGAAAATAGTTAACCAGTTCCTTAGTGAGATTAATTCTCAGTTTTGGTGGACCAAAGACAATAACTTCTGTTTTGTCCTCATTTAGTTGGAGAAAGTTAATCGATAACCATTCCTTAATGTCCCGAATACAGTCTATCAAGGTCTGAATGGACTCGTCGGCTTTTAAAGGGAGATACAGCTGTGTATCATCAGCATAAAAATGGAAATTAATGTTATGCTTCCTAACAATATCCCCCAGTGGACGCATATACAAGTTAAAAAGAAGCGGACCCAGGATGGAGCCCTGAGGTACTCCACTAAAAATGGGGGTAGAAGATGAAGAGAAATTGCCTATCTCCACAGAAAAGGACCTGTCTCTAAGATAAGAACTAAACCACTTCAAGGCTATACCCTTAATACCAAATGAGTGCTCTAGACGTCTAATAAGAATATTATGGTCAACAGTATCAAAGGCAGCTGTAAGATCAAGTAGGATCAATACAGCATTTTTACCAGCATCAACTGCAATTAAAATGTCATTGAGCACTTTTAGCAAGGCAGACTCTGTGCTATGATGGGCAGTAAAATCAGATTGAAGAGGTTCTAATAACTTGGCTGTATTTAAAAACAGGTTCAATTGAGATAACACAACTTTTTCTAAAAGTTTTGATAAAAATGATAACTTAGAGATTGGCCGAAAATTATTCAAGCAACCCTCATCCAAACCATGTTTCTTAAGCAAAGGCTGAACAACCGCATGCTTGAAACTATTTGGGACTACCCCAGTGTTCAAAGATGAATTGATCAACACTTGAACACTGGGGCCGATTATAGGAAAAGCTGCTTTTAAAATCTCTGATGAAATGACGTCAAGTGGTGTAGTCGTTATCTTCATCTTGTTAACCAGGTCATTTAGTTCTATTAAGTGCTGAAAATTATAAAAGAAAAACGGACTAGCCAACGAATTCAAAAACTGATCTGAAAGATGTAAAGTGAAGGATGAACGAATAAATGCCACTTTATCAGCAAAAAACTTTACAAATTTCTCACAGAGTTCTGCCGAGGCTTCCCCGTGAAATTGGCAACTTGGATTAAATACTGAATTTATTGTAGAGAATAAAATCTTAAGTTTATGGAAGTGTTTAGCAATTAATCTTCTTATTATTATTTTATGTTATAAAAGTTCTCATATTCTCTATATTCTATTAAATACAGCTACTTGACTTACATATCTCATTAATGTAATATACTGTATATTTATGGATGATTCAATCCATTACAGTGTTTTAGCATCATAGTCTCTGTTCACCGTAGCAAAACAAATGATCTGAATGAATGGTTTGAATGCATATAATGAATGTTTAATCATATACACTCAAATTAAGTGACCCCTAAAACATTTTAAGGAAAACCTTAGGCACAGAATGGAATGGTTTAGTAATGAGAGTGGAACAGGTACTTGTGTTGATAGTTCAAAAACCATTTTTAGCTTAATTAAGAAAAAACAGGACAGAACAAATGAAGCTGTTTCAGTTCATTTTGGATGAAGGATGAAGATCATAACCTCCAGATTGCAAAAGTATAAACACTCACAGCGATACAAGCTGCTTTTCAAACCCCCCCCCCCCCCCCCCCCACACACACACATGCTGTGCATGTACATACTCTGTATAATCAATAGCCTTCGTCCAATATCCGGAGAGAAACACCACAGAAAGTTACTGCTCTCTGCAAGCAAAACAAAACAACACACACACACACACACACACACGCACGCACACACACACACACACACACAACACACACACACACACACACACACACACACACACACACACACACACACACACACACACACACACATATGTGCCATGCAAAATGCATGTTTAATCCCATTAATGGCAGTGATTTTCATTAACATTTACCTTTTTTTTTTTGCAATTTCCATAGAAGAAAGTATGTCATTTAGTTTTATAACAGCATGAGGATGAGTAAACGATGACATAATGATTTTTTCAATGATTCTGTCCATTTAAGACAGACAATAGAAACATTATGTCTGTGTTGTTTGACTGTTTCCTCTCTCTCATTTACAAACCACATCCTGTGAAACTTGTCATATCACGGAAAAACATATTGCAATTGGGTCATTCTCAAAAAAACAAAAAAACAAAAAAAACAAAAAACAATTGACTTTAACTTCTCTTAAAACACAAAAATCTGTAAATTATGTCTTTAAAATAAAACTATATAAGCAATTATTTTTTATTGATACAACATTACAGTGTAACACAGTTGACATATAAATGAACCAATGTGTGTGTGTGTGTGTGTGTGTGTGTGTAAATTTAATTTGGTGGGGAAATTGACCTGTTTCAACAGCGATCTTCCTCCAGTGAACTTTGACCTTGGAAGTACTTTTCATGTTTCTAGCTTCTAGCTATATTTCTAGCACGGTTTTTACATTGGTTAAATCAAGGATAAGAACTTGAATCACTTTTAAATTTTAAATCACTTTATTTGGATCCTTTTTGCACATTTGCTAGACCAATGCTTAACTTAGAAAGGCAAAGCACAGCTTTTTTCTCTTTCACATCCTTTGTTGTAAAATAAAACTCCCAATGAGGACAGTTAAACAAAGATTTTGGCAGCTGCTGTCAAGGTGAGTAAGATGAAAACACCAGCCATCTGGTTATAAACAGAATGTGCATGCGTGCGTGTTTGTTTGTGTGTGTGGTTTGGGGTTTTTCCATACTCAGAAAAGAAGGTTCAAAAGCTGTCAAAAGATACACTTTTGTACCTTATTTACCCTTAAAGGGTGCATATTAGTACCTTTAACCTAAATATTATAAACTAAAGTGTACATAATAGTACCTAAATGGTACATATTAGCACTTTTTTAAAAATGTATAATGCCCCAGTGACAAATTTTGCACCTTTTTTTCTGAGTGCAGAACATTGTACAAAATAACTTTTTTTCTAGTCTGAAGTCTATCCGAGTGAAACGGCATTTGAAATGAGAGGGTGGGACTTGATTGCATCCTTTGGGCATTGATTGGATCGTTGGAAGTTGGGCTGTTGCTAACAAAGTGGAGGCCGATCTGAATGCCAGTTTGCAATTAGTTGTGAAGGGATTTCTCTCCACTGGATTCACCTGCGACACTCAAGCATTAAGTTCAATTCAATTCAAATCAAGTTTATTTGTATAGCACTTTTTACGATACAAATCGTTACAAAGCAACTTTACAGAAAATTACGTTTCTACAATATTTAATAGTAGCTTATAAGTGGTGACTGTCAGTTTATGTGCTTATAACAGGAATTTTCAGAAAAATGAATACAAGACGTAGTCAACCAGACGATGAAAATTATTAACAGCAATTATTATATGATGCAGTCACACTAATATGATCATCTTTTCTTGACCTGGTAAGGACTCTAGCTGCTGCATTTTGAGGTCACGAATGCACGAACTAACATTTCTGCATCAGAAACAGGTAACATGTTTCGTAGCTTGGCAATGTTTCTAAGATGGAACTATTTTAACTGTACGTATGCACAAAATTGAAATGAAAGGCGTGAGTATGCTTATTAGAATAACTAGTTAGCTAGCTGGCTAACATGTACAAATAAATTACAAAATGTAGACTTTATTTTGTTCCCTTTGTTTTCTGTAAGACTATTTTAGGCATTTCATATTACTCATATTTCCCTTTATTGTAAAAGTACTTTTCAGTGTGCACATCTCATGTCTGGTCTCTTCAATAGGCAGATTCATTCATAAAATACCTACAAGATGTTTCAACATCTCCATATTTATTATGACTATTTATTTACTATTTATTTATGTTAATACTTAATCAATATTTATGTAATGTTATAGTATAGTAAAGAAAAATCTGCATTTTCAGAATTGTATTTTTTATTTTTTTTGGATGGGGGCGGAAATCTAAATTCTGTAAATTATGTTATTTTCGTTTTCTTTGCGCAGAAAAAAAGTATTCTTGGAGCATCTCAAAACTGAAGTTGAGCCAATGATGTCACATGGACTGTTTTACCAATGTCCTTGCTACGTTTCTGGACTTGAGAACATTAGAGTTGTGTTGCTGTCTATGGAGGGTCAGATTCAATTCAATTCAAGTTTATTTGTATAGCGCTTTTTACAATACAAATCGTTACAAAGCAACTTTACAGAAAATTATGTTTCTACAATATTTAGTAGTAGCTAGTAGTTTGTGCACGTTTGACAGGATTTTAGAAAAATAAAAATAATAATAATAATAATAATACAAGACGTAGTCAGCTAGATGATGAACTATCAATATTATTAATTAATAGTAATTATAGGATGCAGTCACACATGTAGCAATAATTGTTAGTTCTGTTTGTTGATTCAAGGTTAGCATCATCTGGGGTCCTCTGAGGGTCAGCATCATCTCTTCTCAGGTGTTCTGGATCCAGACTGGAGCTTGTGTAAATCCTAGTTACCACGGGATGTAAATACCGTGGCAAAACATAGAAACAAAATAGAGACATCGTTAGCATAGCTGCTGATCCAACAAAGTAAAATTAGTTTAACCCAAGCTAAAGAATAAAAATGCAGATGCAACTACACTCACAATTTAAGAGATACATTATTCGAATGCTTGGCGAAAGAGATGCGTTTTTAATCTAGATTTAAACAGAGAGAGTGTGTCTGAACCCCGAACATTATCAGGAAGGCTATTCCAGAGTTTGGGAGCCAAATGTGAAAAAGCTCTACCTCCTTTAGTGGACTTTGCTATCCTAGGAACTACCAAAAGTCCAGCGTTTTGTGACCTTAGGGTGCGTGATGGGTTGTAGCGTGGTAGAAGGCTAGTTAGGTACGCAGGAGCTAAACCATTTAGGGTCTTATAGGTAAGTAATGATAATTTGTAACTGATACGGAACTTAATAGGTAGCCAGTGCAGAGACTGTAAAATTGGGGTAATATGATCATATTTTCTTGACCTGGTAAGGACTCTAGCTGCTGCATTTTGGACTACCTGTAGCTTGTTTATTGACGAAGCAGGACAACCACCTAGAAGTGCATTACAATAGTCCAGTCTAGAGGTCATGAATGCATGAGCTTTTCTGCATCAGAAACAGATTACATGTTTCGTAGCTTGGCAATGTTTCTAAGATGGAAGAATGCAGTTTTTGTAACATTGGAAATATGATTTTCAAAAGACAAATTGCTGTCCAATATAACACCCAGATTTCTGACTGTAGAGGAAGTAACAGTACATCCGTCTAGTTGCAGATTGTAATCTACAAGATTCTGTGTGGTGTTTTTTGGTCCAATAATTAATATCTCTGTCTTATCCGAATTTAATTGGAGAAAATTATTTGTCATCCAATCTTTTACATTTTTAACACACTCTGTTAGCTTAGATAATTGGGAAGTTTCATCTGGTCTCGTTGAAATATATAGCTGAGTATCATCAGCATAACAGTGGAAGCTAATTCCGTATTTTCTAATAATATTACCAAGGGGCAACATGTATATTGAAAATAGAAGGGGACCTAGGACGGATCCTTGTGGCACTCCATATTTTACTGATGATAAATGAGATGACACCCCATTTAAGTAAACAAAATGGTAGCGATCGGACAGGTAGGATCTAAACCATCTTAGAGCCTGCCCTTGAATACCTGTATAGTTTTGTAATTGATCTATGAGTATGTCATGATCTATGGTGTCGAACGCAGCACTAAGATCAAGTAAGACTAGAAATGAGATGCAGCCTTGATCTGACGCAAGAAGCAGGTCATTTGTAATTTTAACAAGTGCAGTTTTTGTGCTATGGTGGGGCCTAAAACCTGACTGAAATTCTTCATACAGCTCATTTTTATGCAGGAAGGTGCTCAATTGAGCAGACACAACTTTTTCTAAAATTTTAGACATAAATGGAAGATTTGAAATAGGCCTATAATTTGCCAGTACACTAGGATCTAGTTTTGGTTTCTTAATAAGAGGCTTGATAACCGCCAGCTTGAATGGTTTTGGGACGTGACCTAAAGATAACGACGAGTTAATGATATTGAGAAGCGGTTCTTCGGCTACAGGTAACAGCTCTTTTAGTAATTTAGTGGGTACAGGATCTAATAAACATGTTGTTGGTTTAGATACAGTGATAAGTTTATTTAGCTCTTCCTGTCCTATATTTGTAAAGCACTGCAGTTTATCTTTGGGTGCGATGGATGAAACTGAAGTGTTAGACGCTGTAGAATCTACATTCGCTATTGTATTTCTAATGTTATCTATTTTATCAGTGAAGAAATTCATAAAGTCATTACTATTTAACGTTGGTGGAATATTTGAATCAGGTGGCGTCTGGTAATTTGTTAATTTAGCCACTGTGCTAAATAAAAACCTTGGATTGTTTTGGTTATTTTCAATGAGTTTGTGGATATGCTCTGCCCTAGCAGTTTTTAGAGCCTGTCTATAGCTGGACATACTGTTTTTCCATGCAATTTTAAAAACTTCCAAGTTAGTTTTTCTCCATTTGCGTTCAAGACTACGAGTTACTTTCTTGAGAGAGTGAGTATTACAGTTATACCATGGCACAGTACGTTTTTCTCTAACCTTTTTCAATTTGATGGGGGCAACAGCTTCTAATGTATTAGAGAAAATAGTGCCCATGTTGTCAGTAATTTCGTCTAATTCATGTGTATTTTTGGGTACAAATAGCAGTTGAGATAGATCAGGCAGGTTATTTGCGAATCTGTCTTTGGTGGCTGGAACAATAGTTCTGCCCAGACGGTAACGCTGAGACATATAGTTAATATCAGTTATACGCAGCATGCACGATACAAGGAAATGGTCTGTAATATCATCACATTGGGGTACAATATCTATAGCAGTAAGATCGATTCCATGCGATATAATTAGATCTAGTGTATGATTAAAACGATGAGTGGGCCTGGTGACATTTTGCTTGACTCCAAAGGAGTTTATTAGGTCAGTAAACGCAAGTCCTAATGTATCATTTGCATTATCAACGTGAATATAGTTATATATAGATAGTTCTCTGATTTCGTCAAAAGCATCTTAATTTGTGCTCTGAAGATGAACAAAGGTCTTACGGGTTTGGAACAACATGAGGGTGAGTAATTAATGAAAGCATTTTCATTTTGGGGTGAACTAACCCTTTAAGGATTGAAATCAAAATTTCAACTCATTTTTTAATTCCACAAAACTTGAAGGAACCTTAACAAATCTACATTTGTGTAAGTCAAACTTACCCAGGGGAACCAGGGAGATGCTTATACAAACTAGAAAAATTAACTATCAGTTGTTCACCATGTGATAGGAAGTGACCAATAAAAACACATTTAATGCTACATAGATCTCAAAGGGGAAGAATAGCATTATTTTAATGTGCTTTCTATTCAAAGAGGAGCTGTATTTATTAGAGAACAATTTCAGTTTGTCTTAATTTTCTTAATTTATCTCACCTTTGCATTTTTGATCTGCAGATGTAATGCATATGGGGTTAGATTAGAAAACATCGCCCCCTGGTGTCACTTTCTTTCTTGTCTTGAGCTCTTCTAGATGTGATTTAATAAACCACTACAGCAACAGTAGCCACGCCCACCACCGCAGAGATGACCAATCGAATCACAGCTTCAGTAGGACCACAACACTTGAACAGAGTCTGAAACAGAAGACCAAGGAGACATTATTGCACTTTAACTGTTCAAGTGCTGGTCCAGACTGGTTTATGCTGGTTTATGCTGGTCTAGCTGGTGGACCAGCATGTCCATACTGGTCTCAAGCAAAACAGAGCTGATGATTCTGGTTCACCAGCATGGTCTTACAGGGTTGATTGTCAGAATGCAGGCCAGTTGTCTGTAAGTAAGTAGTCTTTTATTTTGGGGACAAACAGTTTTTTCTTGCATATTTCTCTATTTAACACATTATTGATTTCACAGAAAAACAATATAAGGTAAATAAATTAAACTATATTATAAGTAAAATATAATTAAAACACGATTTATTGAATTATATGATAAGTTTGTAATTTATTTTGCTCCCTCTGCTGAAAGTACAACTGAAAATTGTAATTGCTTTAGTTATGATTACGTTATTAATTAATGTGCCTGTTAAAAATTTTCAAAGCATCAAAGGAATTGCCTCCTGTTTCATAAGATCTGTACACAACTCAATAAAATCAGTTAAAAAGAGCCTGAGTACATTGCATAAATTCATTTTCAAATATGAAAAATAAAAAAATGCCTAATATAAGCTTAATCATAATCAGTTTGTTTAATAACAGGTGTTATGAGAAGAGCTCTTCAATGGGACAGTTAACTTGATAATGGAAGTTCAAAACTGAAAGTTGTTGTTTTTAAAGATTTCATACTTATCTGGGAAGTCAGATATGTCCAGGTCCATCTGTCAGTCACTGATTTCAAAAAGTACACTTAGTAAAAGGTATGTAAGTGCAGTGAGGACCATTAAATAGACCTATGATTGAAAATAGAGATAGTGTTTACTTTCTCCATGCAATTGCTGAAATTGGGTTAATTCAAACAAAGTCATTGGCCACTAACAACGAACACTAATCACCATAATGGTAACAAACTTCAGCAACTTTTGTACATGTACTATATGAAAAAAATAAAGCCAAACTGGTTTGCGATAAGTGAATATGGCAATTCCATTTTTGCAGTTGTTAAATCATCCTCTGGTGAGATTTTGATTTCATTTAAGGCTGTGTTGCTGTAAATTGATGTTTCTTCTCACCTGTTAAATTTGTTCTGTTCTTGCTGTTCCTCTTATCCTCAGTGATTCTGCTTGTTAATCATACTGTAGGTGTCATCACTAGTGCTCAGTCATCACTTGTAGAGTGAATCTACTTTACTTCACTAACTACAACACTGCTTTAGTGTTACTTTTACTCTCTACAGATCAGGGCCATGTGAAAACTGAACAGTGTTTGTTCAACACTGGGGATTTTACTTTGTAAACATGTAAGCAGCAACATGTTTTTCTCTAATAAATAATTCATGAAAATTAATTTAGAAAATTGTCTCGGTTTTTAAAGTGCATACAGTTCTGCCTCTGCTTATTGTGGAAAAACACTTGCTTATACACAATCATAATTTTTCTTTATTTGAATCTCTTGTGGAGTTTAAATATAACCTTTACTGATTAAAAGAGTTACTAACCACTCTGAAAAAAACATCTTCAGAGTAGACAGAAGAGAAAGCATCATTCTAAATTTGAAAACTTCCATTCCAGATATTTATCAAAGGTATTTTTTGAGACTAACTAGTTCTCAGAAGGTTTATTTGTGGTTGTGAAAGGAAACTGACCACATTTCACATTCATGAACATGAACACAAACACATATAATCTATCATCGTGTGCATTAGCTGAAGATCTTCGCAGCACATTTAACCACATTCAGCTCAGACACACATTTACTGACCTAAATATACACGATCTGACTCGAAGTGAACCTTTACCACACACACACACACACACACACACACACACACACACACATTTGTTTTTGTGTAAAGTAGGTTCATCCCATAAGTGTAATGGTTTTTATTCTGTACAAACTGTATATTCTATTGCCCTACACATAACCCTAACCCTCACAGGAAACTTTGTGCATTTTTACTTTCTCAAAACTCATTCTGTATGATTTATACGCATTTTGAAAAATGGGGACATGGGTTATGTCCTCATAAGTCACCCTCTCCTTGTTATACCTGTGTCATACCCATGTCATTATACAGAGTTGTGTCCTGATATGTCACAAAAACAAGAACACACACACACACACACACACACACACACACACAAAGCGTAACAATCTCTATCCAATGTCTTAAGGAACATTACACAACATTGATTTAAATGCAGTAGATTGCGGAGATATTTAATTGAAACATCAAAACATATTTAGTTGAAACATAATAAAAAAGAAATCCACATGGTCTTTCAAAAAAATAAAAAAGGTTTATTGAACTAATATCAGCACTCTTGTGTGTCTGTGACACTGTTTTAGGATAATTCATTTTTAACTGGGCAAATTCATCTGTAATTGATACTAAATTATATTTTGAACATGTTTTATTTCACTGTCTCAAATGTATTATATTCTTTTATGCACATACTGTTAAAGTAACCTGTAATCTTGTAAAACTGCATGTTATTCTTTCAAGCTTGTGCTTCAATACCATTTCTTCAAAATGAGCATGTGAATGATAAACTATATTTATAATATTTGTTGCAGTTCACTTGATTTTTATCTTTGGAAGCAGATGAACATGAAGCTTCATCATGAAATGAAATAAGTCATATTAATCATATTTCAGTCCTGAAGAGTTGTGGTGTATTCTGGGTGATGATCAGTGATCTGCAGACGGTAAATGATCTGTGTGTATTCTGACAGACTTTTCTCATCTACAAACACAAACACATGCAGATGTTGAGTTAATTTATCATCAGGTGATGTTTCTGTTGTTTCTCATGTATACAGTACATGTATACTGCATAATAAGCATACGTTTAATTTAATAACAAATAAAAATGTTCATCAACTTAGGCTTTTAGTCATGAAACTATTTTGCACATAAAGAATTATTTTTGTCATGTCAGTTGTCGCAATACTTGCCCTCTGGTTTTTCTTGCTCACATTTCCTGCAGCAGCAGTAAAACACACATGAAGAAATGAACAGCAGCACACAAACACTTATAAGGGACACGAAATAGAAACTCGCAGTCCCTACTGTAGTTAATAAAGAGAAAGTGGTCAATCATTTTAGTCGAACTTCATCAAGATGCTATAAACTGCACATTTAGAAAGAAAACATGTTAAAAATATTTCCACTGATGTACCTGGACACGTGTGACAGAGTTGAGTGATGTTGATGTTGTGTTGAGTCTGGTTTGTGATGGGATTGTTGATCACACAGCTGTAGATGTTGTTCTCCTGATATTCCACCTCCAGAGGTAGAGAGAGACTGATGCTGAGATCAGACACACTGATGCTGGACAATAAACTGTTTCCTTTGTACCAGGAGAGAGTCACAGCACTCACATTCACAGCTGAACACAGCAGTGAACATCTGGACATTGATGATCCTGAAGATGAAGATGATGATGATGATGAAGAACAGATTGAGGAGTTACTGCTGATGACAGGAACAGGCAGAGGCGCTGTAAAAACATTAAAATGTCTATTGCTGTAATGTGAGCAAAAACAGACATATATATACTCTAAAGTATTATTAAGTGCTTGTTAACCAAAATGAATAAAAATAATTATTGCATTTCAATATTTTTAGCATAAAATAAAGTCTTATGTCTTATAACCAAAAAAGTTTTCCAGCATGCCTGTGTATAACTACTGAAGGCTGTGTGTTGTCCCTTCCTGTGCTTGAATGGTTAATTGAAATATTAATAAATATTTGTTGTTCTTATAAATAACAGAAAAATCTTAAACCAAGCATTTTGTCATGTCCCTGAGGCACTTCACTGAATTTGTACTTAGAAAATGATTAACAAAATGTGTGCAGTGTCTGTGATTTTTGGTATAATATAAGCATTTATTTGTGTTCCTTTCTTTTGAAGAAGATATTTTATAAAACTTTAAAGTTATGTCCCTCAGTCTAAACTCAACCCCCTGAAGAGACCTTCCTACAAAACTACAGTAGTATGAAAAGTTTTAGGTACTGTAAAATGAGGATAATTTAAAAAAAAACATAAATAGATTTTCTACATAACTAAATTAACATAAACATACAAACATAACTAAATTAAATGAACATCGGTGTGAGCATCCTTTGCGTTTAAAGCAGATTTTACCCTCGGTGCATTTGCGCAAAGTAGATTTACATGTAGATGTTTCTTCAAGCATCTCGGAGATGTTTTAAACCAAACTAAACTTAAAAAACTTAAAATCATTTTTAGCTGGTGAAAATACTAGTGTTGTCCTCCACTTGTATGTTTTTTTTTATTGCTGTGGTTGTAAACTTGTGATGGGGTTGAGTTACTTCATTTATTAACAATTAATTAAAAAACAAATCATAAAAATAGTCATGGTTTTAGTAAATATATACTAACCACACTCATGGCAACTTTGGACCAAAATTTGCAGCAGAAACACAATGTTGTGCATGCAGAAATTTTGACTCAGAAATAAGGGGACAATTTGAGAGAGAAACAAAGCTGAAAATGTAAACTGAAGGCAATGTATCCCTTCAAACGTGTTACAGTCTTCAAAATCATCACACCTTGTCACATTAATATTTTTGGAAAAATATAAAATCTGACATGTTAAGGACTAAAACAGTAAAATTCTGGTTTAAAAAAATGAAGAGTCCATAGACACGCAATTTGTGTATTTTTAGCTTCAGTTCTGTCAAAATATGGAAAATATGATAAATGTTACATTTGTTATCATTAAATTGTTATCAGGGTCAGATTTTTATGTGATAAGTTCTGTGTAAAATACCATTTTGTTCATTATGTGGTTGAGAAAAAAAATTGTCAGAATTTGAGGGAAAAAAAGGAGAAGAAGAAAAAGTTGTTAATGCCTAGGGTTAGAAAATATGATTTTTCACAGGTTTGACATGTGCCTAATGATGTTGGGTATTTAGAAAATGAATCATATGTGCAGTAGTTGAAAAAAAAAAATATATATATATAAATATATATTCCATGTTGAAATGTGCTCATTAAAGGATTACAGAAGATACAACACTTTGTTCCCATGATTCTTTGCACAGGTTTAATTTGATTTGTTTGGCATAAATGAATGGCTGTGAGAGGTTTGGCATGCATAATAAAGAAGGCCTATCTTAAGAAAGGATATTGAGTTACAGTTTTCTGGCAAGAAATAGTTGCCAAATACATTTTATTTTTAACAAACCTTAATGTTTAAGTGTTGTCATATTTCATTCTGATTCACTACTGCCAGATCAATTATTAGCTTCAGGGACATTTATACACATTCTATGTTTTTAAGTCATATTTGTCTTACCGTAGACAGTAACACTGAATGTTTTGTCTGAGTTTCCTCTGTGGCTGCTGATCTGTCGTTTATAAAGTCCAGAGTCTGTTCTTCTGATGTTTCTGATGATCAGAGATCCAGTTTGATTGTCCATCTGCAATCTGTCTCCAAATATCTCATTACTGTTAAACATATCAATGCTGTTCTTATAGATTTCAGCTATTCTCGTCTCTTTAGGTCCAAACATCCACAGAATCTGATCCTCTCTCTGTACTTCAGTAACATCAGTGTTTAGAGAGACAGAAACTCCCTCCATCACTGACACTACATCTGTATCACCAAACACTCCTGCAGAGGAAATAAAAACACATTATTATTAGAGACTTATAATATAATTTCCTCAAGCATAATCATGAAAAGTTAAAATGTGCACTTTTTTTGTCTCTTTTGTGGAAATGCACTTGTGTTTATGCTCCACATTTATGATTAAAAGTATGAAGAGTTTCTCACCGCACAGAACAAACAGGGTTAGAGCACACAGATGAGAGCACATCGTGATCAGACGTCCAGCCGAGAGTCACTTCAGACACAGAAGATGACTTCCTGAACAAAAGAGTGCAGCTATTTTCTAAGCAAAGACTGCTAAATGAAAAGTGAACTGGTTTTAGCGGTCTTTGTTCTCTGTTCATTTCTGACTGCACTCTCTGGAAAATGTTTAATGCATTCTTTATCTTTTTAAACTGCATTAACACCATTCTGGATTGCTCTTCATCAGAAAACTCTCATTTCAGGTCACTTCTAAGTCTAACAGGCGTTCAGAGGGTTAATTTGTGGTTAAAAGAATAAACTTACAAACATCTCACACTCTCACGAACATGAACACACACACACACACACACACACCGTCTAACACTGCGTGCATTAAGCCACATGCATTCAGCTCAGACGCCACATTTACTGACCTCAATAACGAATGATCTAACTCTAAAACATCAACATGTTATGCTTCACACACACACAATATCATGACAACTTGCTTTCAGTTCAGCTTTTACATAAGTGACTAAAATAAAACAGATTATTCATCTAAATGAGAAAAAAACTGAACGAAGGGTAATGCTTTAGATGAGGGAACACATTCTCACTAATAACTAAAAATTTTCCCTCAGACTCTTAATTTGCTGCTTCACAGTAAGTAGAGTCGTTGTTGTAGTAGTTCGGTTTAGGCATGAGGTACGGGATTTACAATATGATAATGCAGAATAAAGCATTAATATGTGCTTTATTAATACTAAAACAGACAATATAGAAACTAGAAACAGGAATACTAATAAAGCAATATTTCATAATAAACATCCAGAAAGGTAATCAAACATTTATATTTTAATTTTAAACACCCGTGTGTTAAGGATTCTTTCAAGAAAAACTATTTCATATTTCAGTATTTAGTAAGTGAGCAGATTCATCTACTGTGAACAACATCTTGAACATATTTCTGCTTTATAAACATTATTGATATGAAATGGTATAATAAATAGTATACTATATAATAAGTATACGGTATATTATAATTACTTTTTTCTATAACTGTTCAATCTTGTTTAGTTGCATAATTTTTGCTCTTTTAGACATTTAGCAGTTTATTAATATTTCATCAAAGAGAATGAGTGAATGAAAGACTAATTATAATAATTCATGTTGCAGTCGATTAGAAACAGAAGTCAAGATTCAGAATCATATTAATCATAGATCAGTCCTGAAGAGTTGTGGTGTATTCTGGGTGATGATCAGTGATCTGCAGACGGTAGATGATCTGTGTGTATTCTGACAGACTTTTCTCATCTACAAACACAAACACATGCAGATGTTGAGTCAATTTATTATCAGGTGATGTTCCTGACACACTGATATTTTAGATTATAAGTACATACAAGTACATAGATTATAATACATTTAATTGTTTTCAAATTATTTTTGAAAAATATTGTTTTGTCATGTCGTAATACTTGCCCTCTGGTTTTTCTTGTTCACATTTCCTGCAGCAGCAGTAAAACACACACGAATAAATGAGCAGCAGCAGACAAATGGCTATAATTGGCATAAAATATAAACGCTGGACGCTTTCTGTAATAGACAGAGGGAATGGTCAGTCCTTTTCACTCAGGCTCCATCCAGGTGAGGTGAACTGCACAATTCTACACAATTTCTTTCTTCAAAAGAAAGAAAATGTGTTGAAAATGTTGCTGCTGACCTGAACATGTCTGACAGAGATCAGTGTTGTTGAGGTGTGTGGTTCGGTTGATGAATGAATAAGCAACAACACAACTGTAGGAATCATCCAGACACTCAAGCTCCAGAGGTAGAGAGAGATCAGGCACACTGATGCTGGACAATAAACTGTTTCCTTTGTACCAGGAGAGAGACACAGCACTCACATTCACAGCTGAACACAGCAGTGAACATCTGGACATTGATGATCTTTCTGATACTGAAGGGCTTTGAGGAAAATCACTGATGACTGGAACAGTAAGAAGAGCTACAAAACACAAAATACTATTCAATTCAATTTTTTTTTTTTTTTTTGTGTGTGTGTAAAGATCCTCAGTATTCATAGACCAATAAATAACAAGTGCACGTCAAGAGGCTGTGGACCGGATTATACATGTGCAATATCTTGATGCAACAGTTTTTGATATACAAAATTATATACATTTATCATTTAAGACAATTTATTTTAGACAATTCTTGAGACAGCCTTCACTGTCCCAAAAAGACAGCAATAACATTAATAAAAAGATTTCTTCAGTTTACTCACCATAGACAGCGACACTGAAGCTCTTGTGTTTGACATCTCCACTGATGATCTGTAGTTTATAAAGTCCAGAGTGTAATTTGTTGATGTTGGTGATGGTCAGAGATCCTGTCTGCTCATCTATCTTTAGTCTGCCTCTGAATCTCTCATTATTCTCTTTATTATCATGCACAGAGACAATCTGTTTATAGATTTTAGCGATACGAGTCTCTGAACTGTTAAATCTAAACATCCACAGTAGATCATTTCTCTGTATTTCAGTAACATCAGTGTTTAACATGACAGAATCTCCCTCCATCACTGATATCAGTGTTTCATCTGAATAAACATCAGACACACCTGGAACAAAACCGAATTTGACATGCTTCTTTGAGCATTTACATTCATGCATTTGGGAGATGATTTTATCCAAAGTGATTTACATTTAATTAACATAGTTTAACCAAATGTTGATAATCAATTTAAAGTATTTTAAAAATTAAAGTAACAAAGCAGACTACATAAATATATAACAATACATAACATATAATAGAGTAAATCTGCTGGTCCACTTAGCACTCAAGATTAATTGATGTTGGTTTATTCAATACAAAAATTTCATTATAATTAAATCAAATCCACTTACATTTTGTGAGGAACATACACAGACAGAAAACAGCAGTGTTTGACATCCTATTTCTCCAAATATGTCCGAAAACTCGTTGTGGCGTGAACAACAGAAATTCAAGGAATATTCTGACTATATACTACACCACTTTCTCAAAGTCTGAAGCTAAAATTTAAAATCCTCCTTCCAGTTGAATCTTGAACAGTGTACAGAACACACTGGATGAAAAATATTTAGTCCAGACACCATGAAGTGACACTGACCTAAATAAAGCACAAAACAGCAAACCTCAATGAAACGCTGAACCTGAGCTGCTAGTGTGTCAAAGTGATAAAAACAACAACCTGACAATAAATGCAGTTTCCTTTGAAAGTGAGATATAATGGTACTCTTCTGACTTTTGATTTCTATTTTTTTTCTCTCTCTCAGAAATACAAAGCACTCCAGTAGGTCAACTTTTTCCACATGAGCTCTTGTCAACTGGTATCTGAGTTTTTCTGCAGCTCTCACCCTTCTCACTTATAAATATAGTAACATAATCAGTACAGATTCAGAATAAGACGTTATTTCCCATCAAATACATAATCCATCTGTGCATACAAAAATGTACAAAAGAAAACAAGCATTTATGTGATTAAAAAAAGTGAGGAGCCATTAAAACCTATTAATCAACTGCCAAAGTGCTTGAATTCATGAATTATATGTACATTTACTTAATTGCACAGTTTTATAACTCGCATACTTTCACCAAAATTATTATTATTATTTTTTGTATATTTGTAATTTATATTACTTTACATTAGTTTACTAGTTTACAAAAAAGTACACAAAGTACACATATATAACTTTTCGATTTATTATAAAACAACATACTGCATTTCTTTCCATGAAATGTAACTAAGTAACGCAATAATGCAATGGATTACTTTTTAAAGTAACTTTCCACAATTCTGGGCACAAATATGCGACAATGTGTGTTCAACAACTTTTATGAATAATTTGGAGATAAAGTAGATCATTATAAACAAACATAGTTTGGTGAATAAACTCTAATGTTGGTTTATCTGAACATGTCCGACAGAGATCAGCTGCTTACGAAACATTTCAAAATGTTTGCTGTTAGACGGCTTTGATTTGGTCAACCATGAACAAGTGTCTAATTATTTTTAACTTATCTCCGGCCAGTTTTATAATGTAGACTCATTTTTAATTAATTTAATGAATTTGAATACTTAAGCAGTTATAACACAAGGAGAATGATACTTAATTGTGTTTAATGAAGCCCTGCTTAATAACACACATAACAAACACTACAAATAAAACACAATTTTACATAACCTTCATATTTAACTGTATTGAATTAGGATAGATTACATTTAAAAGATTACACTTCCATGAAAACGTTTGTTATTGTTTTGTAAAATGTGTCATTATACATGTTTGACTGCTTCAGAACAATTGGTTCAGTTGATTCAGAGATCCTAAAAGCTTTGTTTCTCCAGTGCTCAGCTGCTGTCATTTACAGGGGAAGGAACTTGTTGTTTATTCTCACATCATATTTATCACCAATGATTTCATGTTCCTACATTGACCACAAGGGGGCAGCTTTACTTATCCATTACCGTACTTTCATTTTAAATAGGCTTTATATTCAAATAAACAAGGTGCACAAACTTACCAGATTTTATTTATTTATTAGCTTAATTTTTAACAGAGAAAATATTTTTTTATTACTATTATTTTGCTCTTGTGTTGATTAGATTCTTAATTAAATATTAAAATAAAGTTTTTCTATTATCTGATTTTGTTAGTCACAGTTTATTTTGCAACAGTGAATTTAAGAATTATAGTACATTTATGCATTTAGCAGACATTTTTATTCAAATCGACTTACAGTGCTTTTAGGCTACACATTTTTACCTAATGTGTTCCCTGGGAATCGAACCCACAACCTTTTGCGCTGCTAACACAATGCTCTACCACTGAGCCACAGGAACACATATAGTAGAAATAATACAGAAATATTTTTTTCCCACTCAAATGGGGTTTAGAGAAGTGCACGAAACATTACAGAGATCAGTTATTTTTTCTCTTCTGTCTATATATATAGACAAAATTATTTTTAAAGATTTTTTTCAATTCTTTCTATACTTTTATAAATTACATTGTATATTTTAAATAATGCAAAAAAAAAAGAAGAAGAAGAAGAAGAAAGGTTTTGTGCCCCTTGGCATCACATTCAACGCGTGTTATATTTAACACATCCTGTTAGATTAGAAAACATCGCTCCCTGCTCCTTGCTCCCTGCTTCTGTTCTGTTTTACTGAGCTCTTCCAGAACTGAAGTCATAAACTACAGCAGCAACTGCAGCCACGCCCACCAGAGCAGAGACGACCAATCGGATCACAGCTTCAGTAGAACCACAACAATGAACAGAGTCTGAGGAAAGAAACAGAAGAACACGGAGACATTAGTGTTCATTTTAACCCTTTCAGGTCTGTAAAGAGCACTAACATTACCACTGACAGACCTGCACACGTGTGACAGAGTTGAGTGATGTTGAGATGTGCGGTCTGGTTTTTGATGGGATTGTTGATCACACAGCTGTAGATGTTGTTCTCCTGATATTCCACCTCCAGAGGTAGAGAGAGACTGATGCTGAGATCAGACACACTGATGCTGGACAATAAACTGTTTCCTTTGTACCAGGAGAGAGTCACAGCACTCACATTCACAACTGAACACAGCAGTGAACAATTAGACACTGATGAACGTTTAGATGATGATGATGATGATGATGAAGAACAGATTGAAGAGTTACTTGTGATGACAGGAGAGGGAAGAGGAGCTGGAAAACAATATAGAAAGAACAAGTAAATGTAAGTGTTATCTCAGTATTATCAATAAACAACATGATGAAAAAAATAACATGATTAAGATGTTTTCTTGCAAGTCTAATAAGAAGAAAACTTAATATTCAATGCAAAGTCAAGAAAGAAATTAATGATTTAATTTACAGTATCATCTCCAAAACAGTGTTTGAGCAGCTATTTGATATATTATTTCAACATTTTTCAGTTCAGCTGTAGTTCTGTGCAAGCATTTAGAAACTTTTGTGCAGAATACACATTTCAGACTAGAATAAAAAATAAATGAACAATTAGTGAGAGTTTACTCACCATACACAGTAACAGTGAATCTCTTCAGTGAGGTTTTTCCACTGATGACGGTCAGTTTATAAAGTCCAGTGTGTTCAGATCTGATGTTTCTGATGGTCAGAGATCCAGTTTGATTGTCCATCTGGAGTCTTTCTCCGAATATTCCATCATTACTGACAAAAATAATGTTTATTTGGTCTCTTTTAATGATTTCAGCTATTCGAGTGTTTTGAGGTCCAAACGTCCACCGTATCTGATCGTCTCTCTGTATTTTAACATCAGTGTTTAGAGAGACAGAATCTCCCTCCAGCACTGACACTGACTTCACTTCTTCTGTATCACCAAACATGCCTGAAACACGTGAAAACAAAGGAAAAATCTGTCATTGTCACAAACCAAAAAGTAACATGCGTATATATAAAAAAAAGCATCAAATTTTAAATATGTCTTTATAACTTAGAAAGAAAAAGAAAAAGCAGTTTACTGACAAAAGATTATTTGTATGTGCACTTATATATTTGTGCAGGCTTTTCCCGAGATGACCACACAACTTGAATGAAATGAAATGAAATCTGATTTACCATTTGTGATAAGAATCCATAGACAGATGAAAGCAGCATCTGAATTCATATTCCTCCAAATATGTCTGAAAGATTTCTGATAATGTATGTGCTCATAGCACCATCGAAAACGTGTTCAAAACGACAGCCACATAAGCAGAAACAAGTCTGCTCATAGAGGAAGAGAAAGACAGCTTGATGACGCTTTAGCACAGCGCTTAGAAGGAAATAATTACTGAAATTATTATTAATTTAGAACTACTTCACCATATACTGATTTTGATTACATGCGTTGACTGAGAAATTAATTGTTAAATTGTTAAAATTCTAAATTCTGAGTTTACTGGAGAAAACATTCTTCACACATTCAATGGACAAATACAGGAAAACAGGACAATAAACCAAATAAACGTATTTGTGATTTTGGAATGCATAACAAACCATATATGAACTTCCTTTGGTTATGACTCCACCCCCTGAGGGGGTGTTAGGGGCTTGGCATCTTGAGACAGCCTAGATGCACTTGTTAAAATTATTAGAACCACAAGAACAAAAGATAAAGCAGACAATTGTATTTACTCATAAGGTTTAGTGCAAACCATTAGCAAAGTTGAAATACAGAAAAGAAAGGATGCTTCTAAATTAATAAATAACTATATTTACTAATGTTATCTACTGATGTTGAGGTCAAATCAATTGGCAAACATGAAACTGACAACAGAAGCAGTCCACTGCTCAAATGCACAAGCACCAACCACATACATCCCATAATAGATCAATTCTCATATACTGACTGGCTATTTACCCAAAAACAAAACAAAACCACATCGGTTCAGTTCACACGTAAACGTATGGCCTAAATAAACCAGACCACAGCAGATCTCGCTCTGACTCAGAAGCTCAGAGATGTCACTGTGTCACAGTGCATGAAGACCCTCGTGTTTGTTCCACTCACAGGCCTACTGAAAATCCACAGCACAAAAAAAAACTATGCAAAATCATTTCATATATCATGGAAATCACCTGTTTATAAAGTTTTCTGTTGGTAAGGAACTTTAGATGCAGATCAGGGGTGTGGGAACAATTTAAAAATGCGATGACACATATAAGAGGATCTGGGATATTCAAACTCCATCTGAAATATTCAGCCCTGGAGAAATTACATTTTTACATCTTCAGTTAAAAAGCTGAAATGTAATGTCAGAATTTGATTACAAAACGCAATAATATCAAGCAAATCGAGCTTGAGCACAGTTAATTCATGATAACAACGTGAAAACAATGTCATTGGTTTGAACACAAAGTCCTGTTCACTGGTTTTAATTTAAAAGACAATGCATCCATTATAATGATACAAAATAAAGTAAACTGTGACATATTATACCCAACAATTCTTCATACAGTGGACTACCAGTAAAACTGATGAAAAATTTGGGAACATAATTATTCAGACACGTTGACCGGAGCATGTTTTGCTTAAGTCTTATTTCTTTAATTGCTAATGTGAACTTTTCACACAACAGACTGAACAAAATTAAGCATTACTTGGTAATTGGTCAAAGTATTGATAGTTGTGCAATTTTTTGTCATGGCAAAGCGAAGAGAGCACCGTGGAAAGAAACAGGGTCTGGGTCCAAGTGCAGGAAAAGACTTTTAATAAACTGAAACAAAAAGGCCAACATGGCAAAACCAAACAGGTTCATACTCAGCGACAGCTAATCAACAACATACATGACTAGAAATACACTCGCACTAGAAATACAAATGACAATTAATTCAGCCAGGCAGAGTTGTGCGTGAGATGAGAATATATAGTCTGTGACAACGGGCAACAGCTGTGTGTGTGAGTGTGTGACCAGGTGTGTCGAGTTTGGGGTAAATGAGTCCGGGAGAGTGGGAATTGACTCCCTCTGGTGGTGACAGGGAGAAACAACGGGTCCGGACTCATGACAATTTTGTCATACTAACATTTGTCTGAATTTTCTAAACTATAGCAAATAATGTGAGAAATGTTGAAGGTGTCTGAATACATTTTGGTTTGATTGTATACTGTATTTAATTTTTACAGTGAATACTATGAAGTGCAATTTTACATTTGAATATTCTGTTTCTGTACCTGGAAACCTACAAACTTAATCAGTGTTTAAATAGCACAAATAAATAAACATACACATTAAACAATTTCAAACAGGGCCCAATAGTACAACTTGCACTGGGGCCCCGCTGACGCCAGCTACGGCCCTCACTACAAACACATCAAACTCCATCTGGTCTGCGCTCATGAACATCAACACAAAGAGACTGTGTGAGGGGAGGGTTTTTCCCGTCATTACTGAAATTACATCCTACAAACAGCAGCTGTCGGATGACTCAGTGGAACATTTCATAGGAGGAGGGTTCAGTGGTGAGAAGACATGACAAAAGGATATTTAGAAACTTCATTATATATCAGATAAATCATGTTTTAATTTGAGCTCATTTTGAGCAGGTTTAGTGAAACAGGAAACGGCCTAAATAATTATTAGTTATTTTCCCAACAATGTTCTTGTACACTTCATCTTACACTGTTTAATGTTAATCTTGATGTTCTTCTCTTCACGTTAACTGTAGTGTAAGTCCAGCATCAAACATCCACAAATCAACCTCACACCTGCTCATCATCTTTGAATCGTTCAGCACCGCAGACAGTGAATCATCATGAAGCATCTGCTCAAACACGAGGACTCCTGATGAAACACGGGAGATCTAGTTTAGGACAGATGTTTCCCAGAGACGTTCAGTTCATCATAAACTGAGTTTCACTGTGTTGTGTGTCGATAGTTCACAGTTGTCTCTGTTCTGTCCACATCCAGCGAGCCTAACTGTAAGGAAGAAACATTCAACATCACAAACATGACTAAACCTCTGAGCTGACAGGAAGTAGATGAACAGAACTTAATTCATTCCTGGAACTGTAAAGTAAATAAAGTAATATATAACGTAAAATCATGATCAGATAAAATGTTTACTGACCTCTGGCTGATCTTCCTTCTGAAGGCAGTAGATGATATTTGTGTATTCAGACATGTTTTGCTGTTTTTGCTCTGAATGTCAGATCTACAAACACAGACACATGAGGATATGATATTCGGTTTGTTAAATAGATTTCTGCCATCTAGTGGAATGTGATGCTATGATAATAAATAATAACTCTAGAGATACACTGCTAAAAATGATTTCCTTAGTATTTTTGTCTTGATTTTTATTATAAATATCTAAACATTCTTTAATGAAGGTGCAAGCAAAATTACTTGATATACTATGTCTTGAGCAGTGGCGCTGGGCTGGCGGCCATCTTGTCTGGAGACACAGGCGTAGAGTCAGCCATCGTGTGGTCGGTGTATCCCATTGACTACGATGGTGAAGGTACCTCGTGAACCCCCAAAAGTCCAGGACCTTCAGCACCTCATCTCCCACCGAGGCAAAGGGTCATCCAGGCAGTTGTTGAACAAGTCCTTCAGTGCCTCATCATTATACCCCAGTCCTTTCGAAATCCCACACCGCTGGATCTGGGCATGATGGAGTCCTTCTGTCATGAACGCACACACAAACAAAGAGATCCAGATGCAGTGTTTTATTAGGGGAATCCAAGAATCAAAATCCAGTCAGGCAAAAGGTCAATATTCAGAAAGGCAGTCCAAAACAAGAAACACAACAAACACTAGGGAACACAAAAAAGCAGGGTGACATAAACCAAGGACTCCATGAAAATGATAGAAACAGACAGGGTATATACGGACAGGTGAAAATGATGAAAGTGGGAACAGCTGAGTGCAATTAACAGGTGTGCAATTAACAGTGATGAATCCAGACAAAGGCTTGTGGGAAATGTAGTACCTGCAGTGGGGTGACTATATGGGGAAGTGAGACCACTAGTGGACACCCAGGGATACACAGACCAGAAACTGTGACAGACATTTCTTCCCCACTGTGTCAGTGTTGTGCCTGAACGCGTTCATTGAACGATAGTTCATGAACTCGTTCATATTTTGGGCGAACGTGAACTGAACGTGCTGTATTACTGCCTGATGAACGTTACTGTCAACTCGTTCATTCTGGTGTCTGTGAACGGCACGCTCTCTCACGTTAACTTCGTTCAATAGGGTGCCAGATTACTATAGAGCCTTCCAATCGAAAACCCGGCTAAAACACACCGTAAACGGGTATTAATATGTAGCGGAAAAACACCCAATCTGGCAACACCCGCCACCAGTGTCGCACCGCCGTCCGCCGCATGCATGACGCGTCATCAAAAAAAAAAACAGCTTACGACAGCAGCATGTTAATTAATTAATTAATTGTATTAATCAAAAAGCATGTCTAATTAATTTAAATCATAACACTTATACATTTTCACAGCAATTTATTAAAAGTTTAAAAATAAAATTACATGTTTAGGGCCCTATGAAATGTTTTATTTTTTCTTCACCATATGTTTGATCTTTTGAGCATGTTTAATTATTTAAAACAATAAAAACAACTTAATTTCTTCAATTTTTCTTAAAATAGCCTTATGAAATGTTTTTTCCCCTCAGAAATTCTGTTGTGTATTTACATTTTTCTGGTTATCAAATGAAGGCATAAACCATTCATTTAGATTTTCTTTTAAATATTGAAAATTAAGCAAACTTTATTTTTGGTAAACAAATGGGATTTACTATTAAAAATAAAACATGGAAGAAATGTTAAGCAAGAGATGCTTTAAAGCGCGAGAAATAGAAGTTTCCCGTCCCGTTTAAACGTGCAGTACGTGCTCTTGTTTATTCAACGAAGCCTTTTGGAAAATCGATCAGTTTTAAAATCGTGGCGAGTCTCCAAAAATAAATAAATGTATGGGAAAGACATCCCACATCACAAGCACCTGAGCCCAACTTCAGTCTACTCATCCCCTTGTCTTTAACTGCGTTTGTAGACGGCACTGCAGCCAAACCGATATACACAACACAGACCGGAAGTTAACTTAGGGTCAGCTGCGTGCGCCCGATAAAACCGTCTATAAGATGACATTTCAGCACTTGACAAACGGAGAGCGACTCCTACGTAGCACTTGAAGAGAAGCTGTGTGATTGCTTTACATGCAATGTTGGGACAAACCATAATGAACAATCGTAAAATTACTCTAGGAACACTCTTAAGCACTAAGATCAATCGTTATCGGGAAACCCGGCCCAGAACTTTACACAGAGGCAAACACGACATGTGTAATGCAGGAAAGCGCGTTCCCATAGTCTAGTAAAGTAGTGTAGTTATCAATATTATTAGTGTAATGCATTACTTTACTTTGTTACCCAAAAAAGTAATATAATTACTGTTAATCTGTTACTTTGTAACTCGTTACCCCCAACACTGATTCTGCAATAGGAAACCATGTTCTAAAACCATACACTTCTGTTTTATGGAGGTCATCTGCACTAGATTTAATACAGCTATAAAAAACTCCATCTGGTTTGCGCTCATGAGAATCAACACAAAGAGACTGTGTGAGGGGAGGGTTTTTCCCATCATTACTGAAATTACATCCTACAAACAGCAGCTGTCAGATGACTCAATGGAACATTTCATAGGAGGAGGGTTCAGTGGTGAGAAGACATGACAAAAGGGATATTTAGAAACTTCATCCCTTCTGAAAAAAAAACAGCATATGCTGGTTAGGTATTTTTTTACGCTGGAATGCTGGTTTAAAATGATCCTTTGCTGGTTTATGCTGGTCCTTTGCCGGCACATGACCAGCATCAACCAGCATCCCAGCGTCAAAACATACCTAACCAGCATATGTTGTTTTTTATCAGCAGAGATTATATATCGGATAAATCATGTGTTAATTTGAACTAGTTTTGAGCTGGTTAGTGAAACTGGAAAACTGCCTAAATTGTAATAATTTTCCAAACAGTGTTCTTGCACATGTCGTCTGATTAATGTTCAACTGTAAATTCAGACCAGATAATAACAACTGCAATAACAACTTCTACAGAAGTCCAGCATCAAACATCCACAAATCAACCTCACACCTGCTCATCATCTTTGAATCCTTCAGCACAGGAGACATTTAATCATCATGAAGCATCTGCTCAAACACGAGGACTCCTGATGAAACACGGGAGATCTAGTTTAGGACAGATGTTTCCCAGACACGTTCAGTTCATCATAAACTGAGTTTCACTGTGTTGTGTGTCGATAGTTTACAGTTGTCTCTCTTCTGTCCATATCCAGCGAGCCTAACTGTAAGGAAGAAACATTCAACATCACAAACATGACTAAACCTCTGAGCTGACAGGAAGTAGATGAACAGACCTTAATTCATTCCTGAAACTGTAAAGTAAATAAAGTAATATTTAAAGATCAGATCAAATGTTTACTGACCTCTGGCTGATCTTCCTTCTGAAGGCAGTAGATGATATTTGTGTATTCAGACATGTTTTGCTGTTCTCTCATTGTCAGATCTACAAACACAGACATGTGAGGATATGGAGTATATGATATTCAGTTTGTTAAATAGTTTTCTGCCATCGAGTGGAATACGATGGCATGACAATAAATAATAACTGAAAATACAACTGCATAAAATGGTTTCCTTAGTATTTTTGTCTTGATTTTTAGCATTAATATCTAAACATTCTTTAATCAAGGTGCAAGCACAATTACTTGAGTTATTATGTTTTGTTTACTGAAAAAAAGGTATCAAAATTTGGTTAGTTTTTGCTTAAAACAAGAAAAAAAATTGCCAGTGGTGCAAGACTTAATTACAAGATTTCATTGTTTTAAGAAAAATCTAACCACAAGACTTTTAGAGAACAAGACTTCAACTTCGCTTCTCAGGTAATGTTTAGATTGTTCTCAGGTAAATGTATTATTTAATATTTTAATATACAAACACAAAGTATATTAATATATTAACAATAATAAACAGTAAGCTTTGTCAGTTACTTGCCCTTTTGTTGTGCTTGACACAGTTTCCTGCAGCAGAACATGATTATAACAGCAGACATGAACACCAACAGCCACACACTGACGATTATCATCAGATTCAAATATGGATGCTGGCTCTGATCTGTAATGAACATGGAGAGAAAAACTTTCTGTTCTGAATTCAGCCAAAATAATATTAAGTGTTTGTCTATAAATAGGAAACATCACTCTTACCAAGAGCAACAGATTAAGTAACATCACTGACCTGGACATGTCTGACAGAGTTGAGTGATGTCCAGATGTGTGGTCTGGTTTGTGATGGGATTGTTGATCACACAGCTGTAGATGTTGTTCTCCTGATATTCCACCTCCAGAGGTAGAGAGAGACTGATGCTGAGATCAGACACACTGATGCTGGACAATAAACTGTTTCCTTTGTACCAGGAGAGAGTCACAGCACTCACATTCACAGCTGAACACAACAGTGAACATCTGGACACTGATGATGATCCTGATGATGATGATGATGATGAAGAAGAACAGATTGAAGAGTTACTTGTGATGACAGGAGAGGGAAGAGGAGCTGGAAAACATGAAAGACCGTGTATGTATTATAATCAACAAACTATGATAAAATTAACATGACACACACAGATGTTTTCTTGCAAAGATAATCAAAAAGAAACCAGCATTTTAAAGGCTGAGAAAGAAATGAATGCTTGTATATCTACTCTAAAACAATGATTGATCATTTGAGCAGCTATTTGATATATTATTTTAACATTTAGAAGGTGATGTCAGTTGTAGTTTGGGCATCATACAGTATATAATTTGCAGCATTGTGAGTTCAGACGATTATAAAAAAAATTAATTAATTCTAGCATTAGTGAGAGTTTACTCACCATACACAGTAACAGTGAATTTCTTCAGTGAGGTTTCTCCACTGATGACGGTCAGTTTATAAAGTCCAGAGTGTTCAGATTTGATGTTTCTGATGGTCAGAGATCCAGTTTGATTGTCCAACAGCAGTTTGTCTCTGAATCTCCCATCATCACTGACGAAAATAATGTTTATTTGGTCTCTTTTAATGATTTCAGCTATTCGAGTGTTTTGAGGTCCAAACGTCCACCGTATCTGATCATCTCTCTGTACTTTAACATCAGTGTTTAGAGAGACAGAATCTCCCTCCAGCACTGACACTGACTTCACTTCATCTGTCACAGCGACAAACACACCTAAAACAAAGTTTTTTTTTTTCAGAAAAACAAAAGATGTTCATTGCATATTAATAGTGATGCATGAAATGAACTAATCATATGCCACATTTATCTTATCTGAACAAACCAAACAAATAAAAAACATCAAGCCTAGTTTTATATACATATGAATTCAGTAAAAGGAAAATTAAAATCACTTACACTTTGTGAAAAACACCAATAGACAGAAAACAGCAGGATTTGAGATCATCTTTAAAATATGTCCGACACGAAGAACAACAGAGATTCAAGAAATAAACAAACTATGTTTTCTTCAGATGACTTGATGAGTCCTAAATTCATGAACACACTGCTCACAAATACAGCGTTTGAGTCCAGACCGAATAAACTAAAAGAAGCAGACCACAACAGATCTCAGTGAATCTCTCAAACTGAGCTTCTAGTGAATCAGAGAGAATGAAGAGCCTCAAACAAACTGATAACAGACAGTTTCCTAAACTGTTTCACAAGCAGGAGACTATATACTGTACATCTTCTGACTTTTGTTTTCAGAGGTTTTATTTTTCTTACTATAAAAGTATATTATTTCAATATTCCTTCATCTCTCACTAAATGCTTCCTCATATCTCACTTACAAACCACATCCTGTGAAACCAACAGACTGCTAACCACGTTAACAGAGAAACAGTCCAATCATGTGACTCAAAATGTTGTCTGATTCAGATAATTAAAAATAAATAAATAAATATATATATACAACAGAATGACAGCGACAGAACATAAAACACATAATAAAAGAATATAAAAATACAAAAAATACAAATAAGTAGACAAGGAATGACAATATACAAATTGACAATTGTAGGCAGGTATATTACAAAAATGCAGTTATGTATGTACATGTTTATTATGTGCAAATTTTAAGTGTATACTAAGTATGTGTGTTAGATAAATTAAGTGTATGTGTATATAAATATAAAGTGTAGTGTGTTCAGTGTGTTCAGTGTGTATCAGCTGTTCATAAGATGGATTATGAACAGCTGATAGCTGAATAAATAATAGAATATATATTCTATTATTTATTTCAAAATAATAATTAAAATGCTGTTTATTTGGACATTTCTGTGACATAAGACAAAAAAATAAAGAAAAAAAATAAAAGAAAAAAGAAGTACAGAGAGCATGTTGTAGTGTGTTTATTTTTCTACAGACATTGATACTACAACACAATAAAAACATTAGGTACAAAAGAACAAACCTGCAAAAGGGGCAGAAACTGCCAGTATGCTTCAGGACAAATGCTAAAACCTATTACAAACAGTTTTAGTGAATATTTTTCATTCTTTCAAGAAGTTTAGCTTCAGTTTGTGATCAGTCTTGAGCTACATGTGGACGTTTACAATCTGTCAGCATTCTTTAGAAAAAATGCAAATGTACTTGAGCAAATGTATGACATTCTGCAATATGTCACTTAAGTACATACTTGGATTGAAAGTTTCACTTCTTACTGAATACTACTTAGGTGAAATTGTTTATAATGGCTTGGTATGCTACAATGTTTATCGCAGTAAATTCATAGTTTTCTACCAGCAGGGGCTGACTTGATCATGCTATAGGTAAAACTCAAAAATAGTCAACAGACGGAGCCTCAGTGATTCAATGACTGTATACATTCGGGTTAGACTCAATATACATACTGTTTGTAGCTCTGGCTGATTCTTTCTTTCTTTTGAGCTATTTTTCCCCAGTTTTTCATGACTCTTGTTTTATAACCAGAACTAGGATAGTAATCACATGGATGGGTGTGAAAATAATACTACACAAACCAGCTAAACTCAAGTCTAGACATGATTATACTGCGTAAGGTATGAAGCTGTGCAGCCGCAGACAAGATTGAGATCAGAAATTAACGGAGCATCCCATTAGTTAAAGTGAAAGGTTGCCTGTTGTGAATACTCTACAATTCAGGTCTTTTTCAACCAGTAGATTTGCAGTTCAACTTTGAGACTTGGAGCTTTGTTACATACTGATATTTGCTCCAAAATGCTCTGGCCTGTAATAAGTTGAGCTTTATAATAATACAGTCTGAATGATCATCATCTGAAAGACACCTTTGAATACTCTGTCTGATTCTGTCCATTAGTCTCCTGTAAGAAAACAGACACACATCAGGAAAATACAGTAAAAATACTGCATATGCTTAAAGCATAACAATTTAGAAACAAAACAAAAAAACAAAGTAATACCGGGTGACACCGAATAGTCAATGAATCGATGCTTTGATTCGAGGAGCCTGATACAACTACCAATCTTACAGTCAAATATTCGCAGGGTGTTATTGATTATGCCATTTTGACTATATGGGGGAGCTCAAATGTCTGATTTAACATAGAACTACCGGATTTCTCCCAATAAGTTAATATACAGCTTATTATGATAAAGCTGTAAGAATCTGAAAAGGAAGTAGCTTCAAATTAATATTTTAAAGTGTGTGAATAAATCCAACCACCCCTCTAGATTTATGTTTCACAAGAGGAGCATCTTGGCGGCAGGAATTTAAACTTTACCAAGACTCAAACTGACACAGGCAGAGACTGGACATTTTCGAACTGGTAGGGTACAAGTGATTTCAAATCATTTCAGCTGGTGAATATATATATCGTGGATATACTATTTAACTGATATAAGATGCATTTGGTTTTGAGTCAAGTGCTTCATTGTAGTATTACGGTAATAACTGTTCAGCGCACAACGCGAGCAGGACAAACTACAATGTAGAATATTAGTAATTATGACTGGGACTGTTATATACATACTATTATAATGAGAAGACCATTATACTAAAATGCTGTGTATTTTTAGAGTTTAGCCGCTGTGTTTCTGCACATTGTTTTGTGTAGAACGCATCCACAAAAGGAGTTCACATTCAGAGCCGCGCAGATATGAGCATTCGGGCACTTTTTGCAAATAGCCTTTACGTTTTAATATTAACGTTATGTTGAGTAAATAACGAAGCATATTCTATATGAAATTATGAGTTGAATACCATTGATTAAAAACTTGCTATCAAATGCGTCACTCTGCTGGTCATCTTCAGCATGCACAGCTCAAAACATTAATGCAGAACATTAACTGCTAACGTTTAAGAATAAAGTTATAATGAGAGCTATTGCATATTATTACACTGTTGTAAAAAAATTGTGTTCGTTACACATTTTCCCTGTGTGCTAACATCAGTAATTATGTTAGTCAAATGTCTGACTTGACTCAATGTATTTTGACCAGACCCCAAACATATGATTCGAGTATTAGTCGAATATCGGCAAGATTCAAAAATTCTGATTCGGCTATGAAAATCCTTAGTCGGGAACACCCCTAGTAATACCATTTATAGAAAAGGAATGCTGTGAGAAGTTTAAATCCCACACAAAAATGGAATGCTTCAAGATCATGTAAGTACATGCACAGAGACACAGAAGAACTGAACTGAAGCCAAAATTCATAGTCAATGCACTTAAAACTACCAAGAACACGAGGGTAATCATTCGAGATCTTAAGTCCTTTAAACAAGAAAAAATACAATGTACAGTTTTTTTGGGCTGTTTCATAACTCTGGCCACAAAATAAAAAAGCAAGTAAGAGCACAGTTTTGAAATTATTCATGCTGCAGCATCATACATATAAAAGTGCAGAGAACAACAAACACATCTTACCAAATCTTGAGCTCTGTTTGTAGTAATTATTGCATCAGTACCACCTCTTCCACAGTAGTCCGAGCTGTTTAGTAATGATATATTTACAAAATAAAATAAATAAATAAATAAAAAATTGTTGGGACATTTGAATACTAAAACTGCTTAAAAAGCTTTTTTTTCTCTCTTTTGTAGGTAACTTACTTTCTTGTGTTGATTGTTTTCGTCTCCTGCGATTGGACATGAACACAGCTGAAGCTGAGATCACTAGCAGCAGCAGCAGCAGTAGCAGTATTATAATAGCAATCATTAGATGTTTGACAGACTCAGACTGACCATCTGCAATGAATGAAGCAAAATCCCTCATTACTGTATAATAATTTTGATAATCGATTAGCCAATCAATTATTTACTTAATTGGATGAGAAAAAAAAACTATTCCTGTTTTAAATTGTTTAAATATAATTTGCATTTATCAAGTTTTCATAATTTATAGATCATGCCATGATCCAGTCACTGAACTTCCATTAATTCACCACCAGAGGTCATCATCCACATCACAGACTCTCATACTACACAGTACACCCTGGACTACATTTGCCATGCTCCATTTCACCAATCACATTCACCTGAAAACAATCACACACAGCTGCCACCAATTACACACACACAGCACAATCATCAGACATGCTTTATAAGCATTGGACTTGCTTTCACACACTGCTGAGTATTGTTCTGCACATATCCCTCTCCTAGCGATAGCTGCTATACCAAGCCATTCTGTGTTTGTTTTCATAGTCTTGTTTCTGTTTCTAGTTTTCAAAGTCTAGTTTCAGTTTATAGTTTTCATACTCTTATCTTAGTTTCTAGTTTTCGTAGTTTAGTGTTTTTCCTGCCTTGCCCTGTTTCTCGTGTTTTGACTCTTTGCTCTGGATTCTGGATAACCCCTCTTGAATAGCCCTCTGGATATTATTCGTTAATCGAAAACCCACGCATGCCCTAGGAATATTCTTTGTCTTGCCATCTATATACCTGTTTGCCAGTGTTTGACCCATGTCTGTTATGACCACGTCTCTGTGTAATAAAAGCTAACACATGGATCCACACATCTCACGACTCGTCAGCCCTGTTACATAATACTCAGCCACACAAGGATCCAGCAGCTGTTCAGGTGAACACTGGTCAGGTATAGTATGGACAGTACAAAAACACTATTTGTCATTAAGCAAAGCCCATGATCACTGGATGACCATATTAGAGAGTTACCTGACAATATTTTGATAGAGATTTTCTGGGATGGCATAAATCAACCTCTCCAATCAAACTTAGATGCGAGGGTCCTCATTCATCACTCTGTCAGTTCCCGGACTATGCTTTGTTGTCTGTTGGCTCTTTGTTTACTGTGGGTGTCACGGAGGAGGAACACGACATTACACTCATTCCTTAAATGGTGGCTGCACAAGGGCAAACTCACAAAATAGCAGTGAAAGCAGAGCCTGGTCACAAAATGGCAGCCACAACAACACCCTATCAAGTCACTGTTGATCTTCCAGGGTCGAGTCACCGTTGATCTTTCAGAGTCAAGTCAAGTCACCGTTGATCTTCCAGAGTCAAGTCAAGTCACCGTTGATCTTACAGAGTCTCGTCACGTCTCAGCTGAACTTCCAGAGGATCGTCACTTCTCAGCTGAACTTCCAGAAGATCGTCACTTCTCAGCAGAACATCCAGAGGCTCATCACATCTTGTCTGTTGCCAGAGCCTTGAGGTCAGCTCTTCAGTCTCCCAGACTGGCATCCAGCATGGAAGATCCACCACTGCTGTCAGTAAGAGCAGCTGGTATCCCAAAACCAGTGCGTTCAACCCCACCTGTGCAGGAACTGATTCCCCAGACTGAAGTGCTTCCCATGATGGGGATTTTTATATGTTGTGTTTGGGCTGCGTACACCCCTACTGAAACTCTAGAGGTTGTGGCGTCCACTATGATTTCTCCAGAGGTTGCAGCTAATGCTGCAGAACCTTTCGAGGTACTGGCGCTTGCTGCTGTGTCCCCAGAGGTGATGGCGTCCACTGCAGTTTCACCAGAGGTGGTGGCATATGCTGCAGAACCTCCCGAGGCAGAAGTGCTCATTCAGCTCCTTGCGTGGTGGTGGCGCCCAGCAATTCACTTTCATCCTGTTATGTCACTGCCAAAGGAACCATTGATGAACATTGTTTCTGCCCTGCTAAAAAGACTATTAATGAAATCGCCCTGTTTTCTGTAGATGCAGCTGTAAATCTTCCAGAGGTGGAGGCATCCGCTGCAGACCCTCCAGAGGTGTCCGTGGTATCAACTTGTGAACTCTCGTCCTGTCCTGTCACGGATATGGAGACCATCTATGAACTTCCATTCTGTCCTGTCATGGCTATGGAGGCCATCAGTGAATTCCGTTCTGTCCCGTCCCAGCTATGAATGCTGTCTGCAAATCCTCATTCTGTCTGGTCAAGGATATGAAGGCCATCTGTAAACTCTCGTTATGTCCTGTCATGGCTATGTTGGCCATTTACGAACTTTCATTCTGTCCTGTAATGGCTATGGAGGCCATCTGTAAACTCTTGTCCTGTCCTGTCATGGCTATGTTAGCCATTTATGAACTCTCGTTCTGTCCTGTCACGGCTATGGAGGCCGTCTGTAAACTCTCGCTCTGTACTGTCATGGCTATGGAGACTGTTTATGAATTCTCTGTGTTCCCTGTCTCGGTCCCTGAGACCAGGACTGCACTGCCTGTATTGTCTGTCTCTGCTTTCTCTAGGCCCCAGTCTCTGCCATGGGTCCCAACCCCATCTGCTCTGCCCTGATGGGCTCCAGTTCCACCTGCTCTTCCCTGATGGTCTCCAGTTCCACCTTCTCTGCCCTGATGGGCTCCAGTTCCACCTTCACTGCCCTGATGGCCTCCAGTTCCACCTGCTCCACCCTGATGGGCTCCAGTTCCACCTGCTCAGCCCTGGAGGGCTCCAGTTCTATCTGCTCCGCCCTGGTAAGTTTCTGACCCATCTGCTCAGCTGTGGTGGTCTTCTGCTCCACCCTGGTGGGCTTCTATCCCGTCTCCTTGGCTGTGGTGGTCCTCTGCTCTGCCCTGGTGGACTTCAGTTCCATCTACTCCGCCCTGGTGGGCTTCTGTCCCATCTGCTCAGCTGTGGTGATCCTCTGCCCTGGTGGGCTCTACTTCCATCTGCTCTGGCCTGATTGGCTCCAGTTCCATCTGCTCTGGCCTGGTGAATTCCAGTTCTTTCTGCTCCGGCCTGGTGGACTCCTGTTCCATTGGCTCCACCCAGGCTTCCTGCTCTGCTGGCTCTGCCTCCGTCCCTGGCCACTCCACTTCCACGTGGACTTGCCCCACCATCCCTCCCCCTGTTCGGACTCCGCTCCACCACCCTCCTAGATTGTATAGAGCATCTGGAAGCTGCTCTTTGGTGGGGGTGGTGTTACGTCATGATTCGTCACCAGGGGTCATCAACCACAACACAGACTCTCACACTAAACAGTACACCCTGGACTACATTTCCCACTCTCCATTGCACTAATTACATTGACCTGATAACAATCACACACAACTAGAGCCCCAGATTCAGATCCCCTGTAAAGAGGATTAACCTTGTCTCAGACGACCACAGGGACAAGACCACAGGAAACAGATGATTCTTCTGCACAATCTGATTTTGCTCCAGCCTGTAATTGAACTGCTGGTTTCGTCTGGTCAGAGGAGAACTGGCCCCCCAACTGAGCCTGGTTTCTCCCAAGGTTATTTTCTCCATTCTGTCACCGATGGAGTTTTGGTTCCTTGCCGCTGTCACCTCTGGCTTGCTTAGTTGGGGTCATTTCATTTACAGAGATATCATTGACTATGATTACAAATGACTGACCAGACACTATTTAAACTGAACTGAGATGACATCACTGAATTCAATGATGAACTGCCTTTAACTGTCATTTTGAATTATTGACACACTGTTTTCCTAATTAATGTTATTCAGTTGCTTTGACGCAATGTATTTTGTTTAAAGCGCTATATAAATAAAGGTGACTTGACTTGACACACAGGTGCCACCAATTACACACACACAGCACAAACATCAGACATGCTTTATAAGCATTGGACTTCCTTTCACACACTGCCGAGTATTTCTATGCACATATCCCTCTCCTAGCGATTACTGCGATACCAAGCCATTCCGTGTTTTCATAGTCTTGTTTCAGTTTCTAGTTTTCATAGTTTTGTTTCAGTTTCTAATTTTCATAGTCTTATCTTAGTTTCTAGTTTTCATAGTTTAGTCTTTTTCCTGCCTTGCCCTGTTTCTTGTGTTTTGACCATTTGCTCTGGATTCTGGATTACCGCTCTTGCTAAGCCCAAATTGATCGAAGACCCATGCTTGCCCTAGGATTATTCTTTGTCTTGCCATCTATATACCTGTTTGCCAGTGTTTGACCTGACATGGATCCACACATCTCACAACTCGTTAGCCCCGTTACAGATCATTATGAAGATTATAACAGTACTGTACTTTATGTCCTAAGATACTGTACACCACAGGCACACATATGTGAAAATGTGAGCTCAAATTAGTATTTTTTTTTTGAGACAAAGCAGCACAGCAAACTACTGACATACCTGGACATGGTCGACAGAGATCAGTGGTGTTGAGATGTTTAGTCTGGTTAATGAATGTATAAGCAACAACACAGCTGTAGGAATCATCCAGACACTCAAGCTCCAGAGGTAGAGAGAGATCAGGCACACTGATGCTGGACAATAAACTGTTTCCTTTGTACCAGGAGAGAGTCACATCACTTACATTCACAGCTGAACACAGCAGTGAACAATTCTGACCTGATGATCTTTCTGATACTGAAGGGCTTTGAGGAAAGTCACTGATGACTGGAACAGTCAGTAGAGCTACGAAACATGAAGGAAAGATGAACATTTTTAAAACATTTTGGTTTTGCATTTATTGTGACGGGAGAGTGGAGAGCAGACAAGAAATAAAGCAGGAGTGAGAGAGGGGAGGGATTCAAACCCGGGACGCCTGTAAGGCTGGGCATACACTGTGCGATTTTCATCCGATTTTGAGCCAAATTATGACTCGTGCGACTCTTATTCGGGTCAGGACGATTTTCAGCATTTTCGTGTGTCGTTTGTCGTGCAGTGATCGTGCAATGTACAAGGGGAAACGAGAGGCGATTAACCTCTCCCGAATGGCAATCGGTTGGTTGGATGGATTTCTGACATGTCAGAAATTTTGGTCGCCTCTCGTGAGGTATCGCACTATTGAAGTAGGGCTACAAACCGATTTTCCGCGTTTCCCTCACTGCGCATGCGCGAAACCATAAATGAAACCATGGTGACACGGCGTGTAGTGTGTACTGAAGTGATGGAGGGAAAACTTGTGGAGTTATGGCAAAGAAAATAAAAGAAAAATAAAGAGGGAAGAAAACGCCTGCTTACCTCCAGTTCGCGTTGCAAAAGGGATAAAACATATTGACCACGTCTTCCGAGCCACCTGCGCATCCAGATATGCCGAGGCGTTTTTATGTTTTTTTTGGGACGTTTCAGCACACAGAATTGCGCATATCACCAAAGCAGTGCATTTATCCCGGGAAAGCAAGTTTATTCTGAAACAGCCACAAACACCCGGGTTCTGAGGGATCCTACGTGTTGATTCCCCACGTATAGTGTGAGCAGTCAAATCGCAACTCGACGATCGGACCGTACAGTGAGCGCATGCAAATCTTGAGCTTTGGCTTTACGTCGCATGCGATCTACTCATGCAGTTTGAGTTGGTACCATGCCGAAATCTCACAGTAATCGAACAGTGTATGCCTGGTTTAACGCAACAGCGCACTTTCAGTGCACTTTCGCACAAGACTATCAGTGCAGACAAGATTAAAATTTAATAAAAAATTCCCTTTTGGTGTGATTTATTCAGTTTACTCACCATAGACAGCAAGATTGAAGCTATTGTGTTTGACATCTCCATTCATGATCTGTAGTTTATAAAGTCCAGAGTGTAATTTGTTGATGTTTGTGATGGTCAGAGATCCTGTCTGCTCATCTATCTTTAGTCTGCCTCTGAACCTCTCATTCTCTTTATCATCATATACAGAGACGATCTGTTTATAGATTTCAGCAATACGAGTCTCTGAATTCGGAAGTATAAATGTCCACAGTATCAGATCATCTCTCTGTATTTCAGTAACATCAGTGTTTAAAGTGACAGAATCTCCCTCCAACACTGATATCACTGTTTCATCTGAATAATCTCCAGATACACCTGGAACAAAACAGTCAACAACAACAAAGCAAATATTTTCATCTGAGATATCTTTCAGAGTTGTTCTCAGATGTTCTTCATTTGTCAGTTATGTGTAGTAAGAACATTTTTATAAAAAGTAAACGTCTTTCTCCCAGTCGTAATAGCGTAAACAGAGCTGTATTTATTACTTTATTTCAGGTAGGTCTAATATATATATATATATATATATATATATATATATATATATATAGGATCCTTATTAAAAGTGTTAATCAGTCAAGCTTTGGCTGTGAGCGCACAGAAAACAGCGCAGTACCGCGTCTGCGCCTAAACAGTTTTAAATCGGCAAAGCATGCATATGATAAACAAGTCAAACAGTTAATTTAACTTGCATAGTTAATTATTTCATACTTACTATTTATTGTCGATGAGATTGAGTTCTGATTCTGAGAGAGAGCATCTGACGATTTAAAATCAGCATAACATTATGCAAAACGAGTTAAACCTGATAAGAAGTTAATTTTCTTCATAAAAGTGATTTTGGTTTCCCTTAATTTTATCCGAACTTGGCAGGGTTTGTGTTTGTGTTTTTTTTTTTGTAAGCATGTAATCTGGCAGACGATTTTTCCAAAGCGACTTTCATTATATTTGTTTAGTTCATTAAAGTTACCATTGTTACGATAAGTATTTGCGCATAAATAGCTTAAATTTATGCCCATTTATGAGAAGAGCATGCACAACTACATGAACTGAAGCTATATATATAAAAAAGCATAACTTACCGTCTAAAAGCCATAAGCAAAAACAGAAAAACGCGTAAGACATATTCCTTAACAGCTCAAAAGATAAAACGTGTGTGGGACTGCATCCAGGAGCTACTTCAAAAAAAAAAAAAAACCTTTTCAGACATGCAGGAGACTTGATCATTTATCTTGTCTTTCATCAACCGAATATACATTTGAATATTAACTGAACACAAATATATTTTAACTGAATATATATTGTACTGAATCAGTGTGCTTTTTAAGGTATAACTTGCCTGTACATGTGTGTGACGTTCTTTACATTTAGAAAGCACGAGGAGAACCATGCCCCCTTATATGAAGAATGTAGTAAACAAGTTTAGAAGTAAATGAGTGAAATCATTAGCTACACATCAGTTTAAAGCGTTGTTGTTATGATGACATATCTTCAATTAAAATATGGGCAATATAACATAATATAATATTTACATTTAATTGCCCATCTTTTAACTGAAGATATGCCATAACAACAACATTTTGAACCGAAATGTAATTATTTCAATCAGTTAACATTTGGTTTTAATGAAAGTATATCTAATTTATGGAAATATTAAATAACAACCCTATTAATTACTATATGTATTACATTTAAAAATAAGAACATTATGATAAAATGCCATGTGGATCAGTCTGTGCCAGTTCTGGGTGGGCCATCTTACCCCAAGATTATCTTTTATTATCTTTTATATTATTTCTTTTTACTTTACGATAATAATAATAATTATAAAAAATAATAACTTTTTAGATATATACTTTTACTACAACAAAAAACATTGATTTCTCCACAGATCCCTCATTAAGAATTAGACACAAACAACATTATACTGATGTGGAAAATACATAAATATTACTGTGTAAAACAACAACAATAATTTACATTGTACAGTATTCAAAGGAGTGGAAACAGTATAAATCAGGAATGGGCAGAAAACAATAAAACTCATTAATAAATGTGGAAACTGGCTGAGAATTTAACAAATAGTTGTAAACTGGCTCAGGTGAAGACAGGAATCATGTCTTTGTTTATTTTGTCTTCAGAAAATGTGGAACAAGCACTAGTTTTCAAAACCGACTTTAGTTTTGCAAACACAAGTAAATTTTTGCTCTTGCAAAGTAGTTTACAGTAAACCACTGTTTCCTGTGGCTCAGACTGCATTTCTTACTCTTTTATCAGATATAGATCAATATATTGACAGAATTTTTACTTATTTCTTTCTTCAGGTTACAGCAGATATTTTGTTTCAGGCTTTGCTTTAAACAAATTAAGATATTTTAGTTAAATGCAGATGAAGGCTGGAGATCCTGAACTGCAATAAAGTTTTTGCATTAGGTATTTATATTACAAACATAATTATGCATTAAGATTGTTTACACTGATGGCACAAGCTGGCCTTCAGCTAAACACACCAAACCATCCACCCACACACTCAATTCACATAAGTCCCCCATACATTATTAAAAAAGGCACAAAAGGCTGTCACTGGTGCAGTACCTTAACAAAAGGTACACATATAAATACCCTAGCTTTAGGCCAAGAGCCTAAGAAATGAGCACAGAACATTTCACTTAGATGCAGTACTGAGCTAGAGTGTCATAGAGCATTCAGAGCCTAGTGTCTCTCACTTACAAACCACATGCTCTGAAACTTGTCAAGAATAACCAAGAAAAACTAAGAAACCATATTCCCATCACACATTGGGACATTGTCAGAAAGCACTAAAATCAATTTATTTAATTATTATTTTTTTTTTTTTTTTGCAAAACAATTGAAACTATTATTTTTATTGATTTAACATTTAACACAGTATACCAAACGTGACACACACAAGAACCAATTTTAAAATATATACATTTTTAAGGTAAATTTAATAATGTTTTCAATGTGGTGGGAAAATCACAATGGACATGTTTGGATCGCCTCCACTGAACTTTGACCTTCCAAAATCTTTTGCATTGTTAGTTTTTAAACACACACACACTACGGAGCCCCACACATGACATGCAAGAAAAAATAAATAAATTGTGTGCACGATTTACTAATCCGTTCCCTCAAGTTACTAAAATATGCACACGATTACTATTGCGTTTCCTCGATTTACTATTGCGTTCCCTAGATTTGCTAAGTCGTGAGCACGATTTAGCAAATCAAGGGAACAAATAAGTAAATAAATTATTATGAATCGAGTGAATGCAATCGTAAATCATGGGAATGCAATAGTAATCGTGTGCATGTTTTAGTACATAGAGGGAACGAATTAGTAAATCGTGCACACGATTTAGCCTTATATTTTTACCTGCATGTCCTGTGCAGGGCTCCGTACACACACACATATATCCCTCTGCAGCTTAAAAGGTGAAGAAGGGCATCTGTGTTTGCAGGTGTTTCACAGCACTTTCACTTCCTTTGTTATAAAATAAAACTCACTTTGAGGCCAAATAAACAAAGATTTTGGCAGCTGCAGTTTTCAAGGGGATTAAGGTAAAGCACCCACCTGCTAAACAGGAGGTGTGTGTGTCTGTGTTTGTGTGTGTTTTGAGTTGTTGGGTGTTTCCCACACTCTCAGTACCCTTTTAAAAGGTACACCATCTTTTTTTCCTTTGTTTTTACCTTTCAGGTATTTCCCTTTTAAGGTAAATGTTATTAACTAAAGTGTACACAATAGTACCCAACTGAAACATATTAGTATTTTGACCTATTTTTTTTTTCCTGAGAGTGCAGAACATCTGCTGTATACAAACGACCCCCGCCCCTCCCCCAAAAATGAGCATCAAGTTCAAGGTTTTTGTGAAAGGTAGGTCACATGACAGTACTAAAAACATGGTGAATGTAGTACGTCCAAATTACATTCATACTAAACAAGTAAGCCTCAGCTCAAAAAAAAAAACATTTATCTGTGTCTTGGGCTGTGGTTCATATTTGCACAAAGTCAACTGAACATGAAATCAGTTTATGCAAATCAGATTATTACGATAACTATTTCACATGTTCAGGCTGATAACAAAACTGTCGTTATGTTGAATTTGAACCAGTTGAATCTGCTTCAACTGAAATTAACTATGGACGTTATATATATATATATATATATATATATATATATATATATATATATATATATATATATATATATATAAATTTATATGTATAAACCCAAAATTATTGTTCAGATCCTTTTTGCTGTTGTTGTTTTTCTGCTTCTTTCTATACTGACCTTTAGATAACATTGTATTTTTTTTTAATATTGCAAATGAAGGAAAATAAACATTGTTGAAACCCACAAGGTTGCTGATCACATTCACAAAAGAAATTCAAAATCAAACACAACCCAAAATTAACCCAAAACAGCTGATTCTGAAAGGTTTTGTGCACCTCGTCATTAGAACATTTAACACGTTTTGTTTTTCTAATACATGCAGTTAGATTTATGTTCTGTTTTACTGAGCTCATCCAGATCTGAAGTCATAAACTACAGCAGCAACTGAAGCCACGCCCACCAGAGCAGAGATGACCAATCTGATCACAGCTTCAGTAGAACCACAACAATGAACAGAGTCTGAGGAAAGAAACAGAAGAACACGGAGACATTAGTGTTCATTTTAACCCTTTCATGCCTGTAAAGAGCACCAACATTACCACTGACAGACCTGGACACGTGTGACAGAGTTGAGTGATGTCCAGATGTGTGGTCTGGTTTGTGATGGGATTGTTGATCACACAGCTGTAGATGTTGTTCTTCTGTTGACGAGCTGGAAAATAATTAAGGAAAAAAAAAACATTATTATCCAGATTCTCCAAAATATATTTAAGAAAATAGTAAGACAATGATGTGTGCATATAAAAATGGGGAAATTAATGGTCCTGACTAGTAGGAAGATGAAACAATAGCACAAACATAACGTTTCTCACATTCACAAACAGTGTAATAATTACTAATTAAAATGAGATTATTAGAGTAATACTTTACTCACCGTAGACTTTGACAGAATCTCTTGTATCAGTTTTCTCTGTTGCTGAGGATCAGTAGTTTATAAAGTCCAGAGTGTTCAGATCTGATGTTTCTGATGGTCAGAGATCCAGTTTGATTGCCATCTGTCAGCAAAAATCTTATTACTATCATACATAGACATGTTCTGGTTATATAATTCAGCAATGTGAGTCTCCTGTGATCCAAACATCCACAATAACATATCTTTGCTCTATACTTTAATATCAGTATTTATCATGATAGAATCTCCCTCAGTCACTGATACTGACTTCATTTCATCGCCAAACACAACTGAAATACATTAAACACATATTATTATCAGACTGAGATATAATATCATTAACAGATCTATCAAATAATTATTTTACATATATACACACTGCTCTAAATCTTTATTCTGTTAATGGTTTTTAATATAATTTCATTAAACTTGACAGACAGAAAGGTAAAATAATAATAACATTGTTGCCAATACAAATTGCAGAGTATTTAGTAATTTAAAAAATGTGCTGAAAAGTTACTAACAGCACAGGATAAACAGGAGGAGAGTACACAGATGAGAGAACATCATGCTGGTTCTGGAAACTCTCACTTCAGATAATTATATCACAGGTGTCATTCTAACAGGTTCTCAGAAGAATTATTTGTGGTTGTGAGATGAAACTGGCCCCCTCACATTCTCAAGAACACACACCGTCTAAAACTGTGTGCATTATCTGAACATCCTCTCATCATTTCAGACCACATGCATTCAGCTCACACACATTTACTGACCGCAATAACACAAGATCTGACTCAAAAACATCAACATGTGATGCTTGCAATAAAGTAATAAAGTATTTTACACAATACAACAAAATAGTGTGATTAATCTTCTACCTGAGAGAATCACAACACATTAAAATATCATAACAAACCCACATGAAAAACCATTGTGACATTGTTTTAGTAGAAATTTATATTTTATTGTATTAAATTCCAATTTTATATGCCTACTGTTAATTTAGCTGTGTTATTGTTTTTATTTTATGCTTTTGGTGATTCATTACTATCACTTTAGTGTGTGAGAGAACAATAAATGATCTTGGGTTGATCCAAGAAGGCTCCGCTCATAGTAATCGCCGTGATTTTGCCAAGTAAGACATGTTCCTGGATCAACATTATTGTCCAAAAATATAGACTTAACCCAATCCCTAGCCCTAAACCTAACCCTACCCATAATTTATTCCTAAAGTCAGGGGGAAATGATAGCTGATTAACAAGGGTGTAGAAGCACTTAACCCTGATTTTAAGCCTAAAACAGATATTTCCTGAAAAGTTACATCTCAATTCTGATTGGTTGATTGGAATGTTTGCAGTGTTTTGGTAGACATAGTGTATTGTGTTAGTGTATTATTGTATTTTGAAAATTAGATTTGGAGTTTAGTTTACAATGTGTGATTTTGAGCATGAAATTAACCGTTTTGCCAATTGTGTGTTTTAGGTGTGTTGGTGTGTTAAGAGTTTAGGAAATTTGTTAAATGTATTGAAAAATCTGTCATAGCGATTGTAAAAAACTGTAAACAGTAGCGTAGCCAGAAAAGAGACTCTGGGTGTGCATATGAAAATCTGGGTGTACCACATTTATTGTCAGATTACTGTGCAAAATTATGGGGTAGTATTTTTGTCGCACTGCTTCCGTCCAACCATACTCCTAGTGGTAATTTGCAGGTCGTGTCAAAATGTAGTTAATTGTTAAATGTAATAATTTTCTTCCAAATACGATAATTTTGAACTTCTGGTACAATACTTGGACATTTCCAATCTGGCAACACTGTCTGTTAATGTTGGGCCCGGGGAGGGAGAAACATCCTCATAAGGTGTAACGTTAAGGCCTTGTGTCCGGCTGTCCATCAAGCCAAGGTTTTTTGCTAAAAAAAAATTAAGAAAGGAGCTCTGCGACATATTGCTAGCTAGCAATGTGCAATCAAAAATTATCTGTTTATATCATAGACTGCTGGGGTCACAGTCAGCTGCTGTTTGGTGATTGGTTGGCAGTCCAAATGTCGGCAGATATATTTTAACAAAAATAATTTAAAATTTAAATTATATTTTAACATTTTTAGCATTATTGCACCATATATTGGATTCTTATTTCTGTGCCCCTGAGAGTATGATTTAGAATGTTCAGTGGCGTCACAGAACTGCCAGATTCAAACAGCTTTCGCGCATTGGCTGGCGATGAGTTAGAGACGGACGCGCTCAGCGCTTGTCATATATCACAATTAATATGCAGTGTTTTCAACCACATAATGTTTATTTTAGGTTTCATACATTTAAATATACATAATCACTAGTAAAACAATACATTGGTAGTTTGTAAAATACACACTGATGTCTATGGAAGCAGCAAAAACTATTGTCACAGTGTTTGGGTTGTGTTCCCTGGGTATCCACTAGGTGTCCTCAGTTCCCACGGTGTGTATCATATTATCACTTCCTGTCTCCTTATTTGGTCACCTTCCTCCTTGTTTAGTTAATTGATTGTTCCCCACCTGTCTCCAGTTTCCCCATTATCCTTTTGTGTATTTATACCTGGTCTGTCTGAGTCTTTGTCACGGAGTCCTTGTCGTATGTATGATACCTCCCAGAGTCTGCTCTTCCCGTGTGTTCTTGTTTGTTTTGTTTTTGGATTTTCTGGTTTTGACCCTGCCTGGACTGTTTACCCCTTTTGGATTGCCCCTCAATAAACCTCATACCTGCATTTGGATCTCTCCCTTGTTTCTTGTATCAGCGTACGTGACAACTATCTTATCAAATATAATTTGCAGACGTGTTTTATTCATATATCAGACACACATAGCAGAACAATAAAATTTACTCTATTCTTCGTCCAGTTCAACAGCCACTTACTTTCATGTATTTCGGGAGAAACTGGGGAATTCAAGTGCTGTACGTTAAATCCGGCTGACAGGACTCTGAACTGCAGCGCTCATCTCGTTATAGATCAAGATAATTTATAAAGGTTTTTAAACGAAGAATCGGAATATCAGATAGTTGACATGGTAATCAAGTTTGTGTATATATTTTTATAAAAAATTAAAAACTAAATAAAACTAATATTACTAGCCTACTTAATACATCTGTTAGTGGCTGCGGTGTGTCACTTGACAATCATGACGTGTCGCCATGGAAACAAGGGGTCAGTTAAAATATTTGTATTTTAAGCGTGAAAGGGTTGATTTAAAAATATATATATTTTCTAAGTAAACAACAATAGCCCAAGTTTAGTTAAAAAAAAATTATTGAGGCCATAAAAAATAATTCTGCATCTATTTTTAAGTGTGCCAGCTGCCACTGTGGATGGCACAGGCACACCCTGGCACACCAGTGGCTATGCCACTGGTATTAAATATAATTCCAATTTTATATGCATACTGTTAATTTAGCTGTGTTATTGTTTTTATTTTATGCTTTTGGTGATTCATTACTATCACTTCAGTGTGTGAACAATAAATGATCTTGGGTTGATCCAAGATGGCTCCGCTCATAGTAATCGCCGTGATTTTGCCAAGTAAGACATGTTCCTGGATCAACATCTTTCAGTGAATCTGGATTAACATTATTGTCCAAAAATATAGACTTAACCCAATCCCTAGCCCTAAACCTAACCCCAACCATAATTTATTCCTAAAATCAGTGGGAAATGATAGCTGATTAACAAGGGTGTAGAAGCCTAAAACAGATATTTCCTGAAAAGTTACATATCAATTCTTATTGGTTGATTGGAATGTAAGAAATATGTTGTACTTGGTGAAATCACACTCACCCCTCTGTGGTGTCATCCGCAGTTGTTCTTATGTTTTTGTTAGTTTGTCCTGTCTTTAGTTATATCCCTGCAATCAGTTTCACCAAAGACAAATTGCTGTATCCAGTTTACGATTATTCGGATGTTTTTCTGGACATTGTAGTCAGGGGAGCATCAGCACTGTTCAGACACTTTCTTTCCTGTGAACTGCCAAAATACAGACACCACATCACAAGTCCCAAGAGAGACAGACATATATTGGATCACTGATCACTGATCTAACTCTTCAATCTCATTTAGTTGCATAATTTTAGCTCTTTTAGACTTTTAGCAGTTTATTTATTATTCATCAAAGAGAATGAGTACATGAATGAAAGATTTATTTATAATAATTCATGTTGCAGTCGATTAGAAACAGAAGTCAAGATTCAGAATCATATTAATCATAGATCAGTCCTGAAGAGTTGTGGTGTATTCTGGGTGATGATCAGTGATCTGCAGACGGTAGATGATCTGTGTGTATTCTGACAGACTTTTCTCATCTACAAACACAAACACATGCAGATGTTGAGTCAATTTCTGACACACTGATATTTAGATTATAATATGTATATTTGTCATATTAGAACTATAATAAATGTAATTTTTTTTTTATATAATTTTTTGTCATGTAGTAATACTTTTTCTTGCTCACATTTCCTGACGCAGCAGTAAAACACACATGAAGAAATGAGCAGCAGCACACAAACACTTATAGGTGACACGAAATATAAACCCTGGATGTTTTCTGTAATAGACAGCGTGAACGGTCAGTCATTCATCCAAATGCTATGAACTGTACATTTAGAAAGAAAATGTATTGAAAATGTTGCTGCTAACCTGGACATGTCTGACAGAGATCAGTGATGTTGAGATGTGTAGTTCGGTTGATGAATGAATAAGCAACAACACAACTGTAGGAATCATCCAGACACTCAATCTCCAGAGGTAGAGAGAGACTGATGCTGAGATCGGACACACTGATGCTGGACAATAAACTGTTTCCTTTGTACCAGGAGAGAGTCACATCTCTCACATTCACAGCTGAACACAGGAATGAACATTTAGACACTGATGATGATGTTTCTGTTGATGAACATCGAGAAGAGTCTCTGATGATGACAGGAACAGGAAGAAGAGCTGGAGAACATGAGAGAAACAAATATCATTTTAGGACAAAAAATAATTGATCATGAAATGTCTAGATATTATTAATCTTCTTCGTAGATATTGGCTGTTTATTACTTATAAAGCACATATTAATGGCTTATTCTGCACGACCTTATTCTACTACAATAACTATCTTATATTATGCATTAAATGTGAAAAATCTTAGTTAATATTGAAAATAATATTAGACATATACGAAGAACAAAAGCTGTAATTCCCTTCAAGGGATACTTCACCCAAAAATGAAAATACTGTCATCACTTTCAAGTTGTTTCAAACCAGTATGAGTTTCTTTCTTCTGTTGAACACAAAGAAGATATCTTTAATAATGTTGGTAACCAAACAGTTGCTGGTTCTTACTTTCATTGTATTTTTTATCATTGTATTTTTTTCCATAAAGTATAAGTCAGTGAGGACCAGCGACTGTTTTGTTATCAACATTATTCAGAATATCTTCTTCTGTGTTCACTGAAATATTAATTGTTGAAGCGATTAGAAAGAGAAAACAGATGAGATCTCATACATTAGAATCAGGAGAAGAGTGAAGTAAGTCTAACAACATTTGAAGTTTTGTCCCCTTGGAACTATAAAGTTCTATCTGCATTTCGAGTAGTTTTTTTAGATATTGAGCTTCAAATTTTTTGTGTTCCCTTCGACTGTGTAGATAGAACCTTATTGTTTTTTAAATAAAAATCCCATAATGTATACAACATAAAAAAATCTATCACATAATGTAAATAAATTGTCAAAGTATAACAATATGGGAATAACTCAATTTTGACAAAAATGTCAGATAGAACCTTATAATTCCAAGGGGACGGTTTAACATGTTCATAATTAAATAATTAAACTACAGGAAATAAACATCTGATCTGGATTATACATCTATCTACAGTAGAAACTTAATGCAATAATCAATAAGCATCAAACGGTATAAATGAAGATGGTGCTCATAAAAATTAACAGCATGCTAAATATACATAAGCATACTTATAATAATAAAATGACAGCTTTGAATGGATATTTTGTAACATAACATATTTAGTAAATATCTAAAATATCTTAATAAATTTTCTCACCATAGACAGAAACATTGAACTTCTTGTATGAAGTTCCTCTTTCTTTGTTGATGATTGTTAGTTTATAAAGTCCAGTGTGTTCAGTTCTGATGTTTCTGATGATCAGAGATCCAGTTTGATTGTCCAACTGGAGTCTTTTCTCAAATATTGTATTAGTGGCATCTATATAAAGGTTCTGTCTGTGGATTTCAGCTATCCTCGTCTCTTTAGGTCCAACCATCCACAGAATCTGATCATCTCTCTGTATTTCAGTAACATCAGTGTTTAGAGAGACAGAATCTCCTTCAGTCACTGACACTGACTTCACTTCATCTGTATCACCAAACACACCTGAAAATCATATAAATCCAATATACTGTAATTATTAGAAAACTACATTTAAATTAAATAAATAACAATTATAAACCCCATTTCCTGATTAAAAGAGTAACTCACCACACAGGACAATCAGGATCAGAGCGCAGAGGAAAGAAAACATCATTCTGGATCTGAAAACTCTCATTTCAGATATTCATCAAAGGTATTTTTCAGTCTAACAGGTTACTTTGTGGTTTTAAGTTACTTTGTGGTTGTAAGAAAACAGTGCAGAAGATCTCACACTTTCATGAACATGAACACACAGAAACATCATCTAACACTGTGTGCTTCAGCTGAAGATCATTGCAGCACTTTAAACCACATTCTCACAGCTCAGACACACATTTACTGAATGAGGGGGGAACCGGCGGACAATCAAACAGACTTTTAATTACAAAATAAATACAAAACAGCGCGTCAGCCCCTCGCGGACGACTGTCATGCACAAATAAAAAGCAAACACAACTAAAATCCAGGCCTGGTCCTCTCTCGTCCTTCACTGTCGTCGCTCCAGTTTTATATCCCTCCATCTCTTCTGTGGGACTCGAGACCGGTGAGTGTCGAGCAGGTGTAGCTCATCTCCAATCACTCCCCCGGCCTCGCTCCTGTTCCCACGTCTCTCGGCCCAGCCCCACTCGTCACAGTAAAATATCCACATATGAATCAAACACTGTTCATTGATTCAATGACACTGTTTTAGCACAATGTCAAGTTTTAGTACGTACAGTAAGTGGGCAGATTCACTGACAATCAACTTCAAGTTATGTGTTGAACACGATTATTTATTATAAAAGTATATTTCCCCAGCACTGGTCACAAATACATGACAATGTGAATTCAACAACTTTTATGAATCATTTGGAGATAAAGCAGCACACTATTAACAAACATAGTTTGGTGAATAAACTCTAATGTTGATTTATCTGAACATGTCTGACAGAGATCAGCTGCTTATGAAACATTTCAAAATGTTAATGTTAGATGGCTTTGATTTGGTCAACCATGAACAAGCAACTGATCTCCGGTCAGTTTTATAAGACTATTTTTTATGAATTTAGTTAATTTTAATACTTAGGCGCGTATAATACAATGAGAATATGTAATATGTACTGTATGCTGTTAGATTAGAAAACATCGCCCCCTGTTGTCTCTTTCTGTTCTGTTTTACTGAGCTCTTCCAGATCTGAAGTCATAAACTACAGCAGCAACTGAAGCCACGCCCACCAGAGCAGAGATGACCAATCGGATCACAGCTTCAGTGGAACCACAACAATGAACAGAGTCTGAGGAAAGAAACAGAAGAACACGGAGACATTAGTGTTCATTTGAACCCTTTCAGGCCTGTAAAGAGCACCAACATTACCACTGACAGACCTGGGGTCTCATTTATAAAACTATGCGTAGGATCTTTACTAAAAGTTTACGTGCGCCCAAAAGCCAAAAATGGCGTACGCCAAAAAATATTCCGATTTATAAAACCGTGCGTACGCACACCTGTAAGCAATGTTCCCTTTATAAATCACAGATCACCCGCAGATGTGCGTACGTGAACCAGCCTCATATCCCGCCCTGTACACGCCCATTTTTAACCATAAATAGTCAATGCAAATCACCTCATGATTGCTGATCAGCATGTAAATGAGAGTGGAATCCCATATATACCTGGAAAACTGGCATGCGACCCGCCAATTAATTAATCCAAGAAAGTGAAAACGTGCATTTCTGTTAGCCTAATTTTAATAATGGCGACAGGTGAGAAAAGAGGAAAAAAACGTAATTTCTCAGATACTGAGATTGAAACACTTGTAGGGGAGGTGGAGGCTCGGAAAACTGTGTTATTTGGTGGCCACAGCAGTGGGGTCACTAATAAAAAGAAGCAGTGCGAGTGGCAAAGTATTGCTTCTGCCGTCAATTGTGTCAGTGGGACAGAACGGACAGTTGCAGAATTAAAGAAAAAATGGTCCGACCTGAAGGTATACAAATTTTTTTTTTACCAACATATTACATTTGTGTTTTATTAGGCTATATACCTATATAAATAGCAATATTGATTTTCAAAAAGTTTTATTTACATGTGCTTACAGTATGCAAAATATGTGAAATAAAGATTCTCATTCATTCAAGGTGGAGGCAAAGAGAAAACTGTCCTCCCACCGCCAGAGCGTGGCTGCAACTGGTGGGGGCCCATGTACAGCTGATCTCACATCAGTGGACAGCAAAATCGCGGCTATAATTGGGGAGGTCAGCGTGTGTGGTATTGTGTCGGAAAAGGAGGGAGACACTGACGTGACTGAAACCACAGAGGAGCAAGGTTAAACCGATTTTTAATCATTAACGCTGTACATTTGAGTGTGTGGGGTGATAAATGGATAAATGTTGCCAATTGTTTGTCCTCCAGTCCTTCCGGAGTCTGAAGCTGTAAATGAACAGGAGGTTCAGGGTGAGGGGTTCTCAGATGCAGATGCACAGCGTCCGGCTCAAAGCAGTGCCCCTTCTGCGTCTGGCACGTCCAAAAGTGGTCGGGTACTCACTGACGCAGTCCTGCAGTTACAGCGAGAGACAATAAACGCTGTCAACAGGGTTGCAGATGAGCTACGGCAGATGAGAGAAGTGATGCAAGAAATTGCACAATCATTAAAAGATGCAGTTAAAACATGAACCTTGAGTTTTGTCTTTCTTTACAAACGCCGCATGACATCCTCACGGATTCTTGCACCTCGTTGATATCCCTCTTGTCGGCCAGGGGGCTGTGGCTCGGGGTCGTAATGCTGGGGTAGAGGGAGATCAGGAGGGAGAGGAATACCGTTTCTCAGTGCTATATTGTGCAAAACACCACACGCCCTGACAATCTTGCACACTTTTGCTGGATGGTATAAAAGTCTGCCACCCGAGGCATCCAGAGCACGCCATCTGCATTTCAGGATGCCGATGGCACGCTCCACAACTGCGCGGGCACGAGAGTGGACCTCGTTATAATGAGTTTCCTCTGCGCTCTGCGGGTTTAAAAATGGGGTGAGGAGCCAGCGTCTCAGGGGGTAGCCACTGTCGCCTGCAGGTTATAATTATATTAAAAACAAAATGGTTACAGTTTCTACTTTTTAATATTGTTAAACTCACCAAGAAGCCAGCCATCACGTACTGCGCCTGCATTTAGTCTGTTCCCTACACTGCTATGTGTCAAGATAAAGGAATCATGTGTTGAACCAGGCCAGCGTGCCACAATGTTTGTGAGGGTCATGTTGGAGTCACATATGATTTGCACATTAATAGAATGCACATGCTTTCTATTAACATAAGCAAATTCATTTTCAGATGGTGCCCTTATAGCAACATGAGTGCAGTCAATTGCGCCGATTACATTTGGGAAACCAGACATTGCTGCAAATTGCGTTTTAATTTCGGCCTGTTCTCGCACAGTGTAGGGGAACCTGATGTATCGACTAACCATATTAAGTATACCATTTAAAACGACAGATATTATGGCACTCAGGGACGGCTGTGATATACCAGACCTATAGGGTGAGATGATAGATTCCAATAGAATTATTTCATATACAAAAAGGTCTTAGAGACAAATTTGAGGATTACTTATAGTTTTTTTATATTATTAATTTACCTGTCTGCCAATTCCCGCTGGAAACAGCCGGTTGCCAAGAACCCCAGAGTGGTGAGGACTTGTATTTGGACTGGGATGGCATGGTTCCGGCGTGTTGCCCTCTCTAATACTGGACCCAATTCAGCACATAGATCCAAGAGCACAGCTCTAGGGAATCTAAATCGGCTTATTAGCCAGTCATCATCATGGGCCAGGAAATCATCATGGTCCCTGAAAACTCGTTCTCTCCTTATTCTGCCATTAGCGTAATCCTCCAACAGTGCCAGGAGTGCCATCATGAAGCATTACATACCCGGGTCACCGGAGAATTTATATGTTTCTAGCAAATAGACTGATCGTTAACACCTTGACAAAATCACTTAATTAATTTGTGGGCGAAAATTTAAGACGAAAATGTTATAGTGAACACATGCTTCTTGACGGTTTTGTAATGAACACCGTAATAGTTAGGACCGATGATGAGTAGCGATTGTGCTTCATGACTGTATTTGCAGACTTTGACATTTTATGATATAGGCTATGTACATTAAGGAAAATATTTCCTTTTTACACTGTGTTCTGCAGTTCTCTAATAAAAGGGTATTTCATGCTATTCTGTAGGCTATCACATGTATCGCGCCATGTCCTCCTGTGCTCCTGTTGTGGACAATGTGACTGTAAGGCAGCGCTGATTATTATTTTATTTTACTTTTAATACATTTTGAATTACGTTTGGATTTTACTAGATGTATATAGCCTAAAACAATCGGCACAAATAACACTGTTGGATTTAATCTTCATGATAATGTGGATATAACGTATGAAATGGAGTGAAAATTAAATGTCATTAATTCTTATAATCGTTCTTCTCACATTTATTTTCTACAATCTAACTTCAGTTCACGACCTCACCATCGGTGTCGCCAATTCCCTTTGTCTCCAGAATGTGCGTACGCACGGCTCAAAGTTTGCTTAAAGGTGCGCACATTCTCCCGTCAAGTTTGTTTTTTATAGATCACAACCTTTGCGTGGGAACTGGCGTACGTACGTTTCCAGCCCCGTTTTGTGCGTACGCACGCTTTATAAATGAGGCCCCTGGACACGTCTGACAGAGTTGACTGATGTTGACACATTATTATTAGACATATACTAAATAATCTAATTTCCTGGAGCTAATTGCGCACTTCTAAAAGGTAAAATATGTATTTTTAATCTCTTGTGAAAATGCACTTGTGTTTAAATGCTACATTTACTGATTAAAAGTATTATAAAAGTATTTTACTTACCACAAAGAACAAACAGGGTTAGAGCACACAGATGAGAGGACATCGTGATAGAAACGTCCAGCCAAGTGTCACTTCAGACACAGAAGAGTGACTTCCTGAACAAAAACTGCAGCTGCTTCCTAAATCTAGACTTTTAAATCAAAACAGAACTGGTTTTAGTGGTCTATGTTTCATTTTCATCTCTGTCTGTGCTCTCTAGACAGTTTAATTCATTCTTTATCCTCTTCTTAAATCATATTGAAGATCACAACATAACTCTGTAATGTCAAAATATTTATTTGTGTTTATAAGAAAAAACTCCACATCTTGCACTCTCATGAACACGAACAAACCAACCTGGTCTCACAGAATTCCGTGAAATGTCCACGGGCCCTTAACTCAAAATCCGTGAAATCATCACGGAATTGCCCCAAATTCCGTGACGCGGCCACGGATATATCTCCAACGCAAGTCAATGACACTGACCTTCCGTGGTCCACACACGGATACCCGTTTCAATGACGGAGTACAGAACTCGCTCAACGGACGTGCTTTCTCATTTGGAAACGCAACATTTGAAGTATTTGTTTCTTTTCCAATGCCATAATGACGTTAACCAGACAGTTATTGTAGTTATTGCATTGTCCTGCCATCATAAAAAATCACTTTGATTCTGTTAGCCTAACTAAAATCTGTGATACGAGCACGGAGTCTGTGCTGAGATCACGGATAACTCTAACGCAAGTAAATGACACTCATCTTCCGTGGTCCACACACGGATGCAGTCTCACGGCAGTTCGTGATTTGGGCACGTAATTTAATCTATTTATTCGTGGCATGGACACGTTTATTTCGTTATTTTCGTGATTGCAGCACGTTTTTTTTAAACTAATGCATTTCAATTGGAGGCATCTTTCGTGCATCAGCACGATACTTTCTGATTAATTAATTTTTTTCCCCCACAGGACAACAGAAGAAACTTACTGAAACTTTTTTTTTTTTTAAAAATCGGAGCTTAACTTACTGTAACAAAACTGAGCAACATACTGTATTGCTGGTGACAAAAACACACATTAAAACTTTTTTGGCTGTAAAATGCACAATGGTTCTTTTTTTACTTTTTTTTTATTGATTTTTATTTTTTTCATAGGCCTAGATTTTTTTTTAATTACAGATATCAATATCAAGTCCTTGACACATAACTGTAACACATTTTCACATTTAGAAACAATATAGTTTAAATAAAAAGAATAAATAAATAAACTAGCAGAGATCTTTTTTTTTTTACTTTAGACTCTAAAGTTAAAAGTTTTTATTAAGGTTATTGTAAAGGCTGCTTAAAAATGCTGTTGCTGATGAGCCGCTGATCGCTGTCAGATTCTGCGATATGAATGTCCGCGTTGGATTGTGGCTAATGGGCTTAGAATGAGCCCCGCTCGGCCCGTGTTCTGGCTTACTGTAATATTTCACCGGTAATAAGACCGAAATAATATAATTAAAATAAAGAAATGAATCAATACAATGATAACATCTAAATAAATGTTGATAGATGTAGCCTTATAGTTTTAAAAATATCAATAAACAGCAAATCAACACAGCTTCGAAATAATAACCGAAAAAGACCTAAATAATAATAATACATAATTAATATACAGCGCCGCCACTCCCACCACGCGCATCACGCGCTGTGCGTCAACCCATTCACTCCCAAAGCGTCAAAAACTGAAGGCTGGTCAAGCGCCTCTAGCGTCACTGACATGAGATGTTTATCGCTATGAAATCACGTTCAAGAAGTCTCATTCAGCACACATCGCGATACTTGCCATCAGTTTACAAGAGCCGCAGGTGGGGTGAGTAGTAGTAAATATGCTCTTTTAATGCCTGTTATAAAATGTATTCTGTCTTCTTTATTAATCAGATGAGCCTTATGTTTACTCTCTGTATTATATCGGTCATCCGAGGCTGTCTTTGAGTTTCATTGTGTTTAACTAAATGAACAGAGCTGCTAACTGGGGTGATTAAACTCTATCTGTCACGTGACGTGCCATAGACCTGGGATCCGTTTTATATTCATTTCAGGTTCAAAGATGGAAGTTGTATTTGTAGTAAAATCATGGTAACCATGACACCTACAATAGTAGGTCAAACCCAGTAAACAAGACATTTACCATGTTTTTTACCACAGTAACTGTAGTTTTACTATGGTTTCGTGATAGCACAATAATCACCAAAATAACTATAGTTGTACCACTGTAATGATAGTGTTTAAATGTGCTTTTATATGAAATTTCACAGTAATCACATTTACTGTACCATGCTTGTAATACCTTTCTAATGTAAAAAAAAAAAAAAACATTTTTCCCATCTTGCAGTTCATTCATATTAGTTTATATCTTAAATATTTTGCTCACAGATCACTATTAACATTCTGTATATAATTCTGTTTTATTTTCTCTCCCCTTGTATTTATTTTTTAGCTGAAAAGATGTAAAGGAAGCAGTCAGCCCAGTCGTGTTTGTGGAGAGGTATTCCTTCAGAAATGGAGAAGACAGAAAGCTGCAGAGGCAGGTTGGTCTGTGACTGTGATAGTTTGTTCCTTTTATCAAACATTCCTGCTGTTATCATTTGCACAGCATTTGTTGTTTCTTAAACTGTTGTACGGTCCAAATACCCACACTTGCCATCTTTGCACATTTCCTTTATTTGGCCCAAGTGAGCATGAAGATCCCAAGTGTGTGTCGATCTTAACATGACAAAGTTCGTTTCAACTTTGCATTTTAAAATGAACTTCTAAATGTTTTTTCAATAGTCCCTATTAAAGATGACAATTTAATTTGTGGTGCTTCTAATTAAGTGATAAAAAGAAGTTACAAATGATGTACAAAATAAATATACTTTTCTGTGCACCAAGAAAACGTGCAACACTTTGTTTTACTACTAAATTATTCTCAATATCTAATTATTATTATTAATATTTCACATACATTGGAAAGGTTTGCGTGACCTCCTGTGAGATCTCTGCAAAAAGTCTCACGATTAATTCCAAAACATGATGCATGATGGGATACACTAAGCGTTGTAAAGCGCTCCGGAGCAGTATTGGAGAGGTTTAGTGTGTGTTAAGGATGCTGCGCTTTGGCATTATTAAGACCGGGGACAGTATTGTGCATGCACTGTCACGTACACACACTCTCAAGGGACCTCAAGTGTGGGTATTTGGAAAGGGGAAAAGTCTTTAAAATGATCCCTAAATACAGTTGCACATCAAAGTCTTAATAATTCACTAATTCAATTTAACACTTGTATGATATTGTACAAGCCCCTGGACAATCTTATCTGACACTGTCACAATATTGGAAAATCACACAGTCAGAAAGTTTATATTGTTCATTGGCTTCTCATTAAATTACTTCAAATAAGCCCCATCAGTTCATGTTCCCACTATACGTGATCTCCATGATTAGAAATTGCTATTAATGACTTGCTTTTATAAAATGGATGCATTTAACAATTAATTATACAGCATCTTTGCAGAGGATGCTTTCATGGTCTAAAAAAACACAGTAAAGTTGCATGTAAAGAAATAATATTTCCTTCCTTTCTGTCTTCCAGGGTTGTTTGCAGATAACACTGTAGTTCTCCATCATGCACAAGGACTCACCTCTTCAACTCTTTACCCCCCCCCCCCCCCCCCCCCACACACACACAGAAATGGTTCCTGGATCAGTGACTTAAGACTTTGCAGTGGTTTGATTTTTGCAGAAGATGTAACTTTGTTTTAATTCTAAGCTTATAATGAATACATTGTGACCTTCCAGCAACCCATATACTGTACTGTATACAGAACCAGTGATGTTAACAATAGTTAAAAATAGTATTTATCATATTGATAAAGCATTGTGTTCTCTTTTTCAAGCGTCATACAGTAAACTTTACTTCTGGTGCTTTTATCATAAAAAAAGCATCAGTTCTCATCGGGAGTTTTAGTAAAGGACATATTCATACACAGCCATCCCCTAGTTCCAGTCATGAAGTGAATGATGTTATTGTTAAAGTTATATTTCTGCATTTTTATGTAGCAGGTGTTTGTTTTCCTGAACACTTTATCTTTCTTCCATTGTTCGGACAATCAGTGTTTATTTGATGCTGTGCTGATAGAGTTTTATAGATGATATTGCACACTTGACATGCATGACTTCATGATGTTATTTTGTGAGTTTGAAACATTTACATTGTGTTGTATCACTTTTTGGTCAATAGAATTTTTAAAGAGAATGTATCTTTTTCCGGTGTTCTCTGAAAGACATATACCGTATTTATACTGTTTTGTTTTTTAATAAAAGTATTTGCATACTGAAAATTGTTAACGTTTACAACATAACTGCCTTTTTATTCTTCATAATTTTATTCTTCAAAAACGAGCTTGGTGACAGTGCAGTAATATGCGCTCTTTGTCTTTAAATGAGTTTGACATAATAATAATACTGTAATAAATACTGGAAAATTCTTACAAAATTATGTATGTTCATTATGCTTTATTTCAGTTTTTATTCCTAGAGATCAATTGGTAAAGCAAGGCAAATCACAGAAACAAATGTGAATAATTTAATAACTTAATAATTTCACTCTTTACTTTTTATTAGTAAATGCACTTGTCTTTGGTCAGGAAAAAAATGTATCTTTTAAATTGAATGAAATGAATCTATTGGTTAGATAAGATACAACTGTGACTGTGCAGTTCTCATCACATGTGTAGTTGTAAATACACATGTGCACATCAATATTGCCTAATTTTTGTCAAGCTGAATAACAATAATTTCTGTATTTGCATTATTGTTGGAAGAAGGTGTAGACGTTAATAAAACACTATCTAATAGGTGGCAAATTTAATTTATTGTTAACCAATCTATCCCTTTAGCCGAAAAACGGAAGACAGCGCTCATGAATGACCATAAATGGTTAAGGAAGTGTGATGACGCTGCTCAGCTTTGATGCCATTGGCTGTGAATGTTCCTTGTCACCGCAGGACTGTCTGTGGTTGGACTATCTTTTAACCCATATTAAACAGTGCATCATGTTACAAAAGTATGTTTTGCTGCTATTATCACATTAGTAAATATATTAAGTCAACAATGAAGTGTTTCTATGTTGAGAAAAATCACCTTTTTAGTGAGATCCTAACCCTATCCCTAAGAATAACTTCAATGAACTACAAAAAACAGCGCCTAGTTTTGCCTTTCCATAGATAGAACGACGGAGGCTTATGGGTAATGTAGTTTAAAACGTTTTATTAACGAAATGAAATAAATAATATATTTAATGGTAAACTGGACATATAAATATGTTCACTGTGTAAACATCTATGATATATTTGAGAGGCATGATGAAATTTAGTATTTTAGAGTGAGCAATATTTAAAATGCCTTTATGCCACCTTTCCATTTATTTCTGAAAACTGTGCCCAAAATTATTTTATCAGCATAGCATAAGTAGTAATCCTGCTGATTTTCTCTTTGATATGTTAATTTGACTCTGATTTACAGCCATTTGAAATGTACAGTTTTGGGCTCTTCCAGGGGGTGCTACTGGGCCCCTGGGGGTAGAAGGGCAGTAAATCCTACATATATGTATTCTCCTCATCATGGACAACAAACTGAGCTGAGTCACATTTATATCTGACAGTTTTCACAGTCCACACTTTTCTAATCTTAACATCATGGCTAGTAAAGCTTTTGACAGGACATGGTGAGGCCATCTGATGAAACATGGAAAAACTAATTAGAAAAAATCTGTGTAAAAATGTCCTCCTCACCCCCTTATCTTGCTCCTCAGGTACTGGACATCAGTAATGTGCATGCTCTTGGTTTTAATGCAGTTCAAGATAAACATTGATCATTCCTGCTACATTCTCAGTTATCCCTCAAGTGTTTGTAACAATAAAGCCCATGGCAACATCTTGTAATGCAAAATAATTAATCTCGTAACTCCCTTTCTTTCACAAAACAATTGGCATTTGTTACTAAATATAAATAATAATAACTTTCTGGTGTATTGATGTCCCAGATGTCATTAATCTGATCAAATATTTTTATGTCTTAAGTAAAAAATAATCCCGATAATTAATATGTAGTTTTTCCAAGTCTAAAATAAACACATATGAGCCTACCTAGTAAAATGATGTATTTACCAAGAATCTTCAGAACACAATATTCACCATTTTCATTTTATTGAAGCATAGAATATAAAGATGATAAAAGTAGCATCAAGACAAATAAGATTCAAGGAAAATAATTATTTATCATCAAAAATACATTAACCTCATATATTAATCAGTTCACACAGATGAGTGATGAAATGTCCTTAAAAGTCACACAATCCCATCCAGTCAACTGTGATTCAGATCATGCGATACAGTACATATAAGACATGTGATACTGTTCCAGAAAATAATGATTCCTTATCATCACATCTAAACTGGTTTCATCGTGATCTTCTCTCGTGTCTGGTAACTGTATGTGGTTGATATCCAGCACCGATGTGGTGTAGCATGTTCTCAGCCAGAGGATCTCTCAGTCCTAACATCCCAGACCTGGTCAAAGTGTAACAAACAATCCAGATGAAGTTGTTTAATGGACAGAGAGCTCAGCTTATGTTCTGTGTGATTTTAGCAGGGTGAGCAACTATGACCCTTGTAGTGCTGTACACTTACCATTCTTCAAGCTGTTTTAAGACCTTTTGAGAAGCCTTTTCTCTGAAGACAATTTACCACATCCTCTTCTTTCACTCCTTTCAAGAGCATCACTTGATCAAAACTCCTCATTTGGCTGATGAGATCATCTGTGCAAAGTGAAATTGTTAAAGTATTGCAATAAACAATTTAATTCTGCAAGAATTAAGAAAAAATTACAGAGGCAAAGGTCTTGCTCATGAGACTCCATTAGCATGTGTAGTTCTCAGAGACTCTAGAATAGATCTAATGTTGCAGTAAATGTGTTTTCTTCCTCTAGAATCTCTCTCCAAAGTTCCTGACTTCTCTCACAGATGTGTTTTAGTCTGTGGAGTGTAAGGCCTTGCTTCAAACCAATCAAATATCAATCCACAATTTATAACACAACATTTACAAAACAATGAGATAATGTCAATTGGTGTTTATATCAATTAAACCACTTTTATGGCACTTGTATGCTTTTAAGAAAAACAGGTAGTGTTTTTTAAAAACTTAAGATTAAAAATGTTTCAGTCACACTTTGCTAACATGCTGTAATTATAATAGCTGTATCAAATAAAATAACATAACAATAAAAACATTGGAAAGAATAATCACGGCTGACATGACCAGACCTGTGAGAGATCATCATAAAGTGCTGTAACACATAACACAGCATTGCTTCAACACACACATACCAGTGGACTTCTGTTTGTTTGAGCACAAGATGGCCGTCTTCATTCCTCATCCTGGGCAAATCATTTCCTTGGTCTTCCTTCTCTTCTGTGAAACAAGATAATCTCTACTTACTCTGTGTGTAATTAATATTGCTCATTAAACACATAATTAAGTTAATTTAAAGTAAGATTCAGACCAGAGCATTTGATGAGTAAATGTTAATTCAAAAATATTAAAAAAAAAAAGGTACCTGGGAAGAGCTGATCATGGCAAGATTCACTGAGACTCAGTAACAGCTCTTTTAGTTTTTAGGAAGGTGTGTGAGGGTTGGCTCACCAAAAACTTCTGAAAAAGAAGAGCAGCATGATCTGCAAACAATCCTGTAAGACAGAAATATTATTTCATTACATGCAACTTATTCATTACTTATACATTATTTTTTAGACCATGAAAGCATCCTCTGCAAAGATGCTGTATAATTAATTGCTGTATAAGTCATTAATAGCAAGCTATATTCATATGAGTTGGTTTAAAAATTAATACAAGCTAACAGGACTGTTATCAGTAGTGTAATTGATCTGGTTCTGACAAATTAATCAAAGATTTAATATATATCACGTGACACATTAAACTAGCATTTCTACTCGTGGAGATCACGTATAGTGGGAACATGAACTGATGGGGCTTATTTGAAGTAATTTAATGAGAAGCCAATGAACAATATAAACTTTCTGACTGTGTGATTTTCCAATATTGTGACAGTGTCAGATGAGATTGTCCAGGGGCTTGTACAATATCATACAAGTGTTAAATTGAATTAGTGAATTATTAAGACTTTGATGTGCAACTGTATTTAGGGATCATTTTAAAGACTTTTCCCCTTTCCAAATACCCACACTTGAGGTCCCTTGAGAGTGTGTGTACGTGACAGTGCATGCACAATACTGTCCCCGGTCTTAATAATGCCAAAGCGCAGCATCCTTAACACACACTAAACCTCTCCAATACTGCTCCGGAGCGCTTTACAACGCTTAGTGTATCCCATCATGCATCATGTTTTGGAATTAATCGTGAGACTTTTTGCAGAGATCTCACAGGAGGTCACGCAAACCTTTCCAATGTATGTGAAATATTAATAATAATAATTAGATATTGAGAATAATTTAGTAGTAAAACAAAGTGTTGCACGTTTTCTTGGTGCACAGAAAAGTATATTTATTTTGTACATCATTTGTAACTTCTTTTTATCACTTAATTAGAAGCACCACAAATTAAATTGTCATCTTTAATAGGGACTATTGAAAAAACATTTAGAAGTTCATTTTAAAATGCAAAGTTGAAACGAACTTTGTCATGTTAAGATCGACACACACTTGGGATCTTCATGCTCACTTGGGCCAAATAAAGGAAATGTGCAAAGATGGCAAGTGTGGGTATTTGGACCGTACAACAGTTTAAGAAACAACAAATGCTGTGCAAATGATAACAGCAGGAATGTTTGATAAAAGGAACAAACTATCACAGTCACAGACCAACCTGCCTCTGCAGCTTTCTGTCTTCTCCATTTCTGAAGGAATACCTCTCCACAAACACGACTGGGCTGACTGCTTCCTTTACATCTTTTCAGCTAAAAAATAAATACAAGGGGAGAGAAAATAAAACAGAATTATATACAGAATGTTAATAGTGATCTGTGAGCAAAATATTTAAGATATAAACTAATATGAATGAACTGCAAGATGGGAAAAATGTTTTTTTTTTTTTTTTACATTAGAAAGGTATTACAAGCATGGTACAGTAAATGTGATTACTGTGAAATTTCATATAAAAGCACATTTAAACACTATCATTACAGTGGTACAACTATAGTTATTTTGGTGATTATTGTGCTATCACGAAACCATAGTAAAACTACAGTTACTGTGGTAAAAAACATGGTAAATGTCTTGTTTACTGGGTTTGACCTACTATTGTAGGTGTCATGGTTACCATGATTTTACTACAAATACAACTTCCATCTTTGAACCTGAAATGAATATAAAACGGATCCCAGGTCTATGGCACGTCACGTGACAGATAGAGTTTAATCACCCCAGTTAGCAGCTCTGTTCATTTAGTTAAACACAATGAAACTCAAAGACAGCCTCGGATGACCGATATAATACAGAGAGTAAACATAAGGCGCTCATCTGATTAATAAAGAAGACAGAATACATTTTATAACAGGCATTAAAAGAGCATATTTACTACTACTCACCCCACCTGCGGCTCTTGTAAACTGATGGCAAGTATCGCGATGTGTGCTGAATGAGACTTCTTGAACGTGATTTCATAGCGATAAACATCTCATGTCAGTGACGCTAGAGGCGCTTGACCAGCCTTCAGTTTTTGACGCTTTGGGAGTGAATGGGTTGACGCACAGCGCGTGATGCGCGTGGTGGGAGTGGCGGCGCTGTATATTAATTATGTATTATTATTATTTAGGTCTTTTTCGGTTATTATTTCGAAGCTGTGTTGATTTGCTGTTTATTGATATTTTTAAAACTATAAGGCTACATCTATCAACATTTATTTAGATGTTATCATTGTATTGATTCATTTCTTTATTTTAATTATATTATTTCGGTCTTATTACCGGTGAAATATTACAGTAAGCCAGAACACGGGCCGAGCGGGGCTCATTCTAAGCCCATTAGCCACAATCCAACGCGGACATTCATATCGCAGAATCTGACAGCGATCAGCGGCTCATCAGCAACAGCATTTTTAAGCAGCCTTTACAATAACCTTAATAAAAACTTTTAACTTTAGAGTCTAAAGTAAAAAAAAAAAGATCTCTGCTAGTTTATTTATTTATTCTTTTTATTTAAACTATATTGTTTCTAAATGTGAAAATGTGTTACAGTTATGTGTCAAGGACTTGATATTGAATTCTGTAATTTAAAAAAAGCCTAGGCCTATGAAAAAAATAAAAAGCAATAAAAAAAAGTAAAAAAGAACCATTGCGCATTTTACAGCCAAAAAAGTTTTAATGTGTGTTTTTGTCACCAGCAATACAGTATGTTGCTCAGTTTTGTTACAGTAAGTTAAGCTCCGATTTAAAAAAAAAAAAAAAGTTTCAGTAAGTTTCCTCTGTTGTCCTGTGGGGGAAAAAAATTAATTAATCAGAAAGTATCGTGCTGATGCACGAAAGATGCCTCCAATTGAAATGCATTAGTTTAAAAAAAACGTGCTGCAATCACGAAAATAACGAAATAAACGTGTCCATGCCACGAATAAATAGATTAAATTACGTGCCCAAATCACGAACTGCCGTGAGACTGCATCCGTGTGTGGACCACGGAAGATGAGTGTCATTTACTTGCGTTAGAGTTATCCGTGATCTCAGCACAGACTCCGTGCTCGTATCACAGATTTTAGTTAGGCTAACAGAATCAAAGTGATTTTTTATGATGGCAGGACAATGCAATAACTACAATAACTGTCTGGTTAACGTCATTATGGCATTGGAAAAGAAACAAATACTTAAAATGTTGCGTTTCCAAATGAGAAAGCACGTCCGTTGAGCGAGTTCTGTACTCCGTCATTGAAACGGGTATCCGTGTGTGGACCACGGAAGGTCAGTGTCATTGACTTGCGTTGGAGATATATCCGTGGCCGCGTCACGGAATTTGGGGCAATTCCGTGATGATTTCACGGATTTTGAGTTAAGGGCCCGTGGACATTTCACGGAATTCTGTGAGACCAGGTTGAACAAACACACATCGTCTGAAATTGTGTGCATCGCTGAATATCATTAAACCACATACGTTCAGCTCAAACACACATTTACTGACCTCAATAACACAAGATCTGACTCCAAAACTGTGCTGCTTCACACACAATATAATCAGGAAACTTTTCAAAAGTTTTTACATGATAATTGATTGAAATAAAACAGATTGATCTGAATAAACAGAAATACTAAATGAACTTTAAACATCAAGCAAAACATCATAAAACATCTACAAGAGAATCAAGCATGTAGAACAGCATTGTGTGTCTCTGACACTGCTTTAGAACAAATTCTTTTAGTAAGTGGGCAGATTCATCCACAATATGCTTTAAATTAAATGATAAACGTGATTCTATTTTATAGAAAATGTTAATATTTAACCTTGTTATATTGCATTGTTCTTTTATGCTTTTGGTGATTTATTAATACCATTTCAACAAAATGTGTATGTGAATGATAAACTATATTTATTATAAGTCATGTTGCAGTTCAGTTGAGCTTAAAGCAGATGTACATGAAGTCAACATTCATCATGATTGTTAAATGAAATCAGTCATATTAATCATATTTCAGTCCTGAAGAGTTGTGGTGTATTCTGGGTGATGATCAGTGATCTGCAGACGGTAGATGATCTGTGTGTATTCTGACAGACTTTTCTCATCTACAAACACAAACACATGCAGATGTTGAGTCAATTTATAGTCAGGTGATGTTTCTGCCACTTTGCATTGATATATTTAAATTATATAAAAATCAAATTGTTCAATTTAGAACTATTATAAATGTAAAATAATAATAATTATTATTATTATAATAATTATAATAATAATAAAAATAATAATAATAAAAATAATTGTTAGCGTTAAATTATTTTGCATAAAGAGTCTTTTTTTTCATGTCAGTTGTCGTAATACTTGCCCTCTGGTTTTTTCTTGCTCACATTTCCTGCAGCAGTAAAACACACATGAAGAAATGAACAGCAGCAGAACACAAACTACTGCTAGAAAGAGTGAAGAATATGAATTCTGTGCCATTTCTGTAATTAACAAAGAGAAAATGGTCAATCCATTCAGTCTGACTTCATACAAACAATATAAATTGCACTGTTTAGGAAAAAAAAATGTGTTGAAAAAATATATTGCTAATGTACCTGAACATGGCATCAGCTAAGCCAACCGATAAAGCAAACTATTGTAATGTGAGTAAAAACACAAAGTAAAGATCAAAAATGCAGAGGATGTTTAATATAATCTGTTCTTATTGAAGGGTTGCTCCGAACCAAAGTGCTCAAAACTGGCCTCTTCAAAAGAGAATTTTGAAGGATATAATTCATGAACACTTCGATCCTGTGATTGTTTGCACACACTGTAATACGTGTAATGAGCTATTTACTTAAAAAATAATAAAGTAACAATATTACTCATAATATTTTTGAGTAATTTTTCGGGCTTGATTTTGTAATGGAATCTACCTGAAAAATCATGTGAAATCTCCTAAATTAATTAATCTATGACACAATGAATGTAATATAAATGTGCTCATTTATTTTAAGTTTATTCTCAAAAGTCTGTGATTTTGAGTGAGGTCTGTTTGTATTTTGTTATTTTATACACTTACAAGACTGTATACAGCCAATCAGCTCAAGTAGGAAAATACTTGAGAAATACTGGAAAGAACTGCACTAGCGCTAGCAAAGCTATCTGCTCATTAAACACGGTTTAATGCCTTAAAGGAGTAGTAACCATAACCACAAGCTCTACTCCTCTGCACAGTGGTAACTATTGCACTGTGCAATGGAAACAAACATAACTGAATATTAAACATTAATAGATATTTCCCTTCACTCAAAAACATAAAATAGCATTTAATTTCAAAATTTACTCTCCATATCCAGCCATATGCAAAGCATGCTGGGAACTAACAATCACCTCTAAAATAAAACTGCAAAATTGAGCTAATTCTTAAAAGAAATAGGCAGCCTTCCTTCCTTAATTATTTTAGTTTAATCGGTTCGCCAATTCAATCACCAAAACTGCTTAAATAAATGAGGAAAACAGGTTTTATCAGTAAAAAGTCCTCATTATTTTCTTTACAACACTGAATCGCAATTTCTTTAATGAAATCCACACATTATTTTGTAATTATCATGTTAATTATCATTAATTATCACATATCAATAAAAACTACAAGACCCATGATACATTTTTTTACAGAGTAGGTTTAATTTGTTTGGCATGAAGTAATGGCTGTGAGGTGTAGATTTTGACTTCACCTGTATTTTGCAGGTATGCTAAATATTCATAGAGATAAACCTGGTATAGATTTTTTGATGAAAAAAAAAAACCTTGGTTTGTGTACATTATTAATTATCATTTACAGCTATGTTTAATGGTCTGTTTATATTTTTCATATATACAGACATAATCAATTTTATTAAACGTAAATGACTGGCGGTAATAGAATTACTACAGTAAATATGTGTAAAAATGTAAGTAATATAACAGAGAAAGAATTCTTGTCATTTATACATAAAGGGTCCCCTGAGAAACTGTTTCTGGTGCATGCTTCATTTTCTTCTTCTTTTTTAAGCTTTCACTCCGAAGAGTAAACGTTTTCAAAGGAATAACAATATACATAACATACATCACAATGATTAAAATAAATAAATAAAGCCTGCATTGCATATTACATATTATTGCATATTTAAAAAAATGAATTCATCCTGTCTTAAGAAAGGATATTGGTTACAGTTTGCTGTGTGGTGGAAAATAAAACTAGATTTTTAACAAACCCTAACTTTTAGTGTTGTTGTTTCTGATTCACTGTTGCCAGACCAATTAGCAGCATCGTGTCTATTATAAGAGGTTTTTAAAACATATTTGTCTTACCGTAGACAGTAACACTGAATGTTTTGTCTGAGTTTCCTCTGTGGCTGCGGATCTGTCGTTTATAAAGTCCAGAGTCTGTTCTTCTGATGTTTCTGATGATCAGAGATCCAGTTTGATTGTCCATCTGCAATCTGTCTCCAAATATCTCATTACTGTTAAACATATCAATGCTGTTCTTATAGATTTCAGCTATCCTCGTCTCTTTAGGTCCAAACATCCACAGAATCTGATCCTCTCTCTGTATTTCAGTAACATCAGTGTTTAGAGAGACAGAATCTCCTTCAGTCAATGATAATGACTCTACCTCATCTGTCACCAAACACTCCTGAAAATCATACAAATGCAAAACAATTATTAGACAACAAATCTGACTAGATTTAATTTCATAGAGCTTGACCATTAATTTTTTTGTTTTTTATATCTCATGGTGGAAATGCATTTGTGTTAAACTAACCACATTTATTGATTAAAAGTGTTACTCACCACAGATGAGAAAACATCATTCTGGATTTTCTTTTTTTTATTAGTCTACAGGTTCTCAGAAGGTTTATTTGAGGTTGTGAAAGGAAACTGACCACATTTCACACTCTCATGAACAAACACACATCGTCTAACATCGTGTGCATTCGCTGAAGATCCTCGCAGCACATTTAACCACATTCAGCTCAGACACACATTTACTGACCTAAATATACACGATCTGACTCGAAGTGAACATGTCCCAGTTCACACACGGCATATGATAATGAATCTATATTAAATATCTCACAGAACATTTTACTAAATATTGATTAAAATACAATAGATTAATGCTGAGATATGTAATTGAAACATTAAAGTATATTTAATAAAAAATCCATGACTGTTAATTTTTTTCTTTTTAAACTAATCTCAGTACTCTCATGTGTCTGTGACACTGTTTTAGTACAAATCATATTTATCCAACTGTTTACACAAAATCTTAAGTGTCACAGAATTTCTAAAAACTGACACTCAAACAGCAGAACCACACAACAAATCTACAAAACCATACAAAAAGTTTCAGACTGTTTACAATTTTATAAAACACTTAAAAAAAAAAAAAAAAAAAAAACAATACTAAATTCTCTGTGTAACACAGTGAGGTGGCAGTGCTTCATTTTGCAAGAGAGGCAAAGTTTTGAAAATGTGTGTAATCAGTTGAAAATAAAAACTGTAATTGGGTAGATTCATCTGTGACTTTACACGCTGAACTTTCATTTCACTGTATCAAATGAAATGTACATTTTTATGTACTGTATGCAATGTTAAATTATAAATCTGTAATCTTGTTAAACTGCATGTCGTTCTTTTAAGCTTTTGGTGATTTATTAATAGCAAGTGTGTATGTGAATGATAAACTATAATATTTCATGTTGCAGTCCAGTTGAGTTTTATCTTTGGAAGCAGATGAACATGAAGCTTCATCATAACTCTGAAATGAAATCAGTCATATTAATCATATTTCAGTCCTGAAGAGTTGTGGTGTATTCTGGGTGATGATCAGTGATCTGCAGACGGTAGATGATCTGTGTGTATTCTGACAGACTTTTCTCATCTACAAACACAAACACATGCAGATGTTGAGTCAATTTATAGTCAGGTGATGTTTCTGTTGTTTCTCATGTACTGTATACAAATATGTACAAATATGTACACTGTAAGCATAAAAATAAGCACACAATTTACATACAATAAGAATTTTAAAAACTATTAAAAATGAAAAAAAGTTTATAGTTTATAGTTTTATAGCATTTGCACATAAATAGTTATTTTTGTCATGTCAGTTGTCGCAATACTTGCCCTCTGGTTTTTCTTGCTCACATTTCCTGCAGCAGCAGTAAAACACACATGAAGAAATGAACAGCAGCACACAAACACTTATAAGTGACACGAAATAGAAACTCGCAGTCCATACTGTAATTAATAAAGAGAAAATTGTCAATCCTTTTAGTCGAACTTCATCCAGATGCTGTAAACTGCACATTTGGGAAGAAACCATGTTAAAAACATTACCACTGATGTACCTGGACACATGTGACAGAGTTGAGTGATGTTGATGTTGTGTTGAGTCTGGTTTGTGATGGGATTGTTGATCACACAGCTGTAGATGTTGTTCTCCTGATATTCCACCTCCAGAGGTAGAGAGAGACTGATGCTGAGATCAGACACACTGATGCTGGACAATAAACTGTTTCCTTTGTACCAGGAGAGAGTCACAGCACTCACATTCACAACTGAACACAACAGGGAACATCTGGACACTGATGATGATCCTGATGATGATGATGATGATGATGATGATGATGATGAAGATGAAGAAGAACAGACTGAAGAGTCTCTGATAATGACAGGAACAGGCAGAGGAGCTGGAAAATATGTAAATCAAATGTAATTCTATTGCTTTAAGGTGAACAAAAACAGACAGAAAGATAAGTGGGATCCAAAAGTAGATGATGTTTAATTATAAAAAATAAATAATAATTTGTTTTTCCAGTAATGTTTTTCCAGCATGCCTGTGTATAACTACTGAAGGTTTTGTGTTGTCTCGTTGTGTTTGTATGGTTGATTGTGTGAAAATGTTGATTGTTGTTATTGTGTTAGTGTACTGATGTCTTCTGGTTTTTTGTTTATTCTTCTTGATATTTTAAATGGTGAAACATTGCCAAAAGACTGCAGTTGAAAATTTGCCGGCTAAAACTGACACATTTACTGAAATATTAATGTGTGTTGTCCTTATAAATAAAAGAAAAATCTTAAACCAAGCATTTTGTCATGTCCCACAGGCACTTCACTGAGTTTGTACTTAGAAAATGATTAACAAAATGTGTCTGTGATTTTTGGTATAATGCAAGCATTTAGTTGTGTTCCTTTCTTTTGAAGAATATTTTTCTAAAAATGCAAGATAGTTTATATAAAAAAAGACTTTAAAGTTATGTCCCTCAGTCTAAACTAAAGTATAAGTCAGTGAAGACCAGCGACTGTTTTGTTATCAACATTATTCAGAATATCTTCTTCTGTGTTCACTGAAATATTAATCGTTGAAGCGATTAGAAAGAGAAAACAGATGAGATCTCATACATTAGAATCAGGAGAAGAGTGAAGTAAGTCTAACAACATTTGAAGTTTAACATGTTCATAATTAAATAATTAAACTACAGGAAATAAACATCTGATATGGATTATACATCCATCTACAGTAGAAACATAATGCAATAATCAATAAGCATCAAACGGTATAAATGAAGATGGGGATCATAAAAATGATCAGCATACTAAATATACATAAGCATACTTATAATAATTAAAGAACATATCTTTTTATGCATATTTTGTAACATAAGATCTTTAGTAAATATATAAAATATCTTAAGACATTTTCTCACCATAGACAGAAACATTGAATCTCTTGTATGAGGTTTCTTTGTTGCTGATGATGGATAGTTTATAAAGTCCAGTGTGTTCAGTTCTGATGTTTCTGATGATCAGAGATCCAGTTTGATTGTCCAACAGCAGTTTGTCTCTGAATCTCCCATCATCACTGACAGAAATAAAGTTTATTTGGTCTCTTTTAATGATTTCAGCTATCCTCGTCTCTTTAGGTCCAACCATCCACAGAATATGATCATCTCTCTGTATTTTAACATCAGTGTTTAGAGAGACAGAATCTCCTTCAGTCACTGACACTGACTTCACTTCATCTGTATCACCAAACACTCCTGAAAATCATATAAATGCAATATACTGTAATTATTAGACAACTACATTTAAATTGAATAAATTAAAATTATAAACCCCATTTCCTGATTAAAAGAGTAACTCACCACACAGGACAATCAGGATCAGAGCGCAGAGGAAAGAAAACATCATTCTGGATCTGAAAACTCTCATTTCAGATATTCATCAAAGGTATTTTTCAGTCTAACAGGTTACTTTGTGGTTTTAAGTTACTTTGTGGTTGTAAGAAAAAACTGCAGAAGATCTCACACTTTCATGAACATGAACACACAGAAACATCATCTAACACTGTGTGCTTCAGCTGAAGATCATTGCAGCACTTTAAACCACATTCTCACAGCTCAGACACACATTTACTGACCTCAATAACACAAGATCTGACTTGTGCAAGTTCATAGAGTTTAATGCAATGACAAAGTTTAATGTCAATATTTAATGCATTCTTTATTTTCTTCTTAAATGACATTAACACATTGTCCATCACAGCATCATAAACTGTACGTCTAACACTCTCAGGAATATGAACACAAACACTCATCGTCTAACATCGAGTGCATTCACATTCAGCTCAGACACACATTTACTGACCTCAATGACACAAGATCTGACTCCAAAACATCTCATGAACGTGCAAGCACAAATCTCTTTCAAATGTTTTGACACAATCATTTATTGAAATGAAATAATATTCTAAATGAGAAAATACTGAATGATTCCAAAGTGTAATTACATTGTAAAATATCCACATATGAGTAAAATCTTATTGATTTTAAACACCATTGTGTGTCTATGACTCTGTTTTAGCATGAACTTTAAGTTTTAGTATGTACAGTAAGTAGAAAGATTCACTGACAATCAACTTCAAGTTATATGCTGAAAACATTTCTGTCTAAAAATATAAATATCAAATGATGTAATAAATATTATTGACTGACCTAAGTATATCACAAAACAGCAAACCTCAATGAAACGCTGAACCTGAGCTGCTAGTGTGTCAAAGTGATAAAAACAACAACCTGACAATAAATGCAGTTTCCTTTGAAAGTGAGAGATAATGGTACTCTTCTGACTTTTGATTTCAGAGTTTTTTTTTTTTTTTTCTCAGAAAACAGTTTTGTGTTTTAATACAAAGCTCTCCAGGAAGTCAAAATTTCCACATGAGTTCTTGTAGATTGAAATCTGAGTTTTTCCTCTGCTCTTCTAAGAAACAAAGTTATCAGATACGTAATGCAAGTTAGTTAGTTTTGTCCTTTATTCACTAACAGCTGTCCTGTCTCTGTGTTGAGAGACATTGAGAGATGCTTCCTTCAGCCTGAGACTCATTCATTTAATTTTTGGTGTGAAAAGGACTAAACACTCAAAACCATTCACTTTTGCTGAAAAACAAAACTTTTCCCTCAGGCATCACACACAAGCCCTCAAAAACACACACACTACAAAATAGTCTTACACACTGGTGAGATCAATTCAAAACAATGCTACAAAAACCAAAACCAAAAACCCTTAATAAGTTGTTTTGCTTGTGGTTCTCCCCTCAAGGAACTGTTCACATGATGAACACGTGTATACATTTGCACATGTTCTATTCCGTAATTTCCATTTGGTGTGAAAAGGGCTCTTACAAGTGCAAAAAATATAACTTTTGGGTTTTTTGTTATAAAAAAAAACAAAACAAATAAGCAAGCTCAGCCAATGTAGTATATGTGGCTGCATATAGGTAATTAAAAGAACTCAAGTCTGTGAGTATTGATGCTAGTTACATTAAGGTCCCGCTAGAGGGCAGTGTTATGTTGTGGATGTGTAGAAGTTCAATGTGAATTCAATAAATTTTATGTATCATTTGGAGATGAAGCAACACACTATTAACCAACATAGTTTGATTTATCTGAACATGTGTGACAGAGATCAGCTGCTTACAAAACATTTCAAAATGTTTGCTGTTAGATGGCTTTGATTTTGTCAACCATGAACAAGCAACCGATCTCCTGTCAGTTTTATAATGTAGACTCATTTTCAATTAGTTTAATGAATTGTAGAGTTTTTCTTGATTGCTTAAACACATTTCCTGAAATTATGCCTCATATTTTCAAAACGGAAAACACAAATCCATAACATCTTCCCCAAACATTTTCATGTCGAAATCAAGCTAAACACTCAAAACCATTCACTTTTGCTGAAAAACAAAACTTTTCCCTCAGGCATCACACACAAGCCCTCAAAAACACACACACACTACAAAATAGTCTTACACACTGGTGAGATCAATTCAAAACAATGCTACAAAAACCAAAACCAAAAACGCTTAATAAGTTGTTTTGCTTGTGGTTCCCCTCAAGGAACTGTTCACATGATGAACACGTGTATACATTTGCACATGTTCTATTCCGTAATTTCCTTTACAGTGCAATACTCCAAACAACAACAACAACAAAAAAAGTTCTGCCCCAGCATCACATCTTTGTTCTGGGACAGACCAGAGAATCTCGTCAACATTGAAGGCTAAACTGGACGGGATAAAATCCTCTTGCATGACTGATCCACCCGTCACACATCAACTGTCATGTCTAGCAAAATCCTTTCAGGCAAGTCGTGCCACTCGGACATCATCTTAGCAACACCAACTGACAAGAGCAGGCTCCTATCTAAATGAATGGGAAGAGAGTCAGATCTGCACTTCCACTGGTCACCGGGACATAAAAACTGCATGTATAGAAACAGCAGTGAAATATGATAAAAATCGCTGCAAAAGTTTGATGACTTTGTCCCAAAATAAGGTTTAAAATGCCCTTTTCCCCACAGGTTATACTTTTACTACGCATGCGCAAGGGTTCACGACACCAACTTCATTCACGTCTCTATCCAGAATCCCGGTGTTGTGCCAAGCACTTAAACAAATGCTCAATGTCATTTGTTTTATCAGTGTACAGTACAATATTTTGAATTATTATGTTCTTGTTTCTTGTTCTTCGAGTGTCTCACTTTTTCTTGGCTTTGTCTACCCCTGATATCAACAGACTTTTTGTAATCTCATTGTATAACGTTATGTGTCTATAAATAAAAAATTATTTTTTAAAAACCCTTAAAGAAATGCTGTGCTTATTGACGTTAGGGATAGAGTCAGCATATATCCAGAGACAATTTTTATAACGTTACCATCTATATTTACACAACGCACACATACACTGCATATCAAATCTGCCGCCTTTTCAAACAGTAACGTATTTTGGTGGACAAAAATAACTTTGGCATCTAGACAGAGATTTGTACATTTCTAAAGTTACTCCAAAACTTTAAAGTAAAATATAAGTACATATGCCACGTTTATGTGCCTTCTCTTGGGTGCAATAACAGAGTGGGATGTGGGTAATTTTTTTTTTCGAGGAGAATAATAGGTAATGTCTTAAATATTTTAACCATTAACGTTAGTTGTCGCCAAATCGTCTCCACTGTCGCAAAACATCAACTGTGCACATGCGTCAGTGGAACCAGACGATAGGCTTAAATGTTTCCCGGCTTGACTGTTAAAAGCAGATGATTGGCTTTCCAGCGTGAGGGGCGGGACATGTGCATACAACGGTCATCTTTGCAGTTACGGGTTTTCCTTATATAGTTGTATTGAGGATTGAGGAAGTGGCATGTGCTTATATATTGTCTCTGTGTCTAATCAGTCTTCTTCCATTCCATCATCTCTGTGTCCTACAAAAAAAGAAGTACTGATTACTGTAACACATCATTTTTTTTTAAAAAAGGAAGAAACCAAAGAAACTATTTTTATGCAAGGCTCTTCCCGCTCTCTAGTGTCCTCAACCTTTTCAGTCACGTCTCTATTGTTCCAAAACTGAATTGTAATAATGTTCTTTCGTGGGAAGAAGGAGGTGGGAACCGAAGGACAATCAAACTGAACTTTATAGACAAAATAAACACAAAACAGCATCGCAGCCCCTCGCGGACGACTGCCGTGCACAAACAAAAGCAAACCACAAAATAAAGCCCAGGTCTGGTCCTCTCTCATCCTTCACTGTCATCGCTCCTCTTTTGTATCCCTCCAATCTCCTCCGTGGGACTCGAGACCGGTGAGTGTCGCAGGTATCACTGATTTCCAATCACTCCACCGGCCTCGCTCCGTTCCCACGGTTTTGTGTCATTGTTTCTGTAAATCTATCGCTAAGAAAGTATGTTAATTCCCCTTAGTGTAAATAGTCACTGCCATATTTTTCTTACTCTATTGGCAGATCATTTGTAAAATAAGAAAAATGCACTTAAAATATGATTATTAATATTATTATTTTATATATATTTTTTGCTCATGAAATACCATAAAATGATTAGCTATTAGTTAATTAATCTAATGTTCTGCCAGTTTTCACCTGTAATATTATAACACTGATAAGAATTACATTTGTATCGAGTCTGAAGTATGCAGACGGCTTTTTGGCGGGAGCTGTTGCCATGGTGAATCGTAATATCTGCCCTTCATTGATAATGGCTTTTTATAGTTGTGGTGCATGCGCTTCACTCAGAGTCAGTCAATTTAGAGTTGATTAAACCAACTCATTTCAGCTGTTCTGTAACCGAAAACTCAGAGTTTCCCATCTCAGGGTAAGTCAACTCAGAGTTCAAGTTTAAACTCAGAGTTGGTTGAACCTCCTTAGTGAAACAGGCCCCTGAAGCTAATAGCGATCAGTTATTTTGTATTGTATTAATTTTGTATTGTAAAGAAAATATTATTATTCACATCCTGTTTGTTGTTGTTGTTATTGTTCTGCTTATTTCTATACTCACTTTTAGATAACACTGTATTTTTTTTCATATTGCAAATAAAGAAAAATAAACATTGTTGTAACCCACAAGGTTGCTGATCACATTCATAACAGAGATTCAAAACCAAACACAACCCAAAATGAACCCAAAACAACTCATTCTGAAAGGTTTTGTGCACCTTGGCAAAAAAATGGAACATGTTGTAAATTATTAAATATATGTTGTTAGATTAGAAAACATCGCCCCCTGTTGTCTCTTTCTGTTCTGTTTTACTGAGCTCATCCAGATCTGAAGTCATAAACTACAGCAGCAACTGAAGCCACGCCCACCAGAGCAGAGACGACCAATCGGATCACAGCTTCAGTAGAACCACAACAATGAACAGAGTCTGAGGAAAGAAACAGAAGAACACGTCACGGAGACATTAGTGTGCATTTTAACCCTTTCAGCAGGGGCGAAAATCTCATCTAAATGTTGGAGGGGACAATAAAAATAACATTTCTCACGAGCAAGTTTTGAAGGGGACACCAATAGAACAGGCAAAATTGTACTTAAGGATATGTGTACAGAGAGGAAAGCCTTACTATTGCATGGAGACTGTTCCATTATCCTTCTTCTCAAAGTTTAATCAATGAAAATGCTGATTAAATTGGTGAAAACATTCTTCAAAACAATTTTTTTTGTTGCAATGCTTTTTTGAAGTTGTTTACACAATCAAGCCACCAAAATACAATGGAATTTGAACTTCAACTTTTATTTATTTATATAGCACATTTAATAGCAATGTTGTTGCTTCACAGTTATAATTAAAACATGCTTATAAAGACAGGGGAAAAAAATAATAATAATTTATTACGTCAATGACTGATTTGTTCAAAAAGTGGATTCATTCAGTTAGGAAACACCTCCTCAGTGTGTTTCTCAAAGACCCAATTAGTGCTGTTACTGCTGTAGCTTAGTTTTCAACTGTTTTCGTTGGTGAAATAGAGCTAAAACAGGCAATATGGTGCCTAAAATGCACTTAATATTAACTTCTTGTTTATTAAATTTTTTATAAAAATCAAAATCACATTTGTTATACTAACATCTGGAGAACAACTGCACTCTTAGTATGATGTTATATTAGATTAACTATATTAAATGAAATAAACCGACCAGTGGTGGCTCGTGAATTTTAAAATAGAGGAGGCAAACTAATTGTATTGGTCTGGGGATCCCTGCCAATTGTTATTATTATTATTATTAGCTTAACCACTTTAAAATGGCTTTTTGGCAGCCTTTAGTCAGAAACCGTAAAGAAAATATATTCAGTATCACCACTCATTATAAATACTTGGTAAATTATCAGCCAAGCCGCTCCGGGAGACGTTCAAACCATAGACTGTATAAAAACAGGTTCAAACTAATATCTAATTTATGTCTCTATGATGGTTGGTTGATATTCCAGAAGAGAGGCTAGCCTCCTTTATGATGTTACTTTTCTCAGCACTCCTCAGCGCTGAAAGTGAACAGTCAAAGCTGATTGGTTCCCCTGGCCTCCCCCTCCCCTTCTCTTTCACTTAGCTGTTGGAATTACATCAGCAGATTCACGTCATCCGATGTTTAATGTGAATAAAGTAAGCTAGACTTATGGAAAACAACTTACGTTGTTTTCTCGCACTGTGTCGGTGCGGTGGTGAGGTAAAAGGGGAGCAGGCAGTGGACCAAAGCACTGTGAGGCAAAGCAGGGGGAACTCGAGATGTTTAAAACTTTTTTTGTTGTTTGCATTTGTATTGTTTTACTACTTACACAATTAGTTTAACTATATATTATTATATTATTTACAATACACATATTTCAATTATATTTTAGGGGAGGGACAACCCTCAGATAGGGGGGGTCCGGACCCCCCCGACCCCCCCGCAATTTCCGCCTATGCCTTTCAGGTCTGTAAAGAGCACTAACATTTCCACTGACGTACCTGCACACGTGTGACAGAGTTGACTGATGTTGAGATGTATGGTCCGGTTTGTGATGGGATTGTTGATCACACAGCTGTAGATGTTGTTCTCCTGATATTCCACCTCCAGAGGTAGAGAGAGACTGATGCTGAGATCAGACACACTGATGCTGGACAATAAACTGTTTCCTTTGTACCAGGAGAGAGTCACAGCACTCACATTCACAACTGAACACAGCAGCACACATCTGGACACTGATGATGATGATGATGAACAGTTTGAAGAGTTACTGGTGATGACGGGAACAGGTAGACAAGCTGGAAAACATGTAAAGAGCAATATATTTATTTGTAACCTGAATGTTTTAAGGCTTCCTGTGTCATCCACTTTCAGTTATTTGTAGTGATACAAAGCAACTAATTATTTGGCTTAATATCACAAACTAGCATTTTTATCATTTTATTTTAAACTATTGTCGTACAGAAAAACCCACTTGTTTGTGGCTAATAGTTTCACCTAGCGCCTAATGAAAGTCTTGCACATTTAACTAAAATAGTATGGTTCCAAGATGCCGGTGCGACAGCAGCTCGCAGTGGCCACTATATATACAACCAATGTCCATATATATCATCGATAGACCCTGCTCAAATACAGAAATAATCCTAAAACTGCACTGCGGGATGACCTGTTGAAGAACCTACGTGCTCTTGGCTTACTGCGGAGATCAGGCCCCCAATCCCCGGTGTCACCTGGTGCCAGAAACCAGGGAAGGAGACACCGGAAGCAGAGAGGAAACATAAGCGTGGGAAGAGAGCAGAAGTCTGCGCTAGGCTAAAAACAAACCCTAGCCAGCCGGCTCTCCCATCTCTCATGCTCTCCGATGTCTGCTCCCTGGACAATAAATTGGAATACATTCAGCTTCAACTAGCTACATGGAAGGAGTTCAGAGACTGTTGCGTCTTTGTTTTAACAGAGACGTGGCTCAGCAACAGAATTCCGGACACTGACATTCAACTAGACGCGCTCTGTTTCATGAGACAAAGATCTGAGTTTCAAGGCTCACGGCGGTGGCTTGTGTGTTTACATCAACACAAAATGGTGCAAAAACTCTGTACTGGTCTCTAGATACTGCTAATCACTGTGGAGTTTGTGGCTGTTAAATGTAGACCTTTTTTTATTTACCATGGGAATTTACCACATTGTTTGTAGTCGGAGTGTAAATTCCTCCTAGCGCTAGCGCCAGTGCTAAATCTAACGAGGCACTCTGAGAATTGTATGGGGCTACCAGTGAACTACAAAACACACACCCTGACGGACTGTTTATTGTCGCGGGAGATTTTAATCATGTGAAGCTCAATACAGTACTCCCTAAATTTCATCAGTATGTGGACTTTGCAACAAGAGGGAAAAACATGCTGGATCTCGTTTACACAAAAACCCCGGCGCATACCACACAGAGCCCCGTCCCCATCTCGGCTGCTCAGACCACATCTCTGTTATGCTGATTCCAGCGTACAGACCGCCCGTCAGACGTGACAGACCGGTTCTGAAACAGATTAGAACCTGGCCGGCAGGAGCCATTTCTGCTCTCCAGTACTGCTTTGAACAGACTGAGTGGAGCATATTCAGAGAGGCTGCAACAACTTGCAACTCCATCAACTTGGAGGAATATACATCATCGGTGACCAGCTACATCAGTAAATGCATTGATGACGTCACATACTCCAAGACAATCACTACACACGCCAACCAGAAGCCGTGGATGACTGTGGATGTGCGTGCACTGCTGAAGTCCCGTGACTCTGCCTTCAGAACAGGTGATGAGGCCTCACTAAGAGAAGCAAGGGCCAAACTGTCTCAGGCAATCAGTGAAGCAAAGCGCGCATACTCCCAGAGAATCCACAACCAATTCAGGGACAGCAACGACTCTCGGCGTATGTGGCAAGGCATCCAAACCATCACCAACTACAGGCCATCACCACCTGCCTGTAGCAATGATGCCTCCCTCCCAGATGCACTGAATGACAAACATTTTGAGGCACAGAACTACACCATTGCGAGGAATGTCATCCCCCCTCCTGATGATCACAAACTGTGTTTCTCCAGAGATGATGTGAGGTAGACTTTGAGCAGAGTTAAGCCATGAAAATCTGCGTGACCAGACAACATTCCAGGCAAAGTGCTCAGAGGATGTGCAGACCAGCTGGCTGAAGTCTACAGAAAAAAAGTCAAAGGAATGGTAAAAAACATTTGTAAAAAACCATTAAAAAATAATAATTAAAAATAAAGAAATGGGATAAAGTGTTAAAGTGTTCAAACTGAGTCCTGAACATTGCTTTGTGCAATATACTTGGAGACAGCAGCTGTTTTCCATATTTTCACCCAAGCTGTGGATTTTTCTATCATTATAATGTTATAAGTTATTATAAGTTGAAACAACCACTTGAATATATCGAAGCTATGTGGTGGGAGCCAGTGTTGAGCTATGAGTTTTTTTGCAGACGTTAAACCGGCCAGGTAGACAATTTTTTGCAGCTTAGAGGAGTCAAACTGAGAGTCATCATTCAGTAATAATACAGAGGGTGTCACTGGAATCGGATATTCAATGATTTTCGATAAGATATCACATACCTCAGTCCAAAAATGTTTAACCTTTTCACATTCCCATATCATATGGAAAAAGGAACCAAGTTGTTGGTCAGGACATTTATCACAAAAAGGACTGAAGGAGGAGTCAATACGATGTCTTTTGAGTGGGGTCCAATAAGTTCTGTGACAGAAGTTATAGTGAATTAGTTGGTGATTAGGATTCCTAGATGAAGTAAAAATTTTCTGCCATACTCTTCCCCAGTCGGTGACATCCTCCTGTTGTTCACAATCTCTTTCCCATGCACGCTTTATAGTTAGGCGATTTGCTGAAGCCTCTAAGGCCTACCCGTACATCCATGAAGTAAAATGACTAGAAGAGTACGATTCAAACCAAGCAATGATCGGATGTATGGGAAGTGTTTCCCCCCAGGGCACCCCATAGGCCTTCATGGCCGACCTTAGGCGCAGATATAAAAACAAAGAAGAGGGTTCTGGTCCATACCTCTCACACAGTTCTTGAAAGCTTAACAAGCGTTTAGGACCAGCAATATCTTTCAATGTATAAATGCCCTTCTGCATCCAGTCTCTAGAGAAAAATGGTATACCTCCTGAACGGATATTATTATTATACCAAATAGGTGTATGGGTGTGCCAAATATGCAAAGAATTAATACAATTTTCCATAAGTTTGAAATTGACTACTGTGTAGGCCATGACTGGACCAAAAGCTTGCAAACATTGCTTGTTGTTTGGCCCAGAAAACAGTATATCTTGTAACATGTATTTGCCAGCTAAGCTCTCCTCTATCTCTCTACAAGGAACCCTAGAGAGCGGGTCTAGGCAATCCTTAATGAATTCGATTTGAGAGGACCTATGATACAATTCGAAATTCAGAGGCGCTAATCCTCCATTATGTTTTGCATGCTGCAGTGTTTCAAATTTCAATCTTGGTTGCTTGCCATTCCAGATGAATTTACGAATTTTAGAATTAAGATTATGCTAAAACATTTTAGGTGCAGGTAACGTTCACTGACATCTTTAACACTTCCATTCACAGCACCATTGTCCCGGCGTGTCTCAAGTCTACCACCATCATCCCTGTGCCGAAAAAGTCCACAGTGTCCAGCCTCATCGACTACTGACCCATTGCACTCACACCCATTATCATGAAGTGCCTTGAGAGACTTGTCATGAAGCACATCAAGAACCTGCTGCCCCCCACATGGGTGGAACCACTACAGTTTGCGTCCCACCCAAAGCACTCAAAAGATGATGTCATCACAACCTCCCTACATCTAGCTCTCACTCACTTGGGTAAAAATGACACATATGTCAGAATGCTGTTCATAGACTCCAGCTCAGAATTAAATGCAATCATTCCTCAGACCCTGAAAGCTAAGCCTGCTGAGACTGAACCACTCCCTTTGTAACTGGATCCTGGACTTCCTTTCAGAGAGACCTCAGACAGTCCGGATCAAAAAACAGCTTCTCAAACACTACACACTGAGCACTGGAGCTCCCCAAGGCTGCGTGCTTAGTCCATTGCTGTTCACTTTGATGAACCACAACTGTGCAGCAATGCACAGCTCAAACCACATCACCAGGTTTGCTGATGACACAACTGTGGTGGGTCTTATAAGCAAAGGCAATGAATCAGTGTACAGAGAGGAGGTGCATCGGCTAGTAGATTGGTGTAAAGTCAAAAACCTGTCCCTGAATGTGGACAAAACTAAAGAGATGGTTGTTGACTTGAGGAGACCACTAGGGGTGTCCCCGACTAAGGATTTTCATAGTCGAATCTGAATTTTCGAATCTTGCTGATATTCGACTGATAGTCGAATCATATGTTTGGGGCGCAGGGCAAAATACATTGAGTCAAGTCAGACATTCAACAGCCATAATTACTGATGTTAACACACAGGGAAAATATGTAATGAACACCTCGCAGATACAAACAGGGTAAATAATGTTTTATGTTTTGATGAACAGATAGCTAACACTTAACGCAGGCGAAACCGTGTTAGCATCTATCGTTTCTTTTTTCTTCTTCACTTGTGTTTTTTTTTTATTCTGTGCAGAAGATTAGCACCCTCTACCGTATAATAATGACAACACAGATTCAGAGTATAGCTCAAATATATTTAGAATTTTTGTTTAAGTCAAGTATGCTTAAATGTAATTTTTAGTATATTTATGAAGAGTACATAAAGTCGATTTCTGAGAAAGACATAAAAAGTGTACTAAAAGCATACTTTACTATTTTTAGTTTAAAAGAAGTATACTAATAGCACACTTGAATAAACTTCTTTTTTGTAAGGGGCAAAGTGAAGGTAAATTAACCAAGAAGACAGGTAAACAATATGCTGTGTTTCAATTGTAGATTTTTTATGGTAAAACATTAAGTGTACTTACTTTAAAAACTGGACTTATCAGCTTTGTTTACTAGTACATTTACATTTTTCATCTATACAGACACTATACAGATATCTTATTACGCATAATATAATTATTACAGTAAATACATGATTAAAATTGTAAGAAATACACATGAGAAAGACTGTTTTAAGAAAGGATATTGGATTTTATTTCTATTTTATTTTTAACAAACCCTATTTTTTAGTGTTGTCATTTCTGATTCACTACTACCAGATCAATAATAAGCTTCACATCCATTTATACAAAAAAGTTGAAGCTATATTTGTCTTACCGTAGACAGTAATACTTAATGTTTTGTCTGAGTTTCCTCTGTCGCTGCGGATCTGTAGTTTATAAAGTCCAGAGTCTGTTCTTCTGAAGTTTCTGATGATCAGAGATCCAGTGGAAGAGTCCATCTGTAGTCTGTCTCCAAATATCTCATTACTGTTAAACATATAACAAACAAATGCTCTGCATATAGAGTTCAGCTATTCTCGTCTCTTTAGGTCCAAACATCCACAGAATCTGATCCTCTCTCTGTACTTCAGTAATATTAGGGTTTATAGTGATAGAATCTCCCTCAGTCACTGATACAGATTTCATTACATCTGCATCACCAGCAAACACACCTGCAAAAGAAATAAAAACACATTATTATTAGACAGATAAATAATCTCATTTTCCTGGAGCTAATTATGCACTTCTAAAAGGTCAAATATGTATTCGTAATCTCTTGTGAAAATGCACTTGTGTTTAAATGCTACATTTACTGATTAAAAGCATTATAAAAGTATTTTACTTACCACAAAGAACAAACAGGGTTAGAGCACACAGATGAGAGGACATCGTGATACAGACGTCCAGCCAAGTGTCACTTCAGACACAGAAGAGTGACTTCCTGAACAAAAACAGCAGCTGCTTCCTAAATCTAGACTTTTAAATCAAAACAGAACTGGTTTTAGTGGTCTATGTTTCATTTTCATCTCTGTTTGTGCTCTGTAGACAGTTTAATTCATTCTTTATCTTCTTCTTAAATTGCATTGAAGGTCACAACATAATTCAGTTGAGCTTAAAACAGATGTACATGAAGTCAACATTCATCATGATTGTGAAATGAAATGAAATAATCATATTAATCATTGTATTTATTAATACAAATTAAAAAAGAGTTGTGGTGTATTCTGGATGATGATCAGTGATCTGCAGATGGTAAATGATGTGTGTGTATTCTGACAGACTTTTCTCATCTACAAACACAAACATATGCAGATGTTGAGTCTATTTATCATCAGGTGATGTTTCAGCAATTTTTTATTTATTACATGAAGCATATTTCATAAAACAAAACATTTTTTTTGTCATGTTAGTTGTCGTAATACTTGCCCTCTGGTTTTTCTTGGTTTTTCACATTTCCTGCTTCCTGACACTTCTGCAATTTATAAAGAGAAAATGGTCAATTCTTTTAGTCAAACTTCAGAACACACAGATGAGATTACATCATGATACAGATACAGTCCAGCCGAGAGTCACTTCAGACACAGTAGAGCGACTTCCTGAACAAAAGTGCAGCTAAACAAAGACAGCTAAATAAAGAGAACTGGTGTTTGTTCAAGTTCAGCGTTTGCTCTAAGTTCAGTTATCCTCATCTGGATGTTCTAGAAACTCCCTGTCAATCTTAAACATACTGCATAAACAATTTTCCATTGCAATATAATTCTGGATTGCTCTTTATCCGAAAAGTCTTACAGGTTTTCAGAGGGTTCAGTGGTGGTTTTAAGAAAGAACTGCATGTCTCACACTCTCCTGAACATGAACACAAACAGACATCGTCTAACATTGTGTGAATCAGCTGAAGATCCTCCAATCTTGCTTCAGCTCACTGTATGGTGGTGGCGCCCAGCAATGCACTCTCAACCTGTTCTGTTAAAGAGAGTGTTAATGAACTCTCCCTATTTCCTGAGGCTGCTGCTGTAAAACATCCAGAAATGGTGGCATTCACTGCAGAACCTCCAGAGCAGAGGTGTCAGGAGTATCCGTCTATGAACTCTCGTTCACTCCTGTCACGGCTGACTATGAACTCTTATTCTGTCCTGTCACGGCTATGGAGGCCGTTCATGAAACTTCGTCCTGCCCTGTCACAGCTAGGAAAGCCATCTATGAACTCTTGTTCTGTCATGTCACAGCTATGGAGGCCGTTTATGAACTCTCTGTGTTCCCTGCCTTGGTCCCTGAGACCATGGAAGCACTGCCTATGTTGTCTGTCTCTGTTTTTCCTAGGGGAATCTGCCATGGGTCCCAGCCCCATCTGGTCCACCCTGGTGGACTCAAGTTCCGTCAGCTCCTCCGTGATGGGCTTCAGTTCTACAGTTTGCCAGTTTTTGACCCATGCCTGTTATGTAGGGTGACCATATGCACCGTTCATATGGGACACGTCCCAGCCAGGATTTTAATAATGCCTAAAACATCCAGAGCAGTTTGACCAATAACATGCAGGTATTGTACATAATCGACCAATCGTGGGGCTGCGTGTGAGAAGGTGAGATCTAGAGGGAACAATCAAAGAGATGCAAATATGCGCACATGTTTGTTCGTTCCATCAACTTGAAGCGTTGCTGCGCACAAATAAAAAAAAAAAAACAAAGTGCGCCACAATACTTCAAGTCAAATGAACGAACAAACACGTGAAAGCGATTCGAAAGCTTAAGGAGCCGTCTGCTCTGCTCTTAGCTCTCATGAATGTTACACAACGACCAACCTGCACAGTGCAAATAGCCAAAACCTAGATATTTTAGGCAATATTAAAATCCTGGCTGGGACGTGTCCCGAATGAACGGCGCATATGGTCACCCTACTGTTATGACCTCGTCTCTGCGTAATAAAAGCTTGGATCCGCACGTCTCATGACTTGTCAGCTCCGTTACAATTCTATACATAAAGGGTCCCCTGAGGAACAGTTTTTGGTGCATGCTTAATTTTTCACTAAGATTTCACTCTGAAGAATAAACTTTTCAAAGGAATAACAATATACAAAACGTACATTACAATTATTAATAAATAAATAAAGCCTGCATTACATATTATTTTAAAACGATGAATTCATCCTGTCTTAAGAAAGGATATTGGTTACAGTTTGCTGTTTTTAGTGTTGTTGTTTCTGATTCACTGTTGCCAGACCAATAAGCAGCATTGTGTCTATTATAAGAGGTTTTTAAAACATATTTGTCTTACCGTAGACAGTAACATGGAATGTCCAGTGTCTGTTCTGCTGGAAAAAAAAAAAAAAAACTTTAGTGAGTTTAATGAAGCACAATTAAATGGGTAAACCATATTTGTATATACAGTAATATTTAATATTAAGAGTTTCTCACCGCACAGAGCAAACAGGGTCAGAGCACAGAGATGTGAGGACATACAGAATACAGAAGACTTCTGTTACAGAAGTCTAGCTGAGAGTCACTTTAGACACAGAAGTGACTTCCTGAACAAAAGCTGCATCTATTTTCTAAATCTAGACTGATAGATGAAAAAAGCTAACTGATTTTAGGAGTCTTTGTTCCCTGTTTCTCTCCCTGTTTCTTCTTTCGTCTGTGTTCTCTAGATTATATTTAATACTTTCATAATCATCCTCTTAAAATGCATTGGAGATGGACAGAGTGAACAGAATACATAGTTAACTGTATGTAGTTGGGAGTTAGAATAGTATAAACTGGAGACAAACATAATAACAATAAGTACAGAAAGAATGTTTCACTATAAGTGCTTTTTTATTTTATTTTTTTGTTATTTTTTGCCAGCAGATACATAAGCATCTGTGCATGACAACAGAAATAAGTTACATTACAGTTACAACATTTAGGACTGATTTAAAAGTACTTTCACTCAATGGACTGGGACATAAATACACTGCAGATATGTTCACTGAATATAAACCTAACAGACAGCTCAGATCATTGGGATCAAGTCAGTTAGAAATACCAAGGGTTCACACAAAACAAGGGGAATCAGCATCCAGAAGAGATCAGATCTACTAAAACATAAGCCACTTTTAAATCTAGACCCAAAACTCATCTGTTTAGCTATGCATGTATTGAATGAGCACTATGTTACTGTACGTCCAACTTACTGCATTGTATTTTATGTATAATCTTTTTCTTTTCTTAACTGTTTAATTAATAAAAATAAAAAAAGTTTATTTTAAACGTTTTTTTTTCTTCTCTTTTTTTCTTGTTTCATTGTTGTGAGTATTATATGTTTTATGATTATTTGAACAAGCGTCTAATGAATCTCCAGTCAGTTTCATAATATAGACAAATTTTTTATCCATTTAATGTATTTGAATACTTAGGCGTGTATAAGGCATTACAAGGAGAATGGTACTTTGATTTTAATGAAGCCCTGCTTAATAACACACATAACAAACACTACAAATAAAAAACAATTTTACAGAATCTTCATATTTAATTGCATTGAATTAGGATAGTAGATCACATATAAAAGATTACACTTTCTTGAAAACATTTGCTATTGTTTTTTAAAAGGAGTCATTATACATGTTTGACCGCTTCAGAACAATTGGTTCAGTTGATTCAGAGATCCTAAAAGCTTTGTATCTCCCTTCACTGCTCAGCTGCTGTCATTTACAGGAGAAGGAACTTGCTGAGGCTCACAGCGATCAGTTATTATCTCTTATGTCAATGTACAACCCGAATTCCGGAAAAGTTGGGACGTTTTTTAAATTTTAATAAAATGAAAACTAAAAGACTTTCAAATCACATGAGCCAATATTTTATTCACAATCGAACATAGATAACATAGCAAATGTTTAAACTGAGAAAGTTTACAATTTTATGCACAAAATGAGCTCATTTCAATTTTGATTTCTGCTACAGGTCTCAAAATAGTTGGGACGGGGCATGTTTACCATGGTGTAGCATCTCCTTTTCTTTTCAAAACAGTTTGAAGACGTCTGGGCATTGAGGCTATGAGTTGCTGGAGTTTTGCTGTTGGAATTTGGTCCCATTCTTGCCTTATATAGATTTCCAGCTGCTGAAGAGTTCGTGGTCGTCTTTGGCGTATTTTTCGTTTAATGATGCACCAAATGTTCTCTATAGGTGAAAGATCTGGACTGCAGGCAGGCCAGGTTAGCACCCGGACTCTTTTACGACGAAGCCATGCTGTTGTTATAGCTGCAGTATGTGGTTTTGCATTGTCCTGCTGAAATAAACAAGGCCTTCCCTGAAATAGACGTTGTTTGGAGGGAAGCATATGTTGCTCTAAAACCTTTATATAACTTTCAGCATTCACAGAGCCTTCCAAAACATGCAAGCTGCCCATACCGTATGCACTTATGCACCCCCATACCATCAGAGATGCTGGCTTTTGAACTGAACGCTGATAACATGCTGGAAGGTCTCCCTCCTCTTTAGCCCGGAGGACATGGCGTCCGTGATTTCCAACAAGAATGTCAAATTTGGACTCGTCTGACCATAAAACACTATTCCACTTTGAAATAGTCCATTTTAAATGAGCCTTGGCCCACAGGACACGACGGCGCTTCTGGACCATGTTCACATATGGCTTCCTTTTTGCATGATAGAGCTTTAGTTGGCATCTGTTGATGGCACGGCGGATTGTGTTTACCGACAGTGGTTTCTGAAAGTATTCCTGGGCCCATTTAGTAATGTCATTGACACAATCATGCCGATGAGTGATGCAGTGTCGTCTGAGAGCCCGAAGACCACGGGCATCCAATAAAGGTCTCCGGCCTTGTCCCTTACGCACAGAGATTTCTCCAGTTTCTCTGAATCTTTTGATGATGTTATGCACTGTAGATGATGAGATTTGCAAAGCCTTTGCAATTTGACGTTGAGGAACATTGTTTTCCACAATTTTTTTACGCAGCCTTTCACAGATTGGAGAGCCTCTGCCCATCTTTACTTCTGAGAGACTCTGCTTCTCTAAGACAAAGCTTTTATAGCTAATCATGTTACAGACCTGATATCAATTAACTTAATTAATCACTAGATGTTCTCCCAGCTGAATCTTTTCAAAACTGCTTGCTTTTTTAGCCATTTGTTGCCCCCGTGCCAACTTTTTTGAGACCTGTAGCAGGCATTAAATTTTAAATGAGCTAATTAAGTGGATAAAAGTGTAATATTTCTCAGTTTAAACATTTGCTACGTTATCTATGTTCTATTGTGAATAAAATATTGGCTCATGTGATTTGAAATTCCTTTAGTTTTCATTTTATTAAAATTTAAAAAACGTCCCAACTTTTCTGGAATTCGGGTTGTATAAACACAAAATTATTTTTCAAATCCTTTTTTTTTGTTTTTTTGCTTCTTTCTTTACTGACTTTTAAATAAGATTGTATTTGTTAAATATTGCAAATGAAGAAAAAGAAACATTGTATCCTACAAGGTTGCTGATCACAACAGAGATTCAAAACCAAACACAACACAAAATTAACCAAAAACAGCTGATTCTAAAAGGTTCTGTGTAATATGGCATCAAATGTAAAAAAAAAGTATTTTAAAAAGTATTTTATGTATATGTTGTTAGATTAGAAAACAGCGCCCCCTGTTGTCTCTTTCTGTTCTGTTTTACTGAGCTCTTCCAGATCTGAAGTCATAAACTACAGCAGCAACTGAAGCCACGCCCACCAGAGCAGAGACGACCAATCGGATCACAGCTTCAGTGGAACCACAACAATGAACAGAGTCTGAGGAAAGAAACAGAAGAACACGGAGACATTAGTGTTCATTTGAACCCTTTCAGGTCTGTAAAGAGCACTAACATTACCACTGACGTACCTGGACACATGGCTGACAGAGTTGAGTGATGTTGATGTTGTGTTGAGTCTGGTTTGTGATGGGATTGTTGATCACACAGCTGTAGATGTTGTTCTCCTGATATTCCACCTCCAGAGGTAGAGAGAGACTGATGCTGAGATCAGACACACTGATGCTGGACAATAAACTGTTTCCTTTGTACCAGGAGAGAGTCACAGCAGTTTGAAGAGTCACTGGTGATGACAGGAACAGGCAGATGAGCTGGAAAATAATGAAGGAAAAACATTATCCAGATTCTCCAAAATATATTTAGCAACATAAGACAACTTCTAGCGATGTGTGAATATCAAATTGGGAAAATTAATGGTTGTGACTAGTAGGAAGATGAAACAATAGCACAAACAGACAAGGTTTCTCACATTCACAAACAGTTTAATACTTTACTCACCATAGACTTTGACAATGAATCTCTTGTATGACATTTCTCTGTTGCTGAGGATCAGTAGCTTATAAAGTCCAGAGTGTTCAGATCTGATGTTTCTGATGGTCAGAGATCCAGTTTGATTGTCCATCTGGAGTCTGTCTCTAAAAGCCTCATTACTATCATACATAGACATGTTCTGGTTATATATTTTTAGCAATGCGAGTCTCCTGTGCTCCAAACATCCACAATAACATTTCCTTGCTCTGTATTTTAATATCAGTATTTAACGTGATACAATCTCTCTCAATCACTGATACTGACTTCATTTCATCACCAAACAAACCTGAAATACATAAAACACAGTATATTATTATCAGACTTAGACAGATCTATCAAATATTGTTTTACATATACAAACACAGCTCTAAATCTTAATTCTGTTAATTGTTTAACAGAATTAAGTGAAATTTAATTCTAGATATTTCGGATAATAATCTCTAATAATTAAAGAATAAAGTGAAATTTTTTTCACTTTATTATATAATAAAGTGAAAAAAAGTGTGAAGTGACATTCAGCCAAGTATGGTGACCCATACTCAGAATTTGTGCCCTGCATTTAACCCATCCGAAATGCACACACACAGAGCAGTGAACACACACACACACACTGTGAGCACACACCCGGAGCAGTGGGCAGCCATTTATGCTGCGGCGCCCGGGGAGCAGTTGGGGGTTCGATGCCTTGCTCAAGGGCACCTAAGTCGTGGTATTGAAGGTGGAGAGAGAACTGTACATGCACTCCCCCCACCCACAATTCCTGCCGGCCCGGGACTCGAACTCACAACCTTTCGATTGGGAGTCCGACTCTCTAACCATTAGGCCACGACTTCCCCTAAGTTTGACAGACCGATAAAAAGAGTATTTAGTAATTTTAAAAAATGTGCTGAAAAGTTACTAACAGCACAGGATAAACAGGAGGAGAGTGCACAGATGAGAGAACATCATGCTGGTTCTGGAAACTCTCACTTCAGATAATTATATCACAGGTGTCATTCTAACAGGTTCTCAGAAGAATTATTTGTGGTTGTGAGATGAAACTGGCCCCCTCACATTCTCAAGAACACACACCGTCTAAAACTGTGTGCATTATCTGAACATCCTCTCATCATTTCAGACCACATGCATTCAGCTCACACACATTTACTGACCGCAATAACACAAGATCTGACTCAAAAATGTCAACATGTGCTGCTTCACACTCACAGTATGACATCGAATGACTTCCAAAATGAAATATTTGACACATCAAAATGATGTGAAGAATCATCATATCACATTCAAATATAATAACACACCCACATGAGAAACCATTGTGTCATTGTTTTAGTATAAATTTATATGGCATTCTATTAAATACAGTTTCCATTTTATATACATCTTGTTTATAAAGTTGTAGTATATTGTTTTTATTTTTAGATTTTTGGTGATTCGTTAATTAATCATTTGATCAGACAACGTGTGTATTGAACTGATCTTTATCAGCATCAGTTTCACTGTCCTGTGTAAATATATCACAGACCACACAGTTTTGCTCTGATAAGATTTCTGTTGAAGACAGAGAAAAAAATTATATAGCATATGTAGAACGTGGCTCATCTAGTAAATTACTAGGCCACCCCGAAAAAATGACAAACTCCTTGCCGAAAGGCAGTGTAAATCACTGCAGGAACTGAGGCAGTGAACTGGTTCAAGAAGATCCGGTTACATCGAATGATTCGTTCGTGAACCGGATATCACTAAACTGCAGTGTTTTGAACTCTCACAACAGACACGGAAGAGAAGACAATGCTGAATAAAAAAGTCGTAGTTTTTGCTATTTTTGGACCAAAATGTATTTTTGATGCTTCAAAAAATTCTAACCGACCCTCTGATGTCACATGGACTACTTTGATGATGTTTTTCTTACCTTTCTGGACATGGACAGTAGACCGTACACACAGCTTCAATGGAGGGACTAAGAGCTTATAGACTAAATCTAAAATATCTTAAACTGTGTTCCGAAGATAAACGGAGGTCTTACGGGTTTAGAATGACATGAGGGTGAGTTAATAATGACATAATTTAGATTTTTGGGTCAACTATCTCTTTAAGCCTCATTCATACGAATATCATCAAGAAATATAATATACCTACTCAACCTTGCAACCCATCTATCAAGTTTAATGCCATCAACGATACGTCAGTTGGAAAGGGTATATTTCAACAGGAATCCATATCTCTCTATGTCATCGATTCCCCTAAGCACAAAGTCATCCTAGGTTTTCCATGGTTGTCTGTTCATGACCCCGTCATTTCCTGGCACCAGGGTGAGTTGACCAAATGGTCTGCTTTCTGTGAGAGTCATTGTTTTTCCCTAGTTCCCCGACCATGTTATATGATTAGCATAGAAATCCCACAAGTACTAAGGCAGTTAATATTCCCCAATGTTATAACGAACTGGCAGAAGTCTTTAGTAAAACCAAGGCTACGCAATTCCCACCTCACCGACCCTGGGACTGTGATATTGATTTACTCCCCAAAGCCATGCCTCCCAAGAGTAGAATTTAACCTTTATCCCAAACTGAGACTCAAGCTATGGATGAATATATTGAGGAAGCCTTGAGTTCAGGATTCATTAGGCTCTCTATGTCACCAGCTGCAGCAGGATTCTTCTTTGTGGAGAAAACGGATGGAGGACTGAGGCCATGTATTGATTATAGAGGACTAAATAATATCACCATAAAATTCAGATACCCCCTGCCACTGGTTCCTTCAACCCCGCGAACAGCTCTGCGAGGCCACTATATACACCAAACTTGACCTACGGAGTTCATATAACCTAATCCGAATTAAAGAGAGCGATGAATGGAAAACTGCCTTCCTCACCACTAGGGGGCACTATGAGTACCAGGTCATGCCATATGGACTTGCTAAAGCTCCAGCTGTGTTCCAGTCATTCATCAACAAGATTTTCAGAGACCTCCGGAATCAGTATGTAATTGCTTACATTGATGACATTCTGTTATACTCTAATTCAGAAGAGGAACACATTAACCATGTCAAGACATTCTCACACGATTATTAAAGTATCAGTTGTATGTTAAGGCAGAAAGTGTGAGTTTCATGTTAAACAGTCGTAATTTCTTGGTTATCACGTTAGTCATCAGGGTGTCAAGATGGATGAAGCCAAGGTCAAGGCAGTCACAGATTGGCCACAGCTGTCCATCGTCAAAGAGCTTCAAAGATTTCTATTCAAGTCATTATTTAGTAAAGTAAAGTTTACAGGTAACAATAACAGAATGAAAATTGATTTTAGCTTACAAGGTAAATGAGCTACAGGACTCTAGAAGGAGAGGGGGTCAGCTCCAATACTTGGTGAACTGGGAGGGCTATGGACCTGAGGAGAGGTCATGGGTAGCTGCCACCGAGATTCTGGATCCCTCTCTCACGGAGGACTTTCATCGAGCTAAACCCGATCGACCAGCGCCACAGCCACAGGGACGTCTGCGGAGAGTGCCAGGAGGCACTCACAGGGTAGGGGATTCTGTAATGCCACACCAGTAGAGGGAGCCCTCACCTGAGTACTGACTGTTCACCTCTCCCTCTGCTTCTACAGTTATTTCCTGTTATTTAACATATTATTAGACTATTAGACTATTTAACACGAGTCAGCATGTTTACTCATTGCAAAGTATTGCCAGTTAACCTGTCTTACTAAGCATTTCTCATTGTTATTCTGCCTGCCTGTTTGTGTATGATTCTGCATGTCTTCACATTCTCAATTGTTGAATTGCCCCATTGGATTTATAGCCTGATTGGACTGATGTTTGTGTTTGACTTATTTCGCCTACCTACTCGCCTCTACCTTGTGGTTGTGTATCTTGAAAGATCAGACTGCCATCACGGTACTGACTCTGCCTGGTTTAACGATTCTGTCTCTAAGATTTTTCCCTAATAAACTTCTGCAAATGGATTCTAATACCGCCTCAGCCACTCATTAAAACGGAACAAGAAGAAGAGCTAAGAAGTCTATAGAAGAGCCACATTATTGAAAAAGATGTGTAAAGATCCTTAATATTCATAGATAGAATAAATAAAATGAATCAAGCTTAAAGCAACGATTCAGAGAGTCCTATAGGTTTCAGCCATAAGAATCTAGATATGAGAACTTAATGATCATGTAAATGTAAGTGAATGAATGAATAAGCATTTTTAACTATTAAAATTAAATCCAGACTTTTAAAAAATTGTGAATGATGTCTGAGTGCTAACTTATGCATATATAAAAAATGTTCACAAGCAGACACACAAAAAACATTCCTTAGCTAAGCAGGGTTTCTGTAAGCGATTAGATTTAGTGCAGAGAATAACAAACAAATCTTACAGCGTCCGGAGCTCTGTGTGGAATAAATTTGCTTTTGCTTTTGTATAATCAAACTCTTCTTCATTACCCTGAGCTGTTTGATAACAATTTATAAAATTAATTAAATAAATAAACAATTGCAAAGTTATACTTTTGTATTTTTTTCTTCTTCATTTTGGTTATTAGTAATACTTGATATCTTGTTTAGCTTGTGTGTAATTTCTACTGTGACAGACAATCAAAACGACTACAACTGTGACCAGCAATTTTGTAACAGATAAAACATAAAGAGTCAATAAGCTGCTGCTGCACATTATAGCACCACTGGGACTGGGAACGATCAGATTCTGACACAGTTGAGTGATGTCCAGATGTGTGGTCTGGTTTGTGATGGGATTGTTGATCACACAGCTGTAGATGTTGTTCTCCTGATATTCCACCTCCAGAGGTAGAGAGAGACTGATGCTGAGATCAGACACACTGATGCTGGACAATAAACTGTTTCCTTTGTACCAGGAGAGAGTCACAGCACTCACATTCACAACTGAACACAGCAGTGAACAATTAGACACTGATGAACCTGATGATGATGATGATGATGAAAAATGTTGTGAAGAATCTCCGATAATGCCAGGAACAGGCAGAATACCTAAAAAACATGGAACCGTCAGTTCTTGATAATGTTTTTAAACATTGTCAATCATCATAGATCAATAACAATGTGCTTCCAGATGGTCAGTTTTAAATTTAATTTAAAGGAGAAGGAGGGAGTGCCGAAATGTGATTTCTACCAAGCTCTAGACAAGGACAGTAGTGGACAGTTACAGTTAAACAGTTAAAGTCAGTTCATGGTTAATTCACTTCAGTTTATTAACTGCGTGAAGTTCATCAATTATGAAATTCATCTCTAAAGCTGATGTTACCATCCAGCTCAGTCCAGTTTAATAAAAAAAAAAAACATCATAATATATATATATATATATATATATATATATATATACACACACACACACACACAATATCACAATTAATAAAAAAAAATACGGGTGAATTTGGGTAACTCACTGGGGGAAAATGCAGTTAACTTGACTTCACCCCTATATCTGTCATCATTTCATTAGTTGTTAAATATGTTTTTTTTTTCTCTCTCTCTCTTTAATCATGGCATTTTATATATAATTGCATTGGTCTGAAAGTCATATACTTCTAGGATGCTTGAGAGTGAGTTGCATGCTGTTATTTACATTTTTAGGTGAACTGTCCCTTTAATTAGAAAATCACTTTAGATCACTTGAGCTTCACGCTGGTTGTTCACACACTGCTGTTTTCATCATAACGTTCACTTGTGGATGTGACAAAACCACATATTTAACACAAACACACTCACACTGAATTATGCTTTGTGCATTTACCCACAACAATAACCAGACGCACTGACCTCATTAAGAGTTCAGCATTTCCCATAAGGCTTAGCACATCTTTAAAAACAGACACTGCAATGCAGTTGTGTAATGTCAAACTGTAAGAAGAATCAGTTAACCACTCAAAGACAAATTAAAAATTACTCATGATGTTAAGGTTATGATGTTACATTTTTACACATGTAATGTCTTCCCCATATCTCACTTATAAATACAGTTCACATCCAGTGAAACCACAGGCTTTAGCTTTAACCATACTGTCAATAATGTAAGAATCCAATCTTATGACTGAAAACAACATCCGATTCTGAGATTCATAAAAATAGAATTAAAAATGTGCATCAGTTTTCCATGAACAACATCAGGACTTTACTAGCATAAAGAGACAAAAAAAATCAGTGAAGAGAAATTATTTTTATTCAGTAATAGACAAATCACTTCAACAGCCTTCAAACATTTTAAGTACAAAATAACTTGAAGCAACAACAACAACAAAAAAGGAAACTGGCAACATTTATATAAACTAAAATTACATTCAAACAATTTGAATAAAGATAAAACTCAATTCATCAGTCCTTTTAAATCACATGAACTGTGTTTTTCAGGTTAAATTGACTCTAAAACTGGAAATATTCATTCAGATGTTACTGAGATTTTGTCAAGTGCTTCATTCAGTGTCCATCAATGAACCACATTACACAGACATAGTTAATACTGATAACTATTGCAGAACATTTTGTTAAATAGCACATTATTATTGTGCTTTACATAATGGCACCTTTCTTCAGAAAATAAAAACGTCATATGAGTAAATGCATCACATGTAGGCTACTTAAGCATTCACTACATACCGAATGCACATAGAAACTTCTTATGACATAATTAAACGAATCTGAGATTATATTACTGGATTGATATTTTAGAAATAAAAATATTCAGCAATAAATTATAAATGACCTGTGTTCATGGTCTTATGTTCAGAGTAGGAGTGCTGAAATTACTGCTTCAGAATACACAGATACTTTTCAAAAGGCAGTTATTTGACATTTTGAAAGTTTGAAAATTTAGCCTTTTGTCCCATATGTGGTTATCTACCAACAGAGAATCAAATCCTTTTTCCCCTATTATAAATCTAACAGAGGGCCAGCAGAGGGAGCCATGAGCACAGTGCATCCTACAGTACTGAACACGTGACCTTTTTGTATTATAATGTAATAAACAGAGCTGTTTGATCATACAGTCTACACGATCATCTTCTCAAAAACAACTTCTGAATACACCGTCTGATCGTGTCCGTTAGCCCCCTGTAATAGACACACATGAGGAAATCAAGAGAGAGATGAGAGCACAGTAATGATACTACATATGCTTAAAGCACAGTCAGAATATGAAAATGACCAATAATACACAAATCATTTCAATAAACTGATTTGTGAGATTTATTATTATTATTATTATTGTTCCCACAGAGACAGTTCAAATAGGAAAATAAGTGTCCCATTGGATTCAGAACCTATTCATGGGAAATCTGTGAAGATATAAGCACATGCAGAGAAAATGCAGAAATAATGGACAGTCAAAGCATCAAAAGTCACAGCCAATGCACATGAATCAAACAGCAGATCCTTAGAGTGATCTGAGGGCTTGAATCATGTTCAAATAAAATGAAATGCCATTTTTAGGGACGGATTCATTACTCGATCCTTACAGAAAACAAATCAGAAGCACTTTAAGAACCATTAAATCCAGAGTGTTAAAGGATATAGCATCATGTATTTAAACAAACTACAGCAGTTAAGCAAGATTTCTACAAGCAAAGAGATTTAGTGCAGACAATTATAGCAAACATATCTTACCGTATCCTGATCTCTATGTTTAATTAATGCAGTATAATCAACCTCCACCTCATTACTCTGAGCTGTTTGGTAATAAATGATAAAATAATGATAATAATAAAAAAAGTTTAAGTGGTATTTCCAAGATTTTTTTGACACTTCTATATATTTAGTTGTATGTAAAACTTACCCTCTTGTTTGGCTTGTATATAGTTTCTGCGTCGACAGATCATCATCACAACTACAGCTGGGATCACTAACAGCAGCAAGACCAAGAGAAACACAACTAGAAGAAGAGAAGTCTGGTTGGATTCTGTAATGGTTAAATCACAAACAGTCATTAGATTAATGCAAGGGACAAGTGACATGAACAAAAAAACACAAAAAAAAATAAAAATAATAATACCTATTATTCCACATCGTGCTCAGTGTACTCCGCTAAATTGAATAAAGCAATTTCCCAGCTAAGAAATGTATATTTGAAAAACTCGTGTTGAAGGGTATCGATAACAGCATATTGTTCTTACTTTATTTTTTTACATTCCAAGAAGGTTAATGATAACATTCATCAAGAATAAAATGGATATTCCCAAAATGTATTTCTTAGAATTTGTTCACTAAACCATAACCATAATCTTCAGTAAAGACATCATGAAGACATTCAAAGAACATTGTTCTAAGAATATTCTCTCAAGTTCAACATCAAAAGAACACTTATCAGATAATACTAATGTTATATGAATGTTCTAAAAATGTTATTTAAAGAACATTTCATCATAACATTTATCTTACCCTTTACAGAACATTAGTGAAGGTTCCGTGTCAGCTGGGATGCTAATGCTCATACACACTCTGTCCTTGAAGTTTAATTTCTATCATTTATATAGCTAGGAATATAACCTTTCTATAATGTGCTTGGAAACCCAAAATTAAGAGCACGAACACACACACACACACACACCTGAAAAGGTGTGATTAGTCAAAATGCTTAATTTGTGTGAGCCAGTGTAAATACAACTACCTCAATAAAACATTCGACTGATAAACCAGCATGACATTATTAACTGCATCAAACATCCAATTATAGACTCTTAAGGGAGTTTTAACACGAGCAGTTATTAGGTGAAAGTGAAAGCAACTCGTCAAAGTAAATGCACCCAGTGTAAAAGTCACAAATACTGTCATACCTGAATTTGGCTGACAATGTTGAGTGACGTCCAGATGTGTGGTCTGGTTTGTGATGGGATTGTTGATCACACAGCTGTAGGTGTTGTTATCCTGATATTCCACCTCCAGAGGTAGAGAGAGACTGATGCTGAGATCAGACACACTGATGCTGGACAATAAACTGTTTCCTTTGTACCAGGAGAGAGTCACAGCACTCACATTCACAACTGAACACAACAGCACACATCTGGACACTGATGATGATGATGATGATGATGATGAAAAATGTTGTGAAGAGTCTCTGATTATGACAGGAACAGGCAGAATGCCTAAAAAAACATGAAAGAAAAACAGGAACAGTCAATTATTGATAACGATGTCTTTAAGGATTGTCTATCATCATAGATCAATAACAGTGTGCTTCCAGATTTTCAGTTTTGCATTTGATTTAAAAATAAAAACTCTTTCAATATGATTTCTTCAGTTTACTCACCATAGACAGCGACACTGAAGCTCTTGAGTTTAATCTCTCCACTGATGATCTGTAGTTTATAAAGTCCAGAGTGTAATTTGTTGATGTTTGTGATGGTCAGAGATCCTGTCTGCTCATCTATCTTTAGTCTGTCTCTGAATCTCTCATTATTCTCTTTATTATCATATATAGAGATGATCTGTTTATAGATTTCAGCGATACGAGTCTCTGAACTGTGAAATCTAAATGACCACAGTATCTGGTCATCTTTCTTTAGTTCAGTAACATCAGTGTTTAAAGTGACAGAATCTCCCTCCATCACTGATATCACTCTTTCATCTGAATAAACATCAGACACACCTGAAGAAAAGAGTCGGCAAAACAGTCACAGATTATCACCTCAAATATCTTACAGAGTTTATTTTGAAAATAAAAATGAAACTCTATTACAATATCTTTAACATAAGTAATTATAAGTGGTAAAAAATAAAACAAAAGAATCAAGCTTGATTTTTTACACAACTTTTTTTATACAATAACCAGCATCATAATGAAATGCTGGGATAGGGACAGTTCTCCTAAACTGAAGTTTCTGCCATCATTTACTCACCCTGACTGATTTCCATCTGTGGAGCACAAAAGAGGATATTCTGTGTTTTCTTTGTCAATACAGTGAAAGTCAATTGTTGTTTGGACCTCACTGTTCTTCAGAATATCTTCTTTGTGTTCCGCAGATGAAGAACATGAAAGACATACAGGTGAAGAAATGATGACACTTTTCACTAGTTGTCAAATATGGGTTTATTCTCTTCTGTCCTATACTGTGTTTCCCACTTTTGTGAGTGTTTAAAAAAAAGAGGAAACAGCAAAATACCCTTTTTTGCCGGCTATTCCACATACAAGTCATATAAATTTGGAAACACATGATGGAGAGCAAATGACAATTTTGGGCTAAAAACTAAAGTGATTAAATGGCATAGGCTGTAGATTAAGTTTAATATATTTTGGCAAACTGTAGGCTACATCTTTTAAAGTGCTGTGAACTGCACATTCGATTTATTATTTTAACATTCCTTGGTCTAAATTTTCAATCCCTATAGGAGAAAATTCAACGAAGATGACGTTTTAGTTTAACAAGCATCAAACTGTTAGAACATACCGGAGTTTGATTGTATAGTCTATAGGAATAACTGAAGCAATTAAAACATTACTTACCTCCCAAAAGCCAGAGACATAAACAAAAAAATGCACGAAACACCATATTCGTCAAAAGCCAGGAGAGTCTGAAAGCATAAACCGAGACATTTCTGAGAATAATATTCAGAGGTCTCTTCACATAGAGACGAAATCTAAAAAGGCGGCGTCACTGCTGATGCAGCTCTGTTGATCGTGGGTTGGCAGTAATTAACTAGGTAGGACTATCACACAGCCAGACTTGATCGGCTTTTTTCGTTTAATGGAAGCGCAGAAAATGCTTGCTTAAACACAATCATCATTTGTGTTTGCTGATTGTTTGTTTGTTTTTCGAAGTCCTGCGTTTTATTCCAAGGTTTTTGAGGAAAATAGCGCTGACACATCATATCAACGCGAACGCCGTTTTTATTACGCGATTAAAGCGAACAAGCTTTTTTTGCGCACGTGTTTGAAGAAACGTACTCGGTTACTAACGTAACCTCGGTTCTTTCTAGAAGAGGGAACCAGTACTGCGTCTTAGCTAAGACGCTACGGGAAAAGTCTCTTTTCACGATACACTGAAGCAAAAAATTATCCTTAATTTTGAATTATATGCATTTGCAGCAGCACACAGCCATAGGCGAGACAGCTCGCTCATTGGCTGCTCTGCTGCAACTGCACAAGCCTATCGAGTGCAGGCTGATGCAACATCAGACTAGGTTTGAGTATGACCCTTGAGTCATTAGGCCCAAACTCCAAGCACGTCGGGCTCACCAAGAGCGCGTGCAGGTCACCCACACGCTTCACTGAAGCGAGAGCCAACAAGAACACTGTCTTGAATGACAGACATTTGAGGCTAATCGTTTGGATAGGCTCGAAAGGAGAACCCTTCATGGCCTCCAAAACCGTCAAGAGGTCCCATACAGGGACTGACGGAGGTCTGGGAGGATTCAGCCTCCTAGCTCCTCTAAGGAAGCGGATGACCAAGTCGTTCCTTCCTAATGACTGACCGAGCGTTGTCTCAGAAAACGCTGCGATAGCTGCCACGTAAACTTTGAGCGTGGAGGGGGCTCTGCCCTTATCCAACAGCTCCTGTAGGAAGGAGAGAACCTCCGTCACCTCACAACTAAGGGGTGAACGTCCCCGAGCTGTGCACCAGCTGGAGAATACAGACCACTTCGAGGCATACAGCCGTCGAGTCGACGGAGCTCTAGCCTGAGCGATAGTGTTTAGCACTCCCACTGAGAGATCAGCGGGTAACCGTTGAGCTCCCACACATGGAGGGACCACAACTCCGGTTGAGGGTGCCAAATCGAGCCCCTGGCCTGTGAGAGGAGGTCCCTCCTCAACGGCACTGACCACGGGGCAGTGTCTGCTAACTGCATCAAATCTGGAAACCATGGTTGGTTCTTCCAAAGGGCCCTTGATTCGGGGACAAAAACGCGTCAGCGCGTTTTCCACTGCCATCATTTCCAGACAGTTGATATGTTGGAGCTTTTCCCGTTCTGACCACAGGCCAAAGAACGGTCTGCCCTCGAGCAGCGCTCCCCAGCCCGAAGTGGAGGCGTCCATCGACACCACTCTCACTTTCGAGGAAATCCCCAGGCTTACACCTGATTGGTACCAGTCGTTCGCTGTCCAGGGTTTCAAGGCTGCAAGGGGCGAATGCGGAGCAGGCCCAACTGAAAAACTGGTGATGCTGAGGCCATGAGATCTAGCATCTTCTGAAATTCTCTGAGCGAAAAGGTCGCGCCGCAGCGGAGAGAGCTCGCTGCGCACTGAATGCCCAACGCGCGCTGTGGCGACAGCCGCGCCGTCATGGAGCGTGAGTCCAGAGCTATACCCAAGAACAGTATCGTCTGACTGGGGTTCAGCGAACTCTTCGTCCAGTTGACACTGAGACCGAGTTTCTCGAGGTGATCGAGTAAAATGGCCCTGTGCTCCACGAGCTCTGATCGTGATTGCGCCAGAATCAGCCAGTCGTCCAAATAGTTCAGCACTCGCATGCCTCTGAGTCTGAGAGGAGCAAGCGCTGCGTCCATGCACCTCGTAAACGTACGAGGAGCCACGGACAAGCCGAACGGCAGGACTGTAAACTGGTATGTCTGGCCCTCGAAGGCGAATCTCAAGTATCGCCTGTGACGTGACGCTATCTGTTTTTGAAAATACGCGTCCTTTAGATCCATCGACATGAACCAGTCTCCTCTGCGAATATGCGTGAGGAGTTTCCTGGTCGTAAGCATTTTGAAACTGTGTTTCACCAATGCCTTGTTCAGCTGTCTTAGATCCAGTATGGGCCTGAAACCCCCGTCTTTCTTGGGCACTAGAAAGTATCTGCTGTACAGCCCCCCTTCGCTTTGAGCTTGAGATACAGGCTCCACAGCCCCTTTGGTCAACAGTTTTGATATTTTGGCCCGAAGTAGGTTTGCTACTTCTGTTTTGACCGTAGTTTCGACGCGCACTAAAAAGCGCGGAGGGCGTCGAAAAAACTGTAGCGAGTAGCCTCTCTTTATAATGTCTAGCACCCAATCCGAAACCCCTGGAAGCGCTGACCATGCATCTGCATGATTGGCTAAGGGTTGGAGGCGAAGCGCGCTCTTTTGGCTGGGCAACGGCAGCGCTTCGATGTGCTGTAACATGGGCGTTATGCCTGTGACGTTTGAGGCGGGGAGCGCGCTGATCACAGCGGGCAGATCGCTCTTCCTCGACCCCGCCATGGTGCTTAACCGAGTGAGGGAGGGCTGAGCGGGTCCCGTGGGACTCGTGCTGTCTGTGAGTAATTGTGGGCTGTAAGCGTGCACATTTACTGCTTTCGACTCGCTGTCTGCCTGGGCAGAACGCACGTGCATGGGTTTCGTTTTTACAGAAACCACACGCCGTGGGTGACATAGTGTTTGTGGGCACTGAGGAGTGGGCACGTTTACTATGTAGTGCGCGCGATCGACCTGAGTCGCTCTTATGGGCGTGAGCCCTGTGTGAAGGGCTGTGCTTATATGTGGAGATGGGCACTGAGCAGTGGGCATCGTCACTACATTTATAGCACCATCGGCCGTGGCCGGGACACCAGAAATTACACTCTTTTCGGGAAATATCTGGGTAGCCGTGATAACGGCTTTTGTGTGCAGGCAAGCGGGCAACTGTACAGGCTTGCGCGTTGCAGAAAACGCTGAGACAGTCACAATTCCTGGAACCGAAACAGCGGCACACTTGGGTGAGAGCTCGGCCACAGCGGAACTCGTACACCGGCGCTTTCCTAGAAGTGCTAGGATGACTTCGGGGCTTCCGGCCTCACCGTAATCCTCTGCCGTGGTCCCCGCGGCGCAGGGCGACGGCTGGTAGAGCAAGAACGGGCTCCCTTTATAGGGCTAGGCCACACCCGTTTCGGCGGGAAGTGGCATGGAGGGCGCGAGCGCCCTCATTGGTCTGATGTTGCATCAGCCTGCGCTCGATAGGCTTGTGCAGTTGCCGCAGAGCAGCCAATGAGCGAGCGAGCCATCTCGCCTATGACTGTGTGCTGCTGCAAATGCGCTTTACAATAATTCAAAATTAAGGATAATTTTTTGCTTCAGTGTATCGTGAAAAGAGACTTTTCCCGTAGCGTCTTAGCTAAGACGCAGTACGAGAGAACTCTCCTAAGAGATCTAAAGTTAAGGAAACAGCATTCCTGCTACTGTTTTTTTTTTTGGTGTGCCTGTGAACGTTAAGATGAAACATGAGACAGTGTGGTGTGTATTAAAAGAAAAAAAGAAATCAAGGTAATATCTCTATTTTAAGAAAACGAAGAGTAGAATATCAAACAGAACAGAACAGCCTATATAATAATGTTGTGTGCCCAATTTTGTACAATCAAAAATAAGAATAATGTGTGTGTGTGTACATTACATGCTACTACTTGTGAATATCCACCACAAATGCTATTGAACACAATAAATAATTTTAGATATAAATGACACAGTGATATGGAGTGAAAAGTTGCCTAACAAGTTTTTTTTAGTTTCCAAGGGAAAGGTTTTATATGCAAAACATTCTCTGTGAGCTAACCTCTTTCTATAAAGTGAACATGCAAATATTTTCTATATTGTGAATCGCACGTTTAGCCACAAACACACTTAACACATTTTTTTCACATCTTTACTCCTTTGCTATAATCATGACATTTTCAAGATGTATAGGAACCTAGTAACTTGTTTCTCCTTAATCACTTTGAGATATAGAAGATAAATAGATAAATTAGTTAAATATGATAGGTGTCAAGACTGGATTGTTACACGTCAGGAACAAATGATGCAAGCGTGACTAACGTGGCCTGACTGAACTGATGCGATGCTCTTTTTTTTTTTTGCCATTTTTCTCTTTAGATCATCTCAAGCTCTGTCAGCTTGGTTGGGGACCATCGGTGGACAGACATTTATAGGTTTCTCCAAAGATGTCTGATTGGTTCCAAGTCCCAGCTCTGGCTGGGTCACTCGAGGACATTCATAGAGTCGATACTAAGCCACTGCTGCATAGTCTGATGAACGCGCTTCGTTTCCCTCAGACATAAATAAGGAGTTGAGGTTCATCAGACCAGAGAAGGTTTTTTTTTTGTTTGTTTTTTGTTTTTTTTAGTCTGAGAGTTATTTAGGTGTATTTTTGTAAATTCCATTCAGGTTCTCATCTTTAGCAAGGAGAAGCTTGCATTTGGTCACATTGCCATCAAGCCCAGATTGGTGGAATGTCAATGTCACCTCTCTAACCTAGAGATCACCTTTTGATTGCTTAGTTTGGCCAGGAGGCTAGATCTAGATGATTGTTTCAGACATTATCCATTAAGGATTATGGAGGCCAAATGCTCCTGTGAACCTTCAACACAGCAGAATTTAATTGTAGATTCTCCATATCTGTCTCAACACAATCAAGATGTGAAAAAAATGAAGGGGTATGAAGACTGTCTATAGGCACTGTAACTGGAATTTGGCACTTTAATTAGTTAATCCTGCATGAACCCTGAGCACCATAACCTACAAAACTGATTTTGGTCTCAGATGATGAACTTAAAACATTAGTTTGCTGTAAGGTGAAGTTAAGGGACAACATGCCCTTCACCTAAACCACCAACCCACCCACACACACGTAAGTGCTCGCCACACACCTACCACACGCAAATCAACAGACTTCAGCCAGTAGCCTTCATACACCACAACACATCTTGCTTTTGCTCATAAACGGAGCTGGAAAGTGTGTCACAGTGCATGAATAACCTCATGTGCTTTCCAAAACAAAACAAAAACTCAGAACTCAGGTTCTGCGCAGAATTGCACAAATGCAACGCGTTATACATAAATGCAATGAAAACTGTCCAACTTTCCAAATGATACTTTCCATAAAAGATATGAGATGATTTGCATTTTCAAAGCTTTGCTTAACATCTATTATGAACTTTATTTGCATGCAGGTGTGTGTTGGAAGAAACTCGGTATAAATTAGAAGGCCTATTACTCCTGCTGGTCTCTTTGAAAATATAAATCTACAGCAAATGTTTTAAATGTTTATCACATTATTACTGGACTAATGTCAGAGAAAAGCAATACCAGTAACTGGCTCCATGCTGATATAAACAGATAAACTATTTTGTCCACATGACTATAAATCTTAACAGTTTACAGTAAATAGTGCAGTGTCTAATTCTGATGCAACATTGGGTTTACTGTATATACAGTACATCTTCTGTTCTGAGACACACTTAGATAAAGCATCATAAAAATCAGTTCATCTTTAGGCCATGACAGTCTGATTATGGAGAGACAACACACTCCATAATCCGGAGTAACAAGTTTCCCTCATGTAATACTGAAATTTGAATGTAGTCTGACAAATCAACAGTGATGTTAGATAATAGCTGAAAGTCTTTCTCACTACCATCTCTGCATATTTCTATTTTTGTCTGTATACTCATTTTTAGGTCTATGATTTTTTAAATCATAAATCTTAGGTACATTCTGAGGTATATTTGTATATAAAAATAACAAAGGCATCTAAATGATATGATACCTTATTCTTAGAGAATGTGAATTTCATCCACTGAAACAAACTCTTTTAACAACTCTGGTCAAGTCATGTCACATCAATCAATAAAAATAAAAAAAACTTAAAAAAAAAAAATAATGGCATCACATAATTTAGTCATAAATGTACATTTCATAATTTCAACTTTAACCCTACTGACACCAATGACATAAAATCAAGGGGGAATGTTGGTTTTAAATTTACAAGATAAATTACTTATATTTTACACACGTAATTAAAAATAAATTAATTATTAAAGTCTTAGAAGTGGCATTTTATTATTCACATTTTATTCAAACTCCATCTGGCATCTCACAACCCATCTCTGTTTCCTCTTTCATGTATTATAAAATCGAACACAATAGAAATGGTCTGTGTCTGTGTCTGTGTACAGTAAAAACAGATGGTCTGTGGGGGCAGGGTACTTCCCAGAACGTCTAAAATTACAGTTCAAATAAGCATCATACACAAGAGACCAAAGTACTCTTCATTTAATGTCAGATAGGTGCTTAGGGAAGTATTACAGTCCTTGTTAAGGGAGGAAACATTATTTAAATTTAAACAAAATAAAATAAATCTGTGAGAGACAGACGATGCTCCTACAGTCTAGTTTTCATAAGATTGACTCAACTGTATTGTAAGTTATATCTCTGTCTAAAGTTTTAAATATGTGATTTAAAAAAAAAATTCTTAATCTTTCACTCATTGCATCATCATGCTGTTAAAAAACACTATTAACCACAACGTCATGATTAAAGAGAAATAGAATCTAATCAAATGACTGAAAATAATGTCTGATTCTGAAAAATTATTTAAATTAATAAATACAAATGTTATGTATCTGCACATTATTATGGCATAAAGAAACAAACATGAATCAACACAGAGAACATGTTATAGTTTGTTTATTTTCCCACAAACCTACAGCCATTACAAATTATTAAAGATTACTATCTTTAGCTGATTCTACTTACAATGGCAGGCAGCAATAGATGACAAGTAAGCCTAACCTGTTTTAATTATATTAACTTTAGTATATTTGCTTTAAGCTGGGACATTTAAATGACTTATTCAGAATACACAAACAATTTTCTTGTCGATAGAGAAAGACGCTTTTTGTCACACAGAAGTGTAGTTGCTATTATCTACCAGCAGGTACCGATTTGATCATATTTGATGTAAAACACTATAGGGCGCCGTTTGTAAAGCGGCTCATGCTGAAAATAACAACAACATTTTGTCACATTTAGCTACAAACAATGTAAAAAAAAAACTGGTATAAATTTTTGACGGTCACTTTTTAGCACATTTACAACAATATTTGTCAAGATATTTGAAATAGTTAAATATAAATATTAAATGTTAAATCTAAATCTAAATGTTAAATCTAAATGTTAAATATAAATATAAATATAAATGTTAAATCTAAATGTTAAATCTCAATCTAAATGTTGCATTTAAATGTTTCAGGTGAAACAAAATATTTAGCTTATATGCTCATTCAAAATACCGATGAGGTCAGTGTCTGTGCATCCTGTCAAATAAGTAACGAATAAAAACCATCTCATCCGAGGAAATTGACTCTTGGACAGAGATTATCATGATAATGACTACCGTATTTTCCGGACTATAAGTCGCACTTTTTTTCATAGTTTGGCTGATCCTGCAACTTATAGTCAGGTGCGACTTATTTATCAAAATTAATTTGACATGAACCAAGAGAAAACACGACCATCTACAGTCGCGAGAGGGCGCTCTATGCTGCTCAATGCTCCCGTAGTACAACTAATCAGCATAGATCGCACTCACACGGCTGTAGACGGTAATGTTTTCTCTTGGTTTTTGGGTCGAAATAAATGTGACTTATAGTCCGGTGCGACTTATATATGTTTTTTTCCTCATCATGACGTATTTTTGGATGGATGTGACTTATACTCAGGTGCAACTTATAGTCCGAAAAATACGGTACCTAAAATAATTAACACGTTTGGAGAAACTGTATTTGAAGAGTAGGCTAGTGTCACTTTTATGATAAGTGTGGGGCTTATGATGAACTGTAGCCATAATAGCCAGACACGAGGGGTCTCACTTTGACTGAATGTTATGTCCTCACCATAGACTGTATCACTCATCATGTCATCACTCTCTGTCATGTTCGCATGCTTAAACGACCGCAAGAGCCTATTTCCCGCCCGCCCCTGACCAGTTACGGTAACTATTGACGCTACTGTCATTCAAAATGTCCAACGAATGGGCGTTAGCCGAGAGCATAGGCTCTTGCTGGCGTTTAAGCATGCGAACATTTTCATAAAAGTGACACTAGCCTACTCTTCAAATACAGTTTCTCCAAACGTGTTTATTATTTTAGGTAGTCATTATCACGATAATCCATGTTCAAGAGTCTATTTCCTCGGATGAGATGGTTTTTATTTGTTACTTATTTGACAAGATGCTATAAGCACACACTGACCTCATCGAGCTTTTATTTTGGCACTTCCGGTTATTGGCATTTTGAATTTGCATATTAGCTAAATAATTAGTTTCAACCGAAACATTTAGATTCAACATTTAGATTTAGATTTAGATTTAACATTTAGATTTTACATTTAGATTTAGATTTAGATTTAACATTTATATTTTACATTTAGATTTAGATTTAACATTTATATTTAACATTTAGATTTAAAATGTATATTTAACATTTAGCATTTAGATTTAACATTTAACATTTAGGTGTAACATTTAATATTTATATTTAACTATTTAAAATATCTCTAAGTTGACAAATATTGTTGTAAATGTGCTAAAAAGTGACCGTCAAAAATTCATACCAGTTTTTTAAACATTGTTTGAAGCTAAATGAGACAAAATGTTGCTGTGATTTTCAGCATGAGCCGTTTTACAAACGGCGCCCTATAAAACACACAACATAGTCAGCAGATTGAGCCTCAGCACAATGATTATTTATGCATTCAATGGTACTGTGTCTCTATTTAATACATGTGTACATATAGTTCTTTAGCTTTCTCCCCTCCTTTTTGTCCTGTTATCATAACTATTGCTTCATGATCAGAACTTGGATAGTATAATGTGGATGGCTTTGAAAATACTTAGTATTTAGAAAAAATAAATAAATAAATTGTGGTTTGTCCAAATCTTACCAAGACTTGGGAATGAAAATACGCGATCAAATATCCCACTCAAATAAATGTCTACTCAAGAGAGCTTCATGATCAAGTAAGTACATGCACAGGTACACACAAGAACAGAACTTTTAAACTAAAAAAAAAAAACACAGTCAATGCACTTAAAACTACCAACAGATCATGAGTGCCATTTAAGATCTTGAGTCATATATGGACAAGATTAAATGCATTTTACTTTTTAGGTTAGGGCAGGTTTCATTATTCAGGGCACAAGAGAACAAGCAAGAATCAGTGCAATAAATAAAAAGCCCAGTTTTTATTCATATAATATATGTAGATAACAAACATAACTTTACAGTTCCTGGGCTGTTTGTAGTAAATGTTGGATCAGTATAATCCAATCTTATGTGAATGAAGAAAGATACTATCCATCATAGCCTGTTAAACTACTTATGAAGCATATCAAACTACTTGAATTCATTAATTATTTAGCCATGTCAGAAGTCATCTCAGCTGCAGTGAGTGCTAGTAGGCATGGAGAAACTAGTTCTTCTCTGGCAGTTTGTGATGATGGTCCAGGTCAATGACATCATCACTAGAGTGTCAACCTAAATTTTATTATATTTTGTGTGTTGACAATGTGTATGTTGATAGATGGTACCAAGATCATTTGTTCAATGTGTTAAGGTTATGAAGGATACAAGAGTCATTGTTTGTTTGAATTATTTATTTATTTTGTAAGTTTACATTTTACAGCACATGTTAGATCTTGCATGTCTAATCCAGTGTTTGGAGGTGGGTTCTGGTAGTGCGCCTATCCGGAACGTACCATTTTACAAAATGGAGGGAGACATGAGTGCTATGGAGTGTTAATGTTTGAGTGTTTGTTATGCATGCTATGTATGTTTGTATTATGGTTTCTTCATGTAAAAAATGAGTTTATGAGAATGTATATTAGTTATGTAGCTACTAATGCTTTGCTGTGAAAGTCTGTATTGAGTGGTTTTGAGAAAGGTTCCTCCCCGTAAATATGGTTTGATCCACCAGTGTTTGGGCGGGAAATTTGTGTATTTAAACAATGGTCTGATCAGAGTAAAGGAGGTTGCATCCTGTGAATTCTGTGCCATTGTGAGAACTTGTCTGAGGTGAGACATGCTGATTATTATGTGGATGTACCACTAGGCATTGTTGAGTGCCAGTTTTTGCTGCTCACAGCATTTTGTTTTTGATTTTTTTTAGCACCAGTGTATGTTGCATTAAGTGTTTTGTTTTGTTTTTTTGTTTTGTTTCTTTGTTTTGTTTTTTGTGCACCACATGGACTGCTTCTAGAAAATGCAGCTTCTAAAATAAATCACAACTGGCATTTTGAAAATCAGTCCCGTGTACTGAGCCTTCCTACCTTCTCCCAGGCCTTTCGGCTTTTCTCTACATGACACAGTTATTACTTTAAAAATCATTATGTGTAAATGTGTAAAATCATTATGGTCATATACCGACAAAACCTAATTAGTACAGAGAGAATGTTTCATAATATTTATTATTCAGACCCTTCACAAACCACTACAGCAGGATATGAAATTAGACCACAACACAAATATCAAGAACAAACTGCAGCCACCATAAGCTTCAGCACATTACTATTTGAATAAATAACCTGAACTGGATTTTTCAGTAGAGAGTGACTCCTAAACATTATCACAATTTTTATAATTTGAATTTTTAATATGATAGGCAACAATAAATAAAAAAATGCCTTTTTTATTATTATTGGACGAAATGTTAGTTCCCTTTCAGTCGGTCACTTTCGATGCCACATCTGTGACCAGGCAGCAGGTGCAATGCATATCAGCTTTTTGCTTCGAAGCCGAGCGACAGTATCGTTCTGCTTACCTCAACTGTGTCTACAGTGAACTGCGAGTTCAGCACGCTCTGTGAAGCTTCCTGTGTTGGCGAGACGGCGCTACAGTGGCGGTCGTTCCAGTGTCGAGTGGGTTGCACACTTCAGGCTGCACTACTCCCTGTCTTTGGCAAGCGGCCATCTCCCCTATGCGCCTCAGCACTAAAAGAGAATTTCCTAAAAGAGCAATTTTCTCTAAAAGAGCTCCACGGGTGTGGCGACGGATCGTCCTTTTAAGGATGCCGTTTCACCTGTGCGTTTCTGGGTGCGGTCATTACCTGGCACTGGGTGATGGTCACAATCGCTGCCTAATGTGTCTGGGCGTCAAGCACGCTGAGGTGGCTTTCGTGGATGCGTCATGTTCTCATTGCGAGAAGATGACCATTTTGGAGCTGCGAACCAGGCTCCGCTACCTTCAGGGGGGTGGAGACCTGCTGCCTCTGCCGCCGATCTGGGGCTCGTTCTGGCAGACAGACGAGATCCACTTCCGGCAGTAGCACGGGCGGTTTGAGGATCACAGTGGTGGCAAACCCCGCAGGGAACCAACCCTCTGGGGACCACCACTCCTCTTGCACCTCCAATCCAGTGAAGCAACCCATGGAACGCACTGGGCCCTCTTCAAAGAGCATACAGACTGAGGCGATACGACACATCCTGCCCCGGCGGGCACCTGCTGCCTTCTCCCGTCTGCCGGCCGCAGTGCCCCAGCCTGCTCGTCGCAGAGGGCGGCCCCCTGCGTCTGCCCCCGCGCCGTATCCGCAGCAGCCTCCAGCAAAGCAGCGCCGTGGAGCCGGGCGTGGGTGGGCAGCCCCACCTGTCCAGGCGCCCGCCAAACCTGGCGGTAAACAAGGAGCAAGCGGCCTTGAGACAGGCGACCCAGAGATGGAGGGATCTGCTCTTCAGGAGATGGTGAACGCACCACTCCCTCCCCCTGAAGAACGGGTGCAGAATCTTTTGTTTCATTTTTTCCCACCATTGGCATCACGGCTGACAGTACCCAAATACTCGACAAAAGAGCAATTTCCCTTATTTCTGGGTCCCAGGAGGGCACGGAGAGTTGCGAACGGCCAAGCTATGGACCTCACTCATCCTCCTCCTTTGCCAGATGGCAGCAGCAGGTGGTTCGAGAGTGTCAACAAAGGCCTCACTCACGCACCCTCTGCCAACCCGTGGAACCAGATGAGCCCTACACCCCACACTCGCACCACACTCCAGCCTGCTCACAAGCCGCCTGAGTTGGGTCCCTGTGTTCCACCTCGCTGCCCCTCTGCGGGTACGGCTGTGGTTCCGCTGGTCCCACTGTTGTACGGTTTTTAAGCGCCTGGTCAGCGCTACCCAGCCCGCTGGCTTCTGTGAACCATCAGCCTCGGCTATGTGATTCAGTTTGCCCGGCGTCCCCCAAGATTTGCGGTTTTTAGATCATTTGTGCGAGCACAGGGATGACCTCTCACTGCCAGTTGTTCTACTCCCTGACCGAGGGAACTCTCGGCATGGACGCACTGGCACACAGCTGGCCGCGGGACCTGTGCAAGTGTGCGTTTCTCCCAGTGAGCCTTCTCACACAGACACTGTGCAAAGTCCGGGAGGACGGGGAGCAAGTCTTGCTAGTAGCGCCATATTGGTCTTCTCGGACCTGGTTCCCCGAACTACTGCTCCTCTCGACAGCCCCTCCTTGGCCGATTCCTCTGAGGAGGGATTTACTGACTCTTGCTGCGGTTGCTGTACCGCCGCTGAGCTGCCAAGTCTCCTGCTCGGCTCCTCAGTAAAAACCTGGTATGCATTGCACCTGCTGCCTTCTTATACTCAAGCAGTGATCAGCGCAGCTGGATGCAATAATTGCATACCAATGTGCATTGGCTCGTTTAGTTTACTATCGAAGCGATATCCCATATTCGTCGGTCACCGACGTGGTGTCTCGGTTCCCTCCTTCAGGGAACGAAGGTTACCATACGTTGTTGACTCCGAGATGTGTGGTTACGGTTATCTACTAGCAGAGGCTAACTTGACCATGCCAACCAGTTTAACCCATTAACACACTGATTCCTGTAATTCACATGAACAGTCAGCAGAGGAAGCCATCAGCACAGAGAATAGATACACACTGAAAAAAATGCTAATCTAAAAATTGTATCATCTAAATGATCTGATCTAATTGAGTTTTATTAAACTCAAAAATATATTTTAACATCCAAAATACACAAAATTCCTTCATATTATCAGAAAAAAAGTCATATACTTTGTGCAAGTAAACAATTGTATGGACTCTATAAGGTAACATTTGCAGGTTATCACTTTTTACAGTATAGAATGCATTTGAGCTAGTTGTACCCTGAAAATCATGGTTAATTGGCACATCCTACTATCATTGAGATGATGGTATATAATCCTAACAACATCTTAACACAACTTCTGAATACACCATCTGATCCCATCCATTAGCCTCCTGTAAGAAAAGAGATGCACATCAGTAAGTCAAGAACAGAGCTGATCCTACACAAGCTTAAAACACGGATTCAGAGAGTCCTATAGGTTTCAGCTTCATATCAAAATATAATAATTATTTTCTTGCTCTAGGGTATCACCTTTGTAACATGTTAAAATATATTAAAGTGCAAAACATGTTTTCTTAATTTAAATTTTTTTTTATTCCACATACAAGTCATACAGGTTTGGAAACAATTTGCATTTTTGGCTAGATATTGTACTTTTAAATTGATTGGATATCCCATATATACATTAAGGTTTAAATTAAATTCAGTGTGAATTGCTCCTTTAATATTCCAGGATCAAAGTTTTCAAACCCTATGCAGAAATTCAATAAAGATGAAGAACCTTTTACACTATCATAACCGTTCCTGCCTGTATTACAAGAAATATACCTGTAAAAAATATATAACTTACCATCTAAGAGCAATAAATAAAAACAGAAAAATGCATGAAACACCCGCCACATGTCTGAAAATAATAATCAAAAAGCTCTTCACGTTTCAAAAACCTTCTTCAAAGAGGCGGCGTCTCATTTGCTGATGCTCTTTCACTGACTGTGGGTCGGCTGTTTCAGTCTGAAAAAATATTAAATAGCCTTTCACACACAGACCTTTTTACCTCCACTTTTTATTTAGTCATTAAATACATTTAATTGAAGCACTGAAGAAGAAGAAAACACTTGCCTATACATGATCATTTGCATTTATTTATTTATTTATTTACAGTTACTAACTTGCATTTTGTTCCAAAACAGTGACTGACTTTCTTCTATTAAACAAATGTCATTGCAGTAAAATTCAGTGTTGTTTGGACCCCAGAGCTCTTCAAAACACAGCTTTTGTGTTTCGCAGAAGAAGAACATCACATGAATGACATGAGGGTGAATAAATGATGACAGAAAATATTTTCCTCTAAGTACAGACTTCACACTTGTTGGTGGGCTTGAGATCTGATTGAAGGATGGATTGGGGACTGTTCATGGTTAATTAATAACTGTGTGAAGTTCATCAATTATGAAATGAGTTCAATTCATCTATAAAGCAGTTCTGTTGACAACGGTGATGTTACCATCCAACTTAGTTCAGTTTAATTTAAAAAAATAATAATAAAAATAACTTATCACAAATAATATAAAAAAAATACGGGTGAATTCGGGGAAATCACTGGGAAAAAATGCAGTTAACTTGACTTCACCCCTATATCTGTCATCATTTCATTAGTTGTTAAATGTTATTTTATATATAATTACAGTTTCATTGGTCTGAAAGTCAAATATTTCTAGGATGCTTGAGGTTGAGTAAATCCTGCTGTAATTTTCATTTTTGGGTGAACTCTCCCTTTCATTAGAAAATCACTTTAGATCACCTGAGCTTCACTCTGGTTGTTCACACACTGCTGTTTTCATCATAATGTTCATTTGTGGATGTGACAAAACCACATATTTAACACCCACACTCACACTGAATTCTGCTTTGTACATTTAAGCAGAAAAATAACCAGACGCACTGAGATCAGACCCCTGACGCACTGACCTCATTAAGAGTTCAGCATTTGCCACCAAGGTCTTTAAAAACAGACATCGCAATGCAGTTGTGTAATGTCAAACTGTAATAAGGTTTATTCATGAATAGATTGTTCAATCAGTTAACCACTCAGAGACAATTGAAAAAGTATTCATGATGTTAAGGTTATGATGTTAAACTTTCACACATGTAATGCTCTTCCCCATATCTCACTTACAAATACAGTTCACATCCAGTGAAACCACAGGCTTTAGCTTTAACCATACTGTCAATAATGTAAGAATCCAATCTTATGACTGAAAACAACATTTGATCCTGAGATTCATAAAAACAGAATTAAAAATATGTATCAGTTTTACATGAATAACATCAGGGCTTTATTGTGTCATAAAGAGACAAATAATCAGTGCAGAGAACATTTTTAATATTGCTTGTTCAGTAACAGACAAATCACTTCAACAGCCTTCAAACATTTCGAGTAGAGAATTTAAGTGAGGCAAAAAAGGTAACAGGCAGCATTTATATAGACTCAAATTACATTCAAACAATTTAATAAAAAAAAAAACTAAATTCATCGGTCACATTAAATCACATGAACTGGGTTTGTCAGGTAAGATTGACTCTAAAACTGGAGATATTCAGATGTTACTGAGATTTTGTCAAGTGCTTCATTCCTTGTCCATAAATTAACCACATTACACAGACATAGTTTATACTGATAACTATTGCAGAACATTATTTTCTGTGTTTTAATTTACATTACAACACCTTGCTTCAGAAAATAAAAACGTCGTATGAGTAAATGCATCACATGTAGGCTACTGAAGCACTCACTCCCGAATGCACATAAAAAATTATTACTTGCTGATTACAATATTTAATGTGCAAATTTATAAACAGATTACACCATAATGAAAAATAATTTAGAGAACCTGAGATTATATTCTTGAACTAATATTTTACAAATATTGGAAGGCAGCAATAAATTACAAATATTTAAAAAACATGTTTTTTTATGTCAATGTAGCTTTTTGTCCCACAGGTGATTATCTACCAGCAGAAGGTCAAACCCATTTTAGCATCCTGTAAATCTCACAGAGAGCCAGCAGAGGGAGCCACGAGCACAGCGATTATACAAGCATCCTACAGTACTGAACACGTGACCTTTATGTATTTGTGTACGAGTAAATTACAATCCCTGAAATGTGACATGTGGTCTTTCTTAATAAAGTTTAAAAAAATATATTCTGAAATTCAGTCATGTGTAGCTAGAACCAGTGCATTTGCGGTTTAACTGGGGTTTTGAGCTTTGCTACACTGACATACACCTCAACATGCTCTGCACCAGTAGTAGAGGCATACAGTCTACATGATCATCTTCTCAAAACTACTTCTGAATACACCGTCTGATCGTGTCCGTTAGCCCTCTGTAAGAGAAACACATGAGGAAATCAAGAGACACAGCACAGTAATGATACAACACATGCTTAAAGCACAGTCAGAATATGAAAATGACAATTAATACACAAATAATAACAATCAATGAAAAAAACACACTATGTGAGATGGGGTTATTTTTATTCCCACAAAGACCGTTAAAATAGTTAAAGAAGTGTCTCATAGGATTCAGAGTCTATTCATAGGAGCTTTGTGACGATATAAGCACATACAGAGAAAATGCAGAAATAATGGACAGTCAATTGCAATGATTCCAATAGATTCATTACTCGATCCACAAAAGAAAACAAGCAAGCATAAGCACATTAAGAACCATTAAATCCAGATTTTTAAATACTGTGTATAATGTCTGAATGTTAAAAGATATAACATCATGTATATAAAAAAACTACAGCAGCTTAGCAAGATTTCTACAAGCAAAGAGATTTAGTGCAGACAATTATAGCAAACATATCTTACCGTATCCTGATCTCCATGTTTAATGAATGTTGCTTCAGTATAATCAACCTCCTCCTCATTACTCTGAGCTGTTTGTAATAATAATTTATAAAATAATAAAACAAGTTTAAGAAACCGATATTGTGTTTCCAAGATTTATTTATCTATCTGGTTGTATGTAAAACTTACCCTCTTGTTTGGCTTGTGTGTATTTTCTGCGTCGACAGATCATCATCACAACTACAGCTGGGATCACTAACAGCAGCAAGACCAAGAGAAACACAACTAGAAGAAGAGAAGTCTGGTTGGATTCTGTAATGGTTAAACCACAAACAGTCATTAGATTAATGCAAGGGACAAGTGACATGAACAAAAAAACACAAAAAAAAATAAAAATAATAATACCTATTATTCCACATCGTGCTCAGTGTACTCCGCTAAATTGAATAAAGCAATTTCCCAGCTAAGAAATGTATATTTGAAAAACTCGTGTTGAAGGGTATCGATAACAGCATATTGTTCTTACTTTATTTTTTTACATTCCAAGAAGGTTAATGATAACATTCATCAAGAATAAAATGGATATTCCCAAAATGTATTTCTTAGAATTTGTTCACTAAACCATAACCATAATCTTCAGTAAAGACATCATGAAGACATTCAAAGAACATTGTTCTAAGAATATTCTCTCAAGTTCAACATCATAAGAACACTTATCAGATAATACTAATGTTATATGAATGTTCTAAAAATGTTATTTAAAGAACATTTCATCATAACATTTATCTTACCCTTTACAGAACATTAGTGAAGGTTCCGTGTCAGCTGGGATGCTAATGCTCATACACACTCTGTCCTTGAAGTTTAATTTCTATCATTTATATAGCTAGGAATATAACCTTTCTATAATGTGCTTGGAAACCCAATATTAAGAGCACACACACACCTGAAAAGGTGTGATTAGTCAAAATGCTTAATTTGTGTGAGCCAGTGTAAATACAACTACCTCAATAAAACATTCGACTGATAAACCAGCATGACATTATTAACTGCATCAAACATCCAATTATAGACTCTAAGGGAGTTTTAACACGAGCAGTTATTAGGTGAAAGTGAAAGCAACTCGTCAAAGTAAATGCACCCAGTGTAAAAGTCACAAATACTGTCATACCTGAATTTGGCTGACAATGTTGAGTGACGTCCAGATGTGTGGTCTGGTTTGTGATGGGATTGTTGATCACACAGCTGTAGGTGTTGTTATCCTGATATTCCACCTCCAGAGGTAGAGAGAGACTGATGCTGAGATCAGACACACTGATGCTGGACAATAAACTGTTTCCTTTGTACCAGGAGAGAGTCACAGCACTCACATTCACAGCTGAACACAGCAGCACACATCTGGACACTGATGATGATGATGATGATGATGATGAAAAATGTTGTGAAGAGTCTCTGATAATGACAGGAACGGGCGGAATACCTAAAAAAACATGAAAGAAAAACAGGAACAGTCAATTATTGATAACGATGTCTTTAAGGATTGTCTATCATCACAGATCAATAACAGTGTGCTTCCAGATTTTCAGTTTTGCATTTGATTTAAAAATAAAAACTCTTTCAATATGATTTCTTCAGTTTACTCACCATAGACAGCGACACTGAAGCTCTTGAGTTTAATCTCTCCACTGATGATCTGTAGTTTATAAAGTCCAGAGTGTAATTTGTTGATGTTTGTGATGGTCAGAGATCCTGTCTGCTCATCTATCTTCAGTCTGTCTCTGAATCTCTCATTATTCTCTTTATTATCATATATAGAGATGATCTGTTTATAGATTTCAGCAATACGAGTCTCTGAACTGTGAAATCTAAATGACCACAGTATCTGGTCATCTTTCTTTAGTTCAGTAACATCAGTGTTTAAAGTGACAGAATCTCCCTCCATCACTGATATCACTCTTTCATCTGAATAAACATCAGACACACCTGAAGAAAAGAGTCGGCAAAACAGTCACAGATTATCACCTCAAATATCTTACAGAGTTTATTTGAAAACAAAAATAAAACTCCATTACAATTTCTTTAACGTAAGTATTTACAAGTATGAAAACATAAAACAAAAGAATCACACTTCATTTTTACACAACTGGTTATTACAATAACCAGCATCATAATGAAATGCTGGGATAGGGACAGTTCTCCTAAACTGAAGTTTCTGCCATCATTTACTCACCCTGACTGATTTCCATCTGTGGAGCACAAAAGAGGATATTCTGTGTTTTCTTTGTCAATACAGTGAAAGTCAATTGTTGTTTGGACCTCACTGTTCTTCAGAATATCTTCTTTGTGTTCCGCAGATGAAGAACATGAAAGACATACAGGTGAAGAAATGATGACACTTTTCACTAGTTGTCAAATATGGGTTTATTCTCTTCTGTCCTATACTGTGTTTCCCACTTTTGTGAGTGTTTAAAAAAAAGAGGAAACAGCAAAATACCCTTTTTTGCCGGCTATTCCACATACAAGTCATATAAATTTGGAAACACATGATGGAGAGCAAATGACAATTTTGGGCTAAAAACTAAAGTGATTAAATGGCATAGGCTGTAGATTAAGTTTAATATATTTCGGCAAACTGTAGGCTACATCTTTTAAAGTGCTGTAAACTGCACATTCGATGTATTAAAAAAAAACATTCCTGGGTCTAAGTGTTCAATCCCTAAAGGCGAAAATTAAACGAAGATGACGTTTTAGTTTAACAAGCATCAAACTGTTAGAACATACCGGAGTTTGATTGTATAGTCTATAGGAATAACTGAAGCCATTAAAACATTACTTACCTCCCAAAAGCCACAGACATAAACAGAAAAATGCACGAAACACCATATTCGTCAAAAGCCAGGAGAGTCTGAAAGCATAAACCGAGACATTTCTGAGAATAATATTCAGAGGTCTCATCACATAGAGACGAAATCTAAAAAGGCGGCGTCACTGCTGATGCAGCTCTGTTGATCGTGGGTTGGCAGGTTTAGTCCGAGAAAAATTAACTAGGTAGGACTACCACACGACACAGCCAGACTACTTGCCTCTACTTTTTTCATTTAATAGCCTACGTTTAATGGAGGCGCAGAAAATGCTTGCTTATACACAATCATCATTTGTGTTTGCTGATTGTTTGTTTGTTTTTCGAAGTCCTGCGTTTTATTCCAAGGTTTCTGAGGAAAATAGAGCTGACACATCTTATCAACGCGAACGCCGTTTTTATTACGCGATTAAAGCCAACAAGCGCTTTACAAGCTGCGCACGTGTTTGAAGAAACTAAAGTTAGGAAACAGCATTCCTGCTAGGGTTTCTTGGTGTGCATGTAAACGTTAAGATGAAACATGAGACAGTGTGGCGTGTAAAAAAAAAGACAAGAAAAAATATCAAACATCATCACTAATTTAATATCAGTATTTTAAGAAAATGAAGAGTAGAATATAAAACAGAACAGAGTAGCCTATGTAATAATGTTGTGTACCCAATTTTGTACAATAAAAAATAAGAATAAAGTGTGTGTGTACATTGCATGCTACTACTTGTGAATACCAGCCACCACAAATGCTATTTAAACACAATAAATCATTTTAGATCAAATGACAGAAAGCTGGATATGGAGTGAAAAGTTGCCTAACGAGTTTATTTTCCAAGAGTTTATAAGGAAAACATTCTCTGTGAATTGCAACCTCTTGTCTTTGCATGAAGTGAACATGCCATGCAAATATTTTCTATATTGTGAATGGCACGTTTAGCCACAAACACACTTCACACTTTCAGCCATTTTTTCACATACGAGTGGTAAATGATTTAACACTGAGATATTTTTCTGCAGCTTTACTCCTCTTTGCTATAATCATGACATCCTGAAATCTATAGTGATGCTTAAAATCATGAGACGCAGATTAAAGTTAGCCTTAATCACGTACCTCATGATGTGTCTGAGTTTTCTCCTTAATCATTTTGAGAGAAGACAACTAGATATCAATCAATTATATATATATATATATATATATATATATATATATATATATATATATATATATATATATATATATATATATATATATAGACCTTTTGTTTATAAAAAATTCAATTTGTTGAATTTCTTGTTTAAGGTTAATGTAAGTGAATTCACAGTGCCTGTAAAAAGTCTTCATACCCCTTCATTTTATTTCACATATTGTTATGGTGCATTGTTAGGTTAAACTGCTTGAAATCCCCCTATGGTTTTTCTTTTTTTTTGTGCCATTCTTCTCTTTAGATCATCTCAAGCTCTGTCAGCTTGGTTGGGGACCATCGGTGGACAGACATTTATAGGTTTCTCCAAAGATGTCTGATTGGTTCCAAGTCCCAGCTCTGGCTGGGTCACTCGAGGACATTCAGAGTCGATACTAAGCCACTGCTGCATAGTCTTGGCTGTGTGCGTAGGGTGATTGTCATGTTGGAAGGTGAACATTCAGTCCAGTCTGAGGTTCTGAGCGCTCTGAACCAGGTTTTCATTAAAGAAATCTCTGTATTTATCTTCATTCAGCTTTCTGTCTTCTCTGATCACTTCCCCAGTCCCTACCTCTGAGAAACACCTCACTGCATGATGCTGTCGCCTTCATGCTTCACCGTTAGGATGTTATAATGACGGTGATAAACGTGCTTCGTTTCCCTCAGACATAAACAAGGAGTTGAGGTTCATCAGACCAGAGATTTTTTTTTTTGTAGTCTGAGAGTTATTCAGGTGTATTTTTGTAAATAAAAAATTAAATTTACTGAGGAGAAGCTTGAGTTTGGTCAGGTTGCTGTCGAGCCCAGATTGGTGGAGTGTCGCAGTGATATTTGTCCTGTAAGTTTCTCCCATCTCCATTTAAGATCACGGAGCTCAACCAAAGTGAACACCAGTGTCTTGATCAGTTTGGCCAGGAGGCTAGATCTAGGAAGAGTCCTGATTGTTTCAGACATCATCCATTAAGGATTATGGAGGCCAAAAGCTCCTGTGAACCTTCAACAGAGCAGAATTTAATTGTAGACTTCTTTAGATCTGTCTCAACACAATCCAGTCTCTCAGGTGTGCAGGCTATTCCTTTAACCTCATGGCTTAGTTTTTGCTCTGACATCCATTTCAGCTGTTAAACTTTATATAGACAGGTGTGTGTGCGCCTTTCCAAATCATGTCCAATCATCTGAATTTGCCAAAAGTTAACTCCAGTCAGAATATAGAAACATCTCAAAGATGATGAAGTGAAACTGGAATGCTCCTGATCTAAATTTCAAGCAAAGGGTATGAAGTCTTGTGCAAAGTCATTTTTGCAGTGTTTACTTTTTATTAGATTTGCGAAGTTGTAAAAAATCTGTTTTTTTGCTTTGCCATTAGTGAGTGGGCTGTAGATTTATGTGGGGGGAAAAGTGGAAATAAAATGAAATAAATTGAAATGTGGAAATAAATTAAGGGGTGTGTAACTGGTATTTGGCACTTTAATGCAGGCTTGAACAAAATTAAATATTTTTAGTTAATTCTGCATGCACCCTGAGGCTGAGCATCATGACCTACAAAACTGATTTGGTCTCAGATGATGAAGGTGCAAAGTTAAGGGACAAGATGCCCTTCACCTAAACCACCAACCCACCCACACACACGTAAGCGCTCGCAACACACCTACCACACGCAAATCAACAGACTTCAGCCAGTAGCCTTCATACACCACAACACATCTTGCTTTTGCTCATAAACGGAGCTGGAAAGTGTGTCACAGTGCATGAATAACCTCATGTGCTTTCCAAAACAAAACAAAAACTCAGAACTCAGGTTCTGCGCAGAATTGCACAAATGCAACGCGTTATACATAAATGCAATGAAAACTGTCCAACTTTCCAAATGGTACTTTCCATAAAAGATATGAGATGATTTGCATTTTCAAAGCTTTGCATAACATCTATTATGAACTTTATTTGCATGCAGGTGTGTGTTGGAAGAAACTCGGTATAAATTAGAAGGCCTATTACTCCTGCTGCATGGTCTCTTTGAAAATATAAATCTACAGCAAATGTTTTAAATGTTTATCACATTATTACTGGACTAATGTCAGAGAAAAGCAATACCAGTAACTGGCTCCATGCTGATATAAACAGATAAACTATTTTGTCCACATGACTATACATTCTTAACTGTTTACAGTAAATAGTGCAGTGTCTAATTCTGATGCAGCATTTTTTCCATGAAGCTGAGTTTTTACTGCATATAAATCTTTTGTGCTGACACACTTAGATAAAGCATCATAAAACTCAGTTCATCTTTAGGCCATGACAGTCTGATTATGGAGAGACAACACACTCCATGTAATACTGACATTTGAATGTAGTCTGACACATCAACAGTGATGTTAGATAATAGCTGAAAATCTTTCTCACTACCATCTCTGTATATTTTTATTTTTGTCTTCTGCCTGTATACTCATTCTTAGTTCTATATTTTTTTTAATAATGAAGCTTAGGTACTTTCTGAGGTCTATATGTATACAAAATAACAAAGACATCTAAATTATATGATACCTTATTCTTAGTGAATGTGAATAAGTATTGCTTTTCTTTGTGAGAATGGAAAACCCATGTCTGTGGGTTGTGAGAATGTTTGCATCTCCCCTTTCACTTGTTTACACCCCACATCCGCTGAAACAAACTCTTTTTAACAACTCTGGTCAAGCCATGTCACATCTGTCAATAAAATAAGAACAATGGCATCACATAATTGAGTCATAAATGTAATTTAAAGTTACAACACAACTTTAACCCTGCTGACACCAAAGGCATAAAATTGAGGGGGAATTTTGGTTTTAAATTTAAAAGATAAATTACTTATATTTCACACACGTTTAGATCTTGCACTGAAGCTTAAACTCTCAAATCAAAATGAGTAAAAATAAATTAATTATTAAAGTCTTAGAAGTGGTATTTTATTGTTCACATTTTATTCAAACTCCATCTGGCATCTCACAACCCATCTCTTTTTCCTCTTTCATTTTTTATTAAATCGAACACAATAGAAATGGTCTGTGTCTGTGTCTGTGTACAGTACAAACAGATGGTCTGTGGGGGCAGGGTACTTCCCAGAACGTCTAAAATTACAGTTCAAATAAGCATCATACACAAGAGACCAAAGTACTCTTCATATAATGTCAGATAGGTGCTTAGGGACGTATTACAGTCCTTGTTAAGGGAGGAAACATTATTTAAATTTAAACAAAATAAAACAAATCTGTGAGAGACAGACGATGCTCCTACAGTCTAGTTTCATTCTTGTATTTTAATATGCAATGAGGAAATGTTGTTTATTCACATATTATTTATTGTTTAATTATTATGTATTGTTTATGATTTGTTATTATTTAGTCATAAGAAATTCTTTACAATGTACAAAAAATAAAAAGTACAGTAAGCATCCCAACCACTCACTCTCTCTAATACAAACTGGTAAAACTACTTTCATAAAAATAAAAAAAAAATCTATTCATGATCATGTGACAGAGAGTGACCAATGTTATTGCTCCGATTGACCATAAGGGCAGAAAAAAATCTTCACATTGTTATTTTAATTGGGTGGTATATTTGAATGGAAATAATAATAATTGTACATATTAAGTAGATTTTAATCATAATGGAAAATAGAATCCCACAACCAAATCCCACTGTTCTTAATTTTATTTGAGGAGTCTACATATTAATGCCATCCTTCAGTGAAATAAGGGGAAATAGCCTATTTCAAATTCCCACCTGGACTAATTGAATGAATTATGGCTAGTCATAAAATACAGCTTACAAGGTGAGATAAGCAGCAGATAATCAGCTGTTTACAGTGATTGGCATGATTATACGACAATGCATCTTCCAAAAATTAGTTTCAATCTCCATTGAAAATCATCTGTGTGACATCATTGGTTTCATCATTGGGCAGGTGTGTGATGTCACAAAATGATGTACAATGGTCCATGTGACATCAGTGGTCATGTCACTTACTATGTTTCTGGGCCTTGACCGTGCTGGTAGCCTTTCTGGTAGATTTGAAAACATCTCCCCCTGCTGTCTTTTTATGTCTCGTCTTACTGAACTTAACTAGTAGATGTGATGTTATAACTTCTGCAGCAACAGCAGCCAGCCACGCCCACCAGAGCAAAGACACCCAATTGGATCACAGATTCAGACAACAGAGGCTTGGGGAGATATGGTATAATCTAAAAAGTATAGTAGAATGTGTAAGTGGCGACGAAGGAGGGACATTTGTGACCCTGGACCACAACAACCTGTCATAGCCTGAGTAGCATGGGTATATTTTTAGAAATAGACAACAGTATGGGTCAAAATTGATTTTTCTTAAATGCCAAAAATCAGATTATTAAGAAAGCATGTTCCATGAAATTATTTGGTAAATTACCTACCGTAAATATATCAAAATGTAATTTTTGATTGATAAGAACTTCATTTGGACAACTTTAAAGATGATTTTCTCAATAATTACTTTTTTACAATATAGAAATGATTGTATATTGGCAAGATATTTTCAGATCCTAACAAACAATACGTCAATGGAAAGCTTATTTATCCAGCTTCCAGATTATACATCTCAATTTAAAGGGGAAAAATGACCTTCATGACTGATTTTATGGACAAGGATCACATTTGTCTTTAATTCGAGGACTGTAAGGACGAATAATTCATGAGTACTAAGGTGAAGTGAAAACAGCAGGTGGCAGTAAAGCAGCGTTATGAATGCCAGCTGCCGTAAAACACCAAAGAAGAAGATTATGTCACTGTTTACAAAATTCACATTTTTGTTATTTTCAAGGAAATGATAACGGTACATTTTACTTGCGCTTTGAAACCCTTTTTCAAAAGCTTGCATTTTTTAGGCTCCCAAAACGCCGACCGCTGTTTTTTTAGGCTCCCAAAACGCAGACAAAGCGCATTTGTCCGTTTTTAGTTGCAGACGTCGCTGAATCTGACCCACAGTAAAGTGAGTCAACGGTGTTTTTAATATGCACTGATTTATAACAGTATTGGTCTTATTACCGTGATTTTAGTGTCTTTTCTGGTGACTGAAATAAACATTAGCTTAGCGGCCGTGTAAGGAAGAAGCTAATGTGAAAATCACTGAAACATTAGCGGATTTGACTGTTTTTCTAGGTTGGTGTGGATTGTCGTTTCGATGTTTTGACGCAATTATGTCAAAGTAGAAATGATATCCATGACATAATATGACATATGACATCATTTTCCTGACTCAAATAATCTGTCTTTACCGCAAACACTTAATGCAGTCAGCCTTCTTCAGATTATCATAAGGCTTGATTTAGGATCATCTGTTATTTCAGAGCAGTATTTTCCCTTTATGCCAATGTCTTAAGATCACCTTTAAACTGCCACTTAAAGGCACAGTATGTAAGATTTTTTCAATTAAAATATCCTAAAATCATGAGAACAGTGTTATATATTTTGTTGACGTGTGGATTTACATTATCTCAAATGTTTCCATGAATGTTTTGAGATTGTTTATTTTAAAATATTGCCTTGTTGTTCTATTTCATTTTAAATAAAGAGCCATTTCTATCCATAGGGGGAAAAAAAGTTGATAATATATTTTTTTTAAATGCAATGACTTCATTCAATTGAAATATGCACTTTCACATGTACATATGCTGCTGTGTGTTAGTTATTTAATTGTGGTTAATGAAACAGAACTGAACTCCCTGATAATACTTATTAAAAGGGAGTGTCATAAAAGCCTCTTCATGTCAAAAATAATAATGTTAAGATTATTCCTCAGACAAAAGATACATACTTAAAATATTTACATTTGTTTTAACACAAAGTAAATAGCCAAACATTAAATTTTGTTAGTTGGATAGAAAAACACAAAAGACATGCTTAGTGTGTGAATTAAACATTTATTTGATTACTGATATGTTTTTGATTTTGGCAGATTTGCTCCCCCAACCAAACAGCAATCACCTTTAGTGAAGCTCCTCCCACTTTATTAAAGAAAGTCGAAAACATGACTGATCCAGATCCCTGCAGAATAAAACAGGAAGACACTGAAGAAAAAATAGGTTGGTGTATATTCTTGCTTCTTCACTAAGGTTATAAAACTTGAAGCAGTTCATTAGATTCAGTGGTTGCAGGTAGAAAAGTCATAAAGCGTTGAAATGACATCTAAATCTGCAGTACAGAAAATGCATGAATTTACAATTTACAGTGGAACATTGTTTTGTTGATTACATTGAGTTGAGGCTGAGTTATTCAGCAGATTCAGCATGGATGAATAGGATGGATTGAGATGTACAGGATTTTTTTTTTAATCCGAGCATATTTCACTAACGCCATTGAAACTCACCTCTCCTAAATGAAAATAAATACTGTTAAAATATAGATAAAAATGAAATTCAATTTTATATATATATATATATAGATATAAAAAAATTTTTTGCACCAATAAAAGTCTTCTAAAACACATGCTTATCATTGTTTCTCAGTATACCATAGAAACGTGGAAAAGTAATTTACAAATACTGAAGCAGCAAACTTTGCAAAACACAAATTTTGTCATTGGTAAAATTCAACTGGTTGTAATTGTAAAAGTGGCGTATCAGTCTTTGCCAGCACAAATGGTCATGGTCCAAATCGAATGAAAGAACTGTCAGACAACCTCCAAGTGCAAAATGTAGATCTTTCATCATCTACCCTGAATAATATTGTGAAAAGATTCAAGTGTCCTGCTTATGTAGGTCAAACAAGACACCTCGGTGCCTGACTTTTGAGCTAACATAGACGTTCCATGAGAAACTTTCATGCTGCTTTGTTAGTTATAGCTACATGGGCTCAGGGGTAATGTGGAAAACTAGTGTCACTTAATGTCTGCTGGCGTGGAAATCAAACGAACAAGGAGGATTTAAATCAAAAGAGTATTTTAATAATCACGGGAGGAAAGGGTACATCTAACACAAATCATCAACTATCCTTTCAGCAGCTTTGAATTGAGTTTATTTGAGATGGGTTTTGCCCCCACACAATGTTGTGTGCTGTGGTCTATCGGCCCCCCAAGTACAATAAGGACTTTTTAAATGATTTTTCTGATTTTCTGGCTGAAATCATGCCTAAATATGATCGTGTTCTTATTGTTGGGGATTTTAATGTTCATGTGTGTTCTCCTGATAAGCCAGTGGCAAAGGGTTTTTTAAACCTCATTGATTCTTTTAATCTTGTGCAATCTGTTTCTGGACCCACACAAGAACATGGACACACACTTGATCTTTTTTTATCATATGATTTGCCTGTTCTTAATCTAGAGATATGTAACGCAGTGTTTTCTGACCATATGCCTGTATTATTTGAGACTGCTCTTGCCTGTCATACAGGTAAACCTCGCGCTGCTGCACGGCACTGTCCCATGATTAACCCTTCCACTGCTGTTCAGTTCTCGGTTGCGTTCAGTCAGAACTCCATCACTCCCGAGTCTGTATTGCATACAGATGAGCTTTGCTCATGGTTTCACTCCACCTGCCAAACTGTTTTAGACACTGTGGCTCCATTAAAATCCAGGCAGCCTAAAACTAAATCTGAGCCCTGGCTAAATGACATGACTCATGCTGCCAGACGTGAGTGCCGTAGAGCTGAGCGCAAGTGGAAGAAGGACAAACTGCAGGTGTCTCTTCAAATGTTAAGGGATTGCTGGCGTCATTACCAGGAAACTGTGAAAGATGCCAAAAGAAAATATTTCTCAGATATTATTCTGGCAAATTGTCACAAGCCTTGTGTTTTGTTTAACACCATTGACTCACTTTTAAATGCCCCGCAGAATGCTTGTATGGAGGCATCCCCTGTTATGTGTGAAAACTTCCTTTGCTTTTTTATTGATAAGGCCACTTCTATTAGGTCTCAAATTGTACCTTCAGCTTCAGACCCTTCAATCTCTGTCCCCTGCTCGGGTGTCTTTGATCATTTTGAGCTGGTGACTTTTTTTGGTTTTTTTGGAGCTGGTTGTTGGTCATTTGAAGCCCTTGGGTTCTCCAAATGATGCTGTCCCCCCTCGACTATTTAAGGAGGTTTTCTCCACTGTAGGACCATCTGTTGTAGCAGTTATAAATAGTAGTCTGACCTCGGGTGTGGTCCCTGAAATTTTAATACATGCAGTAGTTCAACCTCTGATTAAAAAACCTGCTCTAGATCCATCAGTTCTTGCTAATTTCAGGCCTATTTCCAAATTGCCTTTCCTTTCAAAAATCTTGGAGAAGATTGTGTACAGTCAATTATTGGCCTTTTTGGAAGAACATAATATACTAGAGGTTTTCCAGTCTGGTTTTAAGACCTTGCATAGCACCGAAACTGCTCTTTTAAGAGTTTTTAATGATATCTTTTTAGCTACTGACTCTGGTGACTGTGTTATACTTGTGCTTTTAGATCTAACTGCTGCATTTGACAGTGGATCATGAGATATTGATTTCACGTTTAAGGCAGCGGGTGGGCATCAGTGGCATAGCACTGAAGTGGTTTAGCTCATACTTAGTGGATCAAACTTTTTGTGTTAGCTTAGGTGACTCTGTATCCTCCTCTGCTCCTCTCTTGTGTGGGGTCCCACAGGGCTCAGCCCTCGGCCCTCTGCTTTTCTCTCTGTATTTGCTTCCACTTGGTTCCATACTTAGAAAGTATGGCATTTCATTCCACTGTTATGCAGATGACAGTCAGATTTATGTCCCTCTTAAAAAAAAAATTATAACTCTGTTGGACAACTACTCAATTGTCTCGACGACATAAAGGCCTGGATGGCTCTGAACTTTTTAAATTTTAATGATAAAAAAACAGAAGTGATGGTTTTTGGAGGCACCACTGGGACCCCACCTGTAGATCTGGGCTCCTTAGCACCCTATATTAAACCTAGTATCACAAACCTAGGAGTTAAAGTGGACCCTGGGCTTTAAATTTGACAGTCAGATCAAAGATGTTGTCAAATCAAGCTTCTTTCATTTAAGGCAGCTGGCCAAAATAAAGCCAATTCTGTCAAGAAAACATTTTGAAACTGTAATCCACGCCTTTGTAACTACACGGCTGGACTACTGTAATTCACTATATGTGGGGTTTAGTGGGTCCTCCATCACCCATCGCCAGATGATACAAAATGCAGCAACACGTCTATTAACGGGCACACGTAAACATGATCACATTTCCCCTATTTTAGCTTCATTCAATTTTAGCTCAATTTTCATTCAATTTTCATTCAATTTCAATTTCATCCTATTTTAGCTGCCTATTCAATTTAGGATCCATTTTAAAATTCTGTTATTTGCTTGTTACTGGCTGCCTATTCAATTTAGGATCCATTTTAAAATTCTTTTATTTGCTTTAAATCACTAAATGATCTTGCTCCGCCATACCTCTCTGAGCTTCTACACTCTTATAAACCCGTTCCCTCTCTCAGATCAGATGATCAGCTGCTCCTGACTGTGCCTAAAACTAAGCGTAAGCTCAGAGAGGACCGTGCCTTTGCTGTGTCTGCCCCTAAACTATGGAATGATCTGCCTTTGCATGTTAAGCAGGCCTCTTCTTTATCTGTTTTTAAAACCCTTCTTAAAACCCATCTTTTCTCTTTGGCTTTTGACACCTAGTTTTTGACACCTAAGATGTCGACTTTATTTACTTGATTCAATTTTTTACTTTGAATGCTTTTATTGTGTGGTTATAAATGGTACATGTTTATTTGATCTATTTTTTATTTATTTTTTTAATTTATTTTTTTCTGTACAGCACTTTGGTCAACTTTGGTTGTTGTAAAGTGCTTAACAAATAAAGTTGGTATGGGTATGGTATCCGAACTTCAGGACATAATGGCAGGATACATAACATATAACATCAATCGCGGACAAGGAGGAACTAAACAGACAGGGTATTTAAACACAAGGAAAGTAATCAGGGGAATGGAAAACAATTAGCAAAATGAGGAACGGGACATGACCAAAATAAGGAAACACAAAAGGAACAGAAAGTCCATGATCGTGAAAGTTTGCCCCCTCCCGGAACGGTGTGTCCTCGCACCGAAAGAGATATTCCAGCGGAAGGAGGGTGGGGGTTCTGGAGGCGGGCGTGGGACAGGCAGTGGAGAGGAAGCATGGAGCATGGAACCAGTGGACGGAGGGAGGAGCCAGGGAGGAGCCCGGAGCAAGAGAAGCCAGATGGTCATCCAGAGACCAGCCAGGATGCTGACCCATGATGTTGTCAACGGCGGGAGGAGCCATGGTGGAAGAGGAGCCGACAACACCAGGGGTTCGACTGACGGAGACTGTGCCGGTGGATGAGGAGCCCAGGTTGGAGCCAAGCAGACGGAGAGCCAGGGTGAAGCAGAGGATCCGGAGCAGAAGGCTCAGGTGACCAAGGAAGAACCAGCGGAGACACAGGAGATTCAGGGCTGGGGGGAACCAGCGGAGACACAGGAGATTCAGGGCTGGGGGGAACCAGCGGAGAAACAGGAGATTCAGGGCTGGGGGGAACCAGCAGAGACACAGGAGATTCAGGGCTGGGGGGAACCAGCGGAGACACAGGAGATTCAGGGCTGGGGGGAACCAGCGGAGACACAGGAGATTCAGGGCTGGGTGGAACCAGCGGAGAAACAGGAGATTCAGGGCTGGACTGAACTAGCAGAAATGGAGCAGAAGAGCTGACTGGTCTAGGAGGAGGCGGGAGAGGGAGGCTGGGAGGGAACACAGGAGGATCATGGCTGGACAGAACCAGTGGAGAAACAAGAGATTTAGGGCTGTGCGGAACCAGCAGAGGCACAGGAGATTCAGGGCTGGGCGGAACCAGCGGAGACAATGGAGACTTGGGTAATACCTCACTGAACCAGTCTATAAGGTCCATTTGAAAAATTTCCATTAATTCCTCTAAATAATTTTCGGAAACCAGTTTTAGTTCACCCTCAGTCGCAGGAGTGTGGGCAGGTCTCTCCTCCATGCCCTCGATGCTTACCAGCATATGCTCAATGTAGTAATTATAAGGGCAGCTGAATTCTGGACCAGTTGAAGTTTATGAAGGAGTTTGTTAGGCAGACCAAAAAGAAGAGAGTTAAAGTAATAAATGTGCAAGGTAACTAAAGCATGTATGTATAAAGCTGATGTTCCGTAAATGAAGATACGCAGACCGAGTAATGCTGTTCACATGCTTTTTAAAAGATAATGTACTATTTAGGACCACTCCCACTGACCACTTTTAACCTGAGTAGATGGGGAGATTACAGAGTTATCAACAGAAAGTGAAATGCCATCTTATGTCTCAAAGGTCACACATATTCAATCGAGGTTTCTTGTCCGATACAGACTCTCTGGATTCCCTGAATCTTTTTGCAATATTATTCATGGTAGATGGTGAAAAACCTGAATTATTTGCGATTTTGCATTTACAGGTGTTTCTCAATAATGGAATGTTGAGGAAAAGTTAATCTATTTCAGTAATTCAACTCAAATTGTGAAATTCATGTATTAAATAAATTCAGTCCACACAGACTGAAGTAGTTTAAGTCTTTGGTACTTTTAACTGTGATGATTTTGGCTCAGATTTAACACCCCACCGACCTAATCTCAACAAATTAGAATACTTCATAAAAGCAAAAAAAATAAAATAAACATTTAGTGAATTGTTGGCCTTCTGGAAAGTATATTAATTTACTGTACATGTACTCAATAATTGGTAGGGGCTCCTTTTGCTTTAATTACTGCCTTCATTCAGTGTGGCATGGAGGTGATCAGTTTGTGGCACTGCTGAGGTGGTACAGTATGGAAGCCCAGGTTTCATTGACAGTGGCCTTCCGGTCATCTCCATTTTTTGTTCTCATTTCTCATTTTCCTCTTGACAATACCCCACAGATTCTCTATGGGGTTCAGGTCTGATGAGTTTGCTGGCCAGTCAAATACACCAACACCATGGTCGTTTAACCAACTTTTGATGATTTTGGCAGTGTGGGCAGGTGACAAATCCTGCTGGAAAATGAAATCAGCATCTTCAAAAAGCTGGTCAGCAGAAGGAAGCATGAAGTGCTCCAAGATTTCTTTTTAAAAGGGTGCAGTGACTTTGGTTTCCAAAAAACACAACGGACAAACACAAGCAGATGACATTGCTCCCCAAATCATCACAGACTGAGGAAACTTAACACTGGACTTCAAGCACCTTGGGCTTTGCGCTTCTCCACCCTTCCTCCAGACTCTAGGATCTTGGTCTCCAAGTTAAATACAAAACTTGCTCTCATCTGAAAAGAGGACTTTGGATCACTGGGCAACAGTCCCAGTTCTTCTTCTTCTCAGCCCAGGTAAGATGCCTCTGATGTTATCTGTGGTTCAAGAGTGGCTTAACAAGAGGAATACGACAACTGTGTGTTGGCTCTTGATGCATTGAACCCAGCCTCAGTCCATTCCTTGTGAAGTTCTCTAAAATTCTTGAATCCAGTTTGCTTGACAATCCTCATAAGGCTGGGGTTCTCTCGGTTGGTTGTATTCTAATTTGTTCAGATCGTGAATTGGTGGGTTTTTGTAATTAAAAGACTTAACCAAAAACTTAGACTACTTCAGTCTGTGTGCATTGAATTTATTTAATACACAAGTTTCACAATTTGAGTTGAATTACTGAAATAAATGAACTTTTCCTCTACATTCTAATTTATTGAGAAGCACCTGTAGAAATTTATATTTTTTTTATTTGTCTGACAATTCACTCATGGAATCTGCCACAAATTAATGAACCATTTTTGCTTGCAAAGACTGAGATCCCACTTTATACCAAATCAAAATCCCCTCACTTATTACCAATTCACCTGCTTATTGTGTACTGTTTCAAAACAGTTTTACTTGGATATTCTACATTTCAGTTTTAGTATGCCTCTTGTCCCAACTTTCTTGTGTGTGTTGCAGCCATCAAAACTTGTTTGTTTAAAATACATTTAAGTTGGCCAGTGTAAACATTGGACATCTGTTCTTAGTACTTTTTTATTAAAGGTTAAAGAGAATTAACAAATCACATATTATTGGTTTTACTGCATTTTACAGAACATGCCAACTTTTTATGATTTGGGGTTTTATTTGGTTCATAATTTATGCAATCATATTACTAAAATTTTGAACATGTTGAAATCCTGACTGGTAAAATGTAGCTAATCAACCGTGCAGTTTGTGCCTGTAATATAAAAAAAAAAAAAAAATATATATATATATATATATATATATATATATATATATATATATATATATATATATATATATATATTGGATATTAAATGTATACATTTTTTATATTTTCTACTATTATGGCAGGGTTAAAATGTCCTTTTAACATGTCCCTTTCCTGTTTTTCCCTTTAATGGTTTTATTTTATGCTTCTCTGGAAATATTTTAAAGTTTTTTTTCAAATTCATTTTAGACCTGAAAGAAGAGAACAAGGAGATTGAAGAACTGACTGAAGTAGAAGAGAAACATCATGTAAAAACTGAAGAAACATCCTCAAGTCTCTCATTGAAAAGAAGAGATGAAATATATTTCACTTGCCCTCAGTGTGGAAAGAGTTTCTCATGCAAGAAAAATCTTGATGTTCACATAAAATGTCATGTTGATGGATTTTCAGATAACATGAAAGACCACCTGAAAATTTATACAAGGGAGAAGAAGCCTTATGTATGTAATTTATGTGGAAATAGTTTTAGTCAGATGAATGCATTTAAAATGCACCAGATAAGACACAGTGATTTGAAAAATCATATCTGCTCTGAGTGTGGGAAGACTTTTTTTACATATGGTGCAATGAAATTGCACCTGATAGTTCACACTACAGAAAAACCTTACAAGTGTTCTTACTGTGAGAAGAGATTCAAACGGTCAATATATGTGAAAAGGCATGAGAGAATCCACACTGGAGAGAAGCCGTACACGTGTGATCAGTGTGGGAAGAGCTTCAGACTAAAAGGAATCCTTAACGATCACATGAAAATCCACACAGGAGAGAGGTCTCACACTTGTGCTCAATGTGGAAAAAGTTTTGCACAAAAAGGAAATCTTAATGAACACGTGAAAATCCACACAGGACTGAAGCCACACACATGCGATCAATGTGGGAAGAGTTTCAGACTAAAAGGAATCCTTAATGATCACATGAATATCCACACTGGAGAGAAGCCGCATACATGTGATCAGTGCGGAAAGACTTTCACACAAAAGGCAAACATTAGCAAACACATGAAAGTGCACACTGGAGAGAAGCTGCACACATGTGATCAGTGTGGGAAGAGTTTTTCACAAAAAGGAAACCTTAAAAAACACAGGAAAAGCCATATTGGGGAGAAGCCGCAGACATATGATCAGTGCGGGAAGAGTTTGATTTGTAAAATAAATCTGCATACTCATTCTGAAGAAAGACGATATAACTCTGACCAGTGCAGTACAAAAAATGTCAGGGCAGATTTCCTGAAGGACCACCTGAAAGTTCAATCTAAAGAGAAGCCTTACGTATGTGATTTATGTGGAAAGAGTTTTAGTCAGATGGGTGCATTAAAGATACATCAGAAAAGACACAGTGATGTGAAGAATCATTCTTTTGGGAAGTCTTTTTTTACAGATAGTGACCTGACAGTGCACCAGACAGTTCACACTACAGAAACACCTTACAAGTGTTTACACTGTGACAAGAGATTCAAACGGTCAGAATATCTGAGAATACACGAGATGATCCACACTGGAGAGAAACCACACACATGTGAACAATGTGGGAAGAGCTTCAGACTAAAAGGAAATCTTAACAAACACATGAAAATCCACACTGGAGAGAAGCTGCACACATGTGATCAGTGTGGGAAGAGTTTTGGACGAAATGGAAATCTTAACAAACACATGAAAATCCATACTGGAGAGAAGCCGTACAAATGTGATCAATGTGGGAAGAGTTTTACACAAAAAGATTTCCTAAATGTTCACATGACAATCCACACTGGAGAGAAGCCGTACACATGTGATCAGTGTGGGAAGAGTTTCAGAATATCAAGTGTTTTTAAAATGCATCTGCGTACTCATTCTAGTAAAAGACTTTATAACTGTGACCAGTGTGGTAAACATTTCTTTAGGGCAAGTGCCCTAAATAGGCATCTGAAAGTTCATACAAAGGAGAAGCCTCATCTGTGTTCTTTGTGTGGAAAGAGTTTTAGTGAACGGGACGCTTTAAAAATACACCAGAAAAGACACAGCGGTGTGAAGGATCATATTTGCTCTGAGTGTGGGAAGGCTTTTTTTACAGATGCTGAAGTGAAAATGCACCAGAGAATTCACACTACAGAAACAGCTTACAAGTGTTCACACTGTGACAAGAGATTCAAACGGTCCGTATATCTTAAAGTACATGAGAGGATCCACACTGGAGAGAAGCCGTATCACTGCCATTCATGTGAAAAAAGTTTCACTCAATTATCTTCTCTAAACTGTCATAAAAAAAAGATGCACATCTGAAATTACAATAAGTAGTTTGTGACTTTTTAAGAAACTTTGAGTAAACTGAATTGATCTTTAAGTTTTATTTCTTTCTCAAATGTTATCATTACACCAGTTTTGCTTAGGACTAAAAAAGAAAAACAAAAGGGCATCTATTTCAGAGACGAAACTATTAATCTACAAACTCATTACTTGTTTAAAATTAGAAAAACAATTCGATTATTTAATACAAATAAATATTTTATATATTCATCAATAAAATGGATTTCATAGGGCCCTAGTAATCCTGTCTGCTACATCATGAAGCTGTAACAGGAAAGGAGACAGCAAGCTGTGGCAAAGATCTAAATGTAGGAGAACTTTGATAAAGATGCAGGGAAACCATACAGTTGTGAGAACTCCTAATACCAAACAATGACTGACAAACACAAGAGAAACACAAGGCTATGTACACACGGGGAAATGTGCATTCTAACAACCTTATTCCCCAAATTATGTGTCAGTTGATCCTATTTCATTTCAAAATGCAAGACAACTCTAACTGCCCATGATGCAAACCAACACTTAATATACTGTGGTAATAGAAAGTATAAAGATAAAGAATAAAGACTTTTATTATAAATTGTTTTCACTCAATTTGATTTTTAACGGCATTTTTATGTTGTAATTTTTTTGTGTGGAAAATTACCTATAATGTATAATAATAATTACAAATTGTTTTTTTTTACGTACTGTTAAAAAAAAAAAAAAGATAGCCTGAATGCACTGTAAGTTGCTTTGGATAAAAGCGTCTGCGAAATGCATACATGTACTTTTGGAAATGTATCTTATCTGCAGATCAAATTAAGCTAATCATTTAAAGTTTTAGGCTGGTGTAATTGTTTAATTGATGTTTGTCACTAAGCAACAGGCATGTAAGATGACGTACAGCGCTGAGCTGGGTTTGAATGATATAAATGCATTCATAATTGAATCTTCCCATAATTAACCACACCTAATATATATATATATATATCATTTCTATGACCTGCAGCAGCTGTCTTGAAGACAAGAAATAATGGTCCAGAAAGAAAGTGGTTTGGAAACAGAAAAGAGGATGTATTAATCTCAAGAATGCGTATCGGACATTGTTCATTAAATCAGTCTCTGCATAGGATAGGGAAACTTGAAACCATAAATTATAACCAATGTGTCAAGCAGAAATAACACTGATGCGTATGAAAGAGTAAGATTTCAATTTAGCTCTTTTGGGAATGAATAAATAATTTGTCACTCTAGGTTCTTGTTAGGAGCCAAAAAAATCTAATATTCATAATGAATTCTTTATTTATTTGAAAGAAACAGAACTGATTAATAGAATAGATTTTTTTTTTCGTTGGTTCAAACTTCAGACTCCTTTCCAGTAGATGGCGGGAATGCACCTTTAAGTTGGTCAGCCAACCGCCATCAAACTCCAGAAGAAAAAGAAAACGGAGAGCAGTAGTGCCATCACACAGCTTTGAGTCTTCTGAGATGAGGTAATTCGAATATTTATAGTTATACAAACACAGATAGTTAAAGCAACGATTTACAGGCTCATTCCTGTGTTCTTTTAATCTGGTACATTTCTATTTGTGCGTCTTTTCTGGCGTTTCTTAACTGAAACAAACATTTAGCCCAGCAGTGACGGGTTGCTAACCATTCTGAATAATACTGAATTGTCCCATAATTAAGACATAAGTTTGTCCCTCATACACAGGCATACGCCGTATGACCGCCCAGACCACACGAAAAGCAAACTCTAAATTTTAAAATAAATTGTTTTTGAATAAATCATTGTTTGTTTTGCTAACGTTTGCTGAAGGCTTTAAGACCCAGAAGAATCCTCAGCCGGCTGCGCGCCCCCGCGTCACTGCTCTTGCTATATTGTGATAAAAAATAAAAAAGAGAACCTTTCCTACGTTACTACTACACAACTGGTGCATATTCTTTTTAGAATAAAATCTATTATTATTGCATTCAATTATACATACACGTGATTGTCTAAAAACCAATCTATTCACAAGCAGACAATGGAATGACATGTGCTGTGAGGTACAGTACAGATATTTGTCCTTTATTTTCAATGATGTGAGGAACTATTGTTAAATTAATCAAATCTGAGTGACTTTCTATGTTGTATGATTGTTTTGCGGGGCCCTAAATTAGGTGGAGGTAATAAAATCCTCATTGTGTCCACACAGGCACGGTACTGCATTTCAACTTGCTGAAGAAAATGCATTTTAAAAAGAATCTATTTGAGGTATTTCAATAATATTTGTATTATTTTAAGACCAGTGTCATATACAGTTTTGTGTATGGGTGGAGTACAATCTCTTTAGGTGGTCAGTCAAGAGGCATGTTCACCTGGAAGAAACTTTTTTTAGATTTTAAAGATAAATTCATCTCTCTGGTGCACATTTACAGTTGTATATTAAGAGCTATAACCTATGTTCTGTGTGCAAAATCTGCAAATTGAATGTAGATGTCGTCTGTGCATTGACTTGTCCCTGAACCTCTCACAGCAGGAATGCATCTTTGACTTCTGAGATGGGCAAATTGAGAGATGGTTTATCAAATCATTAGAAGCGATTATTGGCTGATAGCGATCGGTAGCTGATCTACTGTGGGAAAGGTATATGTTAAAGTCATCCTAAACACAGGAATGTGTTTTATATATTAAGCAAGAGACTTTGCCACATCTTGCTCTGTTGTTCTTTGGCAGATGCGTGTGCTGTTTAATGCATCTGACAAGTGTGTTCCTCAGCGTGTGACTTGCATTTTATGCTTGCAATTTCTGAAAGCATCAATTTGATAACGAATTTATTCTTTATTTTTGGCAGATCTGCTCCTCCCACAACAGTTTATGAAGGAAAGTCGAAAACATGACTGATCCAGAACCCTGGAGAATAAAACAGGAAGACACTGAAGAACAAATAGGCTGGTGTATGTCCTTCATTCTTCACTAAGTTTATAAAACATTAAGCAGTTCATCAGATTTAATGGTTGCAGTAAGAAAAATCATAAACTCTGTGAAATAACTGCAGTACAGAAAAGACACAAAGTTACAAATTATACAGTGGTTCATTTATTTATTATTTTGGATTTTTAGTCGAGGCTCATCTATTCAGCATTGATGATATGATGGATTGTAGTGTACTGGCACCTGCAGTTGAAGGAAATAACGGTGCATAAGTCACTAATGCCCTCAAAACTTGCCCATCCAAAAAGAAAAGGCATACGGTAAAAAAAATTAAAGAATATTATGGGCTGGTATTGTCTTCATTTGTGGTTTAAAAAGAAAGCCAGAGCAGAAACCTGAAATGAAACAAGACTTCTGCATGGCTGAGAAGCTAGAGCTGGACACTGAGGCTCCAAGACCAAAGGGGTTAATTTCTGCCAAGGCTAGATCACCCTCACTTTGGGGGGCATGGTTTACAATTGGAGCAAGATATATTGCCTAAAATTATTCAGAATAATTCAGTAAGTTTTGGCTTTGTTTTCCTGTTTTGGTAATGGTTTAAAGTAGTTTGATCAATTAAATAACAGGCATTGTATATATAATCGACCAATCGTGACGTGAGAGAAGGTGGGATCTGTAGAGAACTGTCAAAGCGATGCACGTGCATATCAGGTGTGTTCGACTTGAAGCGGCATTGCTCATGAGGGATTCACAAGCTTAAATCAGCCGTCTGCTCTGCTCTCTATACCTCTCATGGCACTTGGATGTCATACAACAATCAATCTGAACAGCACAGACAGCCAAAACCTGCACCCGTATTCATAAAAAAATCGAAGTGAGCTGCGCCTAGTAACAAAATTGAAATACAATTCTCAGAATTGTGGGTGCTTACTCCCTAAAATTAAAAAGAAAAGATTCTAGTAAAGAAAACAGTAATTCAGAAAGCATCTAAACCCTTAAAAGAGCTCTTAAGGACCAAAATTGTTGGGAGTACGGACAATGACTTTGAAGATGCTTAAGAGTTTCTTTAGTAGTGGAGAAAATAGACTCAACATGAAGAAAGGAGAAGATATTTGTTGCACACAATGCTTGACAGTGAGTTAATAAGACGATACACATTAGACCGTGCAGGGATTGTTTATGACCGATATTATTAGAGAGACACTAATATCTCCAAAACCATGCAGAAATGCCATAGAGCCAGAAATGGAAGTAATCACTACATTAACATATTTGGCAAGTGGAATGATGCAACTATGTAGCAGTGAGGATTTGGGTCTGTCACAACCTTCTATAAGCAAAGTGATCACACAAACATTTATAGCACATTTGGAACCTTAATGTGTGTATATATATATATATATATATATATATATATATATATATATATATATATATATATATGATAAAACATTTGTATTTTTTTTTTTTTAAATCTAGTTAATAGTTGAAAATTATAAAAATTGTAAAAATTTAGAAAATGTTTAAAACCTGACTTGTAAAATGTAGTAAAATTTTGATAGTTCTTCATAAAAAACCTGTGCCTGTAATTGGATTATTTTAAATGTCTTTTTTCCTTTCACATCTACTTATATTCTTTACTGAAAACTTACTGTAACTGAACGTTTTTTACTTTCAATTTCAGACCTGATAGAAGAGAACAAGGAGATTAAAGAACTGACTGAAGTAGAAGAGAAACATCATGTAAAAACTGAAGAAACATCCTCAAGTCTCTCATTGAAAAGAAGAGATGAAATATATTTCACTTGCCCTCAGTGTGGAAAGAGTTTCTCATGCAAGAAAAATCTTGATGTTCACATAAAATGTCATCTTGAAGGGTTTTCAGATGACCTGAAGGACCACCTGAAAGTTTATACAAGGGAGAAGAAGCCTTATGTATGTAATTTATGTGGAAATAGTTTTATTCAGAGGGCTACATTAAAAAGACACCAGAAAAGACACAGTGGTGTGAAGGATCATGCTTGCTCTGAGTGTGGGAAGACTTTTTTTACATATGCTGCTATGAAAGTGCACCTGATAGTTCACACTACAGAAACACCTTACAAGTGTTCTTACTGTGAGAAGAGATTCAAACGGTCAATATATGTGAAAAGGCATGAGAGAATCCACACTGGAGAGAAGCCGTACACATGTGATCAGTGTGGGAAGAGTTTTGGACGAAAAGTACATCTTAACAAACACTTGACAATCCACACTGGAGAGAAGCCGTACAAATGTGATCAGTGTGGCAGGGGTTTTACACAAAAAGATTTCCTAAATGTTCACATGACAATCCACACTGGAGAGAAGCCGTACACATGTGATCAGTGTGGGAAGAGTTTCAGAATATCAAGTGTTTTTAGAAGTCATCTGCTTATTCATTCAAATGAAAGACTTTATAACTGTGACCAGTGTGGTAAACATTTCTTTAGGGCAAGTGCCCTAAATAGGCATCTGAAAGTTCATACAAAGGAGAAGCCTCATCTGTGTTCTTTGTGTGGAAAGAGTTTTAGTGAACGGGACGCTTTAAAAATACACCAGAAAAGACACAGCGGTGTGAAGGATCATATTTGCTCTGAGTGTGGGAAGGCTTTTTTTACAGATGCTGAAGTGAAAAAGCATAAGGTAATTCACACTACAGAAACACCTTTTAATTGTTCACACTGTGACAAGAGATTTAAACGGTCCGTATATCTTAAAGTACATGAGAGGATCCACACTGGAGAGAAGCCGTATCACTGCCATTCATGTGGGAAGAGTTTCACTCAATTATATTCTCTTACCTATCATAAAAAAAAGATGCATGTCTGAAATTACAGTAAGTAGTTTAAATCTTGATCTGTACTTACAGATGTGATGCTGTGGAGAGCCACATCAAGTGATTATTTTGGTAATCAATCAGAGATAAAATTATTAACCGATTGCTGATTATTTCAGACTTATCAGAAGCTTTTAATGATTATTAAGCTTTTGTAGTTCAAATGTTATATCTATTCTAACTAATAAATAAAACAAGGAAATCACTTGAAAACGTCTTTTTGATCAACTTTTAGTAAACTGAATTGATCTCCTTCAGGTTTTCTGTCATCCTCAGAAGTCTTCAATGCAAAAACTTTGCTTAGAACTGAAACACAAAACAGAAGGGTATTACAGAACACATAGGAGACTAAAATATTTATCTTCAAACTATCATTACTTAAATAGAATTAAACAAACTATTAAATTATTAATGTAAAAAAAATTATATAAGAAATTGTAAATATTGGCACTATAGGTAGAACAAAGGGAAGTTAATTTAAATGTAAAAGATTTTATTGGTTGATGATCCTTTGTTTATGCATGTAATAATTCCAAATGAATCTCCAAAAATAAATACATTCATTAAAAATATTATCTTTTCTTGCTTCCCTCACTGTACGACTGGCCTAGTTTTCGTATAGGAACGCAGCAGTCCTGCCCTCCCTCTAAAGGCTGTCTCATTTCGAAGGATCCTTGAAAAACAGCCTTAGTTTTGTGTCCTTCTTTTAGTTCTAGTTGGACTGAAGAAAACGAGTCGCCAGTGAGCTTTTCTGAGTTAATTATAAAATTTAAGATAAAAATATTTTTGGAGATGAAGGCATATGTTTTGTTTTGTTGTGGCAGAAAATATCACTAAATTCCAAAAATGCGGGCACATTATATTTTAGAATATTACTTAAGACCAATACAAAGAAAGGTTCTTTAGAAATCTTGGCCAACTGAAAAGTATGAGCATGTACATCACTCAATACTTAGTTGGGGCTCCTTTTGCCTGAATTACTGCAGCAATGCAGCGTGGCATGGAGTCGATCAGTCTGTGACACTGCTCAGGTGTTATGAGAGCCCAGGTTGCTCTGATAGTGGCCTTCAGCTCTTCCGCATTCTTGGGTCTGGCATATCGTATCTTCCTCTTCACAATACCCCATAGATTTTCTATAGGGTTAATGTCAGGTGAGTTTGCTGGCCAATTAAGAACAGGGAGACCATGGTCCTTAAACCAGGTACTGGTAGCTTTGGCACTGTGTGCAGGTGCCAAGTCCGGTTGGAAAATGAAATCTGCATCTCCATAAAGTTGGTCAGCAGCAGGAAGCATGAAGTGCTCTAAAATTTCCTGGTATACAGCTGTGTTGACCTTGGACCTCAGAAAACACAGTGGACCAACTACAGCAGAATGACATGGCACCCCAAACCATCACTGACTGTGGAAACTTTACACTGTACCTCAAGCAAAGTGGATTGTGTGCCTCTCCTCTCTTCCTCCAAACTCTGGGACCCTGATTTCCAAAGGAAATGCAAAATTTACTTTCATCAGAGAACATAACTTTGGACCACCCAGCAGCAGTCCAGTCCTTTTTGACGCAAGACAATTCTGACGCTGTCTGTTGTTCAAGAGTGGATTGACACAAGGTATGCGACAGCTGAAGCCCATGTCTTGCATATGTCTGTGCATAGTGGTTCTTGAAGCACTGACTCCAGCTGCAGTCCACTCTTTGTGGATCTCCCCCACATTTTTTAATGGTTTTGTTTCACAATCCTCTCCAGGGTGCAGTTATCCCTATTGCTTGTACACTTTTTTCTACCACATCTTTTCCTTCCCTTCGCCTCTTTATTAATGTGCTTGGACACAGAGCTCTGTGAACAGCCAGCCTCTTTTGCAATGACCTTTAGTGTCTTGCGCTCCTTGTGCAAGGTGTCAATGGTCGTCTTTTGGACACTGTCAAGTCAGCAGTCTTTCCCATGCTTGTGTAGCCTACAGAACTAGACCGAGAGACCATTTAAAGGCCTTTGCAGGTGTTTTGAGTTTATTAGTGGATTAGAGTGGGGCACCAGGTGTCTTCAAGCAATATTCTAATTTTCTGAGATACTGAATTTGGGATTTTCCTTAGTTGTCAGTCATAATCATCAAAATTAAAAGAAATACGCATTTGAAATATATCAGTCTGTGTGTAATGAATGAATATAATATACAAGTTTCACTTTTTGAATGGAATTAGTGAAACAACTTTTTGATGATATTCTAATTATATGACCAGTAGCCTACCTGTAAGCGTCTAAATCCGCATTGAAGCTCCACACCCTAAACAGTTGGTGGCGGTAATGCATCAAATTGGTATGCCAGCCGCCAATAAATGTGCAGAAGAAGAAGAAGCTAGAGCCATCAAACAGCTTTGAGTCTTCTGAGGTGAGATATTTCGTACATTTTTATAAAGTTATATGCATACAGCTTATTAAAGCAAGGTTTTACAGGGTCGTTTTGTGTTGTTTTAATCTGATGCTGTTCTATTTGTGCGTCTTTTCTGGCGTCTGCTTACTGAACCAAACACAGCCTTTCCAAATAATACGGAATCGTCCTGTATTTAAGCCGTATGACCACCCAAACGATACGAATAACAAACTCTAAATTGAAACTACTTTTTTGACACTATTGTTTGGTATGCATGCGAACGTTTGCTGAAGGCGTTTAAGACCCAGAAAAACCCTGGTAGTTTCCGCATCATAGCGAGAGTTTAATGATATTTATTAAGATTAATTATTATATTTATTCATGTTAGTGTATGTTGTTATAAATTCACAAACCCCTCTTCTAAATTGTTACTACACGACTCTTTTGAGAATGAATTGTTTTTGGATGTAAATTGTACATTACAGGGCTCAACGAAAAGGATCTTTTTTTTCTGCTGTGGTTCAAGTTATGGTGCAAGTATTGCCTTGTATAATCATAATTAAATATATTACAAAAAAGTTACAAATGAAATAATGCTTTTGATTCTTATTTTTGTAGGAGTGCAGGTACAGAAATTGAAAAATCACATAACATTTGGCCAACTCTCACCAGGAGCTATTCTGCCTTCAAAAGTAGTATTTTGAAGGCTTGGTCTCTATTTTAATCTGAAATACTGCAATAGTTGAAAATGTATTTGTAAATAAACAATTTTCTTTTTTTCTTTTTTTTTTTTTCTATTTTCAGTTGGAAAAAAATATAACTATTGCATAAATATTAGTACCATAAAATTCTCTCAAAATATAAAAGAAAATTATTATCAAACAAAAATATTATATTGATTATAATGAAGAAAAAAAGTTGCATTTCAGTGTGTCTGCTCACTTTTGACTAAGTGTGACTCCCAAATGAGGAGGACACAAGGGTTAAAAATAAAGAAATAAAACACATGTATTCTGTGGCACTTGATAAATAATTAGGTGCCTTTTTTGGCCTATATTCTATAGGAGACAATGGCCCCTTAAGTTATCTTTCTTTTTTTTCTGGAGCCCTGTTACTGATTAAGGAAAAACATTTAAATATTGGATAAAATATTGTTACATCTAATAAGTAATCAAAATATTCATTGTATAAAAGTTTTATTCTTCTTGCTATTACACCAGGGTTCATTTTTATTTGTATTTACATTAGTCTTATGACTTTTACTGAAAATGACACTATCTCACTTTTATTTTAGACCTGATGGAAGAGAATGAGGAGAGTGAAGAGCTGAGTGAAGCTGAGGAGAAACAGGATGTCAAAACTGGTGTAAAATCGAAGAGTCGAAGAAGAGTCCAAAAGTCCAAACAAATTCAAGTTCACAAGAAAATCCACACTGGAAAGAAGTCGCACACATGTGATCAGTGCGGGAGGAGTTTCACACAAAAAACAGGCCTTAAGGAACACATGAAAATCCACACTGGAGAGAAACCCTACACATGTGATCAGTGCGGGAAGAGTTTCAGTAAGGCGAACAGCTTCAAATTACACCTGCGTTATCATTCTGGAAAAAGACCCTATACCTGTGATCAATGCGGTAAAGATTTTTTTAGGACCGATGCCCTGAAGAACCACCGGAAAGTTCATACACAGGAGAAGCCTCACATTTGTTCTTTGTGTGGAAAGAGTTTTACTGAGCTGGCTGCTTTAAAAAAACACCAGAAAAGACACAGCGGTGTGAAGAATCATATGTGCTTTGAATGTGGGAATGTATTTTTTGATAGTGCTCAACTGAGACGGCACCAGAGAACTCACAATGGAGAAAAACCTTACAAGTGTTCACACTGTGACAAGAGTTTCAGTCAGTCAGAACATCTGAAAACACACGAGAGGGTCCACACTGGAGAGAAGCCGTACCCATGTGATCAGTGCGGGAAGAGTTTTGCCCGAAAAGGACACCTTAAGGGTCACATGAAAACACACACTCGAGAGAAGCTTTATCACTGCCCTCCGTGTGGGAAACGTTTTGCTTCGTCATCATCTTTACTCAATCATACAAGAAACAAATGTCTAAAATCACAGTAAGCAGTTAATTTTCAGATCCAGCACTTTCAAGTGCAACAGTGTTCTCACTAAATGTGGCACGATGCAACAAACAATCTCTTGAAAAATGTGCCAAAACAGTTGTTATGAGAGACAGGACCAAAAAAAATACATATGATATTCCTCCCAAAAGAGCAAAATCTAAAAAGTTTTTTTCTTACATGGAATTTTGTTCTAGATCTAATTATGCTATGATTTTTGTATTGTTAAATTTAATAAATTGCATTCTTATAATGCATATGCATCACTTAAAATGTGTCAACCATCATCTTGTCAGGGTTGTTTAGTTCTGTAAATTCGTTGTGTTTTAGCTGGGTTTTGTTCTGTATCTGTATGCAGTGTTGAACATTTGTCATGTCGCCTATGGCTGGGAATACAATAAATCTCCAAAAATAAATACATCAATTAGAAAGTCTATCTCCTTTTTCACTGCCCTCACTCTATGGTCGATGTAGTGCTGAATTCTGACCCCTGCCAGATTATTACCCTCCTAGTATTGGTAGGTTTAGAGTTAGGTGTTGGGGAGAGTTTATGATTGGGGCTGGGGTTAGGATTAAGCAATCAGGTAGCGATTTCAACGAAGGGGGTAACAATTTGAAAAGATCCTTGAAAGACATCCTTCATTTTGTGTCCTTCATTCATGTTGTTCACATCCTATAGGTATGGTAAAGGCTGATTGGCTTTTACTCTTACACTAACTCCACCTACAACCGTGTGTTAGTGTTACACAACACTGCAAAAAAACATCTTACAGCTGTCAGCTTCATTGGCACAGGTTGTAAATCTCAAAGCATTTGTTTTTTTTTGATTTGATGGAGCCGAGTTCGATAGCGCTTTATGCCGAACTGGTTCTTCTTCCTTTTCATATCCCTTATCACATTGGAAAGGCATATATTTTCAATAAAATGAAGGAAATTATCGAAAGTGGAAAATAACGTATGCATATTGGTTAATTTTTACTAAAAATAATTTACACTCAATACATTATTATTGTAGCCTAAACTGTTTTATAATGTAGTGTACTACAATAATGAGGTGCAAATATTGGCTACTATTTGTAATAATTAATTTTATCCACTAGAATAGAGTGATGAATCTTCTAAGCCTTTTTCAGTTTTATTGAAAATAAATTCAATAAATGTGTAAAGCCGTAGTTTAGTGACATTAGTTTCATATTATTAGTCTGCATAGAAATATGTTAAATGCTCATAGATCATTTACCCCAATAAAACACACTTGTTTATATTTTTGAAAAAATAAACATTTTAATAGTGGTGCAGGACACTATAATTAATTTAGGTAGGTGACGTGAGTATAGCAAAATAAAGCAAACTGTGACATATACCCCAAAAAAATCTTCATACAGTGGAGTACTAGTGAAATTGATAGAAAAAAAAAAACGGGACCAAAAATTATTCAGACACTTTGACCTCACCATGTTTTGCTTAAGTGTTTTATTCCTGAATTGCTAATGCAACCTTTTCACACCACAGACTGAAAAAAATTAAGCATTGCTTGGTAATTGTTCAACAAAGTATTGATAGTTGAGTAAATATTTTCATACTGACAGTTGTCTGAAGTTTTGGTTGATTGTAATCCATTACATATCTTTCTTCATAAGTTATTTGACATTGTCAAGGTGAATTTGTTCTGACTGAGTTCTTCTCGTATTTTATTACCATTTTATAAACTAGAGCAAATAAACTGTGATAATGTAAGAAATGTTGAAGGTGTCTGAATACATTTTGGTTTGACTGTTAATTACATTTTTACAGTGAAGACTATGCAGTGCTATTTTATATTTAATTATTCGGTTTCTGTACCTGGACACCTACAAACATGAAACAACTTAAACATTGTGCAATTAGCACAAATAAATAAAAATGAACGAACATACAAATTAAACATTTTCAAACAGGGCCCACTGGTACAACCTGCACCGGGGCCCCGCAAGCCCCAGCTATGGCCCTGGTCACAGGTGCCCTCCTTGGCTGTGGCTAGACAGGCAGAGAGTTTGCAGACAGTTTCCTTGACCATAACAGAACAATCAGTGGGTTCACAGACGACCTCTGCGGCCAGATCTAGACAAGACACAAGTTCATAGATGACCTCCATGGTTGGTTCTAGTCACAAAAAAAAGTTAATTATTAGACTTATTAGCAGATACTGAATCATTAAACAGATCATATTCAGATTCATTAGCAGAGACTGAATGGATTAACAGATCACCTTCGGCCTCATTGGCCATAATAGGGCAGTCAAAAGGTTCAAAACTGGAGTTAGTGTTTGATACTGGACAAACAGACTCAATGGTCGTGACTAAACCAGAAGACGTTTCAAAATCAGAGTCATCAGCAGAATTAAGATAAGCAGACAGTTCAGGAATTGGACTCGTCACCATGAGGGGAGCTGAATTGTACTCCGGGATGTTCTTCTGCAGTTGCTGCCACCTCTGGGAGTTCCGTAGCAGATGCTGCCACTTCCTCTGGATTCTCTATAGTGGTAGCTGAGCTTAGAAGGTTTGAGAGTACTGACATTGCGTCGTTCAAGCATGTTGAATCAATGTGGCATGCAAATGTAGAAACCGCGTTGCTTGTTAATGAGGATTCTGTGTTGCTTGTGAACTTCGAAATCATGGAGACACCAGCCACTCTCACAGTTATCAGCGGTGGATCCTTCAAACTGGGTATACCAACTTTGTACGTTTTGTGATAGAAACAGGAGGAACAGCAGTGACAGAACGTGGCTTTGGGTCCTTAGTTGTGATGGGAAGAATTTCTGAAACAACTGCTATTACCGATATGGGGTCCAGTGCTGCTGCCATTTGCCCCTGGATCACAGGTGGCAAAGTATTCTGTTACAATGGAGATGCGAAGGCATAATAAAATAAATAAAATTAGAGATATAAAGAATTATAACTTTTTACTAGTTAAAATTTAATCCCTGATATCAATAATTATCATTTTAACTAGTGAAAATTTAATTGTTGAAATCAAGAATAAACATATTTAATAGTGAAAATTGAATTGTTGATATCAAGAATTCATTTCCGTCGGATTAATAAAAGTCAATATGGTTTGCCTATTGCCTCTCCAGGATATAAATTATGGATATCAAGGATAATATGTTTTTACTGGAAATTTAATTGATGATATCAAGAATTCAATTTCTGCAAGTGATGATGTCACTGTTATCAAGAATTAACATTGATACTAGTGGAAATAATTGCTGATATCAAAAATAGCAGAAATATAACTCCTAATATCATTAAAATTTTAACTAGTAAAAAAAGATATTATTGATATCAAGAATTCATATCCTCAGAATGAAAAAAAGTCAAAACGGCTTGCCATATACCGGTGATGATCCGATTCTTGAATCATGAACGAAAACGGCTCTAGCAGTGGGCGTGTGTACGGTAACTGATGCTCTGCTCGTGCTCATCGTCAGTTCTCTTTTCACAGTAGTTCAGTCAATGTACTGTTCGAGTAACTGAATAACTCGGGATATGGGTTTAATTCGAGTCTGAGGGACTGTCAGGCACGTTTATAAACCGATTAATATGGATAATTCGTGGATTGGTGCGTACTGGACACACGAACCGTTTCAAACGATTCAGTTCGATTTTGTGAACTGGCTCGACCGATTCACTAAGAAGATCCGGTTAAATATAACGATTCGTTCGCGAACCGGACATCACTACTCGCTTGCCAATCGCTATTAACATAAAAGAAGTTACCGCTAGAGCCATAACACAGCTCTGGATCTTCTGAGGTGAGATAATTTGTTTATTCATATAATTATAAAGAGACAGCTTGTTAAAGCAACATTTACATGGTCATTTCTGTATTGTTTTTCATTTGGTACAGCCTTATTTGTGCGTCTTTTCTGGCATCTGCTAACAGACATAAACATTTAGCCTAGCAGCAGGGTTGCAAGCCATTCTGAATGACGGAACTGTCCCGTATTTAACCCACACTTTTGTCCTGTTAACACAGGCATACGCCGTGTGACCATCCGGACAATAAGTGAATTGAAAATAATAGATTTTTAGTCACATCATTGTTTGTTTTTTGAACGTTTCAGGTATTGTCGCTACCTTTTTCTCAAGTAGCACGTGTGCTTCTTAAGGTGAAATATTTACGTGCACATAAAAAAAAAAAAAAAAAAATTAGGGGCTCAATGCAATTTTTTTCTCTCCATTTTTTATTATATGCTTTAGCTAAATAAGGGGATATAAAGAGACATTTACAAGCACAATTATTTTATATACCAGAATGCAGAAAGTAGCCTACACAAGGTTTTTAAATAGTTTTGCTTCAGACTCTGTTTAAAAGGCTTATGTGATTATTTATAGTCCTATTAAACTGTATGTACATTTGGTAACAATGGTTAGATTAGATTTAACTTTTTCGTCAGTGCACATGTGGGTACATGGCAACGAAATGCAGTACATGGGAAGAATAAATACAACATAACATTAGGGAAGGGAGGAGAAAAAAACAAGATGCAGAATATGGTCTTTTGGGAGTACAGTTTGAGAACAGGAAAAACACCTCAGTAACAAAAGCACATAATCAATACACCATAAACACATGACTTTGCAACAGGGGAGAGGAAAAGGGGGGTGGAGGTAATCCAGCGCAGGCAAGCAGTCATCCGGTCCATCAGCTCTACAGTGCTGGTCACAGACCCGCTTGTCAGACTGGCGGTACAAAGCAGCGAAGGATGAAGGATGGGGGGGAATTCGCATCTGGCGCCGAGTTGAAAATTTTGAACTTTGGCGTCAATTGGCGCCGCGTTAACAAATCAAAAACCTGCTCAGGAGTCACACTCAGACGCATGTAGAAAGCAAGAGTTTGAAGCGAAATTGACGCGTGTCTGCGGCGAAATAAGATTGCGATTGTTTGGTCTTGGGGTGAGTAGCCGCATTCCAATTTACACGACTACTCTCTTAGTCCATTCTGGGGCCGGAATCACAAAAATCTTCTTAAGAAATAAATTGAGAAATTTCTTAGGATAAATTCCAAGAAGTTTGTAAGAATGTTCTTAAGTGCAATTTTTTTAAATTCTTAAGTTCTCAAATCTTAATTTTTTTTCTTAAGAAGAAAATAACAGCCGTTATCTGAATGAATACATGACGCACTGCTAAACTCACACTATTGTCTTCTTGTGATTCCGGTAAATTATGATGACTGTCTGAGCTTCTCCCTGTACAGACAGATACTAACACATACGCAGAAAACATATCAGAACTTCAAGGCCGCCTGGCCCTAGCTAGAATTTTATCAGTATGGTTTGTTAAGCCTGGTTCACACGGCAGGATAATTAGGCCGATTTTAGCCCCGATTCACCCCTTCCGACAATCTTAAGGATGCTCCGATTATCGTAAAATAATCAGATCAGATATTCCTGCCGTGTGTGGTGTGTTAAGACTGCTCTCCTCTGCTCGGAAGGACGTCAGGACCGCTCCGATCTCAAATCGGGGATATCCAACATGTTGGATTTATTTGGCCCAATTTCTTCTCGTGTGTGGTGTCCCCCGAGGACAAACGATCACGGAGCCTGTGGACTGTGGCGTGTAGCCAATCAGAAAGCGAGGTGACGAGGCGGCGAGGAAGTACCGGGAAACAAAATCAAAACAGCCGGCAGCATGGCGCACCAGAAAGTCCGGTGGACAAATGAAGTCGATGGGCATAACTACATCCACAACTGCAGTCCACCATAGTACATGGAAACGAATATATGAACGTTTATTTCAATGGTAATTAATCTGTTTAGTACGTAACGACATTTCTATGAGATAAAACAACAACTCACCTCCATATCATGATGTAGCAAGTATAGTCCATGCTCGCGTTGTCTCCACTTCTTTGACCATTGCCTTTACTTGTTTTTCTTATGTTTTTTTTTTTTTCGGTTAAAAACAAAGCACAAACTATGGCCACTGCATCCTCTTCGTCTGCCATGATTGTTTACTCTGAAGTCACGTTTGATCTCGAGGGATTGGGAATGGGAATGGGAACCTGGGAATGCTCGGGAGTCAAATCACACCACACACTGTATGACCAAAACTGTTAGACCAATGATTTTTTATCGCCATGTGTGGGGTCTCTCAGGTTTGGAAAATCGGCCGACAATTTTTAAATCGTCCCTTGTGAACCAGGCTTTACACACACACTATGGAAGTCATCATCTTAGAGAGCAGTAGTACAGCATAAAGCAGGATTCTTTAATATCTCATAAGCGCACATAAGGTTACACATTTCACTCTTGCCGTAACTTTATTAATAGTAAAACAAGAAATAATGTAATAATATAATTAATATCAATCTGAAGGATATAGCAACTCGGCATCCACACATTCAGTCCCCCGTTTTAGACTGATGTTAGGGTAAGGTCTACTAAATGAGGTCAGGGGTTGGTCAACTTAAGCAGGTGCATATACTTAACAAATCTGGTACTGTCTTACATTTCTAGTAATAAACACATTATTTTGTACAAAATACTTCCCATATACATTCTTACTTCCCATATACATCTACTTACCTAATCCCACAATTTTTGCACTTGCATTAGTCTTTCTTCACAAAAGTCTTTTCCAGTGAATCATTCTGTGTGTCCCTCTACCTGGAAAAGTGTCCTCCATCCATTCATGCTTTCATCAACATACCTTTGTAAATACCTCTTTTCCTACTACAGCTACTTCACACTTACCCTCTAAAACAAAACATTTATCCAACAACCTTAAGACTAAATTTGCATATTCATTAACCAGATTCAACAAATCATTAATGTATTATGGAAGAAAACCGCATGCACAATAACTAATTAATTTTCATGATCCTTTAGAAAGAAATTTGCCTTATTTGTTTTCTTTTTACATGTCTTCTACTATGATGAATTTTAGTTAATTTGGTCATATCGAAAAATAAACTCATTACAATAAACTTATATATATTATTCTCTGGAAGCCGGGCTGTTATTGCATTCCTGACATATGGTAGACCCTCAGTCACCTCACAGATACCAAATACAGACATTGCTTATAACCTGAATCCCAGTAAAGATACCCTTTTTTTATGAAAATCTATAATTTCTGATCAATGGTGCAATGAGAGGGATTGAAAATCCAATATACCCTTTCACTCCAAACTTAAAGACCATTTTGCTGTTAAAAACACAATGGTGATCTAAACAAAAATAAACAAACCAAACATAAGACCAATATTGAGCCATCTTTAAAAATAAAAATAATCATAATCATTATTTCCTTGAAAACCTAGAACAGTTCATAGGTTATTACTTAATGCGGCAGCCTTTTTATTAAGTTTTACTTTCACCACGGATGCATGTATTTTTATATCACGACATTACTGTTAATCATACTCAGTTATATGCCTTATTATAAATTTTTTATGCAAATCTTGTCAATTAACAAACCATATTACTGTACTCAAACTAAATTAACGACACATTCAGAAGCAAATCTTCAGTACCTTGTATAAAGTCAATTAAGTTCTCACTGGTTTGTCAGTTAGAAATGCTTAAAGGTCAGCAACCTGATCAGTGTCTTAAAAACCTTTCATTCATGTTTGTCATTTGGCAGTTATATTAATTTACTAAATTGTTATAAACCAAAAAACAGCAGACCTATTTCCCAATACTATTACTAAATGAACAATACTATTGCTTAGTTCTAAATGGCCAAATATTCATTAAAGAAACATCCTCAGTTTCTGTAAATCTGTTTTGAAACCGTATACATTATCAAAAGCCCTGTCAGTGTTCACAATATTAATTTGATTTGACTTGACCGGTGTTCTTAAGCAGCTCCATAGAGCCTATTACAATTTTGTTGTTTAAATATTAATTTTGCTGTGCTATTTAAATTAATTCAAACCTCTTGTTACAGTATTCCTCCATCAATGGTTAGCCAGCAGATCCAAAAGTTTTTGTTCAACTTATCTCTTCTACATAACCCAAACTATTGTGTCACTCAGACCTCGAGGACCCACAAAGCCTTACAGCTCCTTTTGCTTTTAACCTATATTACATAAACAGGATTCACTCCTTTGTCTTCACACCAGCCTTTCTTTATGTGAGGGTGATCTCTGGATAATTTGGTTAGTGACTTAGCCAATGTGTCACTGTTTCTCTGCCATCAAGTCCAAAATATTATTTACCATTTACCATTCGAATAACAAAGTGTTAACTTGTTTAATTTTAGACCCTCAGTTGAATTTAGACATGGGTTTAAACCCATTATGTACAGCAATCTTTAATTTCACAAATCCAAATCAGATAAACACTTTTACACACATTAATACAGAGAGTGATTCAAATCAGCATTATAAAGGAGTCGTTATTACAAGTAGCAGACAGAGCTGGATAACCAATCCACTTACAGCTTGTCCCATGTTCTGTATTCTCTTTTCATTAGATACACTCAGAATTGCAGACTTCTGTAAAGCCATTTTGCTTAACCCATCTGTGTCGGGTCTCGGGGCTAATCACCTGTCTTTTTGGTGTGGGTGTGTGTGTGTGTTGGGATGGTTTGACAGCTCACCACGTCTGCCTGTTGTGTTTTCCCCGCCTCCCTTGTTCCCCGTTGTTAACCGTAATTGCTCGCCACCTGTTCTCTATGTCCTTCTAATTTTTCCCCCTTTATTATTCCCTGTGTTTCTCTGTCTATTGTCAGACTGTTGTTATTCGTTCCAATAGCTCCGATCATCTAGCAGCTCTTGTACTCACCCTGTCGTGTCTTGTCCTCAGGCTCCAGTGTGTTTGGCTTATTTCTCTGCTCTAGTTCTTACAAGCCCATAGCTCCTAGTAGCTTCAGCTGTTCGTCCTGTCACTGCGAGGGAAGCCTGAGTAACGTGACTCATCTGCTATTCATCCTGTCACTGCGAGTGAAACCTATGTAACGTGACTCATCTGCTGTTCATCCTGTCACTGCGAGTGAAACCTGTGGAACGTGACTCTTTCTTCTCTGTCTCCGCTTTGTGAATAAAGCCTTGAGTTTACCCGCACCTGAATCCAGCCTGATTTCTCCTGACAATCTGTAATGATAAAACACTCATTCCTAGGGCTGGGTATCGATTCAGATGTTCCAGATCGATTCGATTTCGATTCTCGATTCCATTTTCTATTAGAGCTGTAATCGGGCCTTAAAAGTTAAGCCCGACAGGACCCGAGCCCGACAAGTACATTTTGATTGACAGCTTTTTAAAAGCCCGAACCCATTTACAAGCCGACATTATTCAAATGTATGCACGCATGCAGCTCTTTTGCCTTTTGTCAGGAATGAGTCATTTATACATGTTTTATCATAATTTATACATAACGTAATAGGCCACTTGGAAGTTTGAACAAAGAAATAAAATAAGTCCTCTGTAACATCATAATATCTGAGCACTCTATAAATAGCATAGGCTCATTTAGCATATAAATAGGCCAACGCACCAATAAAAACAAGTCTTTCTTAAAAAATGTAATTAAGATAAAATCTAAATTAAGATGGGTATTTGGCAATAATGAAATTAATTAAGATAAAGGCTATGCCGGATTTGCTTCGCCATAGCAGCTGACATAATAAAAGAATAATGCCAACATTAGCTCATATAGCCTACTCAGTCTACATTATGCATTTAAGACTCAATTAATATTTAGTTATTATTTGAAAAACATTTACTCACCAAGATTAGGTAAGGCCTACGTGTTTTTGTGGAGGAAAATGATTGAATCCACTGTAGATGTCTTCAGCGCGTTCCTGCGCTCACTGATGGTGCGTCCAGCAATATAACCCTCTGGCTCATTATTCGAGGATTCTCATTATAAACAAGGTCAAAACTTTTCCAAACCTCAGACTTTGCTTTAGTTGCTGGTGTTACCAAAACGTAATCGTCAGAGGCAAGCCTCCGTTTCAACTACTCAGCATACATTTTTGCATCTTTCTCGCGCTAATCGAAACACATTACATGACCGCTCATTTACCGCACAAGCCCGAGTCCGTGTAAAATGATATAAATGAAGCCCGAATCGAAATTGAGTCCGATCGGGTCCCGTCGGGTTCGGGCAAAGATCTTAACCTCTATTTTCTATACTCGATTCTCGATTCAAGTCAATGAATATAGATTTAATACAAATACTATATGTATAAAAAAGAACCGTGAACAGTCCACAACATTATCGTCGTCGTCTTGCTTACAAAATCTAAAATGCTTCCATACCTCTGACTTTTTATCTGAAGGTGGCATCAACGTCGACAAAGCACCTGAAACCCTTTAAGCCAGTGGTTCTCAACCTTTTTTTCCAGCGGGCCGAATTATTGTCCAAGTAAAAGTCTCGCGGGCCGCACGCACATTACGTCACCAATACAAACCAACCTGATTTATAATATTATAGCCTAAATATTATGATATCTAATCGATTAGATTTATTGAAATAAAATAATAATTCTACTACACCTGATTCTGTCGGGAGCTGAACAATTTTGTGAAATTCGGCTCGATGAAGTAACGGCACAATGAAGTTGCGATTGTAAAAAAGCCTTTCCGCATGAGCAATCCGGACGCAGACACGGTCAGCGCAGACGCGGACTTCTTCCATTTATACTTCCGAAAGCGCACGCTGATGGTCCGCTCTGCAACAAACATGCGAACAAATAATTGCCCAGAATCATTGCAAATCGCTGTCTTTATATTCTTTATTGACGGATTACACAGGTTCGACTGGCAATGGGCTTCTTCACACTGCCTGAAAATGTGAAATTGTGCTCTTGAAGACTACTGACCACACGCACCTGTCCACGCGCTCGTCTGCTCAGAGTCTCGGCACACACTCTTCGATGGCAATTTTTACTTCACGCCTTCCCAGCGGCCCATAGCGGACTCGCGGACGCAGAAAGTATAAGAGGCTTTAAGATGCAGATACTATTTGTTTGAACTTCAAGTGAATTGCAAAAGTTTTGTGTGTGTGTGTGTGTGTTCAGCATATGTTGGGCCGCATTTAAATTCGTGATGGGGCGCGAGTTGAGAACCACTGCTTTAAGCACTGACTGAATGAATGACGGGTTCGTTGGTAACATCGCACAAGGCACATAAGAGGGTGACATCTAGTGGAGAAGATTTGTAATTAGATTAACGCCAATCTTACGTTTAATGTCTGCGGAAATAAATATGGGAAAAAAACGATTCATGGCCTTTGAGAATCGATTTAGAATCGACCACATTTTAAAAAACGATTAATCGAAAAATCTATTTTTTTTACCCAGCCCTACTCATTCCAGAGGTTAGTGACACAATCGAAACATAACCGGAACAGAATCGTCCCAAAAATATATAATGGTCATCCTCATGCACGCACATACTAGACACACTAATAGTGATGTGACCTTCAGCCAAGTATGGTGACCCATACTCAGAATTTGTGCTCTGCGTTTAACCCATCCGAAATGCACACACACAGAGCAGTGAACACACACACACACTGTGAGCACACACCCGGAGCAGTGGGCAGCCATTTATGCTGCGGCGCCCGGGGAGCAGTTGGGGGTTCGATGCCTTGCTCAAGGGCACCTAAGTCATGGTATTGAAGGTGGAGAGAGAACTGTACATGCACTCCCCCCACCCACAATTCCTGCCGGCCCGGGACTCGAACTCACAACCTTTCGATTGGGAGTCCGACTCTCTAACCATTAGGCCACGACTTCCCTAAATATTGAATTTATTTAATTTATTCAATAATATTGAAAACAGCTCCTATTCAAGGCTTGCTTTTGATGCAAAATCTGAAAGATTTTAACTTTTTAATTTTTTTCAAGATTTTAAACATTTTTCTGTAGGTTTTACCTAGACTCTTATCTAGTTCTTCCAGAATCCGGTATTTCCTGCAGCTTAGGAAAGGTGCACTCAAGAACCATGAGAGCCATTGACAGCACCTATTGTTGTTAAAACATTGAGACAGGTTAATCACACTAATATTTAATTTTACATCTTCAAACAATCATGCTGATATTACTCAGTGAATTTAGATGTTACACACGTCCAATCATTTTAATGTTCTGCTACTTCTGTAGCCGGAGCCATCAAGCTCTGTATGATGGTGGAGACTAAAAATAAGACCGATAAGTTAATGGTCATAGAACAAACAGCAATACAACTGTTTAACTATTCAAAATGATTACCTCTATAGCTCTGTATTATGATTTTAAAGACCCCATGTCTGTTCAACAATTGCTCCTAAATTTTTTATTAGAATCTCTTATTTCTTAAATGCATTGGGCAGTTGAACATTTAACTACCAATTGCCCTCTAAATGCATTAAATCTGAACTCCTTTTATCATGACCTTTAACATATTAGTGTCTGATCTGACGGAAACACTGTGCTTTACTATAAATAGTTTATCACTTAAAACACAGGCTCAGATAACAGCATTTTAGCTGACTTGGAATGAGAGAAAGAACTCAGGATTCAGGACTGGTAGCAATGCATTTTCATTATTTTTTTTAATAATTTCTTCCCAGCATAAAACTTGTCAGAAATTACAAGCATTTTCAAATAAACATCTTTATATTTGTATTTTACTATATTTTTGCAACTCAAAAGTTTCTCAAAGTTCTTTGCAGTCTTTGTCATTACTTTTACATTGTATTTGTAACTTGTATTTATTCATTCACTTAATTCTGGTCATGGCTTTGGAAGTACAACACTGATTTTAAATCTGTCAGGCGTGGGGCTGTAACGATACACCAAACCCACGATTCGGTTCGTATCACGATTTTTGACCCACGGTACGATACAAACCTCTAATTGGGGGGGGGGGGGGGCTTTGACAAAACAATTCAAAAGATATTTTGAGGAAAAAAAATATATTTTTATTAACCCTTTGGAGTCTAAGGGTATTTTTGGGGCCTGGAGAAGTTTTGTCATGCCCTGACATTTGTGCTTTTTTCAGTTTCTTATAAATATCTAAATGGGTAAAGTCTAATCTTACTGTAATCAGCACAAACTGGGCTATAATAATATGTGAAATGCATACATGTACATGATTGTATTTTTGAGAAAGAAAATGTTATGCATGGTTAGTGAAAAACTAAAAATGTTAAAATACTTGAATAAGGCAAAAAAAAAAAACACATAGAACAATGGTTCCCGGGATTTTTGAGAATTTTTCTTTCTAAATTATGTGAAAATCATCTTGTTTACTCACTCACAGAAAACAATATATTGATTTAAATTTTCTAAGACACTTTTTGTTGGTAAAAGTCATATGCGAGTAGGCGTCAACTATCATGAATACCATTGTGATTTACTCCTGAGAAGACAAAGGCCCTCATAATGAGCTGCATAATGAGCCTCTCAGTCAGCTGTGTGTCTGAGAGGGAGGATTGACAAGAAAGAATGTAACCCTTACATTCTTATTATTATCATAATTATCATTATTATTATTAATGTTGAAAAGAGCTGAGAAAATTTTTCAGGTTTTTTAGGGTGGATAAATTAAAAGAACACCATTTTTTGTTACATTTGTTACAGTTACATTTATTTGTTACATTTATATTATTTACATCAAGCTTTTGAATGGTATAGTATTGCATATTGTTATTGAAACTTCATACTATTTCACTTAATTATACATTTAGTCAGGAATTATAGTTTGGAAAAAGTCTAACTAGTAAAATGTTTACACGTTATGTGAAAACTAGTACAAGTATATAAATAAATATAAAGAGACTTACTCATGTTTATGATCTCTGCTGAATAGAGGACTTCATTCTTTTTTTTCTGAGGAAATACATTTATCAAATCCTCAACCACATCACATCTTTTTGGGGTGAATTATGTGTTATTCCTCTCATCGCGAAGCAAACAGTAAAATAAAAAGAACTTGAAGAACAGTCTCGCTGCGTTGTCTTCTGTGTGGGCGTATTCAAGCCGCGCGCTTCAGTTTGAATCTGAATAGCGCGTCAGCGAGGGGGCGTGGTCACATTAGATATAATGAAGGGAGACATGAAAAACAGACATCGCGTTGTTTTCATATGGATTACTTTATCACAGAATATTTATTTTCGGCAGCACTTGTTTAGTTTAAAAGTAGACATGTCAAGCTTTCTATAGATAACTCTCTCATGTCTCTTTGTTGAGTATTCACGGAGTTACAGTTCATTTTAATTACGTGTTTGTACATGATGATCAGCGCAGACAAAGGCTGCAGACAGCACACCTTGTTTGTTATCTTTATTTTATAAGTGCACAAAGTTTTGTTATTATGTCTGTATCCAAAAAAATGTAGACCCTTTACAGATTCGATTGATGTATTGCTCTTATCTGTATGATTAAAACTGAAAGTGTAATTTAAGTTCTTTTCAGGGTTATCAGGAGAAAATGACTCATAACGCGTATCCGCGTTAATCGACTCCTTCAAACGTATTTTATAATGTTAACTTCAAATAATACTTATAGTTATTTAAAAATGTGGTAGCGTTGGATCTGGACAGGAAGGATAACTCTAGGAGGGGTGTGTCGCGATTCTGCCTTCTCACATCGCGATACAGGTTCGTGGACCTGCGTATGGCGATATCGATTTTATATCGCATATCGTTACAGCCCTAGTCAGGCGTTATCTGACCCATATATGTTACTTCGTGTCATGTCTTCAAAGTTACTTTGAAACCCCCGTTTATGTTACTTGTTTACAACATTATCATCTTATCATTATCATTTCTAGCACAATGCCTTTATGTACAAATGAACATTTAGTTTGCAACCCTCTACTCACACCTTGGCAATATAATCGCCAGTGGCTATTAAAATTTTTAGCTTACTCTCCAGACTGACTATTTTACACACACACACACACACACACACACATATATATGATTCCAATCAGCTTATCTTTATAAAATGGCACAGCTTCTTAAATCTTAGCTTCTTAATCAGTGAGTCAAGCATTATATTATGGTATTAAGCACTATTTAATGATAGGACTTTAGTGATTAGGACTAAAACTTGATAACCATGTATGAATGCATATTTGTCATTTTGGATTTCTGTAAAAAAAAAAAAAAGTAATAGATCATATTAATTATTATTAAAACATAATACTACTAATTATTCTACTGTCATACTAACAATATAAAATGAATGCACTATGAATTGATGAGCTGCTGGGTTCATGAATTTTAATCACGTTGTCTGCGTTCGGTCAAACTGATTTGCTGAAATCAAAACAGGGACGGTAATAGATGAGCACCAGCCAATGAAATTGCCATTTGCGCTTTAGCTCCACCCACTACCGGAGAAACTGGCATATCTTCTGCTTGTTCGAAAAAGTTGAATAATTCTAAATGAACTCCATTATTTTGACTGGAAAATACAACAAAGAATATAGTTTACATGTAGCGCATCGATTAAGCTTGGTAAGACTCTCGCTCTCTCTCTAAATCATGCGCCTTCACACAGAGTTTACAGTGCGTCAAATACAGGTGCACTGTGCGTCCATTGAGATGAACTGAAAAAGTACAGATTGCTTGATGGAGAGAGAACTCTGAAGTCCTCAGTCAGTGTTCAGTGAGTGAAAATGTGCTAATCTTAAAATAGCCTTGAACACACACTAGCGAGTAAAATGAAACTCTTTTTTTTTTTTCAATCCAACAGTAAAATGAATCTTTTGCCCAGTAAATATAGAAGTGACAAATTTGTCACTCAAAACATGTCTCTGGTAATTTTACAGCTTGAGCCAGAGTCATGGTGGAGGCCAGCATGAGATAAAAACAACTGCTTCATTGCAGTCAAAGCAATCTTATCTTTTAAAGAAAACAAGCTTCTAAATTTTTCCAAAATGCTACTGCCAATTTGGGTGTCTACAGTCTTTTCACCAACCCATAATTCTGTTCAATACCCTTGTTAGGACTTTCAACAATTATATAGAAACTAGAACAGATGTTATGATATCAAGGAATCAGATTAAATCATCACTCAGTTATTTCTGGGATGATTTTTTACCAATCGGCACATATATTTAGAAATTTTTATCTATCTGGTTCTTTCTTTGTTTAAAGCCAATCAGGTTTTTGTTTTAACTTTTCAATCAGAATCGAAGCTCAGACTGACCATTCTTTCAATGAATTCAGAGAATATTTTTAAAGTTGGAGCTTCAGAGCCAAACCGTTTACAGCATTTGCTCTCTTCTGTTTCATCATGTCTATCAGGGCTGAGCATGTTACCTAATTTGTCAGTCATATTTCTATCATAAACTAAAAAGGGATTGAGGCGGCGATCTTACCAACAGCACTTGACTTCTGCCTGATGAAACTGCAAAGTATATTCCATAATTTCCATATACTGGTCCAATCCAATTAGTGTCATGAATCAAAATTTTAGCTCTTTCGGGGTTCTTCCTGATGCATCCCAGATCAATCAATCCTTTCCCTTAACCTATGTATCTATCTGTATATGCGCATATAGATGATCACTATCTATATTCAACTCAAATTTATTTTGGATACTCTGTTCCCTAACCACTGACCTGACCTATTTCCTAAGCTCGGGGGCAGCCCTTTCTGTAATGGTGGGCTGTCGAGAGTTGGAAGAGCGAATTATGACTAGAGTACTCAGTACTCTTAATGGAGTTCGTAGGCCACTCTGCGTACAATTCAAAATCAACAACAATTATACCCTGACAGAGGATACTAATTGCGTCAATGCATAAGTCAAAAATGTTCTGATTGGTTCCAAAACCTAGATAAACTCTCCAAATACGTATATCTGATACGCTGGACATTGGCAGTTGAGCGTTTATCCTGGGACTGTCTCCCTGTACAGACAGAGCTTCTCCCTGTACAGACAGATACTGACACACATATGCAGTTAAAAGAATCAGTCTCTCTAAACCCCTCCTTTCCGTGGGCCTTCACTGCTGTGATTGGTCACATGGCACAGTCCTTTGTGATTGGTCCAGAGCCGTAGCGACATCTCTGTACTAATCAAAAGAAAATTCCCTCACAGCATAGGAAACAGCATCTTCTCGAAATGATGTTAACCTCGTAGAAACTTTACTGTGTTTGTGGGCAGGCAAGTTGGCGAACTAAAATATGGGTGGACAAGCAAATGTGTTACTTCATGACGTAGAGCCGAAACAGAATATCTATTGTGCATTGTCGGCTTCACAACTTTGTAGATGTTTATGATCACATATAGCTACATGACACACTGCATGAAAGGTAATAGTCTAAAAGGAATAATATGGGCACTTTAAGTAGAAGTACAGATATCTTACCAGAAAATGACTTTGGTAGAAGTTGAATTAACCGTTTAGAATTTTACTTGAGTAAAAGTCTTAAGGTATGGGATATTTATTGTACTTAAGTATACAAAGTTTTTTTTTTTTAATCTTAAACGTAGTTAAGTATTGAAAGTAAGAGTACCCGCCCCACTCGTCACATACCCCCATTGCCCCTCTCAGGCATGGGGGTACCCACGAGACTGCGCTCTAGTCCCCCCCCCCCCCCACCTCCCTCCAGGGGGACCGCTCACAGTGGCTGCGGCAACCTTGGGGGTATGGACAGACAGACGAGGCGAGAGAAAAAGACGGAAGGATGAGGAGCGACAGAAATGAGAGAGGACAAAGAAAAAAAGAAATTTTTTTCAGTTCCCAGACACACTGCCACTCGGCCCCCCACCGGCTGTGTGAACTCTTCCGCAGTGCCTGGCGGCGGCACTGGATGGCCCTCGAGGGACGGCACAACACTCCTCCGCTGCCCGATGGACTGCAATGGCTCTTCTGCTTTCGGGCAGCCGGCAGGAGTCCCCTGTTCCCTGCTCCTCCTCATTCTAGTGAATGGCAGCAGGCTCTGGCCTACAGGCAAACGGATGGCAGCCGCCCCTCCACATCGCGGTTCATCCATTCCCCCGCCAACTCACTCCAGCCCACCGCCTTGAGCGTCCATGGCGGCAGACTGCTTCACCCTGATCGATGGCACCGCGGATTCACCACAGCGGCGAGGGATCTTGGCCAGCGCGTCCCTCCTTCCTCCTGGGTTTCTGCACCAGAGTAGCAATATAAAAACTCTATAATCACGGGAAGGAGGTGGAAACCGGCAGACATTCAAATAAAGCTTTAATAATAAAATAAACACAAAACAGCGCGACAGCCCCTCGTGGATGACTGCCGTGCACAAACAAAAACCAAACACAAAATAAAACCCAGGCCTGGTCCTCTCTCGTCCTTCACTGTCGTTGCTCCTCTTTTATCCTTCAGATCTCCTCCGTGGGACTTGAGACCTCGCTCCATTCCCACGGCTCTCGGCCCTGCCACACTCATAAAACACAGCTTGAGTAGCAAGAGTTTGTTTAGTTTCAACTCCTTTTACCCATTTAGTATTTTTGGATAAGAATAAGAAGCACTTCATCTGTGTCTTTCATTCCAACATAAGCAAACAATTCTGGTATCCGCATCTAAAAAAAGCATTTAGGTGTATTTAGGCCTGTTGCCATATTCGATAAATCAATTAATCGCACAATAAAAAAAAAATTTGCTCATATTTTTTAGAACGTCTCTCTAGAGTGACCAGCTTTCCAAATCGCTCGGGCAGTTGCGCTCCTGAGGCGTCTGTCGTTGCTAAGCATCCATCAGCTGTGATCTCCGTTACAACATGGAAATTTCAGTAATGGATTTCCACCATCGAAAAACCCTTGCAATAACAATATTGAGAAGCGGTTCTTCTGCTACAGATAATATCTCTTTCAGTAATTTAGGGGCTACAGGATATAATAAACATGTTGTTGGTTTAGATACAGTGATAAGTTTATTTAGATCTTCCGGTCCCATAGTAGTTGTAAAGCACTGCAGTTTATCTTTGGGTGCGATGGATGAAACTGAAGTATTAGACGCTGTAGAATCTACATTTGTTATTGTATCCTGTTTTCTGAGTATGATGGGGCTCATGCTTATAACAGTAGCTTGGTGGAGTAGACTTATTTAGACCAATATAATCATTTGGTTTTAGCCAGGATATAGTCAAGCAGAGTACATCAAAACTATTATCTGTGATTATTTCATTTAGAATAAATGCTTTCGGTGTGAGTGATCTAATGTTAATGCCCATAGTTCACCCAAAAATCAAAATGATGTCATTAATAACTCACCCTCATGACGTTCCTAACCCGTGAGACCTAGTTCCTAACCCATTTATCTTTGGAACACGGTTTAAGATATTTTAGATTTAGTCCGAGGGCTCTCAGTCCCTCCATTGAAGCTGTGTGTACAGTATAATGTCCATGTCCAGAAAGGTAAGAAAAACATCATCAAAGTAGTCCATGTGACATCAGAGGGTCAGTTAGAATTTTTTGAAGCATCGAAAATACATTTTGGTCCAAAAATAGCAAAAACGACGACTTTATTCAGCATTGTCTTCTCTTCCAGGTCTGTTTTGAGATAGTTCAAAACAAAGCAGTTTGTGATATCTGGTTTGCGAACGAATCATTCGATGTAACTGGATCTTTTTGAACCAGTTCACCAAATCGAACCGAATCGTTTTAAACGGTTCGCGTCTCCAATCAGCATTAATCCACAAATGACTTAAGCTGTTAACTTTTTTAATGTGGCTGGCACTCCCTCTGAGTTCAAACAAACCAATATCCCGGAGTAATGCATGCACTCAAACAGTACACTGACTGAACTGCTGTGAAGAGAGAACTGAAGATGAACACCGAGCCGAGCCAGATAACAAACAAAAGATGGAGTCGTTCTCGAGTCAAGAAGGTGAAATTTTGGGTGAACTATCCCTTTAATGCCCAAACTTTTAAAAATAGTTTTTGTTCATTTATTTTAAATTTTTTTGGTTTAATCACGATCAGATTTTTATAGATCCTACAATTTATATTTTGACCTTACTATTCAGGGAACAGACACAGTCTTAATAGACTGGACAGCCCAAGTACTTATATCATTTAAGCTGGTCAGCCATCAGCTGTACAACAAAACCCATCAGCAATTATTTGAGAATTGGCTTCCTAGTCATATGTAGCGTAGTCTCCTGGAGATATTGTTACACAGGAGTTCTGCTATGACTCTGGAACTGGGGTGCAGGCCATCAGTGCGAAAAAGCCTAGGGTGCTCCCAGGAAAGATTCCAATTATTAACAAAGAACAGTTTCTGTTTACACAATGACAATAACCATTCATTTAAAGCAAAAATTCTATTGAACCTTTGGTGTCCTTGTCGATGTGTTCTACAGATCTCTGCACTAGTGTTAGACTGCGTTTTGATAGCATTGATAAGATTTGTATATCATTTTTTTTTCCTTTACCAAATGTCATAGCTTGTCCTGGCACGATGATTGTCGTCTCAATCAGGCTCCAGAAGTCCCTTTTCAGTGTCTCCGTCTGCCGCAGCGTGGTGTTGTTAACCTCGGAGTGTAGCAGGACCGCTCCAGGTTTCTCGTTGGCCTTCAGGATCGCGGGTATCTGCACAGAAACATCAAGAACACGAGCACCAGGGAAGCAGTGAGTGTGCACTTTATGTTCGCCTAATGTAGCACGGACGTATTGGACGATAGAGTCTTTGAGAATCACATCGGCACATTCCATCTTGAGGAGGGGAGCAAAGTAGTTCCAGATGGAGACAGGAGGTGGCAGAGGGGGAGAGGTCGTCGCCTGAGGCCTGGCTCAAATTTTCAATATTGGATCGGATTGGTTTTGAAGAAATGGTATCATTGCGTCCCTACATTTAAAGCCTGTGTTGCTGCCACTCACTCAATGTTAGTGTTTATAATGGCCGTGCCGCTACCCAGAACTCATGCTTATTATATCGGTCACATCACATCCCGCAGTGTAACAAAATATTATAGAAATCAAAAAAAATATTTAAAAAAATTAATTATTTTTATTTATTCATTTTAGATGTTTATATTTGGAAAAGCTGTGCTTCCTGCATAAACCTGCCCATGTTGGTTATAGCAGAAGCTTGTTTGCCATACACATTTACCTTGTTTAATTTCTTAATTCAGGTTACATATATTTTGTTCTATTTGTGTTCACTCATTTATAATAAGACTAATCAGACTCATTTTGAATAATAAAGTTTATTGTTAAATTGTTAAATACCTGGCCTCCACAGCCCTGTGAAGGCTGAAAGACATTCTATGGTGAAATAGAAATATAAATATTTTAAGTTAAGCAATATTGCATGATGTGTGTGAATTAATGAAAGCATCAATTTGATAACGGATGTATTTTTTTTAATTTGGCAGATCTGCTCCTCCAACTACACAGCAATTTACCAACAGTTCAGTTCCTCCCACAACAATTAATGAAAGGGTTTATGAAAGAAAGCTGAAAACATGACTGATCCAGAACCCTGCAAAATAAAACTGGAAGGTACTGAAGAACAAATAGGTTTGTGTATATTCTTCATTCTTCACTAAGTTTATAAAAGTTAATGCATTACTTGGCGTACTGGCACTTGTAGTTAAAGGCATTAACAGTACATAAGTCACTAATGCTATCAAAAATGGCCCCTTCAAAAAGAAAAGACATACTGTAAAAAATGAAAAATGAATAATATGAGCCAGTATTGTCTTCAACTGTGTTGTTTTGAATAGTTTTTTTTTTTTTTTGACTTTTAGGAATTACAACTGCAGTCAGGGGTACAAAAAGTAAAGTAAATAAACAAACATAAAAATACATATACATAATCAGTGACAAATTTAAACGTAAAACAAAAATGAGAAAATGTTTACAGATTGAAACAGCTTTCTTATTTTTCAGCCCCAATTTTGTGCTATCTTTCTCTTAGTAGGCTAAAGTAACCAATTTTTTATTTTTTATTTTTTTTTTTGTGCTTAAAGGGTTAGTTCATCCAAAAATGAAAATTACCCCACATATTACTCACCCTGAAGTCATCCTAGGTACATATGACTTTTTCTTCTTTCAGAAGAATCCAGTTGGAGTTGTATTAAAAATAGTCTTTGATCTTTCAAGCTGTTTAATGGCACTCATACGTCATCTGCCCGGAACTGCTTCCATTTACAACAGTGAGCACAAGCTACATTAAATATTACATTTTGAATATGGATATTTTTCTTACAAAACAGCATCGATTTGTTACAGGAGTCTTTTGTTCACCCCCTGGAGCCGTGTGAGACACTTGGATAGATGGGCACTTTTTCTTTAACTTCTTTTGGACTGATGCATGCAATACCGCTGAGTGGCATTAAACAGCTTGAAAGATTGCTTCACATAAGTTTTATATCTGTTAATTATTTGTCGGATATATTTCACATATTTATACCTTTTTATATAGATAATATTGTTTTATTTTTATGGAAATAAATTAAGTTATTTTTAATGTAACTTGCATATATTTGCATTAAATCAGCCTGGCGGTGTGACAAGACCTATCCCACGATCTGAGATGATAGGAGACATGAGACTGTGTTCACGAGAATGAGACGAGATGAGATTTTTTTTACTTTTTTATTTTATTTTATTTTTTAAATCCTCAATGATGAAATATATAGGGAAAAATAGTATTTTATTAAAATGTAAAAACACAAAATGCAAAAAAAGTAGGTGCATTTTGAAATCAACTTGTAGTTTATTAAACATCTATTTTAATAAATTGTATGCAATTTGTAATAAACAACGTGTAAACACTGCAAAATGCTTTGCCACAAACTCAACTGACAGGAAAGTAATTGCACAAATTCTAAATAGTGTGTGTGTGTTTTTTAAAGATTTTCTATAAGCCTTTTCTTTTAATAAACTTTTTTTCTTTAATTTTAGACTTGATAGAAGAGAACAAAGAGATTGAAGAACTGATTAAAGAGGGGGAGAACCATCATGTCAAAACTGAAGAAGCATCCTGGAGATCCTCCTTGACAATAAGAGACAAAACATGGCCTGAGTGTGAAACAAAAGCAGTTAAAAGCAGTAAAAAAATTTTTAGACCACATTTCCTGAAGGACCACCTCAAAGTCCATACTAAGGACAAGACTTGCGTATGTTATTTATGTGGAAAGAGTTTTAGTCACACGGGTGCTTTAAAGATACATCAGAAAAGACACAGCGGTGTGAAGGATCATGCTTGCTCTGAATGTGGGAAGACTTTTTTTACATATGCTGCTATGAAAGTGCACCAGACAGTTCACACTACAGAAACACCTTACAAGTGTTCTTACTGTGAGAAGAGATTCAAACGGCCAGACTATCTGAGAATACATGAAAGGATCCACACTGGAGAGAAACCATACACATGTGAACAATGTGGGAAGAGCTTCAGACTAAAAGAAATGCTTAATCGACACATTGATATTCACAATGGAGAGAAGCCGCACACTTGTGAACAATGTGGAAAGAATTTCACACAAAAAAGTAACCTTATCAAACACATGAAAAGACACAGTGGAGAGAAACAACACACATGTGATCAGTGTGGGAAAACTTTTGTACGTAAAGGAACCCTTAAGGACCACATGAGAATCCACACTGGAGAGAATCTTCACACATGTGATCAGTGTGGGAAAACATTTGTGTTTAAAGGAAACCTTAAAGACCACATGAATATCCACACAGGAGAGAGGCCATACAGGTGTGATCAGTGTGAGAAGAGTTTCAAACAAAAAGGTGCCCTTAATGTACACATGAGGATCCACACTGGAGAGAAGCCACACACATGTGATCAGTGTGGGAAGAGTTTCAGACTTAAGAAAACTCTTAACGAACACATGATGATCCACACGGGAGAGAAGCCATATGCATGTGATCAGTGTGGGAAGAGTTTCAGACTTAAGAAAGCTCTAAGTGAACATGTCATGATCCACACCGGAGTGAAGCCGTATGCATGTGATCAGTGTGGGAAGAGTTTCAGACTTAAGCAAACTCTTAACGAACACATGATGATCCACACTGGAGAGAAGCCATTCACATGTGATCGGTGTGGGAAGAGTTTCACACAAAAACAAGCCCTTGATGTACACACGAGGATCCACACTGGAGAGAAGCCATACACATGTGATCAGTGTGGAAAAAGTTTCTCACAAAAAGGAGCACTTGATTTACACATGAGGATCCACACTGGAGAGAAGCCGTACACATGTAATCAGTGTGGAAAGAGTTTCAGACTTAAGCAAACCCATAATGAACACATGAGGATTCACACTGGAGAGAAGCCATACACATGTAATCAGTGTGGAAAGAGTTTCAGAAAATGTGTTTTTAAAAAACATCTGCTTACTCATTCTAGAGAGAGACTAGAAAACTGTGACCAAAGCAAAATAACATTTCTAAAGGACCACTTGAAAGCTCATACAAAGGAGAAGCCTTACATATGTTATTTATGTGGAAAGAGTTTTAGTCAGATGATTTCATTAAAGATACATCAGAAAAGACACATTGGTGTGAAGGATCATGTTTGCTCTAAGTGTGGGAAGACTTTTTTTACATATGGTGCAATGAAAGTGCACCAGACAGTTCACACTACAGAAACACCTTACAAGTGTTCTTACTGTGAGAAGAGATTCAAACGGCCAGACTATCTGAGAATACATGAAAGGATCCACACTGGAGAGAAACCATACACATGTGAACAATGTGGGAAGAGCTTCAGACTAAAAGAAATGCTTAATCGACACATTGATATTCACAATGGAGAGAAGCCGCACACTTGTGAACAATGTGGAAAGAATTTCACACAAAAAAGTAACCTTATCAAACACATGAAAAGACACACTGGAGAGAAGCAACACACATGTGATCAGTGTGGGAAGGGTTTCTTAGACAAAGGAAACCTTAAATACCACATGAATATCCACACTGGAGAGAAGCCACACACATGTGATCAGTGTGGCAAAAGTTTTGCACATAAAGGAAACCTTTTCAAACACATGAAAAGACACTCTGGGGAGAAGCCACACACATGTGATCAATGTGGGAAGAGTTTCGCAGAAAAGGGAACCCTCAATGAACACATGAGGATCCACACTGGAGAGAAGCCATACACATGTAATCAGTGTGGGAGGAGTTTCATGCGAAGAACAACCCTTCACAGTCACAAGAAAACCCACAGTGGGGAGAAGCCGTACACGTGTGATCAGTGTGGGAGGAGTTTCAGACAAAGAGGAACCCTTATTGCACACAAGATAACCCACAGTGGAGAGAAGTCCTATACCTGTGTTCAGTGTGGGATGAGTTTCGAACAAAAAGATGGACTTCATGATCACATGAAAATCCACACTGGAGAGAAGCCCTACACATGTGATCAGTGTGGAAGGAGTTTCACACAAAGAGGAACACTAGATGCACACAAGAAAACCCACAGTGGAGAGAAGCCATACACATGTGATCAGTGTGGGAAGAAATTCAAACGTAAAGAAAGCCTTCATGATCACATGAAAATCCACACTGGAGAGAAGCCGTACACATGTGATCAGTGTGGAAGGAGCTTCATACGAAGAGTAACCCTTTACAAACACAAGAAAACCCACAGTGGGGAGAAACCGTACACGTGTGATCAGTGTGGGAAGAAATTCAAACGTAAAGAAAGCCTTCATGATCACATGAAAATCCACACTGGAGAGAAGCCATACACATGTGATCAGTGTGGAAGGAGCTTCATACGAAGAGTAACCCTTTACAAACACAAGAAAACCCACAGTGGGGAGAAGCCGTACACGTGTGATCAGTGTGGGAAGAAATTCAAACGTAAAGAAAGTCTTCATGATCACATGAAAATCCACACTGGAGAGAAGCCATACACATGTGATCAGTGTGGGAGGAGCTTCATACGAAGAGTAACTCTTTACAAACACAAAAAAACCCACACTGGAGTGGAACAGCACCAGACTGTTCACACTACAGAAACACCTTACAAGTGTTCACACTGTGACAAGAGATTCAAACGGTCAACACAACTTCAAATACATGAGAAGATCCACACTGGAGAAAAGCCTCATCACTGCCATTCATGTGGAAAGAGATTCACTCAATTATCTTCTTTAATCTGTCATAAATTACATGTGTGCATGTCTGAAATTACAGTAATTGGATAAAGTTCTGATCCTGTACATCCAGGTGCTAGGTACGGCTGCATCAAGTAATTATTTTGTTCAGAGATTATTCAAATGATTAATCTTTTTGTTGATTATTTCACAGATTAATCAGTACCTCCTCAGAAGTCATCAATACACCAACTGGCTCAGAAATGAAACACAAAAATAAATGGGAATTTCAACAACATATAGGAGGCTAAAGTATTCATCTACAAATTCTTGTTAGTGGCAATTTTGAGAACACTGAGGTTTGCAAGAGTTCATTATAAAGTTTTAGACAAATTTTTTAAAACATGAAGGCATATGTGTTATATTGTGTGTGTGTAAATTAATCTCTTAGCGCTAAATGCTAAGAAGGTGGCCACTGGGAGACCACAGACAATTGTGATTCATTACAATTAGTGCTGCACAATTAATCGTATTGCAATTGCAATCGTGATGTCAGCCTGTGCGATTATATGATGCCAAAATGTTGCAATTACATTAAATAAGTGTGGATTGAGAACACATACATTCTGAGAACACTTGTGTGCTTAGTGAGGAGACCAGAATGAAGATGGATGCCGGGGAGATCTACACTGATCTGGTGTATTTCAAAAGGCAATGGCTACTGTGACGTTCTTTTCAACCACTACAGACCTGTGGTAAAGCAGGACAAGTGAACCGTTTATTAGATTGACTGTGCACTTTGTCGCCGAGGAGATTGAATTGAAAAGTCACTGCCTGCAAACATTGTATTTCCCCGACAACCACACTGGAGAAAACATAGCCTTGGGCTTGAGTGAGGCACTGGCTGCGTGGGACCTCTGTGCAGAGCGTCAGGTCACCATCACAACAGACAATGGCACCAACATTATCAAAGCGGTAGAGCTTGATCAGTGGACTAGAATCCAGTGCTTTGGGCATAGACTTCATTTGGCCATTGGTAAGTAAAATTGATTACATATTTTGTTTATACACTACAGCACATATTTTAAACAACCGTATTTTTAGTGAAAGTGAAGATATGTGGCCAAGTATGGTGACCCATACTTGGAATTACTGCTCTGCATTTATCCCCTCCTAAGTGCACACACACAGCAGTGAACACTCACCCAGTAGGCAGCCATTTATGCTGCAGCAGACAGGAAGCAGTTGGTGGTACTGTGCCTCTCTCAAGGGCACCTCTGTCATGGTATTGAAGTTGGGAGAGAGCGCTGTACATTCACTTCCCCCACCTACAATTTCTGCCGGTACAAGACTCGAACTCGCTACCTTAGGGTTACAAGTCTGACTCTAACCATTTGGTCACGACTTCCCCCTAAACCCATAGTTAATTTTAAGAGCAATTAATAATGGGGTTAGGGACAATTGTACCCATAATTTATTAATGAAATAATTTTAAATACAATGTATCATTCTGTGTGCCACAAAACATACTAGGAGTGGTCTATTTCATTTAGGGTTAATAATTAGCATTAAATATATAACAGATGGATGAGTGTTAAAAACAAATCTGCCATATCTATTTGCCTACTACTCCAATATCATTCATTAGGCCTGGAGTAGTGATGATTTACATTACATTTTCATTTAGCAGACTTTTATCCAAAGCGACTTACAAATGAGTACAATGGAAGCAATAAAAACAACAAAAGAGCAATGATCAAAGTACTATAACAAGTCTCAGTTTAAATACAGTACACGTAGCAAGGGCTTTTAAATAATATAATAAAAAGAAAACGGATAGAATAGAAAAAATAATAGAGCAAGTTAGTGTTAGAGGTCATTTTATATATAATTGTATAATAAATAAAAATACAAAAATTATTATATAAAAAGATTAGAAAGGTACTTAATTTTTTAAAGATTAGAATTAGAATAGTTAGTGCTAAAGTTAGAGGGTCAAATAAAGATGGAAGAAATGTGTTTTAAGCCGATTCTTGAAGATGGCTGAGGATTGAGTTGGGCAGGTCATTCCACCAGCAGGGAACATTTAATTTAAAAGTTTGTGCTTCTTGGAATGCCACAATCAAGCACATGCACTTGCAGAACGCAAGCTTCTGGAGGGCACATAAGTCTGAAGTAATGAATTTAGGTAAAGGGGTGCAGAGCCAGTGGTGGTTTTGTATGCAAACATCAATGCCTTGAATTTTATGTGAGCAGCTATTGGTATCCAGTGCAAACTGATAAACAGAGCAAATCTTGCTGCAGCGTTCTGGATTAACTGTAAAGGTTTGAAAGAACTGGCTGGAAGACCTGCCAAGAGAGCATTGCAATAGTTCAGCCTGGAGAGAACAAGAGCTTGAACAAGCAGTTGTACAGCATGTTCCGAAAGAAATGGCCTGATCTTCTTGATGTTGAATAAAGCAAATGTGCAGGACCGGACAGTTTTAGCAATTTGATCTGAGAAAGTTAGCTGATCATCAATCATAACTCCCAAGTAGAATGAGTTATGGTTGATGTGCCTAAATTGATGGTGAAATTGTGATGAAATTATGGGTTTTCTGGAACCACAAGCAGTTCTGTCTTGGCAAGGTTGAGCTGAAGGTGATGGTCCTTAATCCAGTAAGAAACAAGCTGAGATGCGAGCAGCTACTGTCAGATCATCAGGATGGAATGAGAGCTAGAGTTGAGTGTCATCAGCATAGCAGTGGTATGAAAAGCCATGTGTCTGAATGACAGCACTTGATGCCATGTAGACAGAGAAGAGAAGTGGTCCAAGAACTGAGCCCTGAGGCACCCCAGTAGTTAGATGTTGTGACTTGGACACCTCACCTCTCCAAGATACTTTAAATGGCCTATCTGATAGGTAAGACTCAAACAACTGGAGTGTGGTTCCTGAGATGCCCTTTGTCGGTAGGGTTGACAGGAGGATCTGGTGGTTAACCGTGTCAAAAGTAGTGGACAGATCAAGCAAGATAAGTATGGAAGATTTGGATTCTGCTCCTGCCAGTCTTAGTGCTTCAACAACTGAGATCAAGGCCTGTTTAAATGATGAGGGAAAAACACCAGTGTGGAGGGATATGTTAATAATGTGAGTGAGTGCAGGTACAACTGCAAGAGAAAATGTGCTTGAAGGAGATGAGAGTCAGTCAGTTTTTATTTATCCCCTTGGGGAAATTAATTTGCAGCATACTCCCACAGACATCACAATCATACATTTAAAGCATATACAAGTTAACGATCACTGATTTAAAATTCAATCTAATTTAAGCTGTTCAGACCAGCTGACCATCAATCAAGGCTAAAAGAAGAATTTAAACATCTAATTGCTTGGGGGATGAAGGATTGTTTGGACCTGTTTTTAGTGCATCGAGGAACACAATATCTTCTGCCGGATGGTAATAATTCAAATGCGTCTGAAAGGGGATGCCTCTTATCATTCACAATGATATTAGCTTTACTCAGCACACTCTCTTTATATATACTCTCTATACTTGGTAACTTAGTTCCCAACATTTTACTTATCATTGTTATTACATTCCTCAATGATTTCTTCTGAGCCTCTGAAGCATTTCCATACCAGCAGCTCACACAGAAAGTCATAGTGTTTTCTATAAAAGCCCCATAAAACATCAAAAGCAATCTGCTATGGACGTTAAAAGAGATTAATTTCTTAAAGAAATACAACCTTTGTTGTATCTTCTTACTTAAAAAGTCAGTCCATACATCCCATTTAAGCTTATGATCCAAGACTATACTGTTGACTGGCAAAAGCAGAATAAATGTAGGTATTTTTTCGCTATTATCACAAACACTATCGTGAGCTATTTAACAATACCGTGAGCTTTTCCACAATATCGCAATAAATATCGTACCGTGAGGTCAATATCGAAATTGTATCGTAACGTGAGATTTTGATATCGTTTCATCCCTAGTTACTACTTGTATTTGTTCCCCATTAATAAGTGTAGAGTGGGTTGTATCCTTTTCTTTCATTCTAAAACCAATAACCATCTCCTTAGTTTTGGAGGCATTTAAGAGGAGATTCTATTTCTCACACCAGTTCAAAAAGAAATTCAGAACAGGGCCATGCTCTTCCTCTCCATCATGTAAAAGACTCACTATGGCAGTATCGTTTGCATACGTAATAATGAATCTGTTTTTAAAAGCACTAGCACAAGAGTTTGTGTATACAATAAATAATAATGGAGATAAGACACATCCCTGAGGTGATCCCATCGAAGTAATCATTTTGTCCGAGATAGACTCTCCTAACTTAACCTGCTGACTTCTACAACTAAGAAAATCAGTCACCCAAATAAGCATCCTATTTTGTAATGAGAATTCTTTTGCCAGTGCGTCTATTAATGTTCTTGGAGAGATGCAGTTAAAAGCTGATGAGAAATCCACAAATAGAATTTTAGCATGATTTTTTGTTTTTTCTAAGTGCAAATGCAACAGATGTAGTACAGTTAAGATTGCATCCTCTACTCCCCTAGACGCTTGATATGTAAATTGCAGAGGATCTATAAGATGCTTTGTTTCAGATACAATGTGATTTTTTACTAAACGCTCAAAAGATTTCATCACTAGAGATGTGAGTGCTATTGGTCGAAAATCATTTAATATTAAGGGTCTAGAAACTTTTGGCACTGGTACTATTGTAGATGTTTTCCATATAACAGGGACAATTCCAGTATTATATGAAGCTCTAAAGATATCAGTAAAAACTGGCACTAACTGGGCCGCACAATGTTTTAAAAACATTACCACATATTTTATCTGGACCTGGGCTTTTCCGAGGATTACATTTCTTAAAAATTTGACTAACCTCTATTTCATTGATGTAAAAACCAGAAAGAGATTTAGTCAAAGATGGTGGTAGAATCACTGGAATAGCATTTCTTTCTCCCTTATCAAAACGACAGAAATGCAAGTTAAGCTGATTAGCCATCTCTAGCTCCTCACATTTTCTGAGGCTGTTTGCCTCTTGCCTTATGAGGGACGTTTGTCGTATTCTTAATCCCCTGCCAGGCATGTCGTGAGTTACCACATGTCACGGATGCTTCTATTTTTTGTCTATAGGTATTATCTATTTAGGGCCAGAGCACCGATGGTTTTAGGACCCTATTGTATCTACTCTGTTTTCTATTATTATTCTTCCACTTCTCCAAAATGAATCGCATTTTTGAGGGCTTAAACATGCTCAAAAAGTCATGAAACTTTGCACACGCATCAAACCTGGTGAAAATTTTCGTCTGATATAGGATTCAGAAGAGGGTGTGGCAAAATGGCTCGACAGCGCCACCTATACTAAAAAAATCAACAGCCTTCCAGCTATGTTTCACGTACATGCATGAAAATTGGCACACACATGTAACACACCAATACCTACAAAAAAGACTCTTGGAGCAAAATTCTAAACCTAACAGGAAGTCGGTTATTTTTAATATTATGAGCAAATTTGGTATAATTTTTGGCATTTAAAAAAAAACTCCTCCTAGAGATTTATTCAGATCAACACCAAATTTGGTATGCCTAATCTAAAGGCCTTTGCAATGTTAAATTGCGAAGAGCTTGAGTTTTCGTTGAAGGGCGTGTCCGTGGCAGCCTGGCAAATTTCGATGATTCGCCATGAAAAATGTAGTTGCTGTAACTCAGACATACAATGTCCAATCTGCCTCAAACTTCACATATTTGATAAGAGTCCTGGCCTGAATAGATTGACATGCCCATATTCAGTTATAATCATAGCGCCACCTATTGGCAACAGGAAGTGACATATTTTACGTTGCGACGAACTACTCCTAGAAATTTTATGACATTAATGTCTTTTTTGTGGTCAGTCTAATCTAAAGGCCTGTGCGATGTTCAGTTGTGAAGATCTTGAGTTTTAGTCAAAAGGCGTGTTCATGGCGCCGCAACGAAGTTCGATGTCTCGCCATGGGAATAAAAGATGTTATAACTCAAGCATAAAATGTTCAATCTTCCCCAAACTTCACATGTGTGATAAGAGTCCTGGCCTGAACAGATCTGAAGGCCAATATTCCATCGGGTGTGGCAAAATGGCTCTATAGCGCCACCTATACACTTTCAACAGAGTGCGCCTCGAGCTATGTTTCACGTACATGTACAAAAATTGGTACACACATGTAACACACCAATACCTACAAAAACGTCTCTTGGTATGAAATTTGAATCCCAACAGGAAGTCGGTTATTTTGAATTTTCCCTGCAAAATTGGTGTTGTTTTTGCCATTTTCAGGGGTTGTACTTTAACGAACTCCTCCTAGAGATTTATTCAGATCAACACCAAACTTGGTCAATGTAATCTAAAGCCCTTTGCGATGTTAAATTGCGAAGGACTTGAGGTTTCGTTAAAGGGCTTGCCTATGGCGGCCTGACAAATTTCGATGTTTCGCCATGAAAAAGTTGCTGTAACTCAGACATACAATGTCCAATCTGCCCCAAACTTCGCATGTTAGATAAGACTTCTGCCCTTAACAGATCTACATGCCCATATTCAGTTATAGTCATAGCGCCACCTGCTGGCAACAGGAAGTGACATATTTTACGCTGAGACAAACTACTCCTAGAGATTTTTTGACATTAATGTATTTTTTGTGGTCAGTCTAACCTAAAGGCCTGTGCAATGTTAAATTGTGGCAATCTTGAGTTTTTGTTAAAGAGCATGTCCATGGCGCCATGACAAACTATTATGTCTCGACACAGCAAGAGAAGTTGTTGTAACTCAGGCATAAAATGTTTGATCTTCCCCAAACTTCACATGTTCGATAAGAGTCCTGGCCTGAACACATCTGAAGGCCAATATTCCATTATAATGATAGCGCCACCTGCTAGCAACAGGAAGATTGGAACATACTGTATATGGAATATTCTTTGATATATTCCACTTATATTTATGACTTTAAATGCATATTTCTCACCGTTCACCTTTATACTAATGCCACTCGCTGGCGGTGATCCCGGGTGCGAGGGCCCGTTCATCACTGCTTGCAGCTTTAATTGTATTTGTCTTTTAATCTGCTTCTGTATATGTCTCTGAGTTATCACATTCTGATTTTTATATGCCTTCCTTTTCTTATTAATAATGATCTTTAATTCTTTAGACACCCAAGGTTTATCACTGGGGTAGACCATAAAAGTCTTAGTAGGTATAATAGTATCTACACAGTAGTTTATGTACCCATTAACTGTTTCAACATACTCATTTATGTCACCACTTTCAAACACCTCCCACTGGGTACATTCAAAGCACCCCTGTAATGCCATTGTACTATCATTATCCCACACTTTAACAAATTTTTCCTGGGGTTTCTCCTTTCCAAGTAACCTCTGATCAACAGGTCGAAGATATACAATACTATGGTCAGAGGCCCCAAGTGGTGGGAGGACAGATGATGTATAAGCATTTTTAACAGTTCCATAGCACATATCTAAAGTCTTGTTTTTCCTTGTCGGACAATCAACATATTGATAGTATGTGCGCAGACTCTTCTTAATAAAATAAACTTAGGAGCATCAGGAGAAATTCACTCAAGTCTCTGGGATAGGTTGTAAACGATCTCTTGAGCTTTGTTAAAGTTTGCTTTGGGGTGAATATATGCTACAGTAATAAAAATTTGGGGAAACTCCCTCGGTAAATAGTACGGACAAAGAGAAACGCACAACAATTTGATGTCCGGAGTGCACATGCTTTCTCTGACCTTTACTGCACGACACCATTCCTCTTGAACAAGAAGACATACGCCTCCTCCACGAGTCTTTCCGGTGATGTTAGAATCTCGGTCGGTCCTGAACGACGCAAAGCCTTCGGGTTCAACCTCGCTGGGCGAGACGTGGCTGTCCAGCCACGCTCGGTAATAGCCAGGACACAGGAATTCCGGAACTCATGTAGGTAGCGGATGTTAGCTGTTAATTCATCCATTTTTGCTACAAGGATTGCGCGTTAATGAGAAGGGTAGTAGGCAGGCAGATTTAGTTTTTTTCTTTCATCCGTCTCAATCGGCGACGAAGGGCTCCTCTACATCCCCGTTTCTGCTTAGTATGAACTTTGACACTTTTCATATTGGTTTTAAGGTGATTTGGAATTGTATCCACTACTGTAGAATGTTCTGATGAGACTGAGTTGCGCAGCAATAGTAGGAACTCTCGTTCATATCGAATTTCATTAAGAGCAACGCCGCCAGCAGCGTGGCCCAAGTTCAGTCCATAGGAGAGATAAATGTTTAAGAACACCACCAACAGTCCAAACATGCTCCACACTACAGTATCCATGATTAATATCCCCCAGAAAATATCATCCACAAACGTAAGGAGGCTCCTAGCACTAAAAGAGTCTTAGATTAAGAAATAATCTATCAGCGTAATGTCATGGGAAACACCGCGCGGCAGCCACAGAGCAGCGCCACAAACATGTAACCTCAGGATGAGATGGAATAGGATCAAGCGGACAAGTAGTAGGATGATTAGAAAGGATGAGATTGGAGATTTCTGCCTCCGAGAGTGAAGAGAAGGTTGTGAATGAGTGTATTTGCTGCTGAAATGTGCTTGATGGATTGTGGTGTGGAAAATTTTTCACTGATGTTTTTAATTTTATAACTGTTGTGACTGTTATTATAACTGTTGTTAAAACTTAGCAGTTTTTTCACAAACAAATCAAGAACCATCAGTAACCAATTCTCCACACCGCAGACTGAGGATAACTTCACAATGACCAATGCACACTCTCTCTCCTCCTCCTCTCCACTCTCAGAGATGGACGTTTCCAAACTTATCCTGTCCAATCATCCTACTACTTGTCCATTTGATCCGATCCCCACTAACCAGCTTCAAGCGATCTCCTCTTCAATCATACCTTCACTAACTCACATTATCAACTCCTCTCTTCATTGTGGAACATTTCCCTCAGCATTTATGCAGGCTCGGGTAAGCCCACTTCTTAAGAAACCATCTCTAAAACCACCGCTTCTAAAAACTACAGACCGGTATCCCTTCTTCCATTCATTGCAAAGACACTTGAGCAAGCTGTGTTCAACCAGCTCTCTATGTTCCTTGTACAGAACAACCTCCTGGACAGCAACCAATCTGGCTTCAAAAGTTACTGTTACTGAAGCCCTGCGACTGGCAAGAGCAGCTTCAATATCCCCAGTACTCATCTTACTGGACCTGTCTGCTGCTTTTGACACCGTTAATCACCAGCTTCTCCTGTCCACCCTCAGAATGATGGGCATCTCTGGAACTGCACACCTGTGGTTTAAGTCCTACCTTTTTGACAGATCCTTCAGTGTGTCTTGGAGAGGTGATGTTTCTAAGTCACAACAACTTACTACTGGGGTTCCTTAAGGCTCAGTACTTGGACCACTTCTCCTCTCCATCTACATGACGTCATAAGGATCTGTCATTCAGAAGCATGGCTTTTCTTATCACTGCTATGCTGATGACACCCAACTCTACTTCTCATTCCAACCAGATGACCCGATGGTAGCTGCTCACATTTCAGCCTGTCTCACATTTCAGCCTGCTCAACCTTACTAAGACAGAACTCCTGGTGGTTCCAGCTAACCCATCGCTTCATCACAACTTCTCTATACAGCTGGGTTCGTCAAACATAACTCCTTCCAGGACAGCCAGAAACCTAGGAGTTGTGATGGATCATCAGTTAAGATTCACAGATCATATTGCTACAACGACATGGTCCTGCAGATTTGCCTTATACAATATTAGGAAGATCCCTTCCTGTTAGAGCAAGCCACCCAACTTCTTGTCCAAGCTCTTGTTCTCTCTAGACTGGACTATTGTAATGGTCTCCTGGTGGGCCTTCCTGAAAGTACTATCAAGCCTCTGCAACTGATCCAGAATGCAGCAGCAAGGGTTGTCTTCAATGAGCTAAAAAAAGTTCACGTTACTCCTCTCCCCATCAAGTTACATTGGCTACCACTACCAGTAGCTGCTCGCATCAAATTCAAGGTACTGATGCTTGCCTACAAGACAACCACTTGCACGGCACCAACATACCTAAACTCACTAGTCCAATCTTATGTGCCCTCCAGAAGTTTGCGCTCGGCAAGTGAACGACGTCTTTTGGAGACCTCCTAAAGAAGTTCAAAAACACTCTCACGGCCCTTTACCTGGACTGTGCCCAGCTTGTGGAATGACCTCCCAATCTCGATTCGTCAAGTGTCTACTCATTTTCAAGAAACATCTAAAGACTCGTCTTTTTCGCCAGCACTTAACCAACTAATACTAGGACTTTTCTTGTCTTTCATATATATATATATATATATACAGTACAGACCAAAAGTTTGGACACACCTTCTCATTCAAAGAGTTTTTTTATTTTCATTACTGAAAATTGTAGATTCACACTGAAGGCATTCAAAAATATGAATTAACACATGCAGAATTATATATGGATTTATATACATAACAAAAAAGTGTGAAACAACTGAAAATATGTCATATTCTAGGTTCTTCAAAGTAGCCACCTTTTGCTTTGATTACTGCTTTGCACACTCTTGGCATTCTCTTGATGAGCTTGAAGACCTGAAATGGTCTTCCAACAGTCTTGAAGGAGTTCCCCGAGAGATGCTTAGCACTTGTTGGCCCGTTTGCCTTCTGTCTGCGGTCCAGCTAACCCCTAAACCATCTCGATTGGGCTCAGGTCCGGTGACTGTGGAGGCCAGGTCATCTGGCGCAGCACCCCATCACTCTCCTTCTTGGTCAAATAGCCCTTGATGCCTTCAGTGTGACTCTACAATTTTCATAGTCATGAAAATAAAGAAAACTCTTTGAATGAGAAGGTGTGTCCAAACTTTTGGTCTGTACTGTGTATATATATATTTATTTATTTATTTTATTTTTTTTTTTTTTTTGAAAATATAAAAATGTGCGCACATTCCTGTGAGGGCTAGGTATAGGGTTGGTAGAGCGATGGAAAATATGGTTTGAACAGTATAGAAACCATTACGCCTATGGAATGTCCTCACAATTCACAAAAACAAACGTTTGTGTGTGTGTGTTCTCATGTTCGTATTACTGTTTTATGCTATTAATATGAATTGAGCATGTAATCAGAATGTTAATATTAAACATTTCGCAATGTCACTGTAGTAAGTAAAAAAATGTTTATCTTATCAATCACAGAAAATGCTCTGAAAGATAATGCACAATTCATTAACAGAGCTACTGGAATATGCAGGAAGATTGTTGGAAGAAAAGAGTGACCTTGAGGGAAGCACAACGAGAGCTCAACCTCCCAGAGCATGCCATGGTGACAGACTGCTCAACACGATGGGGTTCCACTCAGAAAATGATAGCAAGAGTCCTAGAGCAGCAAAGTGCATTGTCCCAAGTTCTCTCTACAGACTGCAAAGTGTGAGGTCATTAAACACACATACAAAAAGCGGTGGTTTGAGTAGGTTGAGTGAACCACAATTTTAGATCCAGTTTCCAAAGGAGTTTATACGGAGTACATGTTGCATCCTGCGTTAATGTCCCTGTTTGTTTGGACAAAATGTTTAAAATGTCATATTTTTGTGAAAATGTGTATGTTTTTATATATTTTTTTTATTTTAGCTATACTTTTCAGAAAATGTTTGTTAATGCAAATGTTATTTCATTTTGTAAAAAAATTATGTTTGAAAACATTTATAGTTTTACAAATACAAATGTTAGCATTATCACTAATCTGTGTGTGCATTTCCTTAAAAACCTATCACGTTGACTCATGATACCAGTTATTATAATCACATATCGCAATATTGACCTCAATAACCGCAATATGAACATTTTCCCAATCATGCAGTCCTAATTGCAGTGCACTAGGCCTAATAGAAAGCCAGTTAATGTAAAGATTTTTAATAGTACTATTAATAGTATTTTTGTGCCATGACCATGGGGGTAGGGACATGTGCAACATGTACATTTACACTTAATTAAATTTAATTAGGCAAAACATTTTAACAGTTTATGCTCATTCTGAGCGCCAAATATGTGCTGTTTAGTTGATGTTTTTCACTAAGCAACTGCATGCAGTGTAAAAAAATTTTTTTTCACAATTAACCTCATCTATATAAATATACCGCATCACACCATCTTTTTTCAGCCAAAAGTAATGATGTATATTTATTGTAAAGGCTGATTGGCCTTTCACCAAGGAGAAACATTTCGGCCCACCAATTTCTCTGACATGCAGGAGCTGTCTTTAAAACTAGAAAGAAGCCGGTTAGAAATAAAATCAAGAAGTATATTTAGAAATGATGGCAACAGCATTGGGACAAATATACCAAATGTAAACATTTGTATCAAATACAGTCAGCAGTGGGTAAGGGAAGAGTATCAAGTTGGAGCAGAACCGAGGAGAACATTACAAGGGTATGATTGGGGCATACAAGGTTAAACAGCTACAATGCATTTAATAAGCAAACATCCAGCAGGTCTATGAGAGGTATGTGACTTTAATGAAACAGTTCAACATGTTATAATGTACTGTAAGAAATATATTGTGTGAAGAAATTAGTTAAAGAATGAATTAGAGAATATGGGTGTGTTTACAGTTAAGAATTTATAGAACCCAGGTAGAAATGTAATAGCATTTATGATTTTAACATAATTTTCTATTTTTGGAAGTACTGGTTTGCGCAAGTGAATAGAAGTTTTTTTTTTTTTTTTTGGTCATTCTTTTGTCACGTGACGTGACAACATTGGCTAGAGTAATTAGTTAATTTACAACCTTCCTTACAAATGGGTGCATATTACTTATTATTTTTTATAATAATTATTGGTTATACATTAAATGTTGTCCATATTATGGCGAAATCACTTTGATGAAGATATATATATATATATATATATATATATATATATATATATATATATAGGGGGTGGAGGTGAGCTAATCACAGACTGAAGACCCAGTCTGAATTAATCTTTTTTGTATCTTTTAGTTTTGTATTGTTTGTAGTGTGATCAACGTTTGCGCAAGTACTAGATGTGTTGGGAAGTAAGACGTAACATTTTAATTACATTTTGCTAAAATGAACGAAAGGACTCGAAAAAAGATTCATTCATTTTGCTGAACCTGACTCAAAAGTCCGAGTCGGAAAAAATGATCCGAACGTCCCGTCAGCTGCTCTGCTCGTGCTCATCGTCAGTTCTCTTTTCACAGTAGTTCAGTCAATGTACTGTTAGAGTAACGTTAACTGAATAACTCGGGATATGGGTTTAATTCGAGTCTGAGGGACTGTCAGGCACGTTTATAAACCGATTAATATGGGTAATTCGTTGATTGGTGCGTGCTGGAGACACGAACCGTTTCAAACGATTCAGTTCGATTTTGTGAACTGGCTCGACCGATTCACTAAGAAGATCCGGTTAAATATAACGATTCGTTCGCGAACCGGACATCACTACTCGCTTGCCAATCGCTATTAACATAAAAGAAGTTACCGCTAGAGCCATAACACAGCTCTGGATCTTCTGAGGTGAGATAATTTGTTTATTCATATAATTATAAAGAGACAGCTTGTTAAAGCAACATTTACATGGTCATTTCTATATTGTTTTTCATTTGGTACAGCCTTATTTGTGCGTCTTTTCTGGCATCTGCTAACAGACATAAACATTTAGCCTAGCAGCAGGGTTGCAAGCCATTCTGAATGACGGAACTGTCCCGTATTTAACCCACACTTTTGTCCTGTTAACACAGGCATACGCCGTGTGACCATCCGGACAATAAGTGAATTGAAAATAATAGATTTATAGTCACATCATTGTTTGTTTTTTTGAACGTTTCAGGTATTGTCGCTACCTTTTTCTCAAGTAGCACATGAGCTCCTAAGGTGAAAAATCTAGGACCGCATTACATAAATAAATAAATAAAAATAGGTGCCCAATGCAAATGTATTTGTTATTATTATTATTATATGCTTTAGCTTAATAAGGGGATATAAGGAGACATTTACAAGCACAATTATTTTATTTATCAGAACACAGAAAGTAGCCTACACAAGATTTTTAAATAGTTTTGCTTCAGACTCTGTTTAAAAGGCTTATGTGATTATTTATAGTCCTATTAAACTGTATGTACATTTGGTAACAATGGTTAGATTAGATTTAACTTTTTCGTCAGTGCACATGTGGGTACATGGCAACGAAATGCAGTACATGGGAAGAATAAATACAACATAACATTAGTGAAGGGAGGAGAAAAAAACAAGATGCAGAATATGCTCTTTTGGGAGTACAGTTTGAGAACAGGAAAAACACCTGAGCAACAAAAGCACATGACTTTGCAACAGGGGAGGGGAGAAGGGGGGTGGAGGTAATCCAGCGCAGGCAAGCAGTCATCCGGTCCATCAGCTCTACGGTGCTGGTCACAGACCCGCTTGTCAGACTGGCGGTACAAAGCAGCGAAGGATGAGGGATGGGGGGTGAATGCATATCTGTATATATGTACGTATGTGTGTGTGTGTGTATGTATGAGTTTGTGTATTATTAGGCTGGAGAGCTGGTATTCAAATCTAGTGCCTCGGTCTGCAGATTGTGATAGTGTCACAGCAAGTTGCCATGGAGACAGCCTTGGTCAGGTCCTAGACAGAGTCAACAATCAACAGGTGTCTGTGGAACAGGGGGGAGGAACGCAAGAGCGTCTCACTACAGTGCTCTTCCAGGGTATTTGTTGTTCCAGCAGCTTCCTTTGCAGAGGCCAGTGCTGGTAGAGGGGAGCCGAAAGAAGATAACATTGCGATGGTTTGGTCTTGGGGCGAGTAGCCGCCAGAGAGCTGCACGGGTCCGATTTTGTAAATCCGCACCCGCCCGTACCCGCAGTGCTTAAAACCGCATCCAACCCGTTTTCCGACAGCAGCACTAATTAAAATCCGCACCCGAAATCAAATCAGTTAAGCCAATCACATTAGACACACTTTTTTCGAATTTTATTGCCAGGTCATACAGAAGTTATTTATGGAAAACTCTTTTTAAAAGATATACGTTTTTTTTATCTTAATTTTGATCAATGTTTTATCAATCAATTGCCCGTATTTAATAAATAAGATGCAAATATATAGCAGACAATGTAATAACCTAAGTGTAATTGACAGAATTACTAACAAATATTTTGCTACCTAAAAGTTAAATATTTTTTGTGTCACGCATGCATGCATGTCTATTTCCCTCATATTAAATATAAAACGCATGTGGACTGATATTTTTCCAATGTCTGGACTCCTTTATTAATGGAGTATATAAACAGACGTTTCAATATATTGGTATTAAATGCATTTTCTGAGAATTTATATTTCACGTTTTTACTGCAAATGTCAAAATTCGTGCTCTTTGGTCCATCAGTGCTTGAGTCACTGATCACATTATAATAAAATATCTCATAATAAAATACAAAATTGACTGATTTATGAATGTATATGCATAGTTCTCATCAGTCGGAAATACAGATAAACGCTTTCATTTGTTGTATTTTTGATCCTGAAAGAAAACAGAACAACAAAAGAGCGAATCATACCACCGTCTGAGGTTGTGCTTCAAGTCGAACGCACCCATTGTTAAATCATCCACAGCTGAGCATCGCGAGAGGCAGATCTGCGCCAGAGCGCACATGTGAATGAGCTGCACAAAGTCATTTTCAGATGCAATTAAAAAAAAAAAACAACAACCCTGGATAGCCTAGATTAGGCCCATATTCACAAATGTGTTAGCTATGGAATGAAATATCTGATATTCCGATTGTCAGATACATGCAAGTGGAAGTGAATTGTTGTTTAAACACCTTTATAACGATTGCGTTAGTTGAGCTGTATATGCACGATATAATTTTATGACACAAATGTTGAAATAGGCTTAAATCAAACACATTTTAATTCAGATTCTGTATATATATATATATATATATATATATATATATATACAGTGTTGGGGAGTAACTAGTTACATGTAACGGCGTTACGTAATTTAATTACAAAATAAATGTAACAGTAATCAGTTACAGTTACTAAGAAAAAATTAGTAATTAAATTACAGTTACTTATGAAAATTGTAACGATTACAAAGAGGATTACATTTGAATATTTACACACATCCACATACAGCTTATTTCTTTCCCAAATTGCACTAAGACATATGACCCATAATCTCCGAGAAGCGGAAAACACATTCGTAGAATCCAGTCATAAAAATGGAATTCAGCCTATAAGGCGGACGGAATATGACACATTTTTGACGAATAAATCAAAAGTAGGTCAGTACACTTGAATCAAAACCCGATATGGACTGATGTCTGTGAATATTAAGCCGCAAAAAGACTGAATATGAATCCTGCACGTTCTGCGTGTCTGTGGAAATCAGGCGCTGACTGGACATTCGGAAAACCGGGACTATTCCCGGTGGCCTGGCAGACGATTTGGACTTCTACTTTAATATTGTTATTGTATAATTGCAGGCCGAATATACTAAAGCGATTATTTCCGAATCCGCCATTCGATAATTAAATCTCTAATAAATCATGAATCGGTTAGTCGTGACTGGCAATGGTTGGGCTCGCGCCTCGCGCGCTCTCCGCGACTCCGCCGAACGGTTTGGATCAGACTCCGAGTAATCAATGCGAGAGAGAGAGAGACCGGAGTGAGATGTGTAAGCGCACAGCTGGAGCAGAGAAGCGACACTTCTGTTCAGGGTTTGCAGTGCAAGTCAGTTTCATCTGTAAATATGCTAATGTAGTTTTGTCTTTGTTTACTTAGTCAAGCAGCAGCAGCACATTGCTCATACTCACTCAAAATATTGTATAAACGACGTCATTATTATCTATTGTAATGTTACAGTAGTAAGTTAGCAGACAAATCATCATATTTTATCATAGGTTTAGGGGGAGCTAGTGCATACAAAAACACAACCCTTAGGAAAAGTAATATAGCCTATGGTATGGCACTAACCGCGGTTTAACTATGGAATTTGTAGTAAAAATAAATACAAGTGGTAATTCATTTGCCAAAAAAACAAAATTGCACTTACAAAACATGGTAAAAGTCAAATAAAAATCTTCAGTATTAAAGTCATGAGAGAGATGGATGGATAATGGAAGTGAAGGTGAAGTTCAGGAGAGAACTCTTACTTACGTTGCAAGTCCCCCAACCTAAGGATTCACATTTTTTAATGTCAGGTCCAAAAAAAAAATAGGGTTGTCCATGTTTCAGAATGGGTTGTGGGTGTATGAGTGTGAGATTTCCCAGTCCGCCCCTCATGGAAATGAATCTCTAGAACAGTCACTTCATGAGCATTTTTTACTTATTTTGAGAAACTATCATCATATCATATACAAAGAGACAGCAGTGTTTCAGAAAGACACCAATGTTTAGGAGTTTAGTACACAAAATAGGACACATGCTTATTAGATAACCTTATTTGAGTTGATGTATATGCTTTTATTTTTTTATTAACTATTTTTCCCCAAACCATTGTTAGATGCAGTTAAATGCCTGTAGTTATGCAAAGATTTGGTTTCAAAAACAGTATCTATAAACTATTTATTTAGATTTTAAATCTGCTTTGAACTTCAGATCAATCTCTAAGTAAAAGGCAGTACTAAAGTCTGATTGTGTGGTGGATGTGTTCAAATGTGATCATCTTAATTCAGGTGATGAAGGATGGTAAAAGTCTGACAGTATTGAGCACTACTGTAAGCTTAAATCTGCATGGTGTAAAATGGTTGAAGATGATTAACAGTTGCAAATTAACATTCATTAGAAATTTATAAAAGTAATCAAAATGTACTCAAAAGTAATTAGTTACATTACTTTATTAAAGTAATTAAAAAAGTTACACTACTATTACATTTTAAATAGGGTAACTTGTAATCTGTAACCTATTACATTTCCAAAGTAACCTTCCCAACACTGTATATATATTAGGGGTGTAACGGTACGTGGTTAATCACAGTTCGGTACGTACCTCGGTTTTAAAGTCACGGTTCGGTTCATTTTCAGTACAGTAGGCCTAAGGAAAAGAAATGCAAACATTAAACTGCAGGTTGTTTATTACTTTAAACGTTTTTTAACAATTTGTTTACACTTTTTTTTAAATACTTTTTAATAAAATATATATAAAATAAAAAAAGAATAAGAAATAAAATACTGCTGCAAAGTTCTCCACTAAATAAAATACTCTCAGTCTCAAACCAATATCATATAATAAAATATAATGAAAAATATAAATAAATAACTATGATTACAGTGCAGCATTACCAATCCCAGCTTGTAGGCCTGCTCATATTTAAAAAATACATATAACTTTTCCAAAGTGTAAAGTGCAGCATCAACAGTTTCAGTTTTTAGACCTGCTCAGATTTCATTATTGCGTTGGACCGATCGGAATTAAGAGCAAAGGTCTGTTTAAATGCCGACAGGAGCTGCGTTTGAATTACAATCATTTTTTTCCTAGTTGTAGTGATGTTCACACTCGCGTGATGCCTTTTGAAAACCTTAGGCCGGTGACACACTGGCATATTGCACCTGTCAAACATAGTCTATTTTGCCGTCAATGCTGTTGACGGTGTCCTTTATCAGTAGGCTTTATATTTATGCTCAACATGAAGTATAGATATTGTTTTCGTGAAGACAAGATCCTGGTCTGTCGGCGGCCTCCCTCTATGTCACCTACAGTAGCAGCAGCGTCAGGCACGATTCTGGTGTGTAAAGACACAGAAAACGCGAGGCAGCCGTCACACAACTGACACGCAGAGCTGAAACGCACGCTCACGCCACGCAGCCAGTGTGTCACCGGCCTTAGAATCAGCTGCAGGGCGGGATTTGCGCTGAACGCGGAGACTTACGCCACTTAATATGTTCGTTTGGAAACACGAAAATGTACCTATGTTCCACATACAATATATTGCATTCGGTGCACCGTACCGAAAGCCCTGTACCGAGACGGTACACCCCTTATATATATATACATATATATATATATATACACCCCTATATATATATATATATATATATATATACATATATATATATATATATATATATATATATATACACCCCTATATATATATATATATATATATATATATACACACCCCTATATATATATATATATATATATATATATATATATATATACACACCCCTATATATATATATATATATATATATATATATATATATATATATATATATATATATATAAACGGAAAACAAAATCAACAAAAAATCAAACAGCTGGCTGATCTTTTACGTCTGTCAACTAATGACTCATGCAGCCGTTTGCGCGGTTGAGATTTTTTTTTAAAGTGGAATGTAGGCCTATTTTTACGTCCGACCCGACCCGCATCCGACACAGTTGGATATTTTTCACCCGTTTCAGCCAAATTTTCACCCATGAAGGACTCTAGTAGCCGCATTCCAATTTACACGACTACTCTCTTAGTCGATTCTGGTCTCCAAATCCATCCATTTTCCCTTCCAAAGCCGTGAGCTTCTTCGTGATGGTATCCATATTGCGGTTAATAGTCTCAGTCTCAGTGCTGACCGCTCTACCCACTGCTTCAATCATGATGGGCAGCCTTGTGAGGCTTTGGACAGCTGTTCCCGTTTTCTGAATTTTTCGATAACCCAGGGCAAAGCCTAATCCAATCAGAAGAAGACCTGTTATCATGGTTCCGAATAGGTAGATATCTTCAATGTCCTCCAAAGAAAAGGCGCCAGACACACGACCCGCCATCTATCCCACGCGTTCATCGTGTAGCCAGCTGCGAACGTCCCGGCAGGGCAGTCAGGTTCCCCCGAACCCAAGCTTCTCAATAGTTGATCTTTTACTAAAGAAAGACTATTTATAAATTACACCAAAATTTAGACAAGTTTAAGTAAACAATAAAGTAAAGAAAAGATTGTTCCAATAAACGAAAGAACAGTTGGTACCACTTTAAAATAAGGCCCCATGTGTTAACATTAGTTAAAGCAGGTTAACATTAACTAACAATGTGCAATCGCTAATTGTTAGGGTAGCTAATATTATTTGTTATTGTTGATTAATTAAGAATACAGCTATTTATTGTTAGTTAATGTTGCCAGACATTAATGATATTAGCAAATACAACTTTGATTTTATAATGTATTATTAAAAGTTGAAATTAACATGAACTAAGATTAATAAATGCAGTCATTGTTTCTTAACGTTAACTTATGTAGTTAACTAATGTTAATGAAACCTGTTAAGTGTTACCAAACAATAATAAAAATCAGTCAATGTATACATAGGCCATGTTTTAGGTTAGATTAAAAGAAAAATTATGTTTTAAAATGTGAAAATAAATAGTTAAGTGTTTAAGTATTAATTTGGTGCCATGGTGAAGACTAAAGTGAATGTAAATATCTAAATGACCGTTTGAAACATTGACGCACCCTGCATCCCAATGTGCATACTATCTACCCTAAATAATATTGGAAAATTATCATACAGTATATATAATATTTAGGATTTATATTATGCACATTGGTACACAGGCACAGTTCAGAAAGTATTGCAGCTGCTTTGTTTACAGAGTTTAAGTTTATTATAGCACTTTTTACAATACAAATCATCGCAAAGCAAATTTATAGAAAAATACGTTTCTACAATAAGTGGTGACTGTCAGTTTATGTGCATATGGCAGAAATGTGCAAAAAAAGACAAACATATGATAAACACTATTAACAGCAATTATTATATGATGCAATCAAACTTAGCAAAAATTGGTAGTTCATTGGTAGTTGTTGTTTCAGGGTTAGCATCATCTGAGGTCCTCTGATCATCATCTCTTCTCAGGTGTTCTGGATCCAGATTGGGGCTTGTGTAAATCCTAGTTACCACGGGATGTAAATCCTGTGACAAAACAGAGAAACAAATAATTAGCGTATCTGCTGTTCCAGTCAAGTAAAATTAATTAATGCAAGCTAAAGAATAATAATGCGCATTTGATCAGATATAAGTGCATACCAAAATTATGTGATGCATTATTTGAATAATTGACCAAAGAGATGCGTTTTTAATCTAGATTTAAACAGAGAGAGTGTGTCTGAACACCGAACATTATCAGGAAGGCTATTCCAGAGTTTGGGAGCCAAATGAGAAAAAGCTCTACCTCCTATAGGGGACTTTGCTATCCTAGGAACTACCAAAAGTCCAGCGTTTTGTGACCTTAGGGAGCAAGATGGATTGTAACGTGGTAGAAGGCTAGTTAGGTACACAGGAGCTAAACCATTTAGGTCCTTATAGGATCGTAATAATATTCAATTCAATTAAATTTAAAGTTTATTTGTATAGCGATACAAATCATTGCAAAGCAACTTTACAGAAAATTAAGTTTCTACAATATTTAGTAGTAGCTTATAAGTGGTGACTGTCAGTTTGTATGCGTATGACAGGATTTTTCAGAAAAATGAATACAAGACATAGTCAACCAAACGATGAACTTTTTTTTAACAGCAATTATAATGTGATTGTATAGTAAGTAGCAATATTTGTTAGCTCTGTTTGTTGATTCAGAGTTAGCATCATCTGAGGTCCTCTGATGGTCAGCATCATCTCTTCTCGGGTGTTCTGGATCCAGACTGGAGCTTGTGTATATCCTACAAAACAGAGAAACAAATAGAGACATCATTAGCGTAGCTGCTGTTCCAACAAAGTAAAATTAATTAGTTTAACCCAAGCTAAAGAATAAGAATGCGCATTTGATCAGATACAGCTGCAGTCACAAATTATGAGATGCATTATTTGAATGCTTGGCAAAAGAGATGTGATTTTAATTTTGATTAAACCATAGAGATTTTTAATATTTAACACAATATTTTGTAACTGATACTGAACTTAATAGGTAGCCAGTGCAGAGACTGTAAAATTGGGGTAATATGATCATATTTTCTTGACCTGGTAAGGACTCTAGCCGCTGTATTTTGGACTACCTGTAGCTTGTTTATTGAAGAAGCAGGACAACCACCTAGAAGTGCATTACAATAGTCCATTCTAGAGGTCATGAATGCATGAACTAGCTTTTCTGCATCAGAAACAGGTAACATGTTTCATAGCTTAGCAATGTTTCCAAGATGGAAGAATGCTTTTTTGTTATATGAGAAATATGATTTTCAAAAGACAAGTTGCTGTCTTATATAACACCCAGATTTGTGACTGTAGAGGAAGTAACAGAGCATCCATCTAGTTGCAAAATTTAATCTACGACATTCTGTCAGTTTTTCATTAAATGAAGCTTCACTACACTAAAGCTACAGCCCTGTGAAATGTAGCATGCTAAGTTACAGCAACATGGCAAAAGTAGTTTACTACATCGAAGCTGTTTTTCCAAAATGTTATTTTATGTTAAAAAAATATATTGAACCAACATCATACAAAGTCAACACTCTCCCAGTGATCAATAAAACTGTCAGTCAAGCAGATAGACAGGAATAATAGTTCAGTTTAGTTGTTTATTCAACAACTGTTCCAAACCAATTTTGGCAACAAAATCAGTATAATGCACAGGGGTGAATTTACCTCATATTGTAACACAGGCAAAATAAATTGTAGCTGTCAGCCAGGCATTGTATTTACATTTTCATGAACTTGCAGTTTATAGAGTTTTCTGCCGCTATGTGGGCGCTCAGTTTTTTTTCTGTTATTTGGCTAAAGTATCATATTATAAAAGATTCAGCACTTCGCATAAGCTATTTGACTGACTTGACAACAAATATTAAGACATTCTTATCTGCTCCTCAAATACAAAAATAAATATAGTGTTTCTTGAGTAAAGAAAATGCTTTGCTTATTTAATAAAAAGTATGAGTTTATTTACCTTCAGACTGCAAAACAAGCTGAGAAGCTCCAAACTATGTGCTGCTCTTCATTCACGAGAGAGACGAGATGAACAATGAGGTTTGACTGACAGTTAGAGAAGCCAATGACGATACAACGTTTAGTGGCGGTGGATCTTTTACTGGTCCAGGATCAGTGATACTTTGCAGTTATATTTCCGATTTGAGCTCGACATTTACATTTAATCATTTAGCAGATGTTTTATCCAAAGTGTAGGGGAAAAGTGTACAGTTAAAACCCAAGGACCAGATATGATGAATGAACACCAGGAGTCAGAGATGAGTTCAATTAATAATAATAATTTTACTGAAGAAAATAGTTTGCAGTTTCATCAGCAGAAGTCAGCTTCAGAACTCTCAATGGAGTTCGTAGGCCGCTCTGCGTACAATTCAAAATCAACAACAATTATACCCTGACAGAGGATACTAATTTGGTTCCAAAACCTAGATAAACTCTCCAAATACGTATATCTGATATGCTGGACATTGGCAGTTGAACATTTATCCTGGGACTGTCTGAGCTTACATCAAACAAGAAATAATGTAATAATATCAATATGAAGGATATAGCAACTCTGCATCCACACATTCAGTCCCCCGTTTTAGACCAATGTGGGGTCTAATACCCCATGTCTGGTCTACTAAATGAGGTCAGGGGCAGTCATGATGCATGCTGATAATGCAGGCTGTTGGTTAACTTAAGCAGCTGCATAAGCTTAATATCTCTGTACTGTCTGACATTTCTAGTAATAAACACATTATTTTGTACAAAATACTTCCCATATACATTCTTACTTTCCATATCCATTCATCTACTGAATCCTACCTGAATCCCAGTTGTTGTTGGCATCCGTCTGTCTCTGAAGACAATGGAATATGCGTCAAAGAGTCTCTTTGGTTAGTATGCAGCGCCTGCTGTGACTGTAGAGTCCAATTTTGGAGCGGCAGGCTCTATTGCAGTTGCTGCAGGTGTAATATGTGCCTGGGTCTGGATCTATCAGTGCTATATCTGCGGATACAACCCTCTGTCTGCGCTTTCTCCCCTCTTCCCACTCGTCTTCTTTTTTCTTCTTCAACACTTTGATGCCTGCTTCGACAACCTGCCTCCATCTGCAGCGATCTGCAGCTGCTGCTTCCTAGACTGCTGGATTGATGTTGCCTGCCTTCAAGTCTCATTTACAAATGTCTTTGTAGCAAAGAACAGGCCTTCCTGCTGGTCTGGAGCCTTTAGCAAGCTCGCTGTAGAGTAGATCTTTGGGTATACGACCATCCTGCATGCGACTGACATGGCCTAGCCAGCGCAGGCGTTTCTGAGAGAGTAATGCAAACATGCTTGGTATTCCCGCCCTGGCCAGAATGTTTGGGACACTGTCTTGCCAAGTGATGCCCAGGATTTTCCTGAGGCAGCGCAGGTGGAATGAGTTGAGCCTGCGTTCTTGCCGGGAATAATGGGTCTATGCTTCACTACCGTATAATAGAGTACTGAGCACACAAGCTTGATACACCATCATCTTGGTGTGGGTTGTCAGCATGGAATTATCCCAAGCTCTCTTTGCTAAGCGGGCCATAGCTGCTGTTGCCTTACCAATCCGAGTATTTAGCTCGGCATCCAGGGAGAGGTTGCTGGAGATGGTAGAGCCAAGGTAGGTAAAGTTATCTACCACTTCGAGGGTGTAGTCACCAATGGAGATATTCGGGATGCTGCTAACATCTTGGCCCATTATGTTGGTCTTTTTGAGACTGATGGTGAGGCCAAAATCTCTGCAAGCATCCGCAAAACGGTTGATAAGTTGTTGTAGAGCTTCTTCGGAGTGTGCAGTCAAGGCAGCATCATCTGCGTAAAGCATCTCCCGTATCAGAACCTTTCGCACCTTGGTTTTTGCTCTGAGGCGTGCTGTTTTGAACAGGTTTCCATCGGTTCGAGTGTGGAGGTATATGCCTTCTTCTGATTTACTAAAGGCATGGGTCAGCAGCAAGGAAAAGAAGATGCCGAAGAGCGCTGGAGTGAGTACGCAGCCCTGCTTCACTCCTCTGATAGGGAATGGGTCTGAGGAAGAGCCATCGTACTGAACAATGCCTTGCATATCATCATGAAAAGAGATGATAATCCTCAAAAGCTTGTGGGGGCATCCTATCCTTTGCAGTAGAGTGAAGAGGCCTTTACGGCTGACCAGATCGAACGCCTTAGTCAAGTCAATAAAGGCGATGAACAATGATTGCCTCTGCTCGCGACATTTCTCTCGTAGCTGCCTCAGTGAGAAGATCATGTCAACTGTTGACCTTCCTGCTCTGAATCCACACTGAGCTTCAGGATATAAGCGCTCTGCTAGTGCCTGTAACCTGACTAGTACTCCCCGGGCAAAGGCTTTCCCAACTATACTGAGAAGTGATATTCCACGGTAGTTGTTACAGTCACTACGGTCTCCTTTGTTTTTATAGAGGGTGATGATGGTGGCGTCACGCATGTCCTGGGGCACTGTTCCTTCTTCCCAGCACTGCAACAAGAGCTCATGCAAATGGTGAAGAAGAATGGTCTTCTTCCCAGCCTTAATGACCTCTGGAGGAATACCATCACTGCCTGGTGCTTTGTTGCAGGCTAGAGAATCGATGGCCTTACCAAGTTCTTCCATAGAAGGGGGAGCATCTAATTCATCCATGACGGGCAGGGGGTTGGTGTTCTCGACTGCTGAGGTAGTGATGATGTTTTCTCTTGCATAGAGTTCCTGGTAATGTTCCACCCATCTCTCCATTTGTTTACCCCGATCTGTTATAATGTCTCCCGAGGAGGACTTTAGGGGTGTGACCTTGGTAACGCTTGGGCCGAAGGCCTTCTTCATGCCATCATACATGGCGCGGATGTTACCACAGTCAGCTGAATTTGTATGCACTGACAAAGATTCAACCAGTAGTTGTTGGCACAGCGTCGAGCAATCCTTTTGGCATCATTTCTGGCTTTCCTGAGAACTGTGAGCGTCCTCTCTGATGGCTCCCTTTTGTGGCTAATCAGAGCTGCTCTCTTAGCTGTGATGACTGGCTCAAGTTCCAGGATTCCTGCTTCAAACCAATCTGGGTTCTGCCTCTCTTTCTTACCGAAGGTGTCCATGGCAGAATTTAAGATATCGTCGCGGATATGATTCCATCTTTCTTCTGTGCTGCCCGTTTGGCAATTTCTGAGGGCCTCTGTGATGGAGGCAGCGTTTCGCTCACACAGAACGGGGATTGTCGTCCTTGCTGTATTGATGCGTGGGCGTCCTTTCTGCTTTGATCGGTGGATCCGCTTCGGTTGAAGGCGCACCTTGCTGCAAACCAGTGAATGATCGGTGTCACAATCAGCGCTGTGATAGCAGCGTGTAATGAGAACACAGTTCAGTGAGTCTCTTCTGGTGATAATGAGGTCCAGCTGATGCCAGTGATGGGATCTTGGGTGTCGCCAGGATACTATATGGTTGGGCTTGGTGGAGAAGAATGTGTTAGTTATGCAGAGATCGTGGTAGGAGCATAGCTCAAGCAGTTTCTGTCCGTTTTCATTCATTCTGCCAATGCCGAAATGACCAATAATGCGAGGCCAGGAGTCACAGTCATTTCCCACCCGGGCGTTGAAGTCCCCAAGCACGTACAGTTGTTCGTTGGGGGAAATTCCTTTAATGATGGTCACAAGTTCCTCGTAGAATTCTTCCTTGGCCTCGGCTGGGGAGCTGAGTGTAGGAGCATAGACACTCAGGATGTTCACTAGGCCTGTGGAGGTTGAGAGGCGAAGGGAGAGGATACGGGCTGTACCTTTTGCTGGCGGTTTGACTGACGATAGCAGAGAGTTTCTGACTGCAAACCCAACACCATGCAGTCTTGGTTCGTATGGTTCCTTTCCCTGCCAGAAAAAAGTATACTCCTGTTCCCTGATGCTGCCATTTGAGGGGAGTCTGGTCTCCTGTAGTGCAGCGATGTCAATGTCCAGCCTCAAGAGCTCACGATTGATGATTGCTGTTTTTCTGAAGTCATCAACCTGATCAAGGTCTTTGGAAAAGCCAGGGCACATAGTCCTGACATTCCAGCTTGCTAGTCGCAAGATTGGTGGTTTATGCTTTTTTATTTCTTTGTCTGGTGCGAGGTTTTCAGTCTGCTTGTCGGTCTGTTCCCTTAGCTCCAAGCACCCAATGAAGCAGGCAGACTGTGGCGGGTCAGCACCTTACTGGCTGGGGGCTGCCCAGCTTGAGGCGGGCGGTAGCTGACTAGTAGGATTTCAATAATCCCTCCCACCGTCGGAGACAACCCGTAGCGTCTGAGCGTACGCCAATTTACTCTGGACTTATCACTCGTAACTGCTGCCTCCCGTGTTGTTTTTTATCACTGTGAGCAGCGATACTGGAGTGGCATCTCCAGGACGCATAGCCTGGGCACGGTGTATGGAGATCCTGGGCTGCCCATTCGTCAGAATCCCCCTCTCGGCCTCGCTAGTGGGGTCCAAAGGAGTGCGAAGCACGACATTTGGCAACTGGCTTGGAGTTGCCGGAAAGGTGACAGATAGTCATTCTTACCGCCTAAGGGGCTCCACTCCGGATTTCTGTCGGGTTTACTCCTTAGCCTTTACTCCTCCCGGAGATATCCACAAGGCAGTGGAGCCATTGTCTGATGGCTGTAAAACTATTTAACCCATAGCTGGGGGTCTGTTGTGAACCGCTCTTAGTCTGACCCATCACCCAGGACCTGTTTGCCATGGGAGACCCTACCAGGGGCATATAGCCCCGGACATCATAGCTCCTAGGATCATTTGGGTACTCAAACCCCTCCACCATGGTAAGGTGGCAGCTCAAGGAGGGGCAGTAAAGATACCCTTATTTTATGAAAATCTATAATTTCTGATCAATGGTGCAATGAGAGGGATTGAAAATCCAATATACCCTTTCACTCCAAACTTAAAGACCATTTTGGTGTTAAAAACACAATGGAGATCTAACCAAAAATAAACAAACTAAACATAAGACCAATATTGAGCCATCTTTAAAAATAAAAATAATCATAATCATTATTTCCTCGAAAACCTAGAACTGTTCCTAGGTTATTACTTAATGCGGCAGCCTTTTTATTAAGTTTTACTTTCACCACGGATGCATGTATTTTTATATCATGACATTACTGTTAATCATACTCATTGCCTTATTATTATTATTATTATTATTATTAATTTTACGCAAATCTTGTCAATTAACAAACCATATTACTGTACTCAAACTAAATTAATGACACATTCAGAAGCAACAGGTGTTCTTAAGCAGCTCCATAGAGCCTATTACAATTTTGTTTAAACATTCACCCCTTCTTGCAGGAATTCCTCCATCAATGGGTTAGCCAGCAGATCCAAAAGTTTTTGTTCAACTTATCTCTATTCTACATAACCCAAACTATTGCGTCACTCAGACCTCGAGGACCCACAAAGCCTTACAGCTCCTTTTGCTTTTAACCTATATTACATAAACAGGATTCACTCCTTTGTCTTCACACCAGCCTTTCTTTATGTGAGGGTGATCTCTGGATAATTTGGTTAGTGACTTAGCCAATGTGCCACTGTTTCTCTGCCATCAAGTCCAAAATATTTACCTTTACCATTTGAATAACAAAGTATTAAATTGTTTAATTTTAGTCCCTCAGTTGAATTTAGACATGGGTTTAAACCCATTATGTACAGCAATCTTTAATTTCACAAATCCAAATCAGATAAACACTTTTACACACAATAATTCAGATAAACACTTTTACACACATTAATACAGAGAGTGATTCAAATCAGCATTATAAAGGACAAAAGAAGTCGTTATTACCTGTAGCAGACAGAGCTGGATAACCAATCCACTTATAGCTCATCCCATGTTCTGTATTCTCTTTTCATTAGATACACTCAGAATTACAGACTTCTGTAAAGCCATTTGGCTTAACCCATCTGTAATGATAAAACACTCATTCCAGAGGTTAGTGACACAATCAAAACATAAAAAGGTTTGCTTTTGATGCAAAATCTGAAAGATTTAACTTGACATATTTCTGTAAGTTGTACCTAGACTCTTATCTAGTTCTTCCAGAACCCGGTATTTCCTGCAGCTTAGGAAAGGTGCACTTAAGAACCATGAGAGCCATTGACAGCACCACCTACTGTTGTTAAAACATTGAGATAGGTTAATCACACTAATATTTAATTTTACATCTTCAAACAATCATGCTGATATTACTCAGTGAATTTAGATGTTACACCCGTCCAATCAGTGTAATGTTCTGCTACTTCTGTAGCCGGAGCCACCAAGCCCTGTATGATGGTGGAGACTAAAAATAAGACCGATAAGTGACCGGTCATAGAACAAAAAGCAATACAACTGTTTAACTATTAAAAATGATTACCTCTATAGCTCAGGGTCTGTATTATGATTTTAAAGACCCCATGTCTGTTCAACAATTGCTCCTAAATTTTTTATTAATTGTTTTTAGAATCTCTTATTTCTTAAATGCATTGGGCAGTTGAACATTTAACTACCAATTGCCCTCTAAATGCATTAAATCTGAACTCCTTTTATCATGTCCTTTAACATATTAGTGTCTGATCTGACGGAAACACTGTGCTTCACTATAAATAGTTTATCATTTAAAACACAGGCTCAGATAACAACCTTTTTTGCTGACTTTGAATGAGAGAGAGAACTCAGGATTCAGGACTGGTAGCAATGTATTTTCATTAATTCTTTTTATAATTTCATCATACTATCATTTTACTCTAGCCCAGCGTAAAAGGTGTCAGAAATGACAAGCATAATCAAATAAACATCTTTATATTTATATTTTACTTTATTTTCGCAACTCAAAAGTTTCTCAAAGTTCTTTGCAGTCATTTTCATTACTTTTACATCAACTTGTATTTTATTCATTCACTTAATTCTGGCCATGGCTTTGGAATTTCAACAATGGTTTTAAATCTGTCAGGCGTTATCTGACCCATATGTTACTCCGTGTCATGTCTTCAAAGTTACTTTCAAACCCCCGTTTTTTTTTTACTTGTTTACAACATTATCATCTCATATGCAAACAATTTTTTTTTTAAATGATGCTGGGTGGATATATATATATATATATATATATATATATATATATATATATATATATATATATATATATATATATATATATATACTTATTTTTTTCTTCAATCCAATAGTAAAAATAATATTTTGCACACACCAGTAAATATAGAAATGACAAATTTGTCACTCAGAACTCCACTTACAGACAGTCCCTAACCAACAATATTAAATATAAAATCTTTCCTACCTTGGTTTGATGATTGATCAGGGATGTCAACAAAGAACGATTGCCAGCGCATTCTCCACCATTTAACTGTAGGGGAATTACAGTTAAAAACCAAGGACCAGATAATTTTCAAAATATTAATGTTATTGTGTCATGAAATGTTATTTTAAAAGTATTTCAGGTGAGAATGTAGTTGTTTAAAACTCAAATCTGTGGTTTATTTATAAAGAAAGCGCCTATTTAAAAATGTGTTTTGCCGAGCTCTGAGACGGTCAGCTCCACGCGTTCAGTGGGAGCTCAGTGCTTATGTAGCAGCCTCACCTCGGCTAGAACTTCTGATAAGTGCCTCTGGCTCGGATGTCTCTTTAGTGGTTAAACAAAATATAATTCGTTTCGGGTAAATCTAACTGGTTATCTTTGGTTTGTATTCAATTTATCTATATGTTAAAATGAAAATAAAATTCATATAATATTTGATGGCAAATTTATATGATATTTCGTTTCATTGTAATGGCTGTATACATTTCCCTGAACTAAGTACATTTCTGCGGCTGTTATTATGTTTTAATGAAAACGAAAGGAGGCAGTGGTATTTGATATCCTATTTCGTTTTATTTTAAATATACAGAGAGGAAAATTGCAGTAGTCAAGGCGAGCTGACTGATGTTATCAAGCACACTGCTGTTTGCAGAATTATCGGATTTTCGTCGTTGCGGACATCACACTATCGAGACGAATGCGCAAAGTGTGAACTACTGTGGATAGTCCAAAATCGTACTTTGTATTGAGAAACACACGCAGACCTACGTCACCATTCTATTTGCCTAATCTTCCCGGTACTTAAGACCCCGGTGAAAACGCACAAAGCAACAGGTCTTGGAGGGGGGGCGGGGTGTTCTGAGTTCCTGTGGAAAAATGTTCCTGGTACAAATGTTCCGGGTAATTTTGGTGGAAACGCGGCATTGGTCACTGATGGTTCTGAAGAAAACTGCAAATCGTCAACTGGAAGAGTCGATGGATGAGGAGCTGGAGGTGAATTGAGAAGAGTATGTTTTGAAGAGTGTCCGAGTGTCACAACAGTTGTTAATTTTGTTGTGGTAGTATGATGTTTTAGCAGTGAAGACATTTGCAGTGAAGGAAGAGAAGAGACTGATACACACTAAGGTCGGTGGAGTTTCTTGATTTATGCCATTTCCTCTCTGCAATCCTGACTTTAGAGCGATGTTCACAGAGAACATCGGACAGCCATGGGGCAGATGGGGTGGTGTTTGCTGGTCTAGATGACAGTGGGCAAAAGTTGTCCAAGCAAGAGGTTAGAGTGGAGCAAAGACGTCAGTAGCACTGTTCGTGTCCAGAGCTGAAAACTGAGAGAGTGAAGGAATTGAGGATGAAACCAAAGAGGATAGGTGAGATGGACAGAGTGAGCATAGGTTCCATCGAAAAGTTAATGATTGCCGTGCACAAACACAAAATTAAACCCAGGCCTGGTCCTCTCTCATCCTTCACTGTCGTCACTCCTCTTTTATCCTTCCGATCTCCTCCGTGGGACTCGAGACCGGTAAGTTGAGCAGGTGTCGCTCTTTTCCAAATCACTCCACTGGCCTCGCTCCATTCCCACTGCTCTCGGCCACGCCCCACTCATCACACACAGCTTGAGTAGCAAGATTTTGTTCAGTTTCAACTCCTTTTACCCATTTCACTAGTTCACGCTTACATATAATTAGCTGAGGTATGGTATCAGATTTTGGGGTGCTGTCCGGGGAAGGGCTCCAAGCTCGGGAATGGCCCGAACCTAGAGTACCCCCCCTTTCCCGTCTATTTATAAAGTGGAGGGATGCTGATAAACCGTCAATGGATAGAGGGAAGTCAGCGATATTTATACTATGGGATTGATTACTTGATTATGGTCCACCTGTGTTGATTAGGTTAAGTATCTGACGCGCTCCTCCCGAATCTTAATAAAATTTCATCTCACTAGTTCACGCTTACATATAATTAGCTGAGGTATGGTAAGTGTATTTGGCGTGCTGTCCGGGGAAGGGCTCCGAGCTCGGGAATGGCCCGAACCCAGAGTACCCCCCAAAAAAGCAAATGTACAAGAGGACAGCCGCCAGTTTAAAGAATGCCCCCCCCCCCCCCCCCCCCAAAAAAAAAGCATAGAGTACTGGCGGGGGCTGATTTGATTTCCTGAGAAGTCGTCTCGTTGGCAGGCTGGAAGGGCCTACATACTCCAGAGGGAGCGACTTGGGCATTGGGAGAGTAGGCCCTACCTGCTGCTGCTAGTGGACTACGTAGTTGTTTGGGCCCGGTCGGTAGGGCTCGAGATGATGCTCAACTGGAGCTTGACTCCCGGCATCGGATGGATGAGACTCACTTGCGGCCGGCAAGCATAGGCCCGACCGGGAGAACTGAAGGGAGCACACGCATCAGACGGGTAAGCCTCGCCGGACGGGGAGAGTGGAAAGGAAAACCCGACTGGGAGGACTCTCGCAGCATCCGATGGGGCATTAAACTCAGAACATCAAACGGGTAAGCCTCGCCAGGCGGGGTTAAAAGATGTGAGGGTAGCTGAGAGTTGTTGTTGTTTTTTTTGTTTTTTTGTTTTTTGCAGGATTTGGCGAGAGGACGAGACTCGTAGCGTCGGACGGTTAAACCTCGCCTACCGTCAAATTGAAAGGTAAGTTGCGTGGCCGAGAGACTGTTACCGACGTCCGAAGGGAGCACACGCATCGAACGGGTAAGCCTCGCCGACCGTAGAGTGGAACCGTAAAGGAAGTCTGTCCAGGAGGCTCTCGCCAGCGTCCGAAGGGAGCACGCGCATCGAACGGGTAAGCCTCGCTGACCATAGAAAAGGAAAAGGTAAGGTTGTCTAACTTGGAGGCTCTCGCCGGCGTCCGAAGGGAGCACGCGCATCAAACGGGTAAGCCTCTCCAGATGTGGGACAGAAAAGGTAACGATAGGTGGCCAGGAGGCTCTTGCCAGCATCCAACGGGGACTTCCTGTTCCCCAAAAACAACTGGGTGAGCCTCGCAGGCCGTAGGATGGAAAAGGTAAGTTTGTGTGGTCGTTAGGCTGTCGTCGGCGTCTTTTGGGAGTTTGCTACTCACGGCAAGAGACGGGTAAGCCTTGACGACCGTAGGAAGGAGGGAGGGTTTATTTGTGTGTTTGGTACCTGCGGCATCGAACGGCTTGCTTGTAGGTTTTGTAACCTAAACCACGTGGAATGGTCGTGGTTGGCTGGCCAGGAGGCTCTCGCCAGCGTCCAATGGGAGCACTCGCATCGAACGGGTGAGCCTCGCTGGCCAAGGATGGAAAAGGTCAGGTTGTCTAGCCGGGAGGCTCTGACCGACGTCCGATAGGAGCTTAGCTCCAGGAATCGAAACGGGTAAACCTCTCTGGCTGAAGAACGGAAAAGGTTGTCCGACAGGAGCTTAGCTCCCGGAATCGAACGGTTAAGCCTCGCTGGCCAAAGGACGGAAAAGGTAAGGTTGTCAAGCCGGGAAGCTCTCACCTACATCCAATGGGAGCCTTGACTACATGCATTGGATGGGTAAACCTCTCCGTACGTAAAACAGAATGGCAAAAGGGTAGCCGGGGGCTTTCATCTAGTCCGAAGGGAGTGTGAGCTCCTGGCAACGAACGGGTAAGCCTTGCTGGCCACAGAATGGAAAAGGTGAGGTTGTCTGGCCGGGAGGCTCTCGTCAGCATCCGATGGGAGCTCGAGCTCCTGGCATCGGAGAGAGAAGCCTTGCCAGCCATAGGATAGAAAAAGGTAAGGTTATCTGGCGGGGAGGCTATGGCTGGCATCCGGTGTGTTTTTTTTTTTATTATTATTTATTTATTTTTATTTATTTATTTATTTATTAAATTTACGACAGCAGATGGGTAGTCTCTCCAGCCATCGGAGGGAAAAATTGAGATTGTTTTATCTGCGAAGCACCCGTTGGTGTTCGGCAAAAGCATAACTTGCGGTATTGGATGGGTACATCTTGCCATCGGAGGGAAATTTGTTTTAGCTGTGATGTACTCGTTGTTGTTCAATCGGGTAAGCTTTGCTGGTGTTCGGATGGAAAGTCCAAGATTGCTTAAGTGGGAAAGCATCTGACAGGAGTTTAATACTCACGATGTCATACGAGTAAGCTTTGCTGATAGTTGAACGGAGAAGGCAAAGGTTGGCTCAACCGGGAGCACTCTTGCGGCGCCTGACAGGGAGTTCGATACTAAGGATGATTTGGTTGTCTACGAGGGTAGACGCTGTGAGGCTTACTTGAATAATTGTTTAACAAATCCAATAAGCTGCTTCCGATAATAAGTCCAAAAAATCTTGCAGTCATTGTATTCGAAATTAAGCGTGCAAAAATAAATTGGATTTCCTGTGCCAGTGTACCCCAAATAGGTGCCATGTATCGGCGATGTGGTCGTTGTTGAATTGTCATATTGTCAGCACGTGAGATCGATGGTACATATCGACGATGTAATCGTGCATGGGTGGAGTAAGAGAAAGATTCTTTATACTTGTCTGAGCTTACTATTTGCCATTTTAACCATGCAGGTGCACAAAAGAGCCTATGGAATCACCAATAAACGTACTGATAAACTGGCATTAAATATAAAATACTATATTTAAAACTGCTTGTTCATGTAGTCGGCATTCATATATTTGGAGTGAGTTTGGTTGAAATGATGCCTTGGTCATACGGGCTCCGGACCACATGCCACATGATGGGACCGATGCGCCGCCCCTGAGACCAGAATGAGATGCATTCTAATGTAACTGGCATTAAACTCCGTTAGTGAGAGCTCCTTTAAAATATGGCACGTATCGGATTTACCTGTTAAAGTACGATGGAATACCTTATATATGCAAATGATGTATGTCTATTTGTGGATGGAGACTTCTTGCCACCTACAGGCTCACATCATCCTTTGAGAGCACGGGCGAGCGTGAAGTGCAGTGCTGAGATGGGATAATGGAGCGGTTTGATAGCCGAATTATGGTAGGCCGCCTAATAATTATAATAAAAAACGTTGGTTGGAGAATGGGCCTTATATCGTCTTGGCTATTGTCGATACATGATGCTATCACCGCAGCCTAGGATGCATGGCATACCTATAAGCGGAGGTGATGTGTGTGTTTTTTTTTTTTGCGTGTGAACAGACGCTGCTGCGGCAGTGGGGAGATACGGGAAAGGCTCCTGCGGGAGCAGACACTGCTGCGGCAGTGAGGAGGTATAGGAAAGGCTCCTGCGGGAGCAGACACTGCTGCGGCAGTGAGGAGGTACAGGAAAGGCTCCTGCGGGAGCAGACACTGCTGCGGCAGTGGGGAGGTATAGGAAAGGCTCCTGTGGGAGCAGACACTGCTGCGGCAGTGAGGAGGTATAGGAAAGGCTCCTGCGGGAGCAGACACTGCTGCGGCAGTGGGGAGATACGGGAAAGGCTCCTGCGGGAGCAGACACTGCTGCAGCAGTGTGGAGGTGCATGCAAGGCTACTTGCTTCGGCTGCTGTAGATGTTGGCTGTGGGAAGAGTAAAAAAGGGTTAGTAACATTTGATGGGGCAAGCTAAAAATGAATGGGTAGCCTACTGTGTCACCAGCTTAGCAATTGGTTGCCTGATTTGACAATTCCTCAAGCCTTGTCCACATTATTATGTTCCTGTTGGAAAAGCATCTTTCCTCTCATTTGGCTTCTGGGCTCTTTAGACGGTCTCCCGAGCGGATACGTTTGGAACGCTGTTTTCACGTTGTAGTATGGACTGTGGAAACAGAGGCTTTTGGAAACGATGAAGCATGTTTAGTCTTGTAATACGTTGTACCGAAAGACATGATTATAGCAGTAACGTTAACCCCTTACCAGTCACCCCCCATTTTTGGCATGGAGACAGAAATTACATACCCAAAATAAAGATGTTTCTGCTCATGATTCTTTCTGACTAGATCCATGATCAACATTTGTCCAAGAGCTAACACTTCGACGTTTACCGTTCAGGAATAGGAATGGTTTTCCTGACATAATTACTAAATAACTGTCACTGAAATGATGTTTTATCGAAATATTGGTCAAATATCAAAGCCAAAGTCTTTAGACTTTCAATTGATGCAGGGTTTATCCAGATCAAGTAAGAGAGTGATGTTTAACGTGCTGTGAAAGTGAAACGATAATAAACTGGGGCCGTTGGCGATGCTTGCAAGCAAATGGGTTAATAGCAGTTATGTGCTATTCGCTTCCAAGTGGTTTCTAAAGATATTTACTTGCCAGTTTTTTCGTATAACGGTCCTTAAAAGGCGACAGTAATTATACTCACACTTGCTATCCTGTGTCAAAACATGAGGGCAGATGCGTTTTAGATGAATTTTGAGTGATCACACTGGTAAATGGTGAAATAGGTCCCTAAATGATTTGGTCCTACCAGAAAACTTGCATGGAAATTAAAATTTAAAATTATATTAAGCATTTAGCAGACGCTTTTATCCAGAGACTTACAAGCATTCATTTTTTTTTTTTTTTTTCATGGAACTTATGTCTGTATCATTTCCGTGAGTTTTTAACGTGCGCGTTAAGGCGAATGTAATGCCTTGGCTTCATGGTTAAAAGTGGCATCATCATCTGACGGAACGTTGTATCTGTAGTCCAAATCTATGCGCAATCCACACTCCAGATCAGCAGGTGGCGGTAATGCACCTTTACGCTGGTTTGCCAAAACCGCCATAAAACACTAGTAGAAGAACACGGAACTGCGTCATGACGTCGTTTTACAAACTTTAGCCGCGAACCTGCTTTTAGATGCAACACTTTGGATGCCAACTGGCGTAAAATCAAATGAAGAAAAAGAAGAACCTGTTTTTAGCATCTTTGCTGCAATCCAGCGCTCGGGGAGAGCTCGGTCTCGGGCGGCACGATCGTTGTGTCGAGCGAGGCGAGCTTGGAGCTTGCACGGTCTATTGGCCACGACGTGTGGCTTGGCGAGGAGAGCAGCTGTCGCGATGACGTTTAATGCTGCTCAATGGCCGTGTTTGGCTGGGTAGAAATGATCTCGGGTCCGGCAAAAGCAGCAGGTCTTATAAATCCCCTGTGTAGCTCTCTTCATTGGTACGAAAATTGGGTCTATGGTAAGGTGACAGACGAAGCGAACCAGCATGCTGATAAACTGTCAATGGATAGAGGGAAGTCAGCGATATTTATACTATGGGATTGATTACTTGATTATGGTCCACCTGTGTTGATTAGGCTAAGTATCTGACGCGCTCCTCCCGAATCTTATTAATAAAATTTCATTTTGTATTTTTGGATAAGAATAAGAAGCACTTCATCTGTGTCTTTCATTCCAACACAAGCAAACAATTCTGGAATCCGCATCTGAAAAAAAGCATTAAGCTGTATTTACAGTTTATGTCAGGGTTCTAGAGTGCAATCTAATTTCTCAGTGGTGCGACAGAAAAAAAAAAAAATCATAGGTCTCACTGGTGCAATCAGCCGTTTGAGGAAAAAAAAAAGTCTCCACGACTCTGAATGTCTCCCTGTGGGTCAACAACAGACACTAAGGCCCTGCATTTAAGCCCAAGCCCGACGGGCCCCGACTTTTTTACGCCCCTCAAGTCAGGCTTCGGGCCAATTTTCACATCATAGTACAGATGCGGGTCGGGCCTCCTGCTTATTTTAGACTTCTCCTTATTTTTATATTTAAGACAAAAATTGCCTTGTATATTGCAAATTGTATATTGACCTAGGACAGATCCTTGTGGCATTCCAAATTTTATTGGAGATAAAAGAGATTACTCCCCATTTAAATAAACATGGTGGTAGTGATCAGACAGGTAGGATCTAAACCATATTACAGCCTGCCCTTGAATACCTGTATAGTTTTGTAACCGATCTAAGAGTACGCCATGATCTATAGTGTCGAACGCAGCACTAAGATAAAGTATGCTGTGGTGAGGCCTGAAACCTGACTGAAATTCTTCATACAGATCCTTTTTTTTTTGCAGGATGGAGCATAATTGAGCAGCAACATTTTAAAAAAATGTTGACATAAATGGAATATTTGAAATGGGTCTTTAATTTGCCAGTTCACTAGGATCTAGTTGTGGTTTCTTAATAAGGCTTAATAACCGCCAGCTTAAATGGTTTTGGGACATGACCTAAAGATAGATGAGTTAATAATATTGAGAAGCGGTTCTTCTGCTACAGGTAACAACTCTTTCAGTAATTTAGTGGGTACAGGATATAATAAACATGTTGGTTTAGATGCAGTGATAAATTTATTTAGCTCTTCCAGTCCTATAACCGGAGGTGATGTGTGTTTTTGTTTTTTTTTGTTTTTTTGCGTGTGAACAGACGCTGCTGCGGCAGTGGGGAGATACGGGAAAGGCTCCTGCGGGAGCAGACACTGCTGCGGCAGTGAGGAGGTATAGGAAAGGCTCCTGCGGGAGATTCCAATTAATAACAAAGAGCAGTTTCTGTTCTTTACACCATCAAAGTCAAAGTCACCTTTATTTATATAGCGCTTTAAGCAAAATACATTGCATCAAAGCAACTGAACAACATTCATTAGGAAAACAGTGTCAATAATGCAAAATGATAGTTAAAGGCAGTTCATCATTGGATTCAGTTATGTCATCTCTGTTCAGTTAAATAGTGTCTGTGCATTTATTTGCAATCAAGTCAACGATATCGCTGTAGATGAAGTGTCCCCAACTAAGCAAGCCAGAGGCGACAGCGGCAAGGAACCGAAACTCCATCGGTGACAGAATGGAGAAAAAAACCTTGGGAGAAACCAGGCTCAGTTGGGGGGCCAGTTCTCCTCTGACCAGACGAAACCAGTAGTTCAATTCCAGGCTGCAGCAAAGTCAGATTGTGCAGAAGAATCATCTGTTTCCTGTGGTCTTGTCCTGGTGCTCCTCTGAGACAAGGTATTTACAGGGGATCTGTATCTGGGGCTCTAGTTGTCCTGGTCTCCGCTGTCTTTCAGGGATGTAGAGGTCCTTTCTAGGTGCTGATCCACCATCTGGTCTGGATACGTACTGGATCCGGGTGACTGCAGTGACCCTCTGATCTGGACACAGACTGGATCTGGTGGCCACGGTGACCTCGGAACAAGAGAGAAACGGACAAATATTAGCGTAGATGCCATTCTTCTAATGATGTAGCAAGTACATAGGGTGTTATGGGAAGTGTTTCCGGTTCCGGTTTACCTAATTAATGCAGCCTAAAAATCCTTTAACGGATTTGGATATTAAAAGAATATTAGTATGTTATGTGTATGCCAGGTTAAAGAGATGGGTCTTTAATCTAGATTTAAACTGCAAGAGTGTGTCTGCCTCCCGAACAATGTTAGGTAGGTTATTCCAGAGTTTAGGCGCCAAATAGGAAAAGGATCTGCCGCCCGCAGTTGATTTTGATATTCTAGGTATTATCAAATTGCCTGAGTTTTGAGAACGTAGCGGACGTAGAGGATTATAATGTTAAAGGAGCTCATTCAAATACCGAGGTGCTAAACCATTCAGGGCTTTATAAGTAATAAGCAATATTTTAAAATCTATACGATGTTTGATAGGGAGCCAGAGCAGTGTTGACAGGACTGGGCTAATATGGTCATACTTCCTGGTTCTAGTAAGAACTCTTGCTGCTGCATTTTGGACTAGCTGTAGTTTGTTTACTAAACGTGCAGAACAACCACCCAATAAAGCATTACAATAATCTAACCTTGAGGTCATAAATGCATGGATTAACATTTCTGCATTTGACATTGAGAGCATAGGCCGTAATTTAGATATATTTTTGAGATGGAAAAATGTAGTTTTACAAATGCTAGAAACGTGGCTTTCTAAGGAAAGATTGCGATCAAATAGCACACCTAGGTTCCTAACTGATGACGAAGAATTGACAGAGCAACCATCAAGTCTTAGACAGTGTTCTAGGTTATTACAAGCGGAGTTTTTAGGTCCTATAATTAACACCTCTGTTTTTTCAGAATTTAGCAGTAAGAAAGTACTCGTCATCCAGTTTTTTATATCGACTATGCAATCCATAGGGGAAGTCGTGGCCTGGTGGTTAGAGAATCGGACTCCCAATCGAAGGGTTGTGGGTTCGAGTCCCGGGCCGGCAGGAATTGTGGGTGGGGGGAGTGCATGTACAGTTCTCTCGCCGCCCTCAATACCACGACTTAGGTGCCCTTGAGCAAGGCACCGAACCCCCAACTGCTCCCCGGGCGCCGCAGCATAAATGGCTGCCCACTGCTCCGGGTGTGTGTTCACAGTGTGTGTGTGTGTTCACTGCTCTGTGTGTGTGCACTTCGGATGGGTTAAATGCAGAGCACAAATTCTGAGTATGGGTCACCATACTTGGCCGAATGTCACTTCACCATTAGTTTTTCAAATTGGTGTGTTTCACCGGGCCGCGAAGAAATATAGAGCTGAGTATCATCAGCATAACAGTGAAAGCTAACACCATGTTTCCTGATGATATCTCCCAAGGGTAACATATAAAGCGTGAAGAGTAGCGGCCCTAGTACTGAGCCTTGAGGTACTCCATACTGCACTTGTGATCGATAGGATACATCTTCATTCACTGCTACGAACTGATGGCGGTCATATAAGTACGATTTAAACCATGCTAATGCACTTCCACTGATGCCAACAAGTCTATGCAAAAGAATGTTGTGGTCAATTGTGTCAAACGCAGCACTAAGATCCAATAAAACTAATAGAGAGATACACCCACGATCAGATGATAAGAGCAGATCATTTGTAACTCTAAGGAGAGCAGTCTCAGTACTATGATACGGTCTAAATTCTGACTGGAAATCCTCACATATACCATTTTTCTCTAAGAAAGAATATAATTGTGAGGATACCACCTTTTCTAGTATCTTGGACAGAAAAGGGAGATTTGAGATTGGTATATAATTAACTAGTTCTTTGGGGTCAAGTTGTGGTTTTTTGATGAGAGGCTTAAAAACAGCCAGTTTGAAGGTTTTGGGGACATATCCTAATGACAATGAGGAATTAATAATAGTCAGAAGACGATCTATGACTTCTGGAAGCACCTCTTTTAGGAGCTTAGATGGTATAGGGTCTAACATACATGTTGGTTTAGATGATTTAACAAGTTTATACAATTGTTCCTCTCCTATGGTAGAGAATGAGTGGAACTGTTCCTCAGGGATCTATAGTGCACTGTCTGATGTGATACTGTAGCTGACGGCTGAATGGTTGCAATTTTATCTCTAATAGTATCGATTTTAGAAGTAAAGTAGTTCATAAAGTCATTACTGCTGTGGTGTTGGGAAATGTCAACACTTGTTGAGGCTTTATTTTTCGTTAATTTAGCCACTGTATTGAATAAATACCTGGGGTTATGTTTGTTTTCTTCTAAAAGAGAAGAAAAGTAATCTGATCTAGCAGTTTTTAATGCTTTTCTGTAGGATATATTACTTTCCCGCCAAGCAATACGAAATACCTCTAGTTTTGTTTTCCTCCAGCTATCCAGCTGTGACAGTATTAAATCTAGAGTATGATTTCGACAATGAGTACGTCCTGAAACGTGTTGTCTAACACCAATAGAGTTTAGAATGTCTATAAATGCTGATACCAATGCATCTTTTTCATTATCAACATGGATATTAAAATCACCAACTATTAAAACTTTATCTGCAGCCAGAACTAACTCGGATGTAAAATCACCAAACTCTTTAATAAAGTCTGTATGGTGCCCTGGTGGCCTGTATACAGTAGCCAGTACAAACATAACAGGGGATTTATCATTAACATTTGTTTCTCTGGATAATGTTATATGAAGCACCATTACTTCAAACGAGTTATACTTGAAGCCTGCCCTCTGAGAAATCCTGACAATAACACCATGACAATAACCATTCATTTAAAGGAAAAAGTCTACTAAACCTTTGGTGTCCTCGTCGATATGTGTGAAGTGGTCCTGGCACGATGATTGTCGTCTCAATCAGGCTGCTGAAGTCCCTCTTCAGTGTCTCCGTCTGCTGCAGCATGGTGTCGTTAACCTCGGAGTGTAGCACAACTGCTCCAGGTTTCTCATTGGCCTTCAGGATCGCGGGTATCTGCACAGAAACATCAAGAACACGAGCACCAGGGAAGCAGTAAGTGTGCACTTTGTTCGCCTAACGTAGCATGGACGTGTTGGACGATGGAGTCTCTGACAATCACAGCGGCGCGTTCCATCTTGAGGAGGGGAGCAAAGTAGTTCCAGGTGGAGACAGGAGGTGGCAGAGGGGGAGATGTTTCACCAGAGGCCTGGCTCGTGTCCTCTGCTGCAGGTGTAACCAGGATCAGTGGTGTCCCAGCGTCGGAGTGAAGCACATCTGGGAAGACCATGTCTTGGGTGCACCGGCCCTGTGCAGAGAAACACATGCAGTAGAGGTAGTGGGATTGTTAGGAGTGCGCTGTATACTTACCCAGGACTTGTGAGCATCAGCTCAGGAGGTTTCCAGCATGGCTTTTCACTCTCTCAGCTGGGCCTGCTTCTGCACCAGGTCAAGAATCTGCTTCTCCACAGCCTCCAAATTTTAGTTGTCTATATTTAGTAAATTGTGTTTAACAAAAAAAAGAGTGACAATCAGGTCAACACAGAGAAGTATATAAATTCTTCTTTGAAAAAACTGTGGTGGTATCAGATTGTATCGTATCGGCAGATACTCCAGTTTTTCGATATCAGATTGGATTGGTTCTGAAGAAATGGTATCATTGTGTCCCTACATTTTAAACCTGTGTTGCGGCCACTCACTCAATGTTGGTGTTTATAATGGCCGTGCCGCTACCCAGAACTCATGCTTATTATGTCGGTCACATCACATCCCGCAGTGTGACAAAATATTATAGAATTCTAAAAAATAAAAACATTAATTATTATTATTTATTCATTTTAGATGTTTATATTTGGAAAAACTGTACTTCCTGCATAAACCTGCCCATGTTGGTAATAGCAGAAGCTTGTTTGCCATACACATTTACCTTGTTTAATTTCTTAATTAAGGTTACATATATTTCTTTCTATTTGTGTTAACTTATTTATAATAAGTGAAGTTTACTGTTAAGTGCACTTATGTGCACTTTTGAATAATAAAGTTTATTGTTAAATACCTGGCCTCCACAGCCCTGTGAAGGCTGAAAGACATTCTATGGTGAAATAGACCTAGAATACTTTAAGCTTTTGTATATTTTAAGTTAAGCAATATTGCATGATGTGTGTGAATTCATGAAAGCATCAATTTGATAACGGATGTATTTTTTTTAATTTGGCAGATCTGCTCCTCCAACTACACAGCAATTTACCAACAGTTCAGTTCCTCCCACAACAATTAATGAAAGGGTTTATGAAAGAAAGCTGAAAACATGACTGATCCAGAACCCTGCAAAATAAAACTGGAAGATACTGAAGAACAAATAGGTTTGTGTATATTCTTCATTCTTCACTAAGTTTATAAAAGTTCATGCATTACTTGGCGTACTGGCACTTGTAGTTAAAGGCATTAACAGTACATAAGTCACTAATGCTATCAAAAATGGCCCCTTCAAAAAGAAAAGACAATGTAAAAAATGAAAAATGAATAATATAAGCAAGTATTGTCTTCAACAAGGAATTACAACTGCAGTCAGGGGGTACAAAAAGTAAAGCAAATAAACAGACATAAAAATACATATAAATACTTAGGGACAAATTTAAAAGTTAAACAAAGATGTGAAAATGTTTACAGATGAAACGCATTTTGCAGCTTTCATATTTTTCAGCCCCAATATTGTTTTTAGGTATTGCAAAATTTCTGTTTTCTTTTTCTTTTTAATAAATAACATCAAAAGTAACATGACTGCCCCTCGTGCTTTACCGCTATCTTTCTCTTGGTAGCCTAAAGTATCCAATTATTATTTTTTTTTTTGGGCTTAAAGGATTAGTTCATCCAAAAATGAAAATTACCAAATAAATTACTCGCCCTCAAGTCATCCTAGGTACATATGACTTTTTCTTCTTTCAGAAGAATCCAGTTGGAGTTGTATTAAAAATAGTCTTTGATCTTTCAAGCTGTTTAATGGCACTCATACGTCATCTGCCCGGAACTGCTTCCATTTACAACAGTGAGCACAAGCTACATTAATTATTACATTTTGAATATGGATATTTGTCTTACAAAATGGCATCGATTCGTTACAGGAAGCCTTTGTTCACCCCCTGGAGCCGTGTGAGACACTTGGATGGATAGGCACTTTTTCTTTAACTTCTTTTGGACTGATGCATGCAATACCGCTGAGTGGCATTAAAGAGCTTGAAAGATTGCTTCACATATGTTTTATGTCTTATAATTATTTGTCAGATATATTTCACATATACCTTTTTTATATAGATTATCATTGTGTTTTATTTTTATGGAAATAAATTAAGTTATTTTTAATGTAACTTGCATATATTTGCCTTAAATCATCCTGGCGACCCATTTTTGACCCAGGATTTGAAAACCTAAGCTGTATAGTTAGGTCCATGCAGAAACTTGTGAACGATGCTCTTATAGTTGTGTCATCACGGTTTAGTGATGTCACTGAATGTTCTGGGAAAACTGAAGGTGTATTGTCAGTGTTGGTCACGGTTCCTTTTAACTGCTGATTTGAATCCAGCAATGTTTAATTTACAAATGAAGCACTGCCCCACAAGCAGCAGTGATTTGAGCTTTTATAGTTGCTGCTACTTCATGCCAAAATAGGATGGCAGCCTCAGGCTCATTACATATTCAAATATGTCCCATCACAGACCATTCTTGCGAATTACTTTTGAGAGTTTGGCTAACCAATATACAGTCTCACAGCCTGTTCCCTCCTGGAGTTTGTCTATGATACTTAATAGAGGTGTGACGAGACTTATCCCACGATCTGAGATGATAGGAGACATGAGACTGTGTTCATGAGATTGAGACGAGATGAGATTTTATAAAAATATATATAAAATATATATATACAAATATAAATATGATTAATCTATCCATTTAAAAGAAGAAAGCAGTGGTTCCCAAACTGGGGGCCTGGCAAAGCTGAAGGATAGTGTACAGTTAGCAGATTACTTTGCAAAAAAAAAAAAAAAACTCTGCAGGGTGATAAATACTACACTGCATAATTTTCCTGCGTATCATGCGGCCACTTGCCTGATAAGAAAATTGAACGCAAAATATTAATTTGACATTTTAATTACCTCTAAATGACTCACAGCACCCGTTTTAGCGTTCCATTATCAGTTGTAGAAGTTGTGGTTGTTTCAATAACAGACCACTAGATAGAGCAATTGAAGAATCTGAGTTGTATTTTCCTGGGAGCCATGCAGAGATCTAAATGAACGATGCATGGTTTTTGCTCTAGGCACGTAAGTTCCAAGTTTGTGAAAGTACTGCCAGTGCCTTGTATGTAAAGCAGATGATGAATATACATTGAATTTTTATTATTTATTTAAATCTGGTTAACAATTTTTTTTTTCAACTAGTTTATACTTACTAAAAATTAAGTAATACTTCTCCCTGCAAAACCTCTGCCTGTAATGTTTTATATAGTACTTAGATAATAATTGTACCCATTTCAAATGAATGCATTAAAATGTTATATACTTTCTACTGTTTTCTCAAGTTGCATGGTTTTTCCTTTCACATTATTTTTGATTTTCTGAAAATCTTTTCTTTTAATAAACATTTTTCTTTAATTTTAGACTTGATAGAAGAGAACAAAGAGATTGAAGAACTGATTAAAGAGGGGGAGAACCATCATGTCAAAACTGAAGAAGCATCCTGGAGATCCTCCTTAACAATAAGAGACAAAACATGGCCTGAGTGTGAAACAAAAGCAGTTAAAAGCAGTAAAACATTTTTTAGACCACATTTCCTGAAGGACCACCTCAAAGTCCATACGAAGGACAAGACTTACGTATGTTATTTATGTGGAAAGACTTTTAGTCACATGGCTGCTTTAAAGATACATCAGAAAAGACACAGCGGTGTGAAGGATCATGCTTGCTCTGAATGTGGGAAGACTTTTTTTACATATGCTGCTATGAAAGTGCACCAGACAGTTCACACTACAGAAACACCTTACAAGTGTTCACACTGTGACAAGAGATTCAAACGGTCAGAATATCTGAGAATACATAAGAGGATCCACACTGGAGAGAAGCCGTATACATGTGAACAATGTGGGAAGAGCTTCAGACTAAAAGAAATGCTTAATCGACACATTGATATTCACAATGGAGAGAAGCCGCACACTTGTGAACAATGTGGAAAGAATTTCACACAAAAAAGTAACCTTATCAAACACATGAAAAGACACAGTGGAGAGAAGCAACACACATGTGATCAGTGTGGGAAAACTTTTGTACGTAAAGGAACCCTTAAGGACCACATGAGAATCCACACTGGAGAGAATCTTCACACATGTGATCAGTGTGGGAAAACATTTGTGTTTAAAGGAAACCTTAAAGACCACATGAATATCCACACAGGAGAGAGGCCATACAGGTGTGATCAGTGTGAGAAGAGTTTCAAACAAAAAGGTGCCCTTAATGTACACATGAGGATCCACACTGGAGAGAAGCCACACACATGTGATCAGTGTGGGAAGAGTTTCAGACTTAAGAAAACTCTTAACGAACACATGATGATCCACACGGGAGAGAAGCCATATGCATGTGATCAGTGTGGGAAGAGTTTCAGACTTAAGAAAGCTCTAAGTGAACATGTCATGATCCACACCGGAGTGAAGCCGTATGCATGTGATCAGTGTGGGAAGAGTTTCAGACTTAAGCAAACTCTTAACGAACACATGATGATCCACACTGGAGAGAAGCCATTCACATGTGATCGGTGTGGGAAGAGTTTCACACAAAAACAAGCCCTTGATGTACACACGAGGATCCACACTGGAGAGAAGCCATACACATGTGATCAGTGTGGAAAAAGTTTCTCACAAAAAGGAGCACTTGATTTACACATGAGGATCCACACTGGAGAGAAGCCGTACACATGTAATCAGTGTGGAAAGAGTTTCAGACTTAAGCAAACCCATAATGAACACATGAGGATTCACACTGGAGAGAAGCCATACACATGTAATCAGTGTGGAAAGTGTTTCAGAAAATACGGTGTTTTTAAAAAACATCTGCTTACTCATTCTAGAGAGAGACTAGAAAACTGTGACCAAAGCAAAATAACATTTCTAAAGGACCACTTGAAAGCTCATACAAAGGAGAAGCCTTACATATGTTATTTATGTGGAAAGAGTTTTAGTCAGATGATTGCATTAAAGATACATCAGAAAAGACACATTGGTGTGAAGGATCATGTTTGCTCTAAGTGTGGGAAGACTTTTTTTACATATGGTGCAATGAAAGTGCACCAGACAGTTCACACTACAGAAACACCTTACAAGTGTTCTTACTGTGAGAAGAGATTCAAACGGCCAGACTATCTGAGAATACATGAAAGGATCCACACTGGAGAGAAACCATACACATGTGAACAATGTGGGAAGAGCTTCAGACTAAAAGAAATGCTTAATCGACACATTGATATTCACAATGGAGAGAAGCCACACACATGTGAACAATGTGGAAAGAATTTCACACAAAAGAGTAACCTTCTCAAACACATGAAAAGACACACTGGAGAGAAGCAACACACATGTGATCAGTGTGGGAAGGGTTTCTTAGACAAAGGAAACCTTAAATACCACATGAATATCCACACTGGAGAGAAGCCACACACATGTGATCAGTGTGGCAAAAGTTTTGCACATAAAGGAAACCTTTTCAAACACATGAAAAGACACTCTGGGGAGAAGCCACACACATGTGATCAATGTGGGAAGAGTTTCGCAGAAAAGGGAACCCTCAATGAACACATGAGGATCCACACTGGAGAGAAGCCATACACATGTGATCAGTGTGGGAGGAGTTTCACACAAAGAGGAACCCTTATTGCACACAAGAAAACCCACAGTGGAGAGAAGTCATATACATGTGATCAGTGTGGGAAAAGTTTCACACAAAGAGGAACCCTTATTGCACACAAGAAAACCCACAGTGGAGAGAAGTCATATACCTGTGATCAGTGTGGGAGGAGTTTTATACAAAGAGGAACCCTTATTGCACACAAGAAAACCCACAGTGGAGAGAAGTCATATACATGTGATCAGTGTGGGTTGAGTTTCAAACGAAAAGATAGACTTCATGATCACATTAAAATCCACACTGGAGAGAAGCCATACACATGTGATCAGTGTGGGAAGAATTTCAAACGAAAAGATAGGCTTCATGATCACATGAGGATCCACACTGGAGAGAAGCCATACACATGTGATCAGTGTGGAAGGAGTTTCACACAAAGAGGAACACTTGATGCACACAAGAAAACCCACACGGGAGAGAAGTCCTACACATGTGATCAGTGTGGAAAGAGTTTCACTCAAAGAGGAAACCTTAATGCACACAAGAAAACCCACAGTGATGAGAAGCCATACACGTGTGATCAGTGTGGGAAGAAATTCAAACGAAAAGAAAGTCTTCATGATCACATGAAAATCCACACTGGAGAGAAGCCGTACACATGTGATCAGTGTGGAAGGAGTTTCATACGAAGAGTAACCCTTTACAAACACAAGAAAACCCACAGTGGGGAAAAGCCGTTCATGTGTGATCAGTGTGGGAGGAGTTTCACACAAAGAGCAAACCTTATTGCACACGAAAAAACCCACAATGGAGAGAAGTCATATACATGTGCTCAGTGTGGGAAGAATTTCAAACAAAAAGAAAGCCTTCATGATCACATGAGGACCCACACTGGAGAGAAGCCATACACATGTGATCAGTGTGGGAAGAGTTTCATACGAAGAGTAACCCTTTACAAACACAAGAAAACCCACAGTGGAGAGAGGCCGTACACGTGTGATCAGTGTGAGAAGAATTTCACCCTCAGAGAAAACCTTATTGCGCACAAGAAAACCCACAGTAGAGAGAAGGCTTATACATGTGATCAGTGTGGGAAGAATTTCAAACTAAAAGAAAGCCTTCATGAGCACATGAGGATCCACACTGGAGAGAAGCCGTACACATGTGATCATTGTGGGAGGAGTTTCATGCGAAGAGCAACCCTTCACAAACACAAGAAAACCCACAGTGGGGAGAAGCCGTACACATGTGATCAGTGTGGGAAGAGTTTCACACAAAGAGGAAATCTTATTTCACACAAGGAAACCCACAGTGGAGAAAAGCCGTACACATGTGATCAATGTGGGAAGAGTTTCACACAAAGAAAAAACCTTATTGCACACAAGAAAACCCACAGTGGAGAGAAGTCATATACATGTGATCAGTGTGGGAAGAATTTCAAACAAAAAGAAAGCCTTCATGTTCACTTGAGGATCCATACTGGAGAGAAGCTGTACACATGTGATCGGTGTGGGAGGAGTTTCATGCGAAGAGTAACTCTTTACAAACACAAAAAAACCCACACTGGAGTGGAACAGCACCAGACTGTTCACACTACAGAAACACCTTACAAGTGTTCACACTGTGACGAGAGATTCAAACGGTCAACACAACTTCAAATACATGAGAAGATCCACACTGGAGAAAAGCCTCATCACTGCCATTCATGTGGAGAGAGATTCACTCAATTATCTTCTTTAATCTGTCATAAATTACATGTGTGCATGTCTGAAATTACAGTAATTGGATAAAGTTCTAATCCTGTACATCCAGGTGCTAGGTAAGGCTGCATTAAGTAATTATTTTGTTCAGAGATTATTCAAATGATTAATCTTTTTGTTGATGATTTTCACAGATTAATCAGTATCTTGAAGGATTATTCGGGTTGTTTGTTAAATTGTTGAGTTACACCCATTCTAAGAAATAAAATAAGGAAATCACTTCAGTTTTTGAAAATGTTTTCTTAATATACCTAGAGTAAACCGAATTATCTTTCTTCGGGTTTTCAGTCCTCCTCAGAAGTCATCAATACACTAACTTGCTCAGTACTGAAACACAAAAATAAATGGGAATTTCAACAACATATAGGAGGCTAAAATATTCATCTACAAACTATTGTTAGTGGCAATTTTGAGAACACTGAGGTTTGCAAGCTTGTCTGAGTTCATTATAAAGTTTAAGACAAATGTTTTCAGAGATGAAGGCATATGTGTTATTGTGTGTGTGTGTGTATAAATTAATCTCTTAACGATAAATGCTAATAATGTGGCCACTGGGAGACCACAGACAATTGTGATTCATTACAATTAATGCTGGAGGATTAATCGTATTGCAATTGCAATCGTGATGTCAGCCTGTGCGATTATATGATGCCAAAATGTTGCAATTATATTAAATAAGTGTGGACTTCAGAACACACATTCTGAGAACACTTGTATGCTCAGTAAGGAGACCAGAAAAAATATGGATGCCGAGAAGATCGACACTGATCTGATTTCTAATCTCTCTCCAGCAAAAGTCTTGATGCCCACACACACCGTTAGTAAAGTGGGATTTCAGAAAATGATCCACACAGTGGACAAAGAGGTACCAGCTGCACTCTTGAAACGGTTTCAATCAAGTTGCTATCCCAAAACTTTATAACTTGCACCGATATGAATTTCAAAAGGAAAGGGCTACTGTGACATTCTTTTCAACCACTACGGACCTGTGGTAAAGCAGGACAAGTGAACCGTTTATTAGATTGACTGTGCACTTTGTCGCCGAGGAGTTTGAATTGAAAAGTGACTGCCTGCAAACATTGTATTTCCCCGACGACCACATCGGAGAGAACATAGCCTTGGGCTTGAGTGAGGCACTGGCTGCGTGGGACCTCTGTGCGGAGCGTCAGGTCGCCATCACAACAGACAATGGCACCAACATTATCAAAGCGGTAGAGCTTGATCAGTGGACTAGAATCCAGTGCTTTGGGCATAGACTTCATTTGGCCATTGGTAAGTTAAATTGATTACATATTTAGTTTTTACACTGCAGCACATATTTTAAACTACTGTACTTTTATTGAAAGTGTAAGTGAAGACACACAGCAGTGAACAATCACCCAGAGCAGTAGGCAGCCATTTATGCTGCAGCAGACATGGAGCAGTTGGTTGTACTGTGCCTCTCTCAAGGGCACCTCAGTCGTGGTATTGAAGTTGGGAGAGAGCGCTGTACATTCACTTTGCCCACCTACAATCCCTGCCGGTACGAGACTCGAACTCGCTACCTTAGGGTTACAAGTCTGACTCTAACCATTAGGTCACTACTTCCCCCTAAACACATAGTTAATTTTAAGAGCAATTAATTATGGGGATAGGGACAATTTTACCCTCAATTTATTAATTAAATAATTTTAAATACAATGTATCATTCTGTGTGCCACAAAACATACTAGGAGTGGTCTATTTCATTTAGGGCTAATAATTAGCATTAAATATAACTTTGTAACAGATGGATGAGTGTAAAAAACAAATCTGCCATATCTATTTGCCTACTACTCCAATATCATTCATTAGGCCTAGAGTAGTGACATGATTTACATTACATTTAGCAGACACTTTTATCCAAAGCAACTTACAAATGAAGACAATGGAAGCAATAAAAACAACAAAAGAGCAATGATATATAAGTGCTATAACAAGTCTCAGTTTAAACACGGTACACGTAGCAAGGGCTTTTAAATAACATAATAAAAATAAAACAATAGAAAAAAGAATAGAGCAAGCTAGTGTTAGAGGTCTTTTTATATATAATTGAATAATAAATAAAAGAAAAAATGTATAATTCAAAAAGATTAGAAAGGTACTTAATTTTTTAAAGAATAAAATTAGAATAGTTAGTGCTAAAGTTAGAGGGTCAAATAAAGATGGAAGAAATGTGTTTTAAGCCGATTCTTGAAGATGGCTAAGGACTCAGATGCTCAGATTGAGTTGGGCAGGTAATTCCACCAGGAGGGAACATAAAAGTCCATAAAAGTGACTGCTTCTTTGGAATGCCACAATCAAACGACATTCACTTGCAGAATGCAAGCTTCTAGAGGGCACATAAGTCTGAAGTAATGAATTTAGGTAAAGGGGTGCATTGCCGGTGGTGGTTATGTATGCAAACATCAATGCCTTGAATTTTATGTCAGCAGCTATTGGTAGCCAGTGCAAACTGATAAACAGAGCTAATCTTGCTGCAGCATTCTGGATTAACTGTAAAGGTTTGAAAGAACTGGTTGGAAGACCTGCCAAGAGAGCATTGCAATAGTCAAGCCTGGACAGAACAAGAGCTTGAACAAGGAGTTGTACAGCATGTTCCGAAAGAAAGGGCCTGATCTTCTTGATGTTGAATAAAGCACATCTGCAGGACCGGACAGTTTTTTGATCTGAGAAAGTTAGCTGATCATCAATCATAACTCCCAAGATTTCTGGCTGTTTTAGGAGTTATGGTTGATGTGCCTTACTTGATGGTGAAATTGTGATGAAATTATGGGTTTGCTGGAACCACAAGCAGTTCTGTCTCGGCAAGGTTGAGCTGAAGGTGATGGTCCTTAATCCAGTAAGAAACAAGCTGAGATGCTAGCAGCTACTGTCGGATCATCAGGATGGAATGAGAGCTAGAGTTGAGTGTCATCAGCATAGCAGTGGTATGAAAAGCCATGTTTCTGAATGACAGAACTTAATGATGCCATGTAGACAGAGAAGAGAAGTGGTCCAAGAACTGAGCCCTGAGGCACCCATGTAGTTAGATGTTGCGACTTGGTCACCTCACCTCTCCAAGATACTTTAAATGACCTATCTGATAGGTAAGACTCAAACACTGGACTGCGGTTTCTGAGATGCCCTTTGTCGGTAGGGTTGGCAGGAGGATCTGGTGGGTAACTGTGTCAAAAGCAGTGGACCGATCAAGCAAGATAAGTATGGAAGATTTGGATTCTGTTCTTGCCAGTTTCAGTGCTTCAACAACTGAGATCAAGGCCTGTTTGAGTGATGAGGGAAAAATGCCAGTGTGGAGGGATATGGTAATAATGTGATTGAGTGCAGGTACAACTGCAGGAGAAATGGCTTGAAGGAGATGAGATGGAATAGGAACAAGCGGACAAGTAGTAGGATGATTAGAAAGGATGAGTTTGGAGACTTCTGCCTCAGAGAGTGAAGAGAAGGATATGAATGAGGGTTTGTTTGTTGCTGAAATGTGCTTGATGGATTGTGGTGTGGAAAATTGTTCACCGTTTTTAATTTTATTAATGATTTGATAAAAATGTTAACACTGTATCAGGATACAAATTTGTATGTTTGTTTATATATATATATATATATATATATATGTATATATATATATATATATATATATATGCACAGATTCCTGTGAGGGCTAGGTATAGGGTTGGTGTAGTAAGATGATAGAAAATACGTTTTGAACAGTATAGAAGCCATTACGCCTATGGAATATCCTAACAATTCACAAAAACAAACTTTTGTGTGTGCTCTCATGTTTGTATTACTGTTTTATGCTATTAATATGAATTGAGCATTTAATCAGAATGTGAATTTAAACATTTTGCAATATTACTGTAGTAAGTAAAAAATTTTTTATCTCATCATTCACAGAAAATGCTCTGAAAGAACATGCACAACGCATTAGCAGAGCTACTGGTATATGCAGGAAGATGGTTGGCCACTTCTCCCATAGTTGGAAGAAAAGAGTGACCTTGAGGGAAGCACAACGAGAGCTCAATCTCCCAGAGCATGCCATGGTGACAGTCTGCTCAACACGATGGGGTTCCACTCAGAAAATGATAGCAAGAGTCCTAGAGCAGCAAAGTGCATTGTCCCAAGTTCTCTCTACAGACTGCAAAGTGCGACGCCTACTCCCTTCATGGCAGGACCTGGAGGTCTTGGAATCTGTAAACAAGTCACTAAGCCTACTCCAGGACTTTACAAGTGCCTTATTGGGTGAATGTTATGTGAGCATATCTTGTGTGAAACCTGCTCTGCAACTTCTGAACACCTCAGTGCTGGCTGAAGATAAAGCAGACACTGACCTGACCAAATCACTGAAATCAAAAATTGTTAGCTAACTCAACAACAAATATACAGGCACACAGGACTTCACAACTTTCCTAAACCTAAGGTTCCGAACACAATACATCTCTGAAGAAGAGACCTAGACCTAAAAGGTACGAGCCATCTCTGAGTTGATAGTGAGTGAAACTGATTACTTAACTGGTAAGAATTCAATGTAACAAATTTCTAAAACGTGCATTATTTGTTTCAGGATATTCACCACCAGCAAATCTGTAGCCCGAAGCACTGCAGTGATGGAGAATGATAGCATGGATGTGAAAAGTCCACCTGCTGCTAAAGCCCAAAAGAAAATTCTGGGCAGTTTCTTCAAGGAAATCACATGCACAGCACCAAGAGCATCATTGTCATCCACATCTGGTTTCATGGCACAGTTTAGAGAAGCAGTGGCCACTGAACTCAATGCTTACATTTACATGCCATGTATAGAGCAGGAGAAAATCCACTGAAATGGTGTAAGATCCACAAAGTAAACTTCCCTAGCATTGAAATATCTAGGCATACAAAGCTGTACATCAGAGAGAGCTTTTTGCACCAGTTGTAATGTTGTGTCGAATCAACGCTCTGAAACCAGAGAAGGTGGATATGCTTGTCTTTTTGGCAAAGAACCTCTAATGTGATAAGTTTAATTTAGAAAGAGGATTTGGAAGTACCAGTTGGTCATTAAACACACATACAAAAAGCGGTGGTTTGAGTATGATTGAGTGAACCACAATTTTATATGCAGTTTCCAAAAGAGTTTATACAGAGTACATGTTTCATCCTGCATAAATGTCCCTGTTTGTTTGGACAAAATGTTTAAAATGTCTTATTTTTGTGAAAATGTGTATGTTTTTATTTATTTATTTATTTATTTTAGCTATCCTTTTCAGAAAATGTTTACATTAATGCAAATGTTATTTCATTTTGTAAAAATAATTCTGTTTGAAAACATTTATAGTTTTACAAATAGAAATGTTAGCATTATCACTAATCTGTGTGTGCATTTTCCTTAAAAACCTATCACGTTGACTCATGATACCATTTATTATAATCACATATCGCAATATTGACCTCAATAACTGCAATATGAAAATTTTCCCAAATTGTGCAGTCCTAATTGCAATCCATTAGGCCTAATAGAAAGCCAGTTAATGTAAAGATTTTAAATAGTACTATTAATAGCATTAATAGTATTTTTGTGCCATGACCATGGGGGCAGGAACATGTGCAACATGTACACTTACACTTAATTTAATTTAATTAGGCAAAATATTTTAACAGCTTATGCTCATTCTGAGCGCCAAATACGTGTTGTTTAGTTGATGTTTTTCATTAAGCAACTGCATGCAGTGTAAAATGACGTTCAGGTTTGAACCAGGGATAAATCATTTTAACACCTAATTTCTTTTTTTTTTCTTTTTACACAATTAACCTCATCTATATAAATATACAGCATCACACCATCTTTTTTCAGCCAAAAGTAATGATGTATTTTTATGGTAAAGGCTGATTGGCCTTTCACCAATGAGAAACATTTCGGCCCACCAATTTCTCTGACATGCAGGAGCTGTCTTTAAAACTAGAAAGAAGCCGGTTAGAAATAAAATCAAGAAGTATATTTAGAAATGATGGCAACAGCATTGGGATAAATATACCAAATGCAAACATTTGTATCAAATACAGTCAGTGGGTAAGGGAAGAGTATCAAGTTGGAGCAGAACCGAGGAGAACATTACAAGGGTATGATTGGGGCATACAAGGTTAAACAGCTACAATGCATTTAATAAGCAAACATCCAGCAGGTCTATGAGAGGTATGTGACTTTAATGAAACAGTTCAACATGTTATAATGTACTGTAAGAAATATATTGTGTAAAGAAATTAGTTAAAGAATGAATTAGAGAATATGGGTGGGTTTACAATTAAGAATTTATAAGATCCAGGTAGAAATGTAATAGCATTTATGTTCAAATATTTTGGAAGTACTGGTTTGCTTAAGTGAATATAAGTTGGTGGTTTTTTTTTTTGTTATCCTACCAAGGGTGGACTGGGGATCTGAAGACAGCACTGGATAAAGCTCTATGAAGACTAAATGGGTACAAGATTTAAGAGTGATTGAATGTGGGTTGATAGGCAAATCAGGATTGTTGATAGAGGCTGCATCTGAAATGGCATTCTAAATGAGTAGGTACTTCATTTCAATAAGTACTTATCAAGCGCTAGAAGATATGTACTCTACAGCCACATCTCATTGAGTATGAATGTGATCCGGACTTCATCTGCCATGTTGACATTATCATGTGACCTACAGTATGATGTTAAGCACAACACTTGAAAGATATGAGTGACAGGTGTAATGCATTTGTAAATATTTTGATGTTGAAATTTGCTCATTTTGTGGTCTTGTTGAAGACACAGCTGCCCTTTTATTGTGATTATAATATTACCAGTACAGAGTTCAGGCATGAAACTCTAGATGGTGCAGCCCGATAGATCTAACTCAATCAAAGCTAATGACATCATTATCACATTGAACAGCTGATTGGTTCTCTCCTGTATTGGTAACCAGTAAGCTCGCTGCTCAAAATTAAAATATGACTAGAGTTTGCTGTAGCAGTTGCAGCTTGCTTCAGAAACCCTTTCACCTTCCCCGGCTCCACCTGTATAGATCTGCTAGAGGGATCTTGTGAAACCATGAGGAGGCGTTGTCGAGCGTTCCATGACAGAGCCCCGCCACCTGCGAGCGGCTCCGGAAGCGAGGACCTGGCCGATGGCGGGGTCTACCACAGGGTCTTGGAGCAGGTCGATCTGGGTGGTCTCGGTGAAAAGCAGCAGTTAATGTGGGATCCAGGATATCCTGAGACCTGACCCAGGAGCGCTCCTCGGGACCGTACCCCTCCCAGTCGATAAGGTATTGGAAACCCCACCGTGACTTCTGGAGCCCGGGGCCTCTCGCACCCCGGAAAGCCTCCGCGCCATCCACCTCAATGGGGTGAGTCTGCACAGGAGCGGCCTCCTCTCGGCTCCTCTCTCTCCTGGGGGTGACAGCGGTGCTATCTGATGAAGAATCTTAAATGGCTCGACAAAATGAGGAGATAGTTTCCTGCTCGGGAGCTTGAGACTGAGATCTCATGCAGAGAGACACACCCACTGGCCAGGTCGGTACCTGGGACCCCTGTACCTACCTGATGCTGGTAATGACGAATGGCGTGATGCAAGTGAATGTGAGCAGCATCCCAGGTGGCCTCGTTGTGCCGGAGCCATGTATCTACTGCTGGGAGGTCGGATGGCTCCCCGGCCCACAGGAAGAGGAGAGGCTGGAAACCTAAAACACATTGAAAAGGCGTTTGACCAGTGGCAGGCTTTAACAGGGAATTCTGGGCATACTCCGCCCAGGCCAGAAAGCGACTCCAGTACTGCTGATTCAGGTGGCAGTAAGTTCTTAGAAATCGAATCAAATCCTGGTTTAGACGTTCAACCTGCCCATTGGCCTGGGGATGGTAACCAGAAGTTAAACTGACATTAATATTGAGTTTGGAACACAACTCTCTCCAGACACGGGAGGTAAACTGGGGACCGCGGTCAGTGACAATTTCTTCGGGCAGACCAAAGAGACGAAACACTTGGTTGAGAAGAGCCTCAGCTGTCTGTAAGGACGTGGGCAGGCCGGTCAGGGGTATAAAACGACAGGACTTAGAGAAGCGGTCCACCATGGAGATGATGGTAGTAAACCACTGGGATGGAGGCAGATCTGTAACAAAGTCCACTGCGATGTGCGACCAGGGACGCTGTGGTACTGGCAGAGGTTGTAATAATCCAGGGGGTTTGAGATGGGAGGATTTCACAGTGTTACAAATGGGCATTGATGAATAAACTTGATGACATCAGCATTGGAGTGAAGCCCACCAAAAGCGATTGGAAACCAACTGTATGGTGGCCGCGATACCAGGATGACCCGCGCTAGGGGTGCAGTGAACCCAAGCACACGGTGGTGGAGCCCGGATGGAACAAAGATACGGTCAGCGGGACATTCTGGCGGAGCGGGATGATTACTTAGAGACACTGTGATTTCGGAGTTGATGTTCCAGTGGACAGGAGCCATGATTAGTGTAGTGGGAATAATGGGTTCAGGCTTAGATTCTTCACAGGGACCGTCAAACTGTTGGGACAGGGCGTCAGCTTTGCCGTTCTGGGAGCCCGGCCTGTAGGTGATCTTAAAATCGAATCTTGAAAAGAACAGAGACCAGCGAGCCTGGCGAGCATTCAGCTGACCTGATGTACTCCAGATTCCTGTGATCAGTGAGCACTGTAAAAGGCTGACGAGCTCCCTTTAGCCAGTGCCTCCACTCCTCAAAGGCGGTCTTCATGGCCAGGAGTTCGCGATCACCCACGTCATAATTGCGTCCTGCAGAGTTGAGCTTGCGAGAGTAGAAGGCACAAAGGAAAATTTTCGCAGGGTTACCATACCTCTGAGACAGGACAGCCCCCACTCCTGTGTTAGATGCATCCACTTCAATGATAAACTCCCTCTCAGGATCTGGGTGATGGAGAATAGGAGCAGAAGTGAATTTCTCCTTAAGCTGAGCAAAGGCCGCAGCACAATCTGTTGTCCACTTAAAATATTTACCCCCTCCTCGAAGCAGAGATGTGAGGGGAGATACAATTAGACTGAAGTTGCAGATGAATCTGCTGTAAAAGTTGGCAAAGCCCAAAAAGCGCTGCAGCTCCTTATCAGAGGAAGTTTGGGGCCAATTCTCCACGGCTCTGACCTTGCTATCATCCATCAGAACTTCGTCCGCACTGATAATATAGCCAAAAAGGAGATACGTTTCTGGTGAAACTCACACTTGGAGAGCTTGGCATAGAGCTGGTTATCAATCAGGCGCTTGAGGACTGCACAAACATCTTGGACATGCTCCTCAAGGGAATCAGAATAAATCAAAATGTCATCAATGTAGACAAGAACTCTCTGATGTAACATGTCCCAGAAAATTTCATATACAAAAGCTAGAAAAATGGAAGGACTGTTTGACAGGCCGAAAGGCATCACCCGATATTCGTAGTGCCCGGATGTAGTAGAAAACGCAGTTTTCCACTCGTCACCACTCTGTATGCGAATCAGGTTGTATGCATTCCTTAAGTCCAGTTTGGTAAAGTACCAGGCAGTACGGAGCATTTCCAGATCTGCTGGGACTAACGGGAGAGGATAGCGGTAATTCATTGTCACTTCATTAAGAACACGATAGTTGATGCACGGCCGAAGACCCCCATCCTTCTTCTTAACGAAAAAGAATCTGGCGGAAGCCGGAGATGTAGAGGTAGTAATAAAACCTTTAGCCAGCTGTTCGTCAATGTACGCCCTCATGGCTTCTGTTTCAGGTTGTGACAGCGGGTAAACTCTTCCGCGTGGAGGTACAGCCCCAGGCAAAAGCTCAATGGCACAGTCACCAGCACAGTGAGCCGGAAGATGAGAGCTAGATTGTGGTATTCGGGGGGAATTCTCTGAAAATCCATTCCCTTGAGGGAAGCGCTGTGGAGTTCAGTACCTGGGACAGCAGCCATGCAGTTTATCTGATAGAATGCGGACAACCGGGATATTCTCCCGTCTGACCAGGAAATCTGGGGGTTATGTCACTCTAGCCATGGAAGCCCCAAGATTATAGGATGCACGGGCGAGTGAATCTTGAAGAATTGGATAGTTTCAGAATGCTGTTCCAAAGCTGAGCGTGAGGGGTTGCGTAGTGTATTGCACCTCTCCAGACCCCAGGGGGTGTCCATCCAGTGCTTCCACGGTCACACCAGACTCACATGTGAGGAGAGTTTTAGCAAATGCAAGGTCAATAAAATTTCCAGCAGCTCCAGAAACTCCAGAAAGTTTGTCCGTTAAACTTAAAAGAACTATCCACAGAGAATAATTAAGAAGAGTGATTAGAACTCACCGCAGCTCCAGAATCAATCAAGGACTTTACATTTAAAGTTTGTCCGTTAAACTTCAAAGAACTATCCACAGAAAATAATTTAGAAGAGTGATTAGAACTCACCGCAGCAGAATTCTTGAGCGCTTGATTAACCGGACAGGTAGCCCTCAGATGTCCTGCCTCTCCGCAAAACATGCAGAGATGTTTACGGCGTCTCCTCTCCCACTCCGCCGTAGAGAGGCGTGTGTAACCAATCTGCATGGGCTCCGACCCCGTGCTGGGGGAAGCACACTCGAAGAAATTGGACCTGAGAGGTGTGCGTCAGGAGCGAATCAAGTTGTCGAGGCGGATGGCGAGCTCCATAATTTGATTCAAGGATTTACCGTCGTCCCAGCATGTCCGGGTTGAGTCCTTTGCGATACAGGAGCTTTAGAGGTTCCTGCTGAATGTTCAAACACCTCTCTAAATTGGGTTAAAAACTCATCTTAAGAGGGGAAAGAGAGCTAACCTCCATACCAGAGTGCAGTAGCCCATTCCAGAGCCCAGCCGGTGAGTAGGGAGCATATGAAGGAAACGCGGCTCGCATCAGTGAAAGTGAAGTGACATTCAGCCAAGTATGGTGACCCATACTCAGAATTTGTGCTCTGCATTTAACCCATCCGAAATGCACACACACAGAGCAGTGAACACACACACACACTGTGAGCACACACCCGGAGCAGTGGGCAGCCATTTATGCTGCGGCGCCCGGGGAGCAGTTGGGGGTTCGATGCCTTGCTCAAGGGCACCTAAGTCATGGTATTGAAGGTCGAGAGAGAACTGTACATGCTCTCCCCCCACCCACAATTCCTGCCGGACCGGGACTCGAACTCACAACCTTTCGATTGGGAGTCCGACTCTCTAACCATTAGGCCACGACTTCCCCGAGTGGAAGTAGGACTATGCCTGCTGATCAAAATACAAAATGCACTGCAACAAAAATCCCTTACAGGCAGAATGTTAGCCATCAAATTTCTTGGGAAGGGATATTTTAGGCTGACTTGTATTTTTACTCATGGCAGGTGGAACAGGAGCAGGTGCAGCTGGACTCGGAGCTTGATTCTCAGCCACGCTGAACAACTCAAGACAGGCCTAGGTAAGGGGCTGGCAGCTTAGGTTCAAAAATGAGATCAGAGTCCAAGTCAAAATCACAAGAGCAAACACGAGAGATAAGCTAGAGACAGTGTGACACTCGAGTATGGAAGACAGGAGACAAAAGCAAGTAAACAGAGTTTATTAGAAATGATGAGATGATGGAAGGTCAGAGAATGACGCAGGGACCACGATGGCAGCACAGACTGGTGAGTAGGAGAGTGGCGTGTGCTGATGCAGATGACGGTGGCGGTAACTCCAAGTGCGGTGACGATAATCCGTGCATGAAGGTGAAGATCCAACAGTAACCAGACAGGAGACAAAGCAAGGCAGGAACACACGAACGAGACATTAGACACGAACCTACAAACAACGATCTGACAAACAGGAGACGAAAGACAGGGCGTTAAATAGGCCGTTGGAATGAGTTGCACCTGCACACCCACATGAAACAATCAACATGACGTAACATGAATACAGCTGGAGACGGTGCATTCATGAACCGTGACAGTACCCCTCCTCCTAAGGACGCCTCCTGGCGTCCCCAGAATCTCTTACCTGTCGATTGTAATCATCGATAAGGGAGTGATCCAGGATGTCCCTAGCAGGTACCCAACTTCTCTCCTCCGGACCGTAACCCTCCCAGTCCTCCAAGTACTGAAATCCGCGTCCCCTCCTTCTAGAGTCCAGAATGCGATTAACCAAATAGGTGGTATCCCCATCTACGAGACGCGGTGGGGGAGGAACCGAGGTAGGCGGATTAATGGGAGAATGAAATACGGGCTTAATTTTGGATACATGAAAGGCGGGATGAATTCTCCTGTACGTAGGAGGGAGTTTCAGGCGGACTGCCACCGGGCTAATGATCTTGGTGACAGTAAACGGGCCAATAAATTTGGGAGCCAATTTATTAGATACGGAACGGAGAGGAATATTCTTGGTAGAAAGCCACACTTTTTGACCCACGACGTATACGGGAGGCCTAGACTGGTGGCGATCGGCCTTGGCCTTGGTGCGCGCCCCCACTTGGAGTAGAGTCTCACGGGCTCTGGTCCAAGTGCGGTGACACCTCTGGACGAAGGCGTGAACGGAGGGGACCGCAACTTCGGATTCCATACTGGGAAAAATAGGTGGCTGGTAACCTACACTACACTCAAAAGGAGATAGGCCCGTAGCAGATACTGGTAAGGTATTGTGGGCGAACTCCACCATAGACAATTGTTGGCTCCAGGAGGAAGGATTCTTGGAGACCAAACATCGCAACACCCTTTCCAAATCTTGGTTGGCTCTCTCGGTTTGACCATTGCTCTGGGGGTGAAACCCTGAGGACAGACTTACAGTAGCTCCCAGTAATTTACAGAATTCTCGCCAAAATTTAGACACAAGTTGGGGTCCCCTGTCAGAAACCACGTCTATCGGGAGGCCATGTAAACGAAAGACGTGGTCTATGACGGTCAACGCTGTCTCCTTGGCTGAGGGCAACTTGGGCAAGGGAATAATGTGGGCTGCCTTCGAGAACCAGTCCACCACGGTCAAAACAACCGTGTTGCCCTGAGAGGGCGGGAGGGCGGTAATAAAATCTAGTGCGATGTGGGACCAGGGTCTCGAAGGGACCGGCAGCGGTTGGAGTAACCCATCAGGGGGTCGATTGGAAGTCTTACCAGTGGCACAAACCGAGCAAGCCAGAACAAAATTGTGAATGTCACGAGCCATAAGTGGCCACCAGAATCGTTGCTTGACTAAAAATCTAGTCCGGTTAACTCCTGGATGGCAAGCTACATTAGAGCAATGTCCCCACTGGATCACGTTAGACCTTAATCCCTCCGGCACAAACAAACGGTTCGGTGGGCACCCGGGCAGAGGCGTTACCCCTTCTAAGGCCGTTCTAATCTCTCAGGAAAAATACACTCGGGAGTAGACGGGCGTTTGGAATGGTCAAAAATACGTGACAAAGAATCGGGTTTGATATTCTTGGAACCCGGGCGGTATGAGATAGTAAAGTCAAAACGTCCGAAAAAAAGTGCCCATCGAGCCTGCCTGGAGTTCAACCTTTTGGCGGTGCTAATGTACTCTAAATTCTTGTGGTCAGTCCGTACTATAAAAGGAACCCCTGATCCTTCTAACCAGTGTCGCCATTCCTCCAATGCCATCTTAACTGCCAACAATTCTCGGTTACCAATATCGTAATTTCGTTCTGCCGGAGATAAACGATATGAAAAATACGCGCAAGGGTGGACCTTGTCGTCTAAGGGAGTACGTTGAGATAACACCGCTCCTACCCCCACCTCTGACGCGTCGACCTCCACCACGAACTGACGTGTAGGGTCAGGGGTAATCAGAATAGGGGCTGAAATTAAACGGCTCTTCAGTTTGGCAAACACAGCCTCAGCTGTGTCTGACCACCTGAACGCAGTCTTGGCGGAGGTCAAGGCGGTCAGAGGTGCGGCTAGTTGGCGGAAGTTGCGAATGAAACGCCGGTAGAAGTTAGCGAACCCCAGAAACCTCTGTAGGGCCTTACGGGAATCTGGGCTTGGCCATTCTACCACAGCCTTAACTTTCTCGGGATCCATGCGTATTCCCTCAGTCGACACGATATACCCCAAAAATGGAATTGACTGTGCATGAAACTCGCATTTCTTCGCCTTGACAAAAAGCCCATTCTCTAGCAACCTCTGAAGCACTCGTTGGACATGCTGCACATGTTCCTGGAGAGAGGAAGAAAAAATCAATATGTCGTCCAGGTAGACATAAATGAACTGATCAGAAATATATTTCTCCATAGCCTCCCTCTCTGGAACAGAAAGTGAATAGAGTTTGCCCTTAGGCGGAGACTTACCTGATAGTAAATCTATGGCACAGTCGTAAGGACGATGCGGAGGAAGAGAAGCAGCACGAGAACTTCTGAACACTTCCTTCAGATGGAGGTACTCAGCGGGCACGTTAGACAAATCCACCGCCTCCTCCTGTAACACAGACACAGACGGTCAGGCAGACACTAAACAAGACTCATGACACTTTTTACACCAGGACAAAATGGAATTAGAGGACCAGTCTATTTTGGGGTTATGGAGGAGGAGCCAAGGGTGCCCGAGGACAATGGGTGCCAGGGGAGAGTCAAGGATGTAAAAGGGGATGGTCTCGGAGTTATTGCCAGATGTGATGAGTGTGATGTCTTCAGTAATGTACGAGATGGTAGGGAGTTGCTGTCCAGTGAGGGCGTGAACCATGATGTGGTGCGGAAGGGGTCTGAGGGGAATGTGGAGCTTGTGTGCTAATGTGCTATCCATGAAGTTACCTTCTGCCCCAGAGTCCAGTAGTGCTTGACAGTGGTGTGTCTGTGCTGACCACCGCAGCCTTACTGGAAGGAGCGTAGATGATGATGATGATGGTGATGAGGTCTTCTCTGCGGAGATCCCACCCGATAGTAGCCTCATACGTACTACCGGGCCTGGCCTTTTACCGGACAGGCATGGGCTTGATGTCCGGCCCCCCCGCAGTAAAGGCATAGGCCCAGGGACCTCCGCCTCTCCTTCTCCTCCCGGGAAAGCCAAGCTCGCCCTACCTGCATGGGCTCGTGATCGTAGACGGGGTTGGCCGCGTCCCCACCGCTGAATTGCACGTCTGCCGGTCCCCTGGATGGGGTGCTGAGTAGACTCCTCCTCTCCATCCGTGTCAGACGTGCGTCGACCCGTAGTGCCAGCTCAATAAGTCCATTGAGGGACGGGGGAAGATCCAGGGCGTAGATCTCCCTCTGGACGCGGTCAGCCAGCCCATGCAGGAACATGTCCCACTGCGCCTCCTCGTTCCAATGGCACTCCACCGCCAGGGTCCGGAACTCGATTGAATAGTCTGAGACGGATCTCTCTTGCTGGCGTAACTCCGCCAGCTTCCTGGCCGCCTCCCGTCCTGCGACGGCCCGATCAAAGACCCGCCTCATCTCGGCAGAGAGCGCCTGGAACGAGGCGCAGCATGGGTCCTGGTTCTCCCACACCGCTGTCCCCCATAGTGCTGCCCTCCCAGAGAGCACCGTCAATACGAAGGCCACCTTGGCTCTTTCGTTAGAAAAGGTTCTTGGCTGAAGGGAAAAGTGCATGTCACAGCGGGTTAGAAATGCTCTACAGAAGTTAGGCTCACCCGAGTATGTCTCCGGGATAGGGAGGCGTAGTTCTGGCTGGGAGGCGGTCACTGGTGGTGTAGGGAGAACAGGCGATGTGGGCGGCGCAGTGGGAGCTCGAAGAAGATGGAATTGTTGGGTGAGCTCGGACACCTGCGTCACCAGGGCTTGAACCGCGCGACCAGTGTTGTTAAGACTCCTCTCTTGATTAGACGATCAGCGGCAACACCCACATGAAACAATCAACATGACGTAACATGAATACAGCTGGAGACGGTGCATTCACGAACCGTGACAGACAGAGTTTGGGTAGATCAAGACTTCACAAATGAACAATGAGCAGAGCAGTCCAGATAAAGGGGAGCTGAGGGTACACAGGTGATAATAATGCAAGGATAAGGAGATTAATCTGGAGATAATGAACAGAGGTGGATAATGGGAAAAGCAGTCCTTATACGCAGGAGAGAGGCGTTGTTGAGCATTCCTTGACAGTTTTTGATTTGTAATAAATTTGTAAACACCCTTGTTGCTGTTCTCATTCATGTCCAATGATGATGTATCCTCTCCCGTGGGCTTCTGGCATAGAAGAGTGTCCATCGATGAACACTTCAGAATCTGGGCTGAAACAATAGGACAAACAGGGATTTCTGACCTATTTTTTTCATGAATACTCTGGTTTTCAAACGTACTTCTTTCTTCACATACTCTTTTCCTACTATATAGCTGGTATGTAGGTATTTTAGAATGTACGTCCAAATCTCGCGAGAATTATTGCAATTTTTGTCTACTCTTTTTATGGAATATGGATGATTCAAACATACTTATTCGGTCACCTACAGCTTTTTGCATACTAGGGAGTTGTGCCATTTCTGACACAGCCCCTATCTCTAAAACTAGAAAGAAAAAGTAGTTACAGCTAGCCATGTGGTTATAGACAGTAGACTTACATTGAAAGAATGTTAAAAGGATGGAGGATAAATGCAAGAGAGTGTTTAATATAATGAGATGTATGACTTGGTCTGCGGGGCGGACAGGTTGGCATTAAAAACGATTTACACAATGTTGATTAGACTGAACTATAGTTGCATACTATATGGATCTTCAGCAAAGAAGAACCATCCTGAAAAATTTGGAAAAATGAAAGCAAATGCATTAAAGATATGTTGTGGGGCATTTAGATCATCTCCTGTTTCAGCCTAACAGGTAGAAGTTGGTGAAATGCCTCTCAATTTAAGATGGCAACAGTTAACTGCAGTTTACTTGGCATAATCACTTGGTTTGGCAAATATAAATTAAAATGTATTTTGAAATAAAATACCAAATAACTTCATTTTAAGTCTATCAAAATAAACTACAAAATACAGCAGCCTCACCATGTATCAAAATAAACTACTGTATTTTTGTATTTTAAAAATATAAAAAAAATAATACTTTTAAAAGGGAGCATGAAATTTCTTTGCAAACCTTCCATTAGGCGGCCTATTTGATCTATCCCTTCACCATTATTACACTTTCCAGGTGATTAAGTAAACAATGTTTGATAGCAACAGCTTTTCTCCGCCCGAGTCATGCAAAAAAATCTGACATATGCAACCAGTTAACAGATCAAATATTCACATATCCCTGTGATCTCCCAGATAAAGGCTAGCTTCAAATTAGCCAACAGTTAAATGTTTAACAGTTTGTGAATGACTCATAATTGTATCCCAATTTAGTTACTTTGAGTTTGTTAACAAATGGCCTACTTTGCATCAGCAACACTGATTTAATGACAAAAAATGAACTGAACAAAGTGATGAGACCTGAATTTGTAGCAACAATTTTCTAATTAATTAATCATTTGAATGTTAATCATACTATAATATATTAAGGGTCAGGTATGCAATGGAATGCAAATTCATGATCCTACTAAACAGCTACTTCAAAAAGGGTACAATATTCAGCAATCAAACGTTTATTTATCAATCATTGCACAACTATTTGGAAGTTGAAAACCACCATTTTAGCTTTTCAACAATTATTAAATTATCAATATGTTTTGTTTTTAAATGTACCCAGAAACATAATCAGAAAATAGCAACAGAACTTTTCAAGGAGTATTAACACAACTCCAACCACTGAATCTATTGAGAGCCATAAAAGTATAGAGGACAAATACACATTAATAGTGTAGTGAGAACAATTACTAATAATGTAAAAGAGAATACTATAGAAAAGGTATTCTAAAATATTTGAAATGTTCTAACAGAAACAGAAAAACTTATGTGTGAATGTGAGTGATAAAGTAAATTTGTGTGTGTGTGTGTGTGTGTTTGTGTATGTGTGAAGGAGTGTATTGAATGAGTGTGTGTAGCTTGTGGACTACATTGCAGAGGTCTCTTTAGCTACAGATGGCTTTAAGCAAAATAATTTTCTCAGAGTGGCTCATAGTAAATGTTGCTGCTCCACGCGAGTTTACCATTACATTAATATGGTGGCATTAACATGTAACATGTGTTGTACAACACTGAAACGCTGTATTTATTTATTTATTTTCTGTACAACCAACAAACTTAATATAGCCTGAACGTGGGAAGCTAATGTTAATTGTGGGTCTACTGCTTGGTATAATAGTTTTCAATAACATTATGTTAACTGGTAAACTATTTAGCCTAGGCAACTAAACCAAACACCAAAACTTAACATGAATTGTTAAATAATAAAGCAAATTATTTTACACATACATCATAGCAATTTTTTTTTTCTTTTTTAAATATTAAAACAGTTATTTAACATTTTCATATTTTATAATGATACTGCTTTACCTGTATTTCTGAACAAATAAATGTAGTTTGGGTGAGCATAAGAGACTTCTTTCAAAAACATCTTAACTTAATGATCCTAAAATTTTTAACAGTGTTTTTTCTGCATCTTTCACATGGCTGTGAATAAATCAAAGTATTTTACATTTATGACTCTTAATTTATTACTTCTACTTTCAACATGTTAGTTTATTTTATGTTAGTTAGTCAGTTATTCTGCATTTGATTTAATAGTAATATTGCAGCATTCTGCAGGTACAAAGTATTGTTATTTGTTAAGGCCACAAAGGCCCTACACAGGTTTATGTCCACTTTTCCCTCCAAAGTGTTGGCATACTGTGAGGTCTGCTGGGGCCCTAGGTACTAATGATGCGCGGGTCATCTCATAAAAGAAATCAGCACTTTATCTGTGGGGCGGGTCATTAAAAACAAAATGAAAAACAAAATCCCTGTATGTTGCATAGAATTCCCTATAGCATCTATTACATATTTGTAATATATATTTTCATATTTTATTAGGTTCTTTGATAAGGCTACAATGCAAAGGTCTATGCGTGATGTCCCCAATACGCGGGTCGTCTCATAACCCGCGGTTCTCCGTGGGTAACCTGCGGGTCGAGGCGGGTAAAGAAATGTTACTTTATTTGTGGGGTGGGCTGGGGTGAGCCAAATAGTTTCATAAAAGCGGGACACGTGGGTTGGAAAAAAATCTGACCCACTCATGACTACTAGGTACACATTTTCAACTGGGATGGTACTTAGGATAAATATAAGGCATACTTTTGGCCAACAATATTCCCACTCTTTCCCTATTGTTTCCACACCCAGTTTACAGTTTACCCACACTTGTCCCATTGTGCCAAACGCCATCCCATACTTTCCCCACTATATATATATATATATATATATATACATATATATATATATATATTTTTTTTTTTTTTTTTTTTTTTTTTTAACTTAGTAGGTTATAAAATCTGATATCCCAATGAGTTCACACCTTAATCCAGTAGATGGCGGTAATGCACTTCGTCTGCAAACTGCCGATAAAAACCCCAGAAGAAGATGAAGAAAAGAAAGTCACTGCTAGCGCAGCGCCAACACACAGCTTTAAGTCTTCTGAGGTGAGGTTATTTTTACAGTTATAAAAAAATACAGCTCGTTAAACCAACATTTTACAGGGTCAGCCTGTGTTGTTTAAATCTATTACAGCTCTGTTTGTGCGTGTATTCTAAAGAAAACACTTAGCCTTGCAGCAGGGTTTCCAACCATTCAGAATCGTCCCTTTTTAAGACATCATTTTGTCCCATAGATTCAGGCATACTCCGCAGATCAGATTTAAATAAATTGCAAGACTACCAGCTTTACCAGTGATTCAAGTGATGATATGTTTCGCAGAGACAAAGAAATTGAAGTTTCCCTTTCAGGATAATAATTTCTCTTTCATAGAACGCACATTTAACTGCCGTTATTCCCTGAAGATGTTTGTTGGTAAAATAGATTAGACGTGTAGAGACTTAAAGGCCGTGTTGCAGGGTAAATTTTTTTACGAATTTGTGCAATTTGCTTGATGGTAATAAACATTTAAACTGTTATCCATTGTATTTTATGTTGTTGGGTATCACAAAACGGAATATAATACGAAAAAGTAGGTACTATCTTACAGCGGTCTCCTTTCCCCGTAATGCATTGCATCACGTCGGGGAGAGAATTTACCAAAGCCGCCTTGAGAGCATTGAGAGTGACTAGAGAGAGACGAGTAGTAGACGAGAGTATTCAGATAGCGCAGATTATAGATAAATAGATAAATACATAGATATATATAGATAGATTGACTACATATATAGATAGATAGACAGACAGATAGATAGAGAGATATCGACCAACAGCGACCCAAACGCACTCACTTCCCAACAGCACAAGCTTTTCAGCGCAGTTTCCATGGGACGACAGACAGCACCCACACAAGCACCTGCCAAACACAGCGACACACACGCGGTTACGTTTGCAACAACATTTTCATCGGAGGACGAGATAAACGCTTAGAAACGTCCAAATAGCTAGCATGATGCCTTCTATTTCTAGATGACAAAGACAACGTTTACCAGTTCTACGACACTATGACAAAGGTTACCGGTACTTATATATATATATATGTATATATATGTGTGTGTGTGTCGTTATTGTGCACTGCTGCTCGTAGACTAGCTCCAGTGCTCATTGCTGCGATGCTAAACGATAGCAACTCACCAGGACACTTCAACTCTCCACTCATTCTCTTCGGACCATGCATTTAATAAGCTTAGACGGACATCAGTTCTTGGCAATTCCTCATTTGCCCTCTCACGTCTGGCAGGTTCGAAATTACACAGCTGCTGGTCATCATACATGTTGGCTCTTGCCACCTCTTCCTCATCCCAGTCAGTCGCTATAACGTTAGTTTTGATGCTGCGTTCCAGTTTTTGAGCTCGTAATCACTATTTCATACCACGACTAACGACTTACCGTTCCAGGCAAGTTACGCCAAACTTTCTGAGTGCAAGGAATTGTAACTAGATTTTTTTTTCATTGCAACGGTACATTGACCTAAAATCGTATTTTCAACGTGTGCCACTTGCATAAACACTGCATCCGTAGGCAGTATTATCCGTAGGGGCTGTCATTGTTGTTTCGCGTGCTGTGTGACCTCGGAACTCGGAGTACATCGATCTAGTACGAGACACGAGTTCACGGGTGGGAAGTCACGGGTTTGATTGCCGTTCCAGTGCACTTTCACGGGTTTAAGGTTGGAAAAACACGGGTTACGGGTTGCCTGGAACGCGGCATCATACTAGACTGAGGCTACCTTTCCTCCACTTCTCCCCAACGTGACGTCATCGCCGAGTTGCGTAAAAAACGTTAATACCAAAAAATTAAAAAATAGGTCTTTAAGACTATTTTTGAGACATTTTAAAAATGATATACATATCTTGAGTGATTTATGTACCCATTAATCGAAAGTGGTGGTTAACCTGCAACATGGCCTTTAAGAATTTAAGTGTCCTGAGTATAGAAACCCAGACGAGAGCCCCAATGTGAATATCTTGTTCTATGTTTCTATTGTTTTCTTGTTTTCTATTGTATCTATGTTTCTACAGTGAAGTGCTCGCAGAGCATTTTGTGTACGATTCCATGTAGGCAACATTGTATGGGTAAAAATTATAGATTTTTCTTTTATCCCTAAAATCATTAGGATATCTATCATCTATCATATTCCATTTAGATATTTTTGTATAAAAATATATGTATAAACTTAATTTTTGATTAGTAATATGCATTAAGAATTAATTTGGACAACTGTAAAGGCATTTTGATTTTTTTGCGCCCTCAGATTCCAGATTTTCAAATAGTTGTATCTTGGCCAAATATTGTACTATCCTAACAAACCACACATCAATGGAAGAAATCTTATTTACTCATCTTTCAGGTGAGGTATATACATCTCCATTTTGAAAAATTGGCACTTAAGACTCAAGTTCGACATTTTGAATTCCTGTATACCAGCGAGAACCATTTGAGTGAGTAAAAAAAAAAAAAACAAATTAAATAACTTTATATATTGATATCAAGATAAACACAACAAGATTTAAGTATGCGAAATAATGAAAGCATCAATTTAACTTATAATAAAATTATTTATTTTTCATTTTGACAGATCTGCTCCTCCAACCACACAGCAATTCACATACAGTTCGGCTACTCTCCCAAAAGTTTAAGAAAGAAAGTCAAAAACATGACGGATCCAGAACCCAGCGGAATAAAACAAGAAGATGCTGAACAACAAATAGGTTGGTGTACGTTCTTGATTCTTCAATAAGGTTAAAAAACTTCAAGCAGTTTGTCAGATTCAGTGTTAAAAGTACAGACAAATAAAGAAGTGTGAAGTCTGCACACTGAAAATGACTGCTCCAAATGAATTTAATCAAGCAACGTTTCGACCTTCAGGTCTTCATCATGTGCCTGATGAAGACCTGAAGGTCGAAACGTTGCTTGATTCAATTCTTTTGGAGCAGTCATTTTCAGTGTGCAGACTTCACACTTCTTTATTTGTCTATATCATTCAGTTGTCTTGCACCTGCGTCCTGTTTGGGATGTGCACACCATTTTTGTATTTTTGAAAAGTACAGAAAAGACATGAAGTTACACGTTTCAGTGGTTCATTGTTTTGATGATTCCATTTCATTGAGCTCAGGTATTCAGCGTGGAAGAATATGATGGATTGTGGTGTAGTGGCACCATTGATAAAGGCATTAAATGGTTAGTTTACCCAAAAATTAAAATTACCTCATGATTTACTCAACACGAAGCCATCCTAGATGTATATGACATTTTTCTTTCAGATGAATAAAATCAGAGTTCTGTCAGGATCACTATCGTCAGAATGATGGATACTTAGTATATACTTTGGTTAGGTGGTATGGTTCTGTTCTGGGCAAAAACTCCCTGCCCATCCATGCAGCCTGTCATGAATGAGCAGGGAGAGCAGCAATAATAGGGTCAACAGAACAAAACAAGGCAGATATCATAAGTGTAACAAGGGTGTGCGATATGGACAAAAAAAACTATCACGATTTTTTTATCAATTTAGCGATTTCGATTTTAATCACGATTTTGACACACACAGACATGCTTTACAGTCATAAATGCATTCAGTATAAATTTGAAACATATTTCCAAAAGAAAACCAATGAGAGCTTTATCAAAAAGTTTTAACATGTCTCTACAACAGACTTAAAGGGATTGTTCACCCAGATAGCAAATTTATTTAATAATTTACCTCATGTTGTTTCAAACCCGTAAGACCTCCGTTTATCTTCTGAACACAGTTTAAGATATTTTAGATTTAGTCCGAGAGCTCTCAGTCCGTCCATTGAAGCTGTGTGTACGGTATACTGTCCATGTCCAGAAAGGTAAGAAAAACATCATCAAAGTAGAAAAAAAAATATGGACATATGGACAGAAACTTATCGCAAAACGTCATTTTTGTCGGCAATCATCCATTATGTTAATGAGCAATCTGAGCTACATTCTAGAGTGCTTTTTGCTGTCCCCTTTGACCCAAGCACCTCAAAGACGGGTGAAAATATTCGAATCCACCTGCTGCAGAATCCCAGAATATTTGGCATTGATGCGACAGAAATGGGCAGAAAGATAGTTTTTGTGACAGATCGTGGAGCTAACATGATCAGTGCCTTACGAGGATACACGAGACTAAACTGCACAGCGCACATACTAAACGTGACTCTGTCCAGTGCGTTTGGTCCTGCCGTAATGGAAATGTCTCCAGAGATCGCTGGGCTTCTAACTGATGTTAAAAAATTGGTCACATTTTTCAAACACTCAGGACAGCAGGCCAAGCTAAAAATGTCACTGAAACAATCCGTAGAGACACGGTGGAACTCAAATTTTGACATGCTGAATTCCGTTTTGGAACAGTACGAAGACATCGCATCTGTGCTGACTGAGAGCAAAAATCATGACAAGATCTTGCGCATCAACGCCAGCACGCTCAAGTTACTAGTATCATTCCTAAAACCCTTTAAAGAGGCAACTGACGACTTGGAAACCGACAACACAACTCCAAGTGCCTCACTAGTTCTTCCGTGGTCTGTGCGATTTAATTGAGCACTATACATCAGCCACAAAAGACCCTCTGTTCTCTGAAATCGCAACAGTCTGTGTGAAACGGCTGAAAGAACTACTGTCAACAGACACCACTTTGCCAAATTCAGTTCACATGCTTTATAGAATAGCAACCTTTCTTACGCCAAATCTGCGAAGTTTGAAAATGTTGGATGAAAGAGGGCGTCAGGAGGTGATACAGGGTGTCAAGGAGATAATAGAAGATTTAAAGTTTGATACCCATGGTGAGGAGGATGTTGAGCCAATACCTGCCAAAAGGCCTACTGTTCTCTCAAAATTTTCTGATTGGGAGGACAATGAAGAATCAGTTGGATCGAAATCACTAGATATTCAGATTCAGGAGTAGTACATGACCATGAGACTTGAATTATCAAGTCAACAAAAAGTTTTGCAGTGGTGGGATTCACATCAGTCCCAGTTTCCTGCTCTGAGGAACCTTGCGAGATATGTCCTCTGCATCCCGGCCACAAGTGCACCTTCCGAGAGCGCATTCAGCCTTTGCGGTCGGATTTTGGAAGAAAGACGTTCGGTATTGAAACCGTCATCAGTCAATGACATTCTTTTCTTGCATGGATATTTAAAATAGTCTGGAAAAAGCTGATTTTTCCAAGTAAGTACGACTTTCGTTCATTTCATATTGCCTACAATTTTGAGATGTTAATTTATTATTAGTTATTGTTGAATTTATTTCGTTTGTAGGGGAGACGTTGAAATCGATGTCGGCATATTCTTTTCTTAAATTGTTCGCGATGGAAGGCCTACATATTTTGCCTACAATTTTGAGTTGTTAATTTTTTTTTTTTTAGTTATTGTTGAATTTATATATTTTGTTGGAGAGACGTATGTCAGCACATTGTTCTCAGGGATGAGAAGGTTAAGGCCTACATATTGTTCGGTTAAGGCCTACATATTTTGCTTAATGACGTCATATGTTCTTTCTTTCTCTGACACTTTTCTTGTTGACAGCAAAATGTTACGAATTGATAATATGAATAAAAATAATAGCCTACACTTAATTTTTTTTCGCTTCGACATTTTTTCCCCTACTGTCTGCAGCAAAATGTTACATTTTGTATATTGACAAGGTGAATAAAATAATAATAAAAAAATGTTTGTGCAGACTACATTTTTATTTTCTCTGTGAAAATGTACATGTGAAATTCTGGGAGATCTATATTAAGCGGGATGGTCGGGTCGGGAAGAAAATTATTCTAAGCAGACAGCGGGTGAACAAATAGTGTATATATAGCGGGAACGGGTGGGTGCGGGATATAACCCCAGCGGGAGCGGGACTTAAAAAACAGTCCCGCGCAGACCTCTACCTCAGTTGTTATGTTTTGCCCAATATATTTATTGCCCAAGGTTTACATGTACTCCGTCTGCAGTGTGTATACAGTAAGTTATGTGTACGTGGTTCAGAACCAGCAACGAGAGCGCATTATTGTAACGCAAAAGCACATTAAAGTAACGCACGAGCGCGAATCTATCCGCTCGCACACAGATTTCCTTTGCTCTGTTAACAAAACCAGATGTGCGTGCTCAGATCATAGACTGTATAAGGCTCAGATACACGCTGCATTACAACATGTCTCCTCTCGCTCAACCTGTGTCCTGTGCACTCACAACTCTCTCTGTGCTCATGCGCAAGATATAAAATCTTTTCGCACCTTTCTATTTATAACCATTTCTGTTCTCATCTTTTACCGCGTGCAGTGTGAACGTTCTGATCTGTTAACATGGGCTCAAAAAAAAAAGGCTACGCATCACAGACAGAGTGTGTGAACCTGGAGTTAGACATATGCCCAGTCTGCTCTGTTCTCGCGCTCCACTGCGGAAAATCGTGATATAAAGCGATTTAGAAATTTTAGAATTTAGCGATTATTAATCGCACAGCCCTAAAGTGTAACACTTTATTCGAGATAGAGGAGTCTGATTTGTAAGGAATATCAGAAAGCCAAGTCCTGACTGTGGCGAATGGAGGGGCTGGGGGTGGAGGAGGGTAATTTGCTCCTGATCAAGCTGCTGAATATTACTGAATAGAGCTTATATAGGAATGCCACTATAGGTGGTAATTTCTGTCAGGACCACTATCGTCATTATGATAGATACTTAGCCTGAACTTTGGTTTGGCGGTATGGTTCTGTTCTGGGCAAAAACTCCATGCCCATCCATGCAGGATGAATGAGCAGGGAGACCAGCAATAAAAACCCCCACCCAACACAAACGATAGAAGATTGCAGATTCTACCTAGCCTAAAAGCTTCAGCATCCATTTCAAGCTCTATAAGCAACAGCATATAATGACTCGGATCAACTCATCAGTTTACAGGTTTGTCATCTCTCATTAACATTTGCGCTTGTGTTATGCGTCTTCAATCTGATAACCTGCATGAGCATAGACAAACATCCTTACCAATACACTAGATTCAGACTGCACGGTTTTAGCCCAGTTTTTGGCTCGCCGACAGGTTTTGAGAAATCGCCGACAAATGCCCGAAATCACGGGCAAATCGGTGCTCAATCACACAGTGTGAATGAGCAAAGATGCGATCTGAGAGAATTGCAGACAAGTCGCCGATGCCTGTGAGATATTTTGCATGCTAAATATCTGGACCTGTCGGCGATTCAAAATCATGCTGTGTGAAAAGTGTTCTGACTGAAAACTACATCGGCGATGACCGACAGCCAATGAGAGAGCAAGATACAGTGCAGCGGGGAGTTCAGGGAGGAGTTATAGACCACAATATCAGCAAGCATGATATAAAAAACACAATCCTTGTTCCTCGCGTCTCCCCAACCATTTCCTTCTCCATAATCTTTTGTTCGCTGCAAATCAGCGCACAGGCAATTCTTACTCCAAGCTTCTTGCGGGCTACCATTTTTAATAATAATCCCAGTTTCACTAGAGAACTCTAGTCTTGCACGCGTGATATAGCGTTGTTTTCTTGTCACATCTCGGATGTGTTTGGTTGTGAAACGTAGTTTGCGTGCCAGACAGAGTTGTCGGCGATTCTTCCTATTGTAAAGTCATGCAGTGTGAAACCTTCTGTCGCCGATCCATCGTGCAGCGTGAACACAGCAGCGACTGAATGCTGGCCAAGATAGTCATGCAGTGTGAAAAGAACAGTGACCCGACTACTTTGAAAATCGTGCAATCTGAACTCTGCTTAAACTGGTGCTGAGCCAGATCAGGCATGTTGAGTGCTTGTCATATTATCAAAAATATTCAGTATTTTCAACCAAATAATGCTTATTTTAGGATTCAGAAATTTAAATACAGAGGAATACTAGCAAAAACATACATTTTTATATACATTGTAAAATATACGCCGTTTGTGGGTACGGCAATAATGATCTTTAAAAATATAATCTGATGACATGTTTTTATTGATATCATATACAGATTGTCTAGGTAACTATAAAGTTTACTCTGCTCTTCTCCCTTACTTTAACGTGTTTCGTGAGGAGAGGGTGAATCTGCATGTTGTAATCCCACAGCTCGGATTCAGTGCAAACTAATATGGCGGCGCCCATCACCCGGTACAGATCAATGAACACAGTTGATATAAAAGTTTTTAAACTATCAAATATACTTACTTGCACATATTTCAGAATCGGAATATCAGATATTTCATAATACAGTGAGCATGTTCGTGAATTTTTTTTTAATGAAACCGGAAAAACTAAATAAAAGCGATCCATGTGTCATACAGATCTATTTTTAGCTGTGTTGTGCCACATGACAAGCAGGACGCGTCGCCATGGAAACAATAAGGCAGTACATTCTAAAATAAAGGTAGTCTAAAAAAAAAAAAAAAAAAACTCACGCTGGGGGCTGAGCTAGAATATTTTTAACTCGCGTACAAAAGGGTTAATCACAGTCCGAGAAACTTAAGGAAATAAAATTCAACATCAACCTTGGAAATAAACAATCGTGACATTGAGATTACGCAGCAAAATACAGCGAACCCCAGTTGAAACATCTAAATGAGAATGCTTGTTTCATTTAAACCTGTTCTCATGGCTTTAACTGTTGGCATGTCCTCAGAGCGATTACATGCTCAAGACCAGGGATCCTCAAATCTGGACCTCGAAATCCACTTTCCTGCAGAGTTTAGCTCTAACCCTAATCAAACACACCTGAGCATGCTAATCAATGCCAATCAATGTCTTTGGGATCATTAGGAAATCACAGGGAGTTGACTTTGACCAGGAGTTGGAGCCAAACTCTGCTGCGCATTGGACCTCCAGGGCAAGATTTGAGAAAGGGGCCTCTAAACTGTGTGTTGCTCCAGCTGTATAAACACAGATGCTTAAATGTTGGTGCAAATATGCTTAATATATTCACTCCTCCAAACCTGCTTGCATCATTTTATTAATTTTTTATTATCATAAGACCAGGCACTATACTCAGCGATATGGATTAAAAGAACATTCACTTATTTTAGATGTGGATTTCATATGTTCTGAAATGCTGCAACAGTTTGATTTGCGAGCAGCGATGCACAATTTGCACCTGAGCAAGCTAAAAAGCTGCTGAATACTAGTGAATAGAGCTTATATGGGAATGCCACAATAGGTGTCATATTCCTATAGGTAGATGTGATCAGCTGAGAATCAGATCTAACCAGAACTAACGCTAATGGTTAATTTATATTAAATAATGTCCAGACTAATCCTTGCTTTATAATGGGAGTGGATTGTAGCCCAAAATTTGTAGTCCAAAAAATTGTACCCATCCATAATAAAAGTCCACATGTCTCTGGGTAGTTAAAGTCCTTCTGAATTGAGGCGATGCATTTGAAAACTATCCATATTTACAACTTTATAAGCCTTAACCTCTAGCTACCACTAACTGTTATACACACACACAAGAGAGTGGCGTCCAGTGGATGACATGGGACGTTGGCAAACGCAGTGACAACATGGAAGTGATTAACGTGGAAGCGCAGAGGAGAGAGCAAAATATAAACAGGTCAAGAATAAGTAATACAAAACAAGGATTTGTAAAGAAAAATAAGCCAAGAGCACACTGATTTTCCTTTGCTTTTTGTTTAGTTCTGTATTCAATATCATCATCCCTGGAAGAATATTGACTAAACTTCACAGTTTGGTTGTCAGTTATCCCACAAGCAGATGGAACAAGGACATCTTTAAAGAGCACCCCAGTCAGGCAGGATGGGGTTCCCTGACTGAGTTCCATCATTCTTCAGAACTGGCACTTAGCACTGGGTGTTTTAAGCCCCCTGCTGTACACATTATACACCCATGACTGCACACCAATCCATGACATCAATATCATTAGTAAGTTTGTGGATGATACTTCTGGTGTGGGACTGATACATAATAACAAGTCTATTACAGAGATGAGATCCAAAAACTCACTGTCTGGTGCTCTGATAAAAACATGATGATACTCTCCATTTTAGAAGGAAAAGGGAAGAGCATGCCCCTATTTAATCTTGGGAACATGCGTCTCTCAGGATCTCGCATGGTCTGCCAAATGCCAATGACCTTGTAAAAAAGAACACAACAGAGACTGTACTTCCTGAGGTCACTGAGGGGAGTCAATTTGTCACAGGCATTGCTGCCGTCCTCTTACAAATGCTCCATAGAGAGTAGTATCACTTACAACATCCTTGTGGTTTAAAAGCTGCACTATAACTGACAGGAATGCTCTGAAGAGAATTCTGGAGAGAAGGGCAGAAAATTAAGAACACTACTCCCTTCAGTGACTGACCTGTATAGGACCAGATGCTTGTGTTGAATGGCATGGACATTTCAAGATTGTTCTCATCCAGGAAACACCCTGTTCTTGGGTCGCCATATGCACTGTTCATATGGGACACTTCAAGGTGGATCACTCATTGCAAGAGCATGCTTCTTTCCTCATTTCTTTCACAGCCCAGTTTTTCTAAGGAAAAGCAAATCCGCCCCTTGTGCTCTAATGTTGTCTTAGTCTGTCTTGAAGAAACACTGGAGTCGCTGAATTGAATGAACAGGTTTGAGTGACCTCACACTGGGCCATATACCATGTGCATTTCTTTGTCTACAGGAAGTTTCCCTAGTGCTTTTCTCTGTCGAAAACAAATAATTTTGTCTCTTGAGAGTTCCATAAAAGACTTTTCTAATAATGTATATAATAATCTGGACTATAAGTCACACTTTTTTTCATAGTTTGGCTGGTCCTGTGACTTATAGTCAGGTGCGACTTATCAAAATTAATTTGACATGAACCGAGAGAAATGAACCAATAGAAAACATTACCGTCTCCAGCCGTGAAAGGGCGCTCTATGCTGCTCAGTGCTCCTGTAGTCTACACTGAAGACATAGAACGCCCTCTCGCGGCTCTTGACGGCTCTTGGCTCATGTTTTCTCTTGGTGCTTGGTTCTAAATAAATGCGATTTATAGTCCAGTGCGACTCGTATGTTTTTTTTCCTCATCATGACGTATTTTTGGACTGATGCGACTTATACTCAGGTGCGACTTATAGTCCAAAAATACGGTAATTTTATTGACCGTTTTTGTGAAGAGGAATAGTTGGACACCGTGGAGGACTCTACCCCCTAACCTATGGAAAACACACACATTTTTGGAGTCAGTTTTGAGTAGTGAGAAGGCCTGATTTTACATGAAGTGTGTACGAGAAGAGAGTAGGTAGGAGGGAGGGAGGGGGGAGCCTGAAGTTCTACCGTGCCAAATAATGGGTGTTGACATCTAAACATTTGACTGAATTTAACAGAGCTCAAGGCCAATAAGTTGGTCCTCCTCGAATCCCCTGTCTCTCCATCGGGATTATTGGTCCTGCTTTAGATGGCTTTGCTGAATGTTTCACAGCTAGAAATCATCGCATGTGGTGCACCATTTCCTTCATTAATGGCTAATTCTTTTGCTGCCTCCAGTCATCACAAGCTGTCATTTACACAGGCCAGCATCAGCATCTGCTCACCCCAGTCTAACACTTTATGATGCCTTAGAAGTCATCACAAGCTGTGTGTCATTACTAGGGATGGGTACGGAAACCCGGTATTAAAATGGCCCCGGGGCTAAATTGTGAAAGACCGTAGTATCAGTAAGATCTGACGGTAACGGTTCTGCTTTCGGTACTGGAGGAGAAAACATTAATGTACCATGTATTTTTGCTTAATAATGTTATTGTGCACATTTTATCTCACCAAACATTTCTAATGTGCGATCTGTGAGATCTGTCATGCGCTCCGTGGAGGCTGTCAGTCAGACCGTAGTATCAGTAAGATCTGACGGTAACGGTTCTGCTTTCGGTACTGGAGGGGAAAACATTAATGTACCATGTATTTTTGCTTAATAATGTTATTGTGCACATTTTATCTCACCAAACATTTCTAATGTGCGATCTGTGAGATCTGTCATGCGCTCCGTGGAGGCTGTCAGTCAGACCGTAGTATCAGTAAGATCTGACTGTAACGGTTCTGCTTTCGGTACTGGAGGGGAAAACATTAATGTACCATGTATTTTTGCTTAATAATGTTATTGTGCACATTTTATCTCACCAAACATTTCTAATGTGCGATCTGTGAGATCTGTCATGCGCTCCGTGGAGGCTGTCAGTCAGTCACACACACACCACAACGAGCGCGGCACACGCATACGCATAACGGTATGAAAATTCCCAGTGTAATAATAAAGAGTGACGATGGCGAAGAGATTTGCTTAATAATGTTATCGTGCACATTTGATCTTACCAAACATTTCTTATTTGCGATTATTAAGACGTTTGTCTGTGAAATCTGCGAGATCTCTCATGCGTGCCGCGGAGGCTGTCTGTCAGTCACACACACACAACAAGAACGAGCGCGGTGCACACACACACATAAGGGACTGTTCACATATCATGTCTTTTGCGCACTTCTCATAATGGAAGCGACGTGGTTGCGATGCGCACGCGGTGCGACGAGCTCGTTTTTTCCAGGTGCGTCTGCACTGCATCGAGTTAAAAACATCTAAACTTTTCAGAATGACCTCACCTTCCGTAACAACGTTGAAAGCTCAGCCAAGATGAAGGAACAGCTGATGGCTGTATGTGGATTTTTAAATTAATTTAGTAGCAGTGCTACTGCAAGCGGTTTTTAGTGCTGCAAATCCATTTATCCATTGCTGAAATTTCCGCGTCTTCATGGAGAGAGCAGGTCATGGTTGCTTAGCAACGGCAGACTACTCGGGAGCGCAAGTGCTCAAAGGCTTTGGGGGAAAAAAAATAAAAGCGGCTTGCCTAGCGTTTTCCACGCTATTTTAGACGGGATATGTGAACGGCCCCTTACGGTACGAAAACTCCTGCTTAATACAACGAGTAACGATGGCGGAGACAGCAAAACATTCCAAAGTATGGTTATACTTCACTAGAGTTGATGCAGACAACGCTGGATGTCATAAGTGCAACAATTTTTGCATGTAAGGGCGGAAACACAAGCAGTATGTCAAAGCATCTTTCAAAAGTGCATTATGTGCAGACAGAGAAATGCAAAGTTTTTGACTGCCTAACAAAACACAAAGTAACACAGCACAAAGTACCGATAAGAATACCGTTAAAGTACCGGACCGTTAAGCAGTATCGGTAAGAGTAGTAATACCGTTAAAACCTTAACAATACCCATCCCTAGTCATTACTCTCCAAGTTAGCCAATTCTTCTGATGCTTTGTCACCCCAAAATGTCTTGACTCAGCAATGCCCTAAACCATTATCAGTGCCTGCACCAAGCCAGAGGTGGAACCTGAAGTTAAAAGAGGCTTCTACACGACTAAATGCTGGATTATGTCCACGGTACAGAGCTAGTCAAAATGACCAACCTTGGTTTTCACTTGCTGAAGACTGCCCTCCTCCTGGCTTTGGTTTTTGTCCAGCGAGTCAGCAACTTGAAGGTTCAGTGGACGAGTCCTGCCTCGAGTTTGGCCTTAATGACAGTAAAGTTGTAAGGCTGAGACTAAGCTATGTGCCTAAGGTGTTTCAACTCCTTTCAGGGCACAAGTTATAACTCCCTCTCCTCTTCCTCCCTTCCTTAGTAACTAAAGCAATGCTCATTCCCGTTATGTCAGGAAACCAGTTACATTAGTAACCAGTGTGCAAATATAACTGGGCTGTGCAAAAAAAAAAAACGTATGCGATTTTCATGTGCATCTCGTCAGGAAAGCCGCTCCTGTGATTAGAAGTAATCTGAAAGCATGTGCTTTCAGATGGAGTGGCATTTACTACACCAAACCATAGTTCACTGGCAAGCTACACAAAATCGTGTTCAAAATCATGGTGATTAATTGCTTATGAACACGATTTTGTGTAGCTTGTCAGTGAACTATAGCTCTATGTTGTAATTGCTGCTCCATCTGAAAGCATGTGCTGCCCATTAGATTTTTTGCACCGCCCTAGTAACCAGTATAGTTTTCTTTTTCAACATACTGTATAAAAGACTGTTTGAGAAACATTAGTACTGATTGCAAACATCACAAGGTCTGAATAAATATCTGAAGTTTCATTTTTACAATTATCTCTATCTGGTTCACAGTGTTTGGAACCATATTTTGAAAATGTAAAATAAAATTAATCAAAAATTTAGTTATAGTTCTCACTACAGAACCTGTGCCTGTAATGTTTTAAAAACCAAAATTGTAAATAAATGTAATGCATCTAAATGTTTACTTTCTACAGCTTTCTCAAGTTTCACGTCTCCTTTTCTCTTTCACATTATTATTTTTTTTGCTTTTAAGATTTTCTGAAAACTTTTTTTTCACTAAACTACTGTCATTTACTTCAATTTTAGACCTGATAGAACAGAAAAAGGAGATTGAAGAACTGATTGAAGAGGGGGAAAACCATCATGTCAAATCTGAAGAGATATCGTGGAAATCCTCATTGAAAAGAAGAGACAAAATATGGCCTCCGTGTGAAAAGAGTCTCTCATTCAAGAAAAATCCTGATATTAAAATAAAATGTCACCTTGAAGGAAAGCTGTACAAATGTGATCAGTGTGGGAAGAGTTTTGCACAAAAAGGAAACCTTACAAAACACGTGAATATCCACACTGGGGAGAAGCCATACACATGTGGTCAATGTGGAAAGAGCTTCAGACTAAAAGCTACTCTTAACAAACACACAAGTATCCACACTGCAGATAAGCCGTACACATGTGATCAGTGTGGGAAGAGCTTCAGACAAAAAACTACTCTTAACAAACACACAAGGATCCACACTGCAGAGAAGCCGTACACATGTGATCAGTGTGGGAAGAGCTTCAGACAAAAAACTACTCTTAACAAACACACAAGGATCCACACTGCAGATAAGACGTACACATGTGATCAGTGTGGGAAGAGCTTCAAACTAAAAGCTATTCTTAACGAACACACAAGGATCCACACTGGAGAGAAGCCGTACACATGTGATCAGTGTGGGAAGAGCTTCAAACTAAAAGCTACTCTTAGCGAACACACAAGGATCCACACTGCAGATAAGCCATACACATGTGATCAGTGTGGGATGAGCTTCAGACAAAAAACTACTCTTAACAAACACACAAGGATCCACACTGGAGAGAAGCCGTACACATGTGATCAGTGTGGAAGGAGTTTCTCACAAAAAGTATACCGTGACACACACTTAAAAACCCACACTGGAGAGAAGCCATACACTTGTGTTCAGTGTGGGAAGAGTTTCACACAAAAAGGAGCCCTTAATGTGCACATGATGATCCACACTGGAGAGAAGCCACACACATGTGATCAGTGTGGGAAGAGTTTCAGACATAAGCAACTCCTTAAGGAACACATGAGGGTTCACACTGGAGAGAAGCCATACACATGTGATCAGTGTGGGAAAAGTTTCAGAAAATATAGTGGTTTTAAAAAACATCTGCTTACTCATTCTAGAGAGAGACTAGAAAACTGTGACCAAAGTAGTAGAACATTCCTAAAGGACCGCTTGAAATCTCATACAAAGGAGAAGCCTTACATTTGTTATTTATGTGGAAAGAGTTTTAGTCAGATGACTGCATTAAAGATACATCAGAAAAGACACAGTGGTGTGAAGGATCATGTTTGCTCTAAGTGTGGGAAGACATTTTTTACATATGGCGCACTGAAAGTGCACCAGACAGTTCACACTACAGAAACACCTTACAAGTGTTCACACTGTGACAAGACATTCAAACGGTCAACATATCTGCAAATACATGAGAGGATCCACACTGGAGAGAAACCATATACATGCGATCAATGTGGGAAGAGCTTCAGAATAAAAGAAATGCTTAATCGACACATGACTATCCACACTGTAGAGAAGCTACACACATGTGTTCACTGTGGGAAGCATTTTGGGCAAAAAGGAAACCTTAATAAACATATGAATATCCACACTGGAGAGAATCTACACAAATGTGATCAGTGTGGGAAGAGTTTCGTAACAAAAGGAAGCCTTAAAGAACACATGAAAGTCCACACTGGAGAGAGGCCACACACATGTGATCAGTGTGGCAAGAGTTTCACACAAAAAGGAAGCCTTTTCAAACATATGAAAAGCCACACTGGGGAGAAGCCGCACACATGTGATCAGTGTGGAAAAAGTTTCACATTAAAAGAAACCCTTAATGATCACATGAAGATCCACACTACAGAAACACCTTTTAAGTGTTCACACTGTGACAAGAGATTCAAACGGTCAAAATATATGAAAATACATGAGAGGATCCACAATAGAGAGAAGCAGTATCACTGTCATTCATGTGGGAAGATATTCACTCAATTATCTTCTCTAATCTGTCATAAATTACATGTGTGCATGTCTGAAATTACAGTTGGTAGTTTAAGTTCTGACCCTGTACTTCCAGGTCTGATGGTTAATATTGATTAATCATAGATTATTAAAATGAGTAATCGGCTAACCTTTTGAATATTTCACCGATTGATCAGTCACTTTTATTGATTATTCAGATTTTGGAGTTTGTTAAAATGTTGAGTTGTATCCATTCTAACTAATAAATAAAAAATTAAAATCACTTTGGTTTACAAAAATGTCTATTTATAAACTTTGAGTAAATTTAAGTATTGTTCTCTTTAGTCATCAATACAACTTTGTTTAGAACTAAAACACAAAAACAAAAGTGCATTTCACAACACATTGGAGGATAAAATATTAATCTACAAACTTATCATTATTTAGATTCTCTTGTGAGTGCTGTGGCCGGCAATCTTAAGAACACTGAGCCTTGCGGGCCGGAGATCATATTCTGAGAATCTTACACACTGGATACTAGTCTTGTCCTTGTTGAGATGGATCCAGTGGGAGCCATAATGCCTGGAGTCCATGGACCAAGCTCTATATGGGGAAAGTTTAGGGGGCGGTTCCTTCTCTACCTGTCCTACTATGACAGGAGGTCCACACAGCTGTAGGGCCAAGTCCACATATTGAGCCATGGTCCACTTGGTATCCCCCCATTGTCCCATCCGTCCCCAAAACAGTCCAGTAAAATGACGTCTGCCAATTGCGAGGGATCAAAATGTACATGTTTTGTTAAACTGAACAGAGTGCTCAGAGGAAATTACCCACTGCTAGATCCATTTTGGGTTAGTCATTCTGTAAGAAGGATTGGCGAAAGAAGGCTGAGGTGGGGATCTAAATGCAGGGACCCTTTAAAGGGGTCATCAGATGCCCATTTTCCACAATATGATAAGGTCTTAATGAAATGTTTGTAACGTAGTCTGGTTAAATTTCTCAGTGGTAGTGCAAAAAACACCTTTTATTTACCCTGTTAAAAACAGCTCTTTTCAGAGGAAGCTGTTTTGTAGCATTTTCTTTTAAATGCAAAATAGCTCTGCTGATCCCGCCCCACTCTTGAGCCGCTCTCTAAAGAACAGTTAACTTTAGCCGCATTCATAGTGAAACTTCCTAATTATCATTGGGAAAGGTGATTTGCAAAGATTCATTAAAGTGCCCCTATTAAGCCATTTCCAATATTGCCTTTCATGCAGTGTTTAATGTAGCTGTATGTGAATGTAAATGGTTTGCAAAGTCATTAAGCAGAAAGTGCATGCATAAAGTTATTGTCTCCCAAAATAATAAATCAACTCTACAGCCTAAACAAGTCATTAGTAATTTGAATCCCACTTTCGTGACCGGCCCTGAACAACCAGAATCAGAATCAGAATCAGAAAGAGCTTTATTGCCAAGTATGCTTGCGCATACAAGGAATTTGTTTTAGTGACATAAGCTTCCAGTAAACAGAGACAACAACACACAGACAAAAAAAAAAAAAATTTACAGGAGATTTACAAATTGGCAAATAAATAAGTGTATAAACAATTGTGCTATAAATGATAATGGAATCGGATTGAGTGAGATGCAGGAATGTTCTAGGGTGGAGGGGTAACAAATAAATATAAGGATATTGCACATTTTTGCATAAGTTTAAGTGGGAAACATTTAACTGTTCATGAGGTAGATTGCCTGGGGGAAGAAACTATTCTTGTGCCTTGCTGTTCTTGTATTTGCGGCTCTGAGGCGCCGGCCAGATGGCAAAAGTTCAAAGATGGGGTGACTTGGATGTGAGGGATCCAGAGTGATTTTCTGAGTCCTTTTCCTCACTCTGGATGTGTACAGTTCTTGGAGGGTGGGCAGGGGAGCACCAATAATCCTTTCAGCAGTCCGAACAGTTCTCTGTAGTCTTCTGATATCTGATTTTGTAGCTGAACCAAACCAGACAGTAATTGAAGTACACAGGACTGACTCAATGACGGCTGAGTAGAACTGTTTCAGCAGCTCCTGTGGCAGGTTAAACTTCCTCAGCTGGCGAAGGAAGTACAACCTTTGTTGGGCTTTTTTCACAATGGAGCCAATGTGATTGTCCCACTTCAGGTCCTGAGAGATGGTGGTTCCCAGGAATCTGAATGACTCCACTGCAGTCACAGTGCTGTTCATGATGGTGAGTGGGGAAAGTGCAGGGGGGTTTCTCCTAAAGTCCACAGTCATCTCCACTGTTTTGAGCGTGTTCAGCTCCAGGTTGTTAAGACTGCACCAGACAGCCAGCTGCTCAACCTCCTGTCTGTAAGCAGACTCGTCACCGTCCTGGATGAGGCCGATGACTGTAGTGTCGTCTGCAAACTTCAGTAGCTTGACAGAGGGGTCTTTAGAGGTGCAGTCGTTGGTGTACAGGGAGAAGAGCAGAGGGGAGAGAACACATCCCTGAGGGGCACCAGTGTTGGTGGAGCAGCTGTTTGACATGAATTTCCCCAGTCTCACTAACTGTTGCCTATCTGTCAGAAAGCTGGTGATCCACTGACAGATAGAGCTAGGAACAGAGAGCTGGGTCAGTTTGGTCTGAAGGGTTGTTGGGATGATGGTGTTGAAAGCCGAACTAAAGTCCACAAACAGGATCCTCACATAAGTCCCTGTTTTGTCCAGATGTTGCAGGATGAAGTGCAATGCCATGTTGATTGCATCATCCACGGACCTGTTTGCTCGGTACGCAAACTGCAGGGGGTCTAGTAAGGGTCCAGTGATGTCCTTTAGATAAGCCAGAACCAGTTTTTCAAACGACTTCATGACGACAGACGTTAGAGCCACAGGTCTGTAGTCGTTAAGTCCTGTTATCTTGGGTTTCTTTGGAATGGGGATTATGGTTGAGCGTTTGAAGCAGGAAGGCACTTCACACAACTCCAGAGATCTGTTGAAGATCTGTGAAAAGATGGGGGCCAGCTGGTCAGCACAGGTTTTCAGACAGGCTGGTGTAACGCCATCTGGGCCTGGTGCTTTTCTTCTTTTGTTTTTCTTGAAGACCTGGCGCACATCATCTTCACAGATTTGAAGAGCAGGAGGTATGGAGAGGGGGATTGCAGGAGGTGTTAATGGTTGTGCAGGGAGATGGTCAGAGTGGGTGTTGGGGGTTTCAAATCTACTATAAAACTCATTCAGGTCGTTAGCAAGTCGTTGATTAGCCTCAGTGCAAGGGGATGGTGTCTTGTAGTTTGTGATGGCTCTCATCACAAACTACAAGACACCATCCCCTTGCACTGAGGCTAATCAACGACTTGCTAACGACCTGAATGAGTTTTATAGTAGATTTGTTGTTGAAACATGAACAACTTGACCTTGCCCACAAATGCGTCATTCTACTGATGACTGCTTCTCTAATCTAGGGAAGTTAAAAGCAGGATACACAAAACGCTTGTTGTTGAAACATGGATCAGTATCCTATCCTGTTATTTTGACCAGCTGCTCCACTGAATCACAACCTGTACGTAGGTTAAAAAAATTGATGTTTTTATTTGCTATAGAACGTTCAGAAAATAACTATTGAAATAGGTATATCATTTCTGAAACATGCTATATACCACAGACCAGTCACAACAGACTGGACTCAGATCTCAAATCTGACCAATCAAAGCAGGCTCATGGAAAGGAAGGGTTTAGAGAGGTTGATTCTAATGAATGTTGATGTAATAAACTTAGATGATGCGCATCAATGTTTTATTGAAGAAAACCCTAGCAGTGCTAAATGCAGCTCTAGTTGTGGCAGCATTATAGCGATCAAAAATAATGGATATGTGTGATGTGAAAGTGTAGAAAAGCAGTGTCTACTTTGTGCAGATCTTATCAAGACAGAAACTCACATCAGTGGACTGGATCCTGAACTGCTAGATGGTGGCTCAGATCTGGGATCTTTTCAGTATGGCAGAGGTAGATCTCTTCGCGTAACAGGAATTGACCCAGTTTCCCCTTTGGTTCTCCATATATCACCTTGCACCTCTGGGGATAGATGTTTTTCCTTACCTGTGGCTGGAAATAAGGCTTTACTTGTTGCCGCCAATCAAGTTGATTCCAGGGGTTTTGTGCATTGTGAGGGAGTGCGGATTCAGCATCCTGTTGATCGGCCCGTTCTTGCCATCCCAGACTTGATTTTTGGAACTAGTCTCATATCTCTCCCGTTGGGAGATTCCAACCAGGGAAGACTTGCTATCTTAACTCCAGGGCAGGATCTGGAACCCTGAGCCCAAAATTTGAAAGCAATGGTTTTGGCCGAACAAGGACAATTGGCTGTGACCTCTTGGTCTCCCAGTAGAGTTTCAAGAGACCATTAGTAATGCTGGGGAGCCTCTACTCTTCCAGATGGAAGGTTTTTGAGAGGTGTTTGGCTAATGCATTGGCCATATCAGCTGCCCGATTGGTTCTGTGCTGGAGAAGTTTGCAGCTGGAACAACTGCGATTACTTTTCGCAGTTTTTGTTGCTGCTATTTCCACTCCCATGGATACGGACGAAGCCCCCCTAGGTAGATATTGTTATAGTCTGTTCATTCCTTTCATTTGTTCTTCTCACGTCTATTGTCCTAGAGGGCTTATTGAAACTACCGTTAGAGCATTTGGTGTCAGCTCCTGAACGGATTTAGGTGATGCTCCTGCTGGGGCTAGATTCTATCAATTGTGAAGAAGATTTGTAGGCTCTCTCTGTTAGCAAGTTATGCATGGAGTTTTCTCCATGGTATTCCTACAGCCCAGACCCAGTTAAGTCCCCAAGGTTTGTCCACGTCATTCCCGTCACAGTTGTTCGTGCTTCAGATTTTTTGGTTCTCCTTTTTTTTTTTGCATCTCTTGAGGATGAGAATTATGGAATTCAAATTGATTTGTCCAACCGTTCTCGAATGACACGTGAACAAATTTGACGAAAAGCATGCAAAAGTGCATACGAGGCTATATCTCGGCAAAGGTTTGGCATATTGAGACCAAACTTGGTGTGTGTTATAATAACCATAACTTGAGACTACCTGCAGTGTTTCGACGCAGATATGGAAAATGCATATTTTGGCTTATAACTTCTGAATGGTTTGGCCAAAAATCACACAACTGGTCTCTTTAGATTCAGTGAGTCATGTTGAGTAGAATGATATCCAATTTTCCCATGTCAGCCATTTAAGGCATCGACCATTTTGAATTATGTTTTAAAATGCTGTATTTTTTTAACGCATTATCGTATCGTATTATGCCCGAGGTACTCAAAAAGTTTGGTGGCAGCGCCACCTTGTGGTCAAAAGTTATAATGAAATATCACAAACATGCTAATAACTTTTGAATAAATTAGACTATTGAAATGAAAATGATCTCCCTATATTCTGTCTTTCTTGCTGAGAACATCGATAACAATAATGCCAAAATTGGCCATACTTCCTGTCCACCATTTTGTTTAATGTTGAAAACCTACTTTTTCAAACTCCTCCTAGACTGTTAGTCAGATTTTCACCAAATTTGACATGAATCATCTTCAGACCATGCTGGCAAAAAGTTATAGATTTCGTGTTGTTATACAAAACGGTTCTCATTTAGCGCATTAACGAATTAGCTGGAAGCGTGCCAAAATGCATTTGAGGCTGTATCTATGCAAAGCTTTGACATATTTGCACCAAACTTTGTATGCGTCATCGACACCTCACACTGACCACGCCACATAAATTTGGTAACGGTGCCACTCGAACAAATTTTACGTAGCGCTTGCAAAAACAGTCGTAAGGCTGCATCTCTGCAATGATTTATCATATTCAGACCAAACTTAGTACATGTCATAACAAGCATGACCTGAGGCTACATGTTGGGTTTCGGCGCAGCACCATCTACTGGTCCGGAGATATAAAAAATTGCTATTTTTGCTTATAACTTCTGTACAGTTTGTTCAAAAATCGTAATAAAATTGGTCTTGTTACATTCAGGGCAACATGCCGAGTCGACTTATATCCAATTTTACCATTTCGGCCATTTTGACTCAGACATTTTGAATTTTGTGCTAAAATAATGTAATTTAAGAACGCATCAACTGATTGTTACAAAACATGGTATGGTTCATCAGCACAATGTCCTGAAGGATCGTGAGAAGTTTTGAAACAGCGCCACCTAGTGGTGAATTGTTTTTTCCAAATGCTTATAACTTTGGGTGTGGTCGACTTATTTTCAAGAGACTCATCTAATTAGACTCCTGAAATGTTACAGAGTCCTATGATACCAAACATGCTAGGTTTCACCTTACGGTTTGTGTAGCATTGTGATTTAGCGCTTAAAAATCATTTGGCTATATCTTCGAAACCGCTTGTCCGATCGAGACGACCCACCGTCAGAAGTTCGGAAACATAGGTCGATAGCTATTTACCAATGCCCAAATGCGAAAATATTGATAGTAAGGGGTAATACAATTCAAAGCCATGTGACAGTCATTTTTTACGTTTTTTCATATAAATGTCTATAACTCTGAAGTGAACTGAGGTATTTTCACCAAAATTGACACAAATATGTATGGGCTCACTCTGAGGACACACAAAAAAATGGTGGGACTGAGCCACCTAGTGGTCAAAAGTTATAAAATTTCCAAAAAAGCTAATAACTTTTGAATAAATGTGGCTATTGAAATGCCGCTGGTCTTTCCTTGGGTCAAGCCAAGAACATAGATATCAAGTTTTCCTTATTTGACCGAACTTCCTGTCCTCCATCTTGATTTTCAGTCAAAACCTACTTTTTCGTACTCCTCCTAGACCATTTGTCCTATTTTCACCAAAATTGAATCATATCATCTTCAGACTGAGCCAACTAAAAGATATGGATTTTGTGTCGATCTACGAAACGGTTCTCATTTAGTGCATCAATGACTTTGCTGGAAGGATGCCAAAATGCATTTGAGGCTGTATCTCAGCAAAGCTTTGACATTTTTGCACCAAACATTGCATGTGTCATTGTCACTTTACACTGACCATGCCACATCAATTTTGTAACAACGCCACTTATTGGTCAAGAGTAATAAACCAATCATGAATTCTTTATTAGCATTTTTGAAAATTTCATAACTTTTGATTGCATTTACCTATTTTAATGAAACTGGTCTCAAAATATTCCTTGGGTCATGCCGGCAACGTACATAAGCTGAACCTCCTGTCGTCCATTTTGATTTATGTTGTTAACCTACTTTTTTGCACTTCTCATCAACCGTTGGTCCGATTTTCACCAAAATTGAGTCAAATCATTTTCAGACTGTTCTGACAAAAAGTTATGGATTTCGTGTTGATGGATGCAACCGTTTTCGTACAGCGCCACTATGAACTAAGCAATGTGTCAAAATGACTCTAAGGCTATATATCTTCAAAGCTTTGACATACTGACACCAAACTCTGTATGTGCAATAGTCACCACACACTGACCATTCCACACTAATTTGGTAACAGCGCCACCTATTGGTCAAACGTGATAAGCCAATAAATCCTATTTATAGTTATGTTTGTTTTCAAGCCATTTTACCTAAAATAATTTTAAAACAGTTTTAATTACTCATTCCTGCCGTTCGTCTGAAACTTGCTTCTGTAGTGCTTGGCCCCGTAATTGCTGCTTGCAGCTATATTTAAACTTCTTATCGACTGATGGAGTGCAACTTCCACTGAGTTGCATCAAACAGCTTGAAAGATCAATGACCATTTTTTAATTAACTCTGACTGGATTTATATGCAAGAACAAAGTCATATACACCTAGGATGACTTCAAGGTGAGTAATTTATGGGCTAATTTTCATTTTTGGGTGATCTAACCCTTTAAGTGTTCACATTAATGAACAGGTTAATTAAATGATTGAAGTTAAGCTAATTCACTACATAACCCTTTCTTGCTTTCATTTTAGACCAAAAAGAAGACCATGAGAAGAGTGAAGAACTGAGTGAGGCAGAAGGGAAGCAGCATCATGTCATAACTAGTAAGAAATTTTTGAGCCGCTCACAGACTAAAAGTAATTTATTGAAAAGAGAAGCCAAAGAGTCTTTCACCTGCAATCAATGTGGGAAGAGTTACACAGTAAAAGGAAGCCTAACATTACACATGAGGACCCATACTGGAGAAAATCTGTACACGTGTGATCAATGTGGGAAGGGTTTTCTGATAAAAGCCAACCTTAAGGATCACTTGAGAATCCACACTGGAGAAAAACCGTACTCATGTGATCAGTGCGTGAAGAGTTTTCGGATAAAAGCAAACCTTAAGGATCACATGAAAGTCCACACTGGAGAAAAACCGTACTCATGTGATCAGTGCGGGAAGAGTTTCCCATACATGCAGAGTCTTATTATTCACATGAGAGGTCACACTGGAGAGAAGCCATACACATGTGATCAATGTGGGAAGAGTTTCATACATAAAGGGTCTTTAAAGGAACACATGACAATCCACACTGGAGTGAAACCACACACATGTGATCAATGTGGGACAAGTTTCAGACAAAAAGGATCTCTAAATAAACACATTACAATCCACACTGGAGTGAAGCCGTTCGCATGTGATCAGTGTGGAAAGAGTTTCAGAAAGTCATCCAGTTTTAAAGTACACCTGCGTCTTCATTCTGGAGAAAGACCATTTACCTGTGATCAGTGTGGAAAAACTTTTTATAGGTCAGATGCGCTGAAGGACCACCTGAAAGTTCATACAAAGGAAAAGCCTTACATGTGTACCTTGTGTGGAAGTAGTTTTAGTCGGTCGAGTTCTTTAAAATTACATCAGAAAAGACACAACAGTGTGAAGGAGCATATGTGTTTTGATTGTGGGAAGACTTTTGTTAGAGATGCTGAACTGAAACTGAACCAGAGCACTCATACTGGAGAAAAACCTTTCAAGTGTTCACACTGTGACAAGAGATTCAAATGATCAGATTATCTAAAAAAAACACGAGAGGATCCATACTGGAGAGAAGCAAAAAACAAATGTGTGAAATCATGAACTCTGAATATCTGAATTCTTTTTTTGCGTCCACCACATTTAAATGTGACACACGTACTCGCCAAACATGATCCAATAAACCAAGTAATAAAATCTCTTCTATAAAAAATGGTCTAATCAGCAACAAGAAGTAACAGAACAACAAAACATTATCTGAAGGTGTTACAGTGAAAGTAAAAGTTATAGAGTTTCTCCCAAATCAACAATATTTAAGATGGTTTGTTGTTTGAGTTTGAGTTTACTACATGGTATAATTAAAATAATGATACTAGATGACGGTTTTTGCAATTTGTTCAATTTGTATGTAATTTTCTTAAACTGTTGAAGCAGAGTGGATTCCAAGGATCCATCACCTTACCTTCCCTGCCTTATTATCTCCTTTTAGTCAATGTTTAATCACCATTTGTTAATCAGTATTATCTTTTATGCAGCAATTAATATAAATGTAGAATAATGTTAGCATGTTTTAATTTGTTTTTCATGCTCTTGTTTTACAGTATGTAACCATATATCACTCTTAGTTCCTTTGCTCTCTTTCATGAAGGAAAGTAAAGCATATTTTTATACATTTATATCAGCACAGTTAACCTGTTAACAGAAAAAGAGCAGTTGGAATAAAGACATAGCAGTTTGATTTGTTGTGCAACCCTTTCTGTTAAAGTATATTTTATAGATGTTTTGTTGTTGTGAACAATATTTCATTTTCGTATTTTCTCCCGTCACTAACCAAGCAGTGCTTACAAAGTACAACATCCGCCTGCACTTCTTGCAGTTCCAAACCATCAGCAGAAGTGAGAAAAAAAGTATTTATTACATTTGAAATATGGATATTTATCTTACAAAAATGCATGGATTCACTACCCCCGGAGCAGTGTGAGGGGCGTTTTATTGCAGGTCCAGAAAATATGAAAGTCATCGTCAGAATAGTCCATCTGCCATCAGTGGTTCAACCGCAACGTTTCTAAAGTTATACAGTCATCAAGTTTAATTTTCTTAACCAACATTTTTAAAGAAGTGACTGGTTCGCTTCACTGACTAGCTGTTCTGTTACCAGTGTAGTAGACAGCACATTCAAGGGCCCAGTTTATGGCAGGCCACCTCTCTTTATGCCAGGAAAACAGCCAGACACCTTATAGAGGGCAAGAAGAAGACCTTTAGTACAAAGCCAGTGAGTTGAAGTTTCTGCCCTTCACTCACCAACAGACTGATTCCTTAAAACCACCATAAAAATTCCTTAGGACCTTTGGACACAGCGGCAGTGGGTGAAGCAAAAAGAGAGATGATGAAGTTCCATTTAAATCCATTCACAACTATGTTCTCAAACCCTAAATTGACACAAACTACAACACACATATTTTATATTATTTCCGCGAAATAAGCATTCTCAGTGACAGCACCATGTAGTGCAACATCTTACACAAACTAATGCATGCATGACACTTCAATACTTTTCCCATCATGTTTGGGGCTTAATGTGTTTGTAACACTGCCAAATGTTTTCTGGTTGTGGATTGGTAAGTGAATAATGCATTGGTAAAGTTTTAGTGATCCTTGTCTAAATGGTAAATGGACTGCATTTATATAGCGCTTTTAACAGACCCATGGCCATCCAAAGTGCTTTACTACATTCACCCATTCACTCACTCATTCATAACACCGACGGCTGTGTGTGTTTGGACTATGCAAATAAGTTCCACAGGAGGAAAGAAAGGTGGGCCACACCGTGTCCAAATCCCACGACTCGTCTCGGTTTGCGTTTTTACTGCAGTTTAGTATTGCTGTAGATTATTTACATGTCGTTATAGCGGACTTCTCACTCAACTACAGATAATTTTACGATCACTTATGCAAACCTCTTTCAGCAGAGACCTTGGCATTTTTGTGTACTATGCACCAGGCAAAATTAACATTTTCTGACAGGATCTGGCATCAGGGGCTGGATCTGATATTTCTTACATGGAGGCATGTTCTCAAAGGGTTTATATATATATAATTTTATAGAAAATTTATAGCTCATTTTATAGAAAATTTCAGGTAGCACTTGTTTTTTGCATATATTTTATGTCATCATTTATTCACCCTCATCTCATTCCAAACTCGTAATACCCCCCCCCCCCCCCCCCACACACACACACACTTTTCCATTAATTTATTGTGTAAAATGTGATGTGAAAACTATATCTGAATGTTTGTTTGTAAAACTGTCAGTTAGTCTATGGCTGGGGCTTAATAATAATCCATTAGTTAATGTTAGTTAATGTATTAAACATAAAAAGTAGGCCTACATTTATTATAGATTTTATTCATCTTTGTTAATGTGAAAATACAGTCATTCATTGTTAGCTCATTTTAATACCCATTTGTTAATGATAACCTTTATTTTAATGCATCAGTAAATATTTCAATGAACATGAGCTAAGATTAATAAATGCTTTTGAAGTATTTCTTAGTTAATGTTAAAGTAATTAACTAACTGTAAAGTGTAAAAAAAAAAAAGCTTGGATGGACTCGGATGCCATCTTATGGTCAGACGCTGGAATTTATGAGGCGCGATCCTCACCTTTATGTGTATTTTTTCTGTTTTACATTCGTTATTGCGGTGCATTATGAGATTTAATGTGTAAAATACTATGCTTTAGTTTAAATGTGTGCACTCGATAAAATCCATGTTTTGGAGCCATTGTGTCTCGCATTGATGACGTCACAACACTCGCGTTCTTGCACTCATTCCAGCAAGTCTTCTGAGGTGAGCTGTTCGCATTTCTTTATATATTTACACAATCAGTACACAATGATTTTATAAGCGAAATTTATAGCTGTCATTTCTGCCTTGGTTTTTTTTTTCTTTTCATAGGATTCTGTGCTATTTGTACGTCTTGTTTTGGCATCTGTTGACTCAGGTTAAGGAACAGGGCAATGATTTTTGGAGTAACATTAACGTTATATAGGTTTGTTTAAGTGTTTCGGCGGTATTCATGTCAAGTCTGTGTATAAATGTAGAATACCTTACTAAGACGAAGCTTTTGGTTGATTTTTAAAAAAAAATGTTTTTCTTCTAAAATTGTAAGGAATAGTAGTACTGCAGTTTTGTCGTCATCAGAATATATCACATTTGACTCAAATTATCTTAAATTATTAGGTTATTGAGTAAACGACAATTGCTTTATTCCATGTCAACAGATCCCCTCATTCATCTCATTATATATCTTGTTATAATGCTCATTTCATTGGTGGAGCAAACTAAATGATACACACTTTCGATGTCTTAAAGATACACCTCTCTTAAACTTCAATAACCCATAATTAAAGTCAATTCAAAGATTCACCTCTTACACTTCAATGAACATTGATGTCGTGTAATTTTATATAAAACCGCAAATAAACAATAACCAATTGACAATAATATAGGTAAGTGAAAAGCTAAATGAAGTTTACATTTTGATTGATTGGTAATTAAACATAACATATGATGTGTTACTCAAAAGGATTTTTTTTTTTTTTTTGCAGATCTTCTATTCAACACACGAACTCACCAATGCTGAATGAGAACATGAATAAACCAGAACCCTTCAGAATAAATCACAAAGATACTGCAAAACAAGGAGGTTGGTGTTAATTCTTGATTATTTATTAATGTTGCTGAATCACTTTCACTATTTCTGATGTTAAGAAGCATAGGCTTTTTTAGTCTGGTGTGAGATTTACTTGAGCTGTGTGAGAAACACGTTTTATTTGACTGTCCTGCTTTTAATGTAAGGAGAAAAATATTTTTATGAAGTAAGCTCATAGGGATACTTCACCCAAAATGAAAAATCTGTCATTAATCACTTACCCACATGTCGTTTATAACCCGTAAAAGCTTCGTTCATCTTCGGAACACAATTTAAGATATTTTGGATGAAGAGCGTGTGCACCTGAAAGTGTGACGTGCAGCAAACTGCCAACCACACGAAACGTGTGAATAAAAAAAATCTGTATTAAAACAAAATATGCATTGATAATTGTTTTATCATTGTAGGGTTAGATATTCCCAGGTTTATTTAATTATATTTTAGATTTAGTCCGAGATCTCTCAGTCCCTCCATTGAAGCTGTGTGTACGGTCTACTGTCCATGTCCAGTAAGGTAAAAAAAAACATCTTCAAAGTAGTCCATGTGACATCAGAGGGTCAGTTAAAATTTTATGAAGCATGGCAAATACAATTTGGTCCAAAAATAGCAAAAACTACGACTTTATTCAGCATTGTCTTCTCAAAGCAGTTTGTGATATCCGGTTCGTGAACGAATCATTCGATGTAACAGGAACTTTTTGAACCAGTTCACCAAATCGAACTGAATCGTTTAAAACTGTTCACGTCTCCAATAAACATTAATCCACAAATGACTTAAACTGTTAACTTTTTTTAATGTGGCTGACACTCCCTCTGAGTCAGAATAAACCAATATCCCGGAGTAATTCATTTACTCAAACAGTACACTGACTGAACTGCTGTGAAGAGAGAACTGAATATGAACACAGAGCCGAGCCGAGCCAGATAACGAACGAACGATTGACTCGAAAACTCAACTTGACTGAAATTAGTGTACTCAGAATTTGTGCTCTGCATTTAACCCATCCAAAGTGCACACACACCCGGAGCAGTGGGCAGCCATTTATGCTGCGGCACCCGGGGAGCAGTTGGGGGTTCGATGCCTTGCTCAAGGTCACCTAAGTCATGGTATTGCCAGCCTGAGATTCGAACCCACAACCCTAGAGTTAGGAGTCAAACTCTCTAACCACTAGGCCACAACAGCATTTGTGATACAACAGCATTGCAAAGCAACTTTACAGAAAATAATGTTTCTACAATATTTAGTAGTAGCTTATAAGTAGTGACTGTCAGTTTATGTGCATACGACAGGATTTTTCTGAAAAATTAATACAAGACGTAGTCGGCCAGATGATGAACAATATTAATTACACTTTTAGCAATATTTGTTAGTTCTGTTTGTTGATTCAGGGTCAGCATCATCTGGGGTCCTCTGAGGGGGTCAGCATCATCTCTTCTCAGGTGTTCTGGATCCAGACTGGAGCTTATGGCAATACAGAGAAACAAATAGAGACATCATTAACGTAGCTGTTGCTCCAACAAAGTTAAATTAATTAGTTTAACCCAAGCTAAAGAATAAGAATGCACATTTGATCAGATGCAACTGCAGTCACAATTTATGAGATGCAGTATTTAAATGCTTAGCGAAAGAGATGTGTTTTTAATCTAGATTTAACCAGAGAGTGTGTGTCTGAACCCCAAACATTATCAGGAAGACTATTCCAGAGTTTGGTAGCCAAATGTGAAAAAGCTCTACCTCCTTTAGTGGACTTTGCTATCCTAGGATAGCCAGGATAGCTAGGATAGCGTTTTGTGACCTTAGGGAGCATGATGGATTGAAACGTGGTAAATGTATGCATTTAGCAGACGGTTTTATCCAAAGCGACTTACATTGCATTCAGGCTAACAATTTTCTCCTAACATGTAGTCCCTGGGATTCGAACCCGCGCTTGCTAACGCAATGCTCTACCATTTGAGCTACAGGAACACATGGTAGAAGAATAGTTATGTATGCAGGAGGTCATGAATGCATGAACTAGCTTTTCTGCATCAGAAACCGGTAACATGTTTCGTAGCTTGGCAATTTTTCTAAGATGGAAGAATGCAGTTTTTGTAACATGGGAAATATGGTTTTCAAAAGACAAGTTGCTGTCTAATATAACACCCAGATTTTTGACTGTAGAGGAAGTAACAGTACATCTGTCTTGTTGCAAACTGTTCTTTTTACTGTTTTTTGATCCAATAATTAATATCTATGTCTTATCCGAATTAAATAGGAGAAAATTATAAAAAAATAAATCTTTTAACACACTCTGTTAGCTTAGATAATTTAGAAGTTTCATCTGGTCTCGTTGAGATATATAGCTGAGTATCATCTGCATAACAGTGGAAACTAATCCCGTATTTTCTATATATATTATAACCGAAGGCCAACATGTATATTGAAAATGGAAGGGGACCTAGGACGGATCCTTGTGGCACTCCATATTTTACTGGTGATAAATGAGATGATTCCCCATTTAAATAAACAAAATGATAGTGATTGGACAGGTAGGATCTAAACCATCTTGGAGCCTGCCCTTGATTACCTGTATAGTTTTGTAATCAATCTATGAGTATGTCCTGATCTATGGTGTCGAACGCAGCACTAAGATCAAGTTAAACTAGCAATGAGATGCAGCTTTGATCTGTCGCAAGAAGCTGGTCATTTTTAATTTTAACAATTGCAGTGTCTGTGCTATGGTGGGGCCTGAAACCTGTATGAAATTCTTCATACAGATTTTTTATTTTATTTTTGCAGGAAGGAGCTCACTGAACTAACTGATCTCTACTTCATTACAGTTTGCACATATTTTTTCGTTGCAAACATTAATCTTCCTTCTAAACACCTGGTAAAAGAGTTGCGCGATAACATGCGTCATCACTACGACATGGCATTAGTTCTTGCTTTTGTTCACACAGAGCTCATTACGGGACTTGACCCGGCAATCTTACTAGGTCCCCGACCTGTTTGGTTTCACGCAGAAGGTGACCCAGCAATTTTCCGGGTCCAACGTGCAGTGTGAAAGGAGCTACACTGATTGGTCTGTGGTTAAAGTGTTAGAGGAGAGGCCATGCTCCGTGACTCCACTTCATCCTCAAGTCATGATTTTAGACTTGCCAAAAAAATTAACACGAAAATGGTGAAAAATGTTTAACAGTCTAACTCCATAATTAAGTAATACATAGTTCTTAGTTTCATAGTTACATAGTCTTTGTAATAGGTTTTAGCAATGCATTTCTAACATTTATAATGTGGTTAAAACCAATTCTAAGAATTGATTTACACAGACTTTCAAATATTTCAAACCCCTTTCCAAACACGGTAAATATATGTACGACATAACCATAGCCCAGGGGTGGACTTCTCATCAGCCCTGTACTCTCCAGCAGATGTTGAATGATCTTGGCACCTGGGAAGAGAAACATAAAATGAAACTCAGCTCAAAGAAATCCAATGTCTTGTTTCCCTTATGAAACAGATTCTTGGCCATCACTTTCTACAGATGAGAACACACTTATAATCTGTGTCCCTGTTAAAGTTTTAGGGCTAACTATCCAGAATGCTTTAAATTGGGATTGTCAAGTGTTGTCCTATGCAAACAGAAAGCTCTCCACCAGTTAAAAAAAGTTGGTGTTCGAGATCAAGAATTGTTTATCATCTATACAGAGGATATGCAGCCTCTGTTAGAGTATGCATTTCCTGTTTACCATGTTGACAACTGAACAAATTAAAATGTTGGAAAGTGTTGATGTGGAGTAAATTGGTTTTGACATTTTATTGGTATTGCCTTTTAACTTTCACTTTTCACTTTATTGTAACCGCAAAATAATTTGGTGTTCCTTAATGATGAACGTCCTTGTGTACCTGTAATGATGATGAAAAGTAAATAAGTCAATAAATAAAGAATTGCCCTGTCCGAAATGGCACACTTGATATGCACTTATGGTTTTGTGGACTTAAAATGGTCGCTGCATGAGTGTTTCCATCAAGTCCACAAGATTATAGGGTGTCCCATTAGTCATTTTAAATTTCAAAAGGATGCCCACAAGTGCCCCCTTTGCAGTCGATATGTGCCCTCAAGGCACACTTTTCCAGAGTCCGTACTGGTGTGAGCTTCACAGTAGACTTCTTTTCAACAGTCAACACTGTGTTATTTCATGAATGTGAAAAAGTACGGACTCGTAGGAAGACCACAGGTGTTTTGTGTGCTATTTGCTTCAGGGCCAATAAAACAGCAACTTCAACATTGCAATTTCATTCCATTGAATGGTAATATCAAGAGCCTTTTCAGAGACTCCATGAGACTGCTTCAACTGCTAAGGCAGTGCATGTATCATACAGTTTGTTAATGTACGTTAGTGTAAGCTGTGAACCCCTTGATTAACAAGGTAAACTAGAAACTGATCTATTATTTAAACTGTTAACTTGATTTAATTCCCCCTGCTTTAGTATGGTTCTGTTCATCCACCTTCACTTTCCATGTGTTGACTAGTTCTGTGTTAGTGATTCAGTACATAGAACTGTGTGTACAATACATTTCAATTCTCTGGTTCTAATTCTGATCCAAACATTATAATTACCACAAGTTATAATTAATTATTAACATTTGCCCTTTGAGCTAATTCGCTACTAACCCTTTCTTGCTTTCATTTTAGAACTAATGGAAGACAGTGAGGAGAGTGAGGAACGGAATGAGGCCGAGGACAAACATAATAATGTCAAAACTTGTGAGAAATCTTTAAGTTGCTCACAGACTAAAAGTAATTTATTGAAAAGAGCCAAAAAGCCTTTCACCTGCTCTCATTGTGGGAAGTGTTACACAGTAAAAGCAACCCTGGCAATACACATGAGGACCCATACTGGAGAAAATCTGCACACGTGTGATCAATGCGGGAAGAGTTTTCCGATAAAAGCATACCTTAAGGATCACTTGAGAATCCACACTGGAGAAAAACCGTACTCATGTGATCAGTGCGGGAAGAGTTTTACGATGAAAGGAACCCTTAAGGATCACATGAGAGTTCACACTGGAGAGAAGCTGTACTCATGTGATCAGTGCGGGAAGAGTTTTGCATACAGACACAGTCTTAAAAGTCACACGAGAGCTCATAGTGGAGAGAAGCCATTCACATGTGATCAATGTGGGAATAGTTTCACAAGTAAAAGATCTCTTAAGGAACACATGACAATCCACACTGGAGTGAAACCACACACATGTGATCAATGTGGGACAAGTTTCAGACAAAAAGCAGCCCTTAGGGAGCACATGACCATCCACACTGGAGTGAAGCCGTTCACATGTGATCAGTGTGGAAAGAGTTTCAGAAAGTCATGCACTTTTAAAGTACATCTGCGTCGTCATTCTGGAGAAAGACCATTTAACTGTGACCAGTGTGGTAAAACTTTTTTTAGGTCAGATGCGCTGAAGGACCACCTGAAAGTTCATACAAAGGAGAAGCCTTACATGTGTACTTTGTGTGGAAGGAGTTTTAGTCAGTCGGGTACTTTAAAATTGCATCAGAAAAGACACAACAGTGTGAAGGAGCATATGTGTTTTGATTGTGGGAAAACTTTTGTTAGAGATGCTGAACTGAAACTGCACCAGAGCACTCACACTGGAGAAAAACCTTACAAGTGTTCACACTGCGACAAGAGATTCAGATGGTCAGATTATCTGAAAAAACACGAGAGGATCCACACCGGAGAAAAACCTTTCAAGTGTTCACACTGTGACAAGAGATTCAAATGGTCAGAATATCTAAAAAAACACGAGAGGATCCACACTGGAGAGAAACTGTATCAGTGCAGTCAATGTGGGAAGAGTTTCACTCTGTCATCATCTTTACTCAGTCATACAAAAAAGAAATGTGTTAAATCATGAACTCTTATCTGAATAAAAATCTGAATTCTTTGGAACCAGCACATTTAATTGTGACACTGTGTCCTCACCAAACATTACCCAATAAAACAAGCAATAAAATTGATCTCTTCTATAAAAATCTGCTCAAGCAGCGACATAACTACAAAAACATCATCTGGGAGCTGTTTTATAAAAGATGCTAAGTGGGGATTAAAGTGCAAAACCTGATTTGAAACAACCTATCAAAACAATTGGGAGTAAAGGTTCATGCAATTTTACTAATTTGATGCGCATTCAATGAGTCAAGATGATTGGATGTATACACTTATTCTTAAGCAGCCCTCAATGCCATGGATCAATCGATCCACCAATTGCAAACAGTGAATATATTTGTGCTGTTTAATGCATGAGATATGTTGTGTTTTCCACAGTGTATAATGGACATATCACAGTTATATTCTCCATCTATAAATATTAGACAGTCGTTCAGTGTGTGATCTAACAGCAGACTGGTAAAGTGTTGAGTGTGAATCCCCCAATGACAAGATTTGACCCTCCCACTTCACACCCTACATTTGCTTATAATCTTATAGTTCATGTAGCACTTCAGATTTTTACTGTTTTTAAGTGAAATAATAATAATAATAGTTTATCGAAAGGTTAAGGGTTCATATTCCCGCCTCCCTGACAGCTTTTCTTCTGAGAGTGTGGTCACCTGACTGTTTCAAATGACCAAGAGTAGAAGAATATTGTGTGAATTGTGGATGAGATGGAACATAGTGATTTTAAAATTATACATTTATTCAAAATTTTAGTGAATGTAAAAACCAGTACAGATTTAAAATGGTGTTGTGATCTCACAGTACCAGCTTTACTGTGGTGTATCTTCTGAGTCAAAATAAAACCAGCCGTGGTTAGTTTTCTAAGCGTGGTTTGATCCGTTGGGTGGACAAACAGATGTGAGTGACTCTGGGCATTCAGAGCATGAGGGTTTAGTTTGTAGGTGAAGAGGTTCTTCCTGTGTGGCCTGCTATTATTTACATCGTTTAAGACTCTAATCTACTGGGGTCGGGGAGACAAACCTTAATAAAACATCATGACAAACCTCAATAAAACATCATTATGTGTAGTTAGTGCAGCTCTTCTGACGGTATAATCCCCAGCCCTGATGTTCATGAGTACTGCTGCTTCGGTTCTGCAGCTGATTCTAGTATTACTGGGACTTTGAGTACTCGGTGCTCACGCACAGTTAACCGTCATCAATACGCCGTGAATCTGGGGACAGATGCATAAACTTAAAAAGGTTATGACAGAGGCTAAGTTTAAGTGTACACTAACACACATACTGTACACTTAAATTTTGCACATAATATACCTGTACATGCAGTACATAACTGCTATTGTAATATACCTGCCATACAATTGTCATTCCTTACCAACTTATTTGTATTTTTTGTATTTTTCATTCTTTTATTATGTGTTTTTTGTTTTGTCGCTGTGAGTATGTTGCACTGCGGCACTTCTGTCACGAAAACAAATTCCTTGTATGTGTAAACATATATGGCAATAAAGCTCATTCTGATTATGATTCAGTGTTGGCCATGGATTGGGTAATCAATCTTTTGAATTCAGTTTAGACTAATTTCAGTTTTTATTTAACCAATATAAAATATTTGACCAATTTCAAAGACCTTAACATTTGCTAACTGACTAACTTTTAAGAATAGTTCAAACCTTTTATGCAACCAACCCCTGGAATTATTTTTGTAAACGTGGTGATATAACTGTAAGTGTCATGTTTTTCCCCCAATGTGTTTCTGCTCCTGCATGGTGAGACATTAATTTAATTTAAAAAAATGTGTAGCTTGTATTTGTAACGAGTTGTATTTAGATGCGTTCGACTTCACGCAGCACTACGCAAACCGATCGCAGTCTGACTTGAAGCAGTGCGCGCCGGTTAGAAATTCTGTCCGACTCGCTGAAGCCACATGACTGTAACGTGTGTGTCATCAAAGTACCGCTTGTTTCAAGAGCAGCTAGCTGACTCAGCCACTGCAGTTTCTCCAGAGCGACTGCAGAAGCGCTGATGACAACACAGCTGCTTTACGATTGCAAGTATAGAGGCTTGTTCGACTTCATGCAGCTCTGCGCAGACCGATCGTCAGCTGACTTGAAGCAGTGCATTCCGGTTAGAAATTTTGTCCGACTTGATAGACTTATGGACTTTTAAAACAGTTCAATACGTTTTTATGTCGTCTTCATCTTATAAATCCATCCATCCATCCATCCATCCATCCATCTATCATCTTCTGCTTATCCGGGGCCGGGTCGCGGGGGCAACAGTCTAAGCAGAGATGCCCAGACTTCCCTCTCCCTAGCCACTTCTTCCAGCTCTTCCGGGGGGACCCCGAGGCGTTCCCAGGCCAGTCGGGAGACATAGTCCCTCCAGCGTGTCCTAGGTCTTCCCCGGGGCCTCCTCCTGGTGAGATGTGCCTGGAACACCTCCCTGGGAAGGCGTCCAGGAGGCATCCGAAATAGATGCCCGAGCCACCTCAGCTGGCTCCTCTCGATGTGGAGGAGCAACGGCTCTACTCTGAGCTCCTCCCGAGTGACCGAGCTTCTCACCCTATCTCTAAGGGAGCGCCCAGCCACCCGACGGAGAAAGCTCATTTCGGCCGCCTGTATCCGGGATCTTGTCCTTTCGGTCATGACCCACAGCTCATGACCATAGGTGAGAGTAGGAACGTAGATTGACCGGTAAATCGAGAGCTTTGCCTTACAGCTCAGCTCAATCTTCACCACGACAGCCCGGTACAGCGACCGCATTACTGCAGAAGCTGCACCGATCCATCTGTCAATCTCCCATTCCATCCTTCCCTCACTCGTAAACAAGACCCCAAGATACCTGAACTCCTCCACTTGAGGCAGGAACTCTCCAACAACCTGAAGTGGGCAATCCACCCTTTTCCGACTGAGAACCATGGCCTCGGACTTGGAGGTGCTGATTCTCATCCCAGCCGATTCACACTCGGCTGCAAACCGTACCAGTGCACGCCGAAGGTCCTGGTCTGAGGAGGCCAATACGACAACATCATCTGCAAAAAGCAGCAATGAAATCGTATGGTCCCCAAACCGGACACTCTCTGGCCCTTGGCTGTGCCTAGAAATTCTGTCCATAAAAATTATGAACAGAACCGGTGACAAAGGGCAGCCCTGCCGGAGTCCAACATGCACCGGGAACAGGTCTGACTTACTGCCGGCAATGCGAACCAAGCTCTTGCTCCGGTCGTACAGGAACTGAACAGCCCTAAGTAGGGAGCCGCCGACCTCATACTCCCAGAGCACCCTCCACAGGATGTTGCGAGGAACACGGTCGAATGCCTTCTCCAAATCCACAAAACACATGTGGACTGGTTGGGCAAACTCCCATGAACCCTCCAGCACCCTGGAAAGGGTATAGAGCTGGTTAAAAAGTTAATTAATTTTATCTTCCTCAAACTCACGCAATTGTTTCATTTTCAAAAGATGTCTACAAAATAATCAGTTCACAGAAACCATGGTCTCCTTAGTATTCACTAGGTTTATAGAGCAGCAAAGGAAACCATTCCACAATGTGCATGTTTTGAAAACATTTTCTATGCTACTAGTTTCATGTATATATGAAGAGTTCAGATGCAAAAGCCTCTAAGTGCCATCTGAAATTTTCTTATGAGTTTTTTTTTTCAAGCTTGTATTTAAGTTCAGTAATTTAACTTAAATGACAATTAATAGGTAACTTTCATTGCCAGTAATGTGAAATAAGTGAACGTAAACATACAACTTGATAAAAATGATCATTATTGAAGGAAATTTCAGATGGCACTTAGAGGATTTTTCATCTGAAATCTTCATATTTAGAATAACCTAAATAACTGCATCAAACAGAGGGGCGTGTTTTACTAATAATTTGTTTATTTTTGCACAAGGCACTACATCGTTTTAATTATCGTTAAATTTGGTGTTATCAGAATACATAACACTTTAAAATTAAACTTACCAAAATAATTGAGTAGAAATTCAATAGAAGCCAATGTCATGTATGTATTTGTGGTGGTATGGAATACTATTTTATAAAGGTTTCGAGGAAATAAAAAAAGTTAAATTACTTAAATAGTTAATTTATAAATATTGCTATTTTTAAAGTTTAATGTTAACTTATTTCTACTCGGTTTTATTTATTAATGTACCAGATGCAGTTACTCAGATTTACTACATTTTTTAGAGTGTATCCTCCATCTGTTTGCATCTGTAGATTTCTTCTAAATTCACCAATTTAGATTTCAAAATTTCAGGGGGAAAGACTGTTGATGTAAGTCAATAAATGGGGACGTTCTGTATGCAAATTAGGCGTCAACTAGTTAAAATGCGCACATTTGCATCTAATTGACAGGGAAATGCAGGTAAATAGGATAAACAAAATAACTAAAGCATATAACCTGGTGGTGATATATGCTTATTTTATTAACTTATTTTATTACATGGCTTGGTTGAATTCCAATGTAGAATGCGGTCTGTTATAACCAACAGACCGCTGTGCGGAGTATAACAGACCATTGCCATGAAAAACAGAGCGTTGCTATGGACTCACAGGATTCTAACCGTAGAGACGGAGCAGACTATTTTCTTTAGCGGAAGCAATACAATCGGGTTTAACAATCGGGGGAGAGGGAGCGCTTCAGAACTCCTGACCTGATATTTAGATACTATATTTCAATAAATATATTTGTTTGACAGGGATGCTGTGTGCAAACAGAAATGTATATTATTTTTCAAAAATAAAAAAAGCCATAGATGTATAGTAACGAAGTAGAACTACTTCACTACTGTACTTAAGTACTAAAAGGCGGTATCTCTACTTTACTAGAGTATTATTTTTTTCTCCTACTTCCACTTTTACTTCAGTACATATTTTCGATGAGTTTAATACTTTTACTCTGATATTTTTTTTTATGTGCTGCATCGTTACTCGTTACAATTATAAAAATGTTACGAATCATTCCATTACCAACCCACATTACCACTGCCAGAACTGTAGATGGCAGGTTTGATGAAGCTGGCACATCATTGAGCGAATCAAGCGATTAAGAAGACTGCGCATGCTGACTGAACTGCTGTGAAGAGAGAGATGAACACCGAGCCGAGCCAGATAATGACTCGTTCACGAGTCAAGAACCGGTTGCATTGGTTTTCGAATCACCAGTAGTTCTGACAGTTTGATTCAATAAACTGGTTGAAGTTCACCGGTTCTTTTGCGCTCGACGTAATGGCGTCATTGGCGTTGACTGCAAGCCTTCGGTTTACCTGGGCTCATAACATTAGCACAGAATCAGTTCAGAATCAATCACCAAAAGAATCAGTTCGGTTCAGACGCTCTGTGTGTCGGTTTGCTTTCACGCTGAATCACACATGCGCAGTATCATCAGCTCCTCGGTTCTCGAATCGGACACGTCTGACAGAAACGGTTCTTGACCACTGATCTATAATATAAGTTATATATATAGATCAGTGTTCTTGATTCGTGAACGAGTCAGTCTGTTGTTCGTTATCTGGCTCAGCTCGGTGTTCATCTTCAGTTCTCTCTTCACATCAGTCAGTGTTCTGTTTGAGTAAATGAATTACTCCGGGATATTGGTTTGTTTTAACTCAGAGGGAGTGTCAGCCACATTAAAAAAGTTAACAGCTTAAGTCATTTGTGTATTAATGCGTATTGGAGACGCGAACCGTTTAAAACGATTCAGTTCGATTTGGTGAACTGTTTCAAAAAGATCCGGTTACATCGAATGATTCGTTCGTGAACCGGATATCACAAACTGCTTTGTTTTGAACTCGCTCACAACAGACACGGAAGAGAAGACAATGCTGAATAAAGTCGTAGTTTTTGCTATTTTTGGACCAAAATGTATTTTCGATGCTTTAAAAAATTCTAACTCACCCTCTGATGTCACATGGACTACTTTGATAATGTTTTTCTTACCTCTCTGGACATGGACAGTATACTGTACACACAGCTTCAATGGAGGGACTGAGAGCTCTCGGACTAAATCTAAAATATCTTAAACTGTGTTCCAAAAATAAACGGAGGTCTTACGGGTTTGAAACAACATATTATTAATATGTTATTAATGACATAATTTTGCAAATTGGGCGAACTAACCCTTTAATCTGTTTTTTGTTTAAAAAAGTTACAGTCAAAGGAATTGTGATTGTCCTTTAGGTTAATCATTTGAAATAGTAAAAACAATATGTTCAAACTTTTGAGTAACTTTACTTTCTTTAATAACTACAAAACACAATACTTGTACTTTTACTTTCAGTACTTTAGTAGTAAATTTTCAAATAGACTACTTGCAATACTTAAGTACAAAAAATGTTGAATACTTTAGTACTTCTACTTAAGTGTGGTGCTTAAAGAGCACTTCTACTCAAGTAATTTTTTTAATAGAGCACTTGTACTTTTACTCAAGTCTGGGTCTCTAGTATTTTATACATCTCTGGTAGGCACAAACGACAGTGAGAGACCTATCCCTGACTCGAAGGCGCAGGGAAGCGACCCTCTCGTTCACCGGGGTGAACTCCAACACATGGCTGAGCTGGGGGGCTATTAGCAAATCCACTCCAGCCCTCCGCCTCTCACCTTGGGCAACTCCAGAGTGGTAGAGAGTCCAGCCTCTCTCAAGAAGTGTGGTTCCAAAGCCCAAGCTGTGCTTGGAGGTGAGCCCGACTATCTCTAGTTGGTACCTCTTGACCTCCCGCACAAGTTCAGGCTCCTTCCCCGCCAACGAGGTGACGTTCCACGTCCCTAAAGCCAGATTCCGTGTCCAGAGATCGGGTCGTCGGGGGTCTCGCCTACGACTGTCGCCCGATCCACTATGCACCGGCCCCTTACGCTCCCTCCTGCAGGTGGTGAGCCCACAGGAGGGCGGCCCCACATCACTCCTTCGGGCTGAGCCCGGCCGGACCCCATGGGGAAAGGCCCGGCCACCAGGCGCTCGCATACGAGCCCCAACCCCAGGGGTGGGGCCCCGGCTGCACCATGCCGGGCGACGTCACGGTCCTTGATTTAAATGTTAACATTTTACAGGGGTTTGTGTGTCTTATAAATCATATTTATTAAATATTGTTTTACTGTATTTACTTTATTGTTAATATAAAGTTTGTGTATGTTTATTTTGCACTTTCTTTTTTATACAGACCTTTTACAGTATTCAGCAGCATAACCTATTCAAATGTTATATATAATATATTATAATATTCAAATTTTAATAACTAAAATGTTAATCTTAAAAACATACAATCTAATGTGGTCATAAATGTATGCTCCTATACAAATGATACATAATACATTATGTTCCTCCATTTGTTTGGTTTCTTCATATTCTCTAGTTTATTTTGCTGTGTTTATACTTCATCTGCATGTGGATAGCAAACTGCTAACAACTTTCTGTAACTTCAACTTGACAACATTCTGTTCACTTTCAAATAGTTGGTCTAAATCACAATATAAATCCAACGGAATTGTGCTTTTCTGTATATGAAAATCAGTGGTGTTATGTTTAAAATGTTAAAAAGAGCTCAGCAGCAGGGTACTGTAAATCTTGTTGCTGAAACCTTCTTAAAAAACACATACCCACCAGGGAATTATTTAATTGGTTACTTTTATCATTTTGTATTAGCAAAAACACCCATGTCATACTGCTAAAGTATATATCCAATATGTTATCTTCTGGAAGACACCCTTCCAAAACACCACGTATACACACATCTTAATGTGATCTGCCATGACTGACGTAATTGCAGCAAACTACGGGAGCCACAATGTGTCCGGCTTCATATCTCCGTTTGCAGCTCCTCCCCACCTGCACGCGGCTACTCTCGCCGATCGGTTGCATCCAGCAGCAGCTGATGTCGAACACACTTTAGGTCTCTGCGGAACAAAAAGGGGGCGTTTCCCCATTTAGGGGTGTTCATACAGGAATTAGGCGTTTTTTAACAATCCAATCAAAAAAGTACGGAAGCCATGAAAAGCCACACATCATTCAGGAGCAGGTACAATTCAGATATCTTAAAATATAATGGTGACTAGTCGAAACTGAATTAGAGATATCTCTAATTAACTTTGCATTTATGTGACGCATCTATTGAAGATATCTATGATGTAATTACAGAGATCTTAAATGTAGATTTGACTAATCATAAAGTATTTAGAGATATCTCTAATCAGATGTCTTAGTGCAATTATAATTGCATATATCTTTAATTATCATTCTGACTAGTCAAATTATAATTGACTAGACGAATTACAATTTTAACTATCTGAAATATATTTTATGGATGCTCAAACCAAAGTATTAAATGCTACTGTAACCAAAGTATTAAATGGCTTGCCATACTTCTACAGCGAGGAATATTTAATGCTAATTCTGCTTGCCATACGCGCCTGGTTTTGTGCAAGAGAAACCGCATGCATTCCATTGCGCTCTCGAAATGTGTCATTAAAATAACGCCACGCACGCACCGAAGCAGTTCTGAGGTAAGCTGTTCGCATAGCTTAAAATATTAACAAAATCATTACAAAAAGGTTTTATAAGCGACATTTATAGTGGTAATTTCTGTATTGTTTTCATAGGTGTTTTCTGTGTTATTTTAGCGTCTTTTTTGGCCTCCTTTGACGTTTAAGGTACTGAGCAATGTTTTGTGTGTGTGTTTGTTGGCTTGTTTCAATGTTTAAAAGTTGTTCTTACATTGTATGTAAGTCAAATCACTGTAATAATGTGAATTGAGTTACAACTTAAAGGTTTGTATGCATTGTGAATGTTTTTCTTCTCAGATTGTGAGAAATAGTTCTATAGTGCAGTTTTATCATAATTTTCAGACTATATCATGTCTTAATCATATTATTTGATTATTGATTAAACAATAATTCATATTTCACATCAACAGCTCCAGTTTTCACCCCAAAGAAGATTCTTGTAATAATGCTCATTTCATTGGTGCAAGCAAATGATCAACACTTTTGAGGTCTTAAAGGTACACATCCTAAAGGGGTCCTGTTATGCTTTTTCACTTCTTCAACTTTAGTTAGTGTGTAATGTTGCTGTTTAAGCATGAAAAAGATCTGCAAAGTTACAAAGTCCCCTTGAAAAATAGATATTTTATTTAAAAGAATTGAAAAGAAACTTTTCAAAAACTACAACGAACGATTCTTTTAGACTGCGCAAATTTTCCGATTTGTAATATCTGAAATATCGACTAATGAGATTGAAAAAAAATGTTCCATATAAAATGGCAAATGAATAAATAATGACCAATGAAACTTAATGAAGTCTACTTAATGAAATAGAAGCTTTACGGTATGATAGTGTTACTCAATATTTATTTATTTATTTTTTATATTTTTTGCAGATCTTCAAACACACATTCAACACCGTAATTCACCAATACTTGATTATGTTCATTATTTTAAAAGTGTAGATTAGAGAACAGTGAGAACATGAATAATCCAGAACCATGCAGAATTAGTCACAATGATACTGAAAAGCAAGGAGGTGGGTGTTTATTCTTGATTCTTTATTAATGTTCCTGAATTGCTCTCATGATTGCTGATGTCAAACACATTGGCTTTTTTAAATTAGGGCTGCTTGATTATGGGAAAAATCATAATCATGATTATTTTGGTCAATATTGTAATCACAGTTATTTAACACGATTATGATGTGGCCATGTGATTTATTTAAAGATAGTGTTAAATATCAAATTTATATTTCCTATAATTAATGTTGCTATGACATCTGCAGTTGCATCTCAATAAATTAGAATGTCGGGGAAAAGTTCCTTTATTTCAGTAATTCAACTCAAATTGTGAAACTAATGTATTAAATAAATTCAATGCACACAGACTGAAGTAGTTTAAGTCTTTTGGTTTGGTTTGGTTTGGTTTTAATTGTGATGATTTTGGCTCACATTTGACAAAAACCCACCAATTACCAATCTCAACAAATTAGAATACTTCATAAGAACAACAACAACAACAACAAAAACATTTGTAGAGAATCGTTGGCCTTCTGGAAAGTATGTTCATTTACTGTACATGTACTCAATACTTGGTAGGGGCTCCTTTTGCTTTAATTACTGCCTCAGTTCAGCGTGGCATAGAGGTGATCAGTTTGTGGCACTGCTGAGGTGGTGGTGGAAGCCCAGGTTTCTTTGACAGTAGCCTTCAGCTCATCTGCATTGTTTGGTCTCTTGTTTCTCATCTTCCTCTTGACAATACCCTATAGACTCTCTCTGGGGTTCAGGTCTGGTGAGTTTGCTGGCCAGTCAAGCACACCAACACCATGGCCATTTAACCAACTTTTGCTGCTTTTGGCAGTGTGGGCAGGTGCCTGTTAAATTGTTAAGTATTAAAATGGTCCCGTTCTGTATCATCGCCACCAATGTTTTCTCAGTCCTCCTGAAGTGTTCACGGCCGTGGGAAGAATTGGCACAACTGACACAAAATCTGAGTAAACCTTCATTTAAATCTTTATTGTCTTACACTGAGTATATATAAGGATACCATAATGGTTGTACAGCCCTTTCAACCAATAGGATATAGATTACATATGCGTTAGCATAGAGTTAGCCGAGGCAAACGTATGATCAGGAATTACTGGACATAAAAGGGTTAATACTGGCTTTGGGACTCTTCAACATTCAATAAAGGACAAAGTAAAAGTTATTGCACCCAAAAGTAACTTAAATTGGAGTTGTATAACATTGATCATAACTTTAATCATAAACAACCCTGTATTAGCCCGAACAGAGGCCTGTGTGTGAAACCTCTAAAATGGTCACTCATTTCAATTTTAATAAGGTAATACAATAATACAATATAATGTAATGCATCCTCTATAGATTTTTTTGAGTATAAAGGTGGCACTATACTTAACCCAACAAAACTAAATTCACAATTTTCAGCAATTCAGAAGATGGTAGAAGAGAATACTGACATTTGATATTGCTTGACTCATTGTAATGTTGTTGGCAGCACAGTGTATATTATTTTGCTCAAACAAAATTCATCCTCGACTACTTAAAAAAAAAAAGTTAATTTTTTTGTAATTTAATTTAAAAAAGTAAACTTTTTTATATTCTAGATTCATTGCACAAAAACAGAAATGTTTCAAGATTTTTTTGTTTTAATTCTGTTTGTTACGACTTTCAGCTTAGGAAAATAAAACAAATTCAGTATCTCAAAAAATTTGAATATTCCATCTTGAGCTTAATTAGTTTTATTAATTAGGAGTATAAATACTGGGTACCTCCTGGGCTAGTTCAGAACATGCGACCACAATTATGGGAAAGACTACTGACTTGACAGTTGTCCAGAAGACAATCATCAACATCCTCCACAAGGAGGGAAAGCCACAGAAGGTCATTGCTGAAAGGACTAGCCGTTCACAGAGGTGTGTGTGTGTGTATATTATATATATATATATATACACACACACACACACACACACACACACACACACATACATAGCTGTTAAAGTGCTGTATCAAAAATATATTTATATAAAGTTGACTGGAAGGAAAAAAAAGTGTGGTAGGAAAAGGTGCACAAGCAACAGGGATGACCACAGACTTGAAAAGATTGTCAGGAAAAGCAGATTCAAGAACTTGGGAGAGCTTCACAAAGAGTGAACTAAAGCCGGAGTCAGCGCAACAAGAGTCACCACACTCAGACATCTTCAAGAAAAGGGCTACAGCTGTCACATTCCTGGAACCAAGCCACTCCTGAACCAGAAACATCATCAGAAGCATTTCACCTGGAGTAAGGAGGAAAAGAACTGGACTGCTGCTCAGTGGTTCACAGCCCTCTTTTCAGATGAAAGTAAATTTTGCATTTAATTTGGAAATCAAGGTCTGGAGTAAGACTGGAGAGGCACAGAATCCAAAGTCCTATGTGAAGTTTCCGAAGTCAGTGATGATTTGAGTGCCGTGATATCTGCTGGTGTTGGTTCATTATGTTTTATCAAGTCCAAAGTCAATGCAGCCATCTTCCAGGAGATTTTGTAGCACTTTATGCTTCCATTTGCTGACAAGCTTAATGGAGATGCGGATTTCATTTTACAGCAGGAATTTAGCATCTATGTCAGGGATCTAGGAGGGAGGATCCGATTGCAGTGTGAGGTAATAAGTAATAAGTAAAACTGATACAAGAGGGTACTGAAGTGAACAATAGATACCACAGGAAAACAGTAAACAGGAACAGCTGGGGAGGCCACTGGGAAAGCTTGAGGAAACAACTGGCAGAATACTTGGCAACAGAGGGGGCAGCAAAACCAGGCTGATGGAGAAGACCACGCAAGGCACCATAGAGCAGAGCTCAGACACTTGTTGACCACGGACTCTGAAACAGACCAAGTGCCAGGTAGGCAGAACCAGGGCAGGACACATGGGGACAGGTCAGGAACAAAAACAAAATTAAACTCAAGACAAGGAAAGATATAAGCCAATGAACTAATAAAAGGTTAAGTAACAAAATAATAAATTACCAATTTAACCAACTTAGAATAAATCAAACAAAACCAAGAATCAAGACTAGAAAAACAAAAATATTACAAATAAGCAAGAACAAGCAAATTACTAACACAAAAAAAGACAAAAACATAGAACTACAAGGACTAGACAAGGGCACAAGACCAACCAGACACGGGCACATATTCAGACAGAGACAGAGGGGTTGAGAATGACCATGAACCAGCAAACACAAAAGGGTAAGCGGCACTATAAATAGGGAGGAAAATACATGAGGGACAGGTGAGCACAATAAGACTTACCAGGCTAACAAGAGGGTGTGGTCGAAAGGAAACAAGGAGGTGGGGCTAAAGGAGCACATGGCAGAGAAAACAATTAACAAGGCCATGTGCTGACACTAGACACAAGAAACAAAACATAAAACAAAGTGACAGTGCAAAACCCTGACAACCTACCCACAGTGCCAAAACCACTTCCAAGTGATTTGCTGACCATGATATTACTGTGCTTGATTGGCCAGCCAACTCACCTGACCTGAACCTCATAGAGAATATATGGGGTATTATGAAGAGGAAGATAAGTAACATCTGAAAAACAATACAGAGGAGCCGAAGGCCGCTATCAAAGCAACCTGCAGTGCCACAGACAGTAATTGCAAAAGAAGCCCCAACCAAGTATTGAGTGCATAATTAAACCTACTTTGGAGATCTTGAACATTTCTGTTTTGTAAATCTTTTTTTGATTGATCTTTGAGAAAATATTCAAATTGTTTCAGATACTGAAGCTGCAAGTCATAACCATCAGAACTCAAACAAAAAACTCTTTAAATATTTCAGTTTGTGTGCAATGAATCTAGAATATAAAAAGTTTGCATTTTTAAATTAAATTACCAAAAAAAAAAGAACTTTTCAATTTTCTATTTTTTTTTTTTTTTTTTACATGTACCTGTACTTAAGGGAAATTGTACATATTTTTTTACCATTAATATGCTTGTTACCAACTGCTTTAATATATAATTGGACTTGTAATCACTTATCTATCATGCAAATATGCTAATTAGAATATTACATGGCCAAAACATGTATCAGGCACCAATATTTCTGGTCTAGGAGGAATGCAAAGGAGTAATGGTCATTTTAAGGACCTGGCAGCTGCCATTTTGAAAACGGGGCCTTTCTTGGAGTCAAAGTTTGGTAAACTTTTTGTATGTTTTTAAGTACATTTGATACTACTGTAATCCACTGAGAAACCTTTTGTTAGAATTTTTTTGGGGTCAAGACATATTTGCAGCTGACTAAAAGGCAAAAATCTACTTCCCTTATAATTCCTAAGCATTCCTAGACATATTCAGTAAACCTTTATCAATCCGCATCAATCCACGTTTATCAAACATTTACCATCCGCCTCATTATGAGGGTTATCTGTGCAACATGATAAATGCTTTGCATTACATTTTTCACATCTTTGGTTTTTAAAAATTCCTCTCTATCCCCAAACGGATATGCTTAATGTATTAGACCTTAACCAGGACAGTCAGATTCGGGCCAATATAAGAACTAACCCCTGATTTCATCTGAATGTCTGCTGGGTTGTGGACTTACTAAAGCTCTCAGTCAGGTGGACTTCTAGATGTGGTCCAATTATTCAACTCATCTCATTTGTGCTTTTTCTGTTCCTCTCAGCCATAATGTCTCTTTCTTCATTTTGTTTCGTCTTGAACAAGATGCCGTCTTGCTTCTTCTATGAAATGAACACTCAAAGAGAACTGCATTATAAACTTTGACCACAACTTCATAAACAAGCTCTGCTATGGTCAGTCATCTTGTGCAAATGTCCAAAATTTAAGGAATCTCATCCAGTAAACAATATATAACATTTCTTTAGTTTATTTTAATAAGCAAGTTCTTCTTTGCTGGAAAAGAGCAAGCAATTCCTTGAGAAGAGAAGTAACATATTCTGTCTGATAAGAGCATTTCATACTTCTATAATTTTTATAAATACATCCGCATGATGCATTGAATTATAACTTCAGACTGAAATCTTGTAAATAGTCTACCGAATTTTAGTTAATGCAAAAACTATAATCTCAATCTCCGTAATGTATCACATTTCAGGGCGTCCCCCGGAGATAACGGCCACAAACTTCAACTTCAGATAAGATGTGATTGATCCAAGCAATCTCTCTGAATACATCTATTTAACATTATATTATTTGTTTATTCATCAATATAATTCCCTTGTGGCTCCCACTTTTCATATAAACTAGCCTTTAACTATTCAAAGCCAATACTTAACTCAAATTCCTTGACACGTCTGTGTGTGGTTGCTCTTGATGACTTGACCCCAACCTCAGTCCATTCCTTGTGAAGTTCACTCAAATTCTTGAATCGATTTTCTTCTTTTTCTTCCACACTTTTTCCTTCAACTCAACTTTCTGTTAACATGCTTGGATACAGCAATCTGTGAACAGACAGCTTCTTTGGCAATGAATGTTTGTGGCTTACCCTCCTTGTGAAGGGTTTTCTGGACAACTGTCAGATCAGCAGTCTCCCCCGTGATTGTGTAGCCTAGTGAACCAAACTGAGAGATCATTTTGAAGGCTCAGGAAACATTTACAGGTGTTTTGAATTGATTAGTTGATTGGAATGTCATCATTTTCTAATTTGTAGAGATAGTGAGTTGGTGGGTTTTTGTTAAATGTGAGCCAAAATCATCACAATTAAAAGAACCAAACTACTTCAGATTGTGTGCAATTGAATTTATGTAATTCACGAGTTGCACAATTTGAGCTGAATTACTGAAATAAATGAACTTTTCCACAACATTCTAATTTATTGAGATGCACATTTTAGATACCAGCGGATTTTCACACAAACAAAAATCCTCAAAATTGTGGAAAATAATTAACTGCCAGTAATTTAGAAAAGCAAAGGACAAATACAATAGAATAAAAAGACACAAAATAAAACAAACTGTGCTTTAATGTAAAGTTTCAAGCAGTTTACAGCCTACAACAGAATTGAAAAATCAAATGTTAAAACATCGTAGTCTTCACTATAAGAATTACACTTTTATTCGTTTCTTATTAAAGCTACTAAAATCTTTCACTTCAGAGCAGTGTGTGATTTATTAAAAAGGCTTATTTTGTTTGATTAATAAGCACTCAGTCGCAGCAGGAAAGTAGCCCGCTGTCACTTTAAGAGCCACATATCCAATTTACCGTTACACACGTGTTTTCATTCTCAAATCTTTACGTTCATATATTAGATTACCAACGAAGGTATACATGAATAATCAGTAAGCGCAGCATTTTGACAAATTTTTACGTGTATTTGACCATTTAGGCATGCACCTTGAACTAAACGATGACTTCACATGTCCGTTGTATGTTGCTGAGGAGCAGTGCAATCCTCTTTCATGTTCATGCTTTCATGAATAAATATACTTCGATTAATCAAGCACGTCCCATTTTGTAAAAGTCACATTACATGATTATACTTGTTTGCACGGGAAATTGGGCTTTTATGGAGGAACGAAAGGGCAGCGCTGCAAGGGGACACAATAATTGTTTTATTTCAATTATTGTAATTCCATAATCGTTGGAGGCCAAAATTGTTTTTTGTGTTTCTCTTCACGTTTCTCTTATGCTTTACTAATAATTAACTCTAACAAACAATCCAATCAGACACACAATTATTTGTTATACTTAACAAATAATCTTTGACACGCCTTTCCCAACAAACTATGTGTAAAATTGTACGTAACTCCCAGGCAGGAAAGATTTACCACCACCAAAGTAATGCAGAGCTTTGCTCTAAGCTCACGTTTAATCAGGCCAAAAAAAGACATAAAGATCATGACATAAAGGGCTTCTCTTCATTTCATTTATAGACAGACCTGTCTGTGAGTGAACATGCATCTCTCCATTGCATGAATGTATATTTGGAGGAGATGACTATCTTCAGAAAAGTTTCGTTTCATTTCATCTTTCCTCTGTAATTTGTATTTCTCCTGTCTCCTTTTTTTCCCATCCCATCTTTTAAGTAGCATAATTTCACAAAGATAAAGACCCTTCAGTTTTTTGCTTCAGATTTTAAAATTACATAAAAATTAAAAAAAGAAATTGCCATGTATGTAGAATCTTTCTTTGGATCATGATTAAAATGCAGTGGTTGCCTCTAATTTTAAATGGTTACAGAGAGTTCGGCCTGTCATGGAGCACAAATGTTCATGTTCAACCTCATCAATCTCATCTCTTTCATTAAATAAATAAATATTCACTACATAATCCTTGCTTATGTTTCATTTTAGACGTGATGGAAGAGAGCGATGAACTGAGCGAAGCAGAGGAGAAACAGCATCATGTCAAAACTAGTAAGAAATTTTTGAGTCGCTCACAGACTAAAAGTAATTTATTGAAAAGAGCCAAAAAGCCTTTTACCTGCTCTCATTGTGGGAAGAGTTACACATTAAAAAGAAGCCTAACATTACACATGAGGATCCATACTGGAGAAAATCTGCACACGTGTGATCAATGTGGGAAGAGTTTTCCGAAAAAATCCAACTTTAAGGATCACATGAAAATCCACACTGGAGAAAAACCGTACTCATGTGATCAGTGCGGGAAGAGTTTCCCACACATGCACAGTCTTAATATTCACATGAGAAGTCATAGTGGAGAGAAGCCATTCACATGTGATCAATGTGGGAATAGTTTCACAAGTAAAAGTTCTTTTAATGTACACATGACAATCCACACTGGAGTGAAACCACACACATGTGATCAGTGTGGGATGAGTTTCAGACAAAAATGGTCTCTAAGTGAACACATGAGGATCCACACTGGAGTGAAGCCGTTCGCATGTGATCAGTGTGGAAAGAGTTACAGAAACTCATCCAGTTTGAAAGTACACCTGCGTCTTCATTCTGGAGAAAGACCATTTAACTGTGATCTGTGTGGAAAAGCTTTTGTTAAGTCAGATGCACTGAAGACCCACCAGAAAGTTCATACAAAGGAGAAGCCTTACATGTGTACTTTGTGTGGAAAGAGTTTTAGTCAGTCGAGTTCTTTAAAATTACATCAGAAAAGACACAACAGTGTGAAGGAGCATATGTGTTTTGATTGTGGGAAGACTTTTACTACAGATGCTGAACTGAAACTGCACCAGAGAGTGCACAGTGAGGAAAAACCTTTCAAGTGTTCACACTGTGACAAGAGATTCAGATGGCCACAATATCTAAAAAAACACGAGAGGATCCACACTGGAGAGAAACTGTATCAGTGCATTCCATGTGGGAAGAGTTTCACTCTGTCATCTACTTTACTCAGTCATATGAAAAAAAAAACAAATGTCTGAAATCATAAACTGATGTCTGAATCCTTCTTTGGATCCAGCACATTTAATCGCAACACCGTGTCCTTACCAAACATAACCCAATAAATCAAGCAATAATATCTCTTGTATATAAACAAACATCATCTGAAGCTGTTAGTTATCGTAGTGAAGCGGAGTGGATTGTTATGCTCCATCACCTTCCCCTCTCCGACTTACATTATATCATTTTAATTCATGTTTAATCACCATTTGTTAAGTATTATCTTTTATGCAGTGATTAACATAAATGTATAATAGTGTTAGCATAGTTTATTTTTTGATTCTCTTGTTCCTATAAGAAATGATGTACAGTATGTGTCACTCTTAGTTCATTTACTCTCTTTCATGAAGGAATGTAATTTTTTGTACATGTAAATGTTAGTTTTCTTTGTTCATATAAGCACGATTCATCAGAAAAAGAACAGTTGGAATAAAGACATAGCAGTTCAAATCCTCTGTTAATTTTTTTAAATATAATATTTATATCGATGTCTTGTTGTTGTGAACAATATTTCATATTTGTGTTCATTTACTGCTGATTTTGCCTCCCAGTAATGAAGTTGTCACCAAGCATTCAACAATGTTCAAAAGCATTTCCAAGGATGCTGATTTCTAGATGCATCTTAGATGGTGAACATGGTTTGTGTAACGTTAGCAACACACTGGTAGCTGTTTGCTAAAGTAGTCACCTTGTAGAGAGCGATACATAAATGCATTACAATGCTGATACATTAATTTTTAGACAAGATCATGCCTCCACACCAGATAATTAAGACCCAGCTCCGGACACTAGATCCTGTCAGAAATAATCTGTCTGGTAACAGAACAACTACTCAGCAAAATTGCCTAATACCCAAAACCCATTAGAAGCAAGTCTTGTCTGATAATTAAAATATCCCAAACTAGCTTTAACTGTCTTCTATCAGCCGAGAAGTTGAATGAGAAATTCGGAGCAGATGCAGGAGACGAAGTGATGGTGGTAAAAAAGAGCTAATTTGAGTTTATTGAATAATCTTAGTTGCGTTTGTTTCAGTGGACAGACTTCGCCTGACGAGAACAAATTCAACAAGTATTGTTAACAAACTGATTCAAAACAGCATGTGACCCTGCACTACAAAACCAGTCATAAATTGCACGGGAATATTTGTAGCAATTGCCAACAATACAGTGCACGGGCCAAAATGATCATTTTTTTCTTTTATGTAATAAACCATTAGGATATTAAGTAAATATCATGTTCCATTAAGTTATTTTGTAAATTTTATACTTTTTCAATATCATCTGAAATGATCAGCGTAGGGAGTAATGCATTACAAGTAACATGCATAATGCATTCAGATTACTTTTTTGATGATACGAGTAATGTAATGTGTTACAAGTAACATGCGTTACCTAATCAGATTACTTTTTGACCTAACAAGTAATTAACTACAAGTAATGTGCATTACCTAATCAGATTACTTTTGATCTAACAAGTAATTAACTACAAGTAATGTGCATTACCTAATCAGATTACTTTTTGACCTAACAAGTAATTAACTACAAGTAATGTGCATTACCTAATCAGATTACTTTTGATCTAACAAGTAATTAACTACAAGTAACATGCATTACCTAATCAGATTACTTTTTGATCTAACAAGTAATTAACTACAAGTAACATGCATTACCTAATCAGATTACTTTTTGATCTAACAAGTAATTAACTACAAGTAACATGCATTACCTAATCAGATTACTTTTTGATCTAACGAGTAATTAACTACAAGTAACATGCATTACCTAATCAGATTACTTTTTGATCTAACAAGTAATTAACTACAAGTAATGTGCATTACCTAATCAGATTACTTTTTGATGTTATGAGTAAGGAAACGCATTACAAGTAACATGCATTACGTAATCAGATTACTTTTTGTTGTTATGAGTAAAGAAACGCATTACGAAATCAGATTACTTTTTGATCTAACAAGTAAAGTAATGCATTATGTAATCACATGAATGTTTTCGATGTCAATGAAAATTACATTCTAATAATACAAATTCATTTATTTACAGTAAAAAAAAAAGTCACTGCAGATTAAGTTTTTAAGTTTTACATTTCAAAAACAATATTCACATTATAATTATGAATTGTAGCTGAAATATAGCAATTGATGCATGACGTCCACTACAGTGGACGTGATTAATCAGAGTTTTCTCTCAATCAAAACTTGGACAATTTTACTGTGATATGACTCATTCGATATTACTTGATGTTGCAATATTTTTTTTACCTACAAGAGTCTCCTAGGATAGAAGGAATGGGTGGATATTCCGGAGCAACTTGGCATGTCTGACTGACCCTTGGCCATCTTGGTTTTGGAGGGGGGAAAAATCGAAACACAACAGGTTGCCACTTGGTTGCAGTTTATAGGATGATGCTCCAGGGTCCAATGAAGAGGCTGATGTGCAACTGTGCCATAAAAACCTGTGCAAATTCAAGAAAATGCTTTTTTAATAGCTGTCCACTGTAGTGACCACTATGCGTGAAAGGGTTAAACATATCAAAACTTAATTTGATTATGTAATATGTTATGAACTTTAAAGGCAATTTTCTCAATATTTAGATTTATTTATTTAATTTTTTTGGACCCTCAGATTCCAGATTTTCAAATAGTTGTATCTCGGCCAAATATTGTCCTATAGTTTCGTAAAAGCATTTCATTTTACACTGAACATAACCAGTCGAACACTATTCATTTCCTCCCCATTACTGGACACTTTTTCACTTTTAAAAATTTTCTGTAACTGATAACAAATACACCTACAGATAGGCAAAAATAGTATCATCTTGTGCCTTTTTTATAATTTTTTTTGCTCAAAAATACAATATACCAGTATATTTGAAAAATAATATTCTCCAAAGTATGTTTACAGAACATCTTCCGGTCTCAGTTTGATACTATTTTAAACATTCATGCATCATCGGGCTCCCCATACTGGACTGCAGGTCAATATTTTCTTAAATAAAGTGATCAGTTATGTTTTTTTTTGTTTGTTTGTTTTTTGTGCTCCACTTCAATAGGGTTGAACTATTCCTTTAAGTATAATTTACAATTTATACAGCAGACAATTTATATAGAGTTCTGGCCCTAGAGGTTGACAAGGCATCTGTTGTTGTCCCGCTGGACGAAGACTCTAAATGAAGTCTAGAGGTCTGAGGACTAGGTATCTGTTATTGCCTCTTTCCTCACGGGTCCAAGGCTCAGAATGTTGGTGATCTGTTGCAGTCCTTTCCTTGACAGGATTCAGACACAGAACGGAGGTTGATCTGTTGTAGTCTCACCTTTACAGGCCGAGACTCAGAACAGTTGTTGATCTGTTAGTGTCTCCTGGATGTGTCAGAGACTCAGAACAGTTTCTCTGTTAATGTCTCACCCTTGCAGGCCGGACACTCAGAACTGGCTCTGTTAGTGTCTCATCCTTGCAGGACTCAGAACAAGGAGTGTCTTTTGGGAAGGTACCTTTACCGACGAAAAATCTAAAATATCTGAAACTGTGTTCCGAAGATGAACGGAGGTCTTACGGGTTTGGAACGACATGAGGGTGAGTTATTAATGACATAATTTTGATTTTTGGGTGAACTATCCCTTTAAGGATCTCATGAGAGTTCACACTGGAGAGAAGCTGTTCTCGTGTGATCAGTGCAGACAGTTTCAATGCTCCATCACCTTCCCTTTACCGCCTTATTATATGGCTTTAGTCCATTTTAATCATCATTTTGATAATATTGTTCCTACAATAAATTATGCAAAGTACTGTATGTATCATGATTAGTTTGTTTACTTTTGTTTTATTTTTATACATCGAGATTTTTATTTTCAGTGTTCATATCAGCAGGATTCAACAGAAAGAAAAAACAATATTTGGAATAAAGACATACTTGTAGCAGTGCGACTTTTTGTGCAATGAATTCTATCAATTTTGTTTAATATATGATATTTTATAGATGTTTTGCTGTGATACTCTACAAAACAAGATTTAAAACACCTTTTTTTCTCACTGCTGAAAAGAGATCACTTTCTGTTAAATTAACTGTAAAGTTTGATTTAAGCTAGCCTACATCACCAGCGCATGGTTTAAGGTGAATACTTCTACATCACTCTTGTCAATCTAGCTTGTTGCAACAAAAATCTTGACTTTATCTAGTAGTTATTTTGGAGAAAAAGTGGGAGCTATTTTACCACCACTCTTATTTGAAGCTTAAAGGGATTATTTTTTTTTTATATATATAATTTTTTTTTCTTGTTAATAAATTAATTAATACCTTTGTCAGCTGTTTGGCAGCTTCGAGGATCCGTACCATAATTGCAAATTCCAGGTGGAGGCTGGCTTGACTAGGGTAGCAAGTTTACTGAGGTGAGTTGTTCACATAGTTTCATATATTTACACAATCATGACAAAATGTTTTTATATGCAACATTTATAGCAGCCATTTCAATCTTGTTTTCATAGGATTATTTGGTATCTGTAGACTCAGTTTAGGAAACTGGGTGATAATTTTTTGGTTTGAGTGTGTTGGTTTGTTTCGATGTTTAAAAGTTATTGTGAAGGCTATCCTAAAAGCCTTGGCATGGATGGCATGGTGTTGGTGTTGATTGCATGGTGTTCTCAACACAGAAAGATCCTAAGTCCAGGCATTAGCTCTCTTTGGGTGTTGTTCCCGTTTATTATAAAGGTAGAAAAGGTATTGGACATAAAATGGTACTTCACCCAATGCTAATTAATAAAGTGCTGTAGGTGGAGTGGGTGCTCATGGCTATAGTAAGAACCGTGTGTTCTTCACCATCCACACCTTTCCCTAATTACTAACTAATTGCCACACTAGTAAATATACCAAACTCCCAGTGACGTGCCACCCCCAAGTGGATAAAATAAGTAATATCTAAATGAACCTATCTAAAAAAGGTGAATATAAATGGCTCCTACAGTTATTCTTACATGGTATTCAAGTGTGTGTGTGTTTGTATGTGCATGTTTTATGAAGTTAGGAGCGAAATTGCCACATGACAGCTACCTTACATTTGGGGGCTTAACTTCCTGCGCAGTTTTATGTGTGTTATAAATTCATGAGGAAAATCTTTAGATATATAAATGACGGATTATTGTGGTTTTGGGCTCTTTCTAATCAGGAGAATATGCTCTTAATAATGGTGCCTAATTACCACGATCTGATCATGTTTGATGAAGTTACAAGTAAAACGGTGAAATCATTTATTATTATATTATTAGTATTATTTTCATATGGAGGTGACTTTGTGAACAGAAAGTTGTTGAAAAAGGTGCTTTAAAAAAAAATATTAAAGCAACTACAAAATTAATGTAAGAGAAAAAGTGATGACAGTTAAAAAGACATTGTGACTGATATTTAAGTGACTATAGAAAATAACTCCCACAAGGTCCATCTGGAGCTTCCAATATAAAATATTGGGAGAGAGCTGATGGGTAAAAAAAAAAAAGTGTTCATGAACAGGAAATGTTTAATTCTAAATAAATAAAAATGATAACATTAGTTATTCCATAAATTTTCACTGCATGCTTATAAATGTTACAGTTATCGATATTTAACTGCAACACAAATACTATTGTAAAAAGGAATCATCAATGTACTTCTTCAGTAAGAAAAAGAACACATTTATTAGAAGTGGAGTAAAAAAAAAAAGTTATATATATAACTATGAACATAAAATAAGACAACAAGCGCCACAGGAACATTTTTGCAAGTCTGACTGGTTGGGTTAGGGCTTCAGCATAGCACAGAACAGATAACGCTGATAACCTTCAGTCTTCACCAAACTCTAGTTTATTTCCACAGATTATTACCAGTCTGATGGTTTAATCACACACTGTGACTGAAACTTTTGAAAAGCAACAGTGACCGAGCTTATAAAAGAGAGACATGTCCAAAAAGATGTGAAATTAAATTAGTTCAAGTCTTATCTTAATATTTTCAGATCGTCTATGTTGTACGTGTGGGTCATCAAGGATAAAAGGAGCCTATAAGCCAGCAGTTAATTCCAGGTTAGACTTTATAATAAAGCTTCTGATTTGATATCAACAGCACAACAAAACTTACTTTTACTACATTTGTGAACATAAGCTAGACCAAACAAGCCTATGTAGACAGACCGGTTGCCAACTGAAATTCAAAACAGGATCTGGTTCCCCCACTTCTCAACTCAAAATCCCACAGTGGGAAAATACTCACAGAGGTTACAACAGTCAGTTGTAGAAAGGATATCAACAGAGTGTTAGAAAATGCTTCAACAAACCAGGTATGTCACAGGCTGCTGATAATAATGGATAGATAGAATGTACATTTGATTAAAATATGTAATGTTGCTTATGTGGTTTCTAGACTGCGATTAAATGGACATATTTAGCTTACTTTATAGCTAGTGCTACTAAATTTAGTCAGATTTTGTACATGTTTGCACTGGTGCTCATCTGATTTTTTTGTTGATAGTATAATTTATTAGTATGATGTTTAGTGAGTTTGGTTTTTTTTTTATTAGTACATTAAGCCACTTTAAGCATTTTCTTGTTCAAGGCTCATCTGATTTTTAATAGATTGTATACTTTATTAGTATAATGTTTTGTGAGTTTGGTCTGTTAATATAACTGCCTTAGTACATTAAGCCACGTTAAGCACTTTCTTATAGCGGTTTTCTATAGGAAAAGGCTTAACGTGTCATTAAATGTGGTGAGATCATATTTAGGGCTCATCTGATTTTTTTGTAGATGGTAACTTTATTAGCATGATGTTTAGTGAGTTTGGTCTGTTAATATCATTGTCTTAGTACATTATACCACGTGAATGTTTTTCACATAAAGATTTTTAGAATGTCCCAAATGTTTCGGTGATTTAAACTAATTTAAAGCCAGATGAAGCAGCGCTGACTCTCCATTTCAGGAGCTAATTCTTCACTGTGTAATTTTCTCATTAAAAGCCAAGTTGAAATTTGTCTACGAAACAGCACATTTTACTCTTTAGTGCATTAATGAATTCTGAATTCTCAGTCCATGCGTTCTATATGCTTTCAAACCCACCTTTTCTGGTTATTCTCCAAACCCTTTTAACAGACCCCTTTTACAGTTTGCACCATACACATTACAGAAACGAGAATACATTGCTGGCATACATTTGGCAAAATGGTTTTGTGGTTGCCTTTTTCCTTTACAGTCTGAGGCAAGTGCAACTCTGACACACCGGTGCATCGTTCATACTTTGTGAGCAGTGGTAATTTAAATTAAATTATTTTGTTACAGATTGCATTTCCAAACAAACCAAACTTGAACCTGGTAAAAAGATAATCTGTTTACCATCTTGACTGAAAAACATGATATTTCATTAGTTAGTATTAACATCATAAACTGAAAGCAATCTTTCTGTGACTTTTCAAATGTTTTAAAATTGGTCATCCAAGTATTTGGAAGCAAAATAATGACATATGTCTTTGAAACAAAAAAGCATGCTGAATAGCACAAACTGAAAAAATAATGCATTGCATTAACAGTACTTGCATTTTAATGCCTTGTATTTCCAGGGCTTGAATTTTTAGGTCCTGAAATGTAACATAGTTGTTTGTTTAAGCTGTGAATATTTCAATTCAAAATATTTCACACACCTTTTTCATAATAAAAAAATCAATAATTCATATTCACGTTCCAGAATTCACTTCCAAAATATTCAGTCGGTTTATAAAATACGATGTATAATATTCGACAGGCAAATTTCAGTCCATTTTATTTCACTTTCCAAATTCGCTTCCACAAATTCAGTGGTTAAAATTCGGCAGATAATTTGCCATTGCACATGCGGGAGCTGCAGGAATAGCAGTAGAGCACAGAGGCATGATCTCCATCTGCTGTCAGTGTTGTCCAATTGTCCAAAGTCCTCTTTTTAAATGAGAGCAAATGTTGTATTTAATTTGAAAACCAAGGTCCTGGAGTCTGGAGAAAGCGCGGAGAAGCTTCTGCTAAACAGCTTTTTGAAGATGCTGATTTCATTTTCCAGCAGGATTTGGTGTCTGCCCACACTGTCAAAAGCACCAAAAGTTGGTTAAATGACTATGGTGTTGGTGTGCTTGACTGGCCAGCAAACTGGAAGATGGAAGAGGAAGATGAGAAACAAGAGACCAAACAAAGCAGATGAGCTGAAGGCCACTGTCAAAGAAACCTGGGCTTCCACCACCACCTCAGCAGTGCCACAAACTGATCACCTCCATGCCACACCGAATAGAGGCAGTAATTAAAGCAAAAGGAGCCCCTACCAAGTATTGAGTACATGTACAGTAAATGAACATACTTTCCAAAAGGCCAACTGTTACAACTTTCTAATTTGTAACCAGGATTAGGAGAGGCAACACTGAGATTGTGATCATTGTACTTACCGGTGAGGGTAGCAAAAGACAAACGCAACACAAACCTGCCAATAAATATAGTTTATTGCGTGACAACAATAGTAAAGCAAGTGTATCAAATAACAAACAACAAAAGTGAAATTTTACATGAACTAAATAATAAGAAAGAAAACAGATATAAATCGGGGGGAAGGACATGAGTGGCACCAAAGAAAAGAAAAGAACAAAACAAAACAAAACCAGTCTAACTCAAATTCAACCTCTATCTCTACTAATAAAAGGGAAAAAATAAGGAAAACAAGTCTTCAGCGTTTGCACGCCATAACTTGCCTAATGCCACTAGGTGTTGCAAAATCTATGTCATGTGACATCCTACCTGTCCTGTTTTCCCAGCAAAAAAGTCAGCACAATGCCGGAAATAACAATAATAAAGGCAAACATAAAAACTATACAAAGTAGGAATGTCACTAAACAAAACTAACCATGATGTCACTGCCAAGAGTGTGCACTGAATTTATTTAATACACAAGTTTCACTATTTGAGTTGAATTACTGAAATAAATGCACTTTTACACAACATTCTAATTAATTGAGATGCACCTGTACAATAATCGATCTTCACAAGCAAATAGCCAAAACTTGGATATTTTAGGCAATATAGAAATCATGGCAAGGGTGCGTCCCATAAAAATAAAATATGTTACAGTGGTATCTTTAATACCACTGCCTTATGTGGCCTGCGGGTCACCAGTTGCCTACCTGCCTTAACCTTATCACCTTTTATGTCCATAGAGGTGGAGTTGTACTAGGTCGAGCTCCACCCATGATGTCCAGAGAACTGAGCTGGACATGACTTGACTCTGCAATGAGCAACACTTCTTTACCTTTGGTTATTAACAAATGTACAGTATGGTACTGTAGAAGAACAATATTGGTTAACTGATCGCAATCTCATTGTTAGTATTATATTTTATACAAGGATAATTTTGGTGTGGCAGTGCATTGTTTTTTATGCCCAGTATACACCCGACTATTTTGGCTTTCCCAGATGAAAACAATGAACAATCGTGACGATTTCTTTGGTCATGGCCAATAAAAGGTCTTTGGTCAATAATTTTATTAGAGTGTTGGATATTTAAGGAAAAAAATATTGTGGTGTTGTAACAGCAGATGCATTGTTTGTATGTACAACTGCAGTGCTATTTGTTAGGGCACAAAGTTTATTATTTAATGTTATGACACCTTATGTTCAGGAAAAGTGCAAAAGTGATAACCCGTGCAGCTCTGTTTGTTTACATTGCACAGTCTACGTACATGTACTTAAGATTAATAGATCCATGTCGCAGTGTGATTTGTATTATTTTAGAAGATTGTTGTAACCACACAATCTGAAGCAAGCAATGACAAGGAAGTTCCTAACCCATTAAATTCAGAAGTCTAGTAGCCACACCCGAATTTCCTGGAAACAGACTGTCGCACAGATAGATCATTGAGAGCACGAGCGTCTATGAGCACGCTGTCACCAGTATGCTTGCCAGGAAAATTGTTTTGTGTCAATGCTTATTGTTTGTAAAAGGTAAGATTATTTTTATTTTTTGACTACATCATTAACTCTTTTTAAGTAAATAGTGCAGTGCAGTACTTATTGCTGGCGACTGATATATAGATATATATTGTTTGGGTCTAGCTGCATGCATGTTTTGATTTAACTAAGATGTTGATAAAGTTAAAGACTTGAATAATATTGTGCACTGATTGGTCTAACATTGCAGTGCTTGATGGATAGTGATAAATCTGTTAGGATTTTGTTTGTTTGATTGTTTTACCATCATTCATGAAACTGCAATCATTCCATATTTACGAAAAAGATTTGACATACGTTCAGTGAGTGATATGTAATTATTAGGACTGATAAGCGATTAAATGATTTTTATCTAGTTAATTACATGATGTGGTGATTAATTAATCAAATTAATCGCACATCAAATTTGGAGAAATTACTCTGAAATTATTTTTTAAAAGTTATTGTTGTGCAAACATCAAACAGAGATTGCAAAAAGTAGGTACAGCAAGAAATATTTAGTTTGATAAAATTTATTGCATACTCTTTTGGCCCATGTGAGTAAATGATGACAGAATTGTCATTTTTAGTTGGGTGCACTATAACTTTAATTTATTTTCTTATTTTTATTATAATTACTATAAAAATATTAAATTATTTATTTAATGGAATGATACTATAAATAATAAACTAAAACTGCCAGTAGGTGGTGGTAAATGTTTTAATGATTAAGTCATTGATTCATTCAAGAGTGAAGTAAATGGTTCTTTATGAATGGTTGATTGAATCATTAGGCTTGTTCGACTTGAAGCGGATCATAACGATCGGACCGATCGGTGTGTGACATCAAAGTACATCAAAGCAAGAGCTTTAGAGAGAGCAGGCGACTCCTTGTGCTTTTGAATCGCTCTCGTGGTACTATGATGTCATACACCGACCGCTCTGTGCAGCGCCGCTTGAAAGCCAATGCGACTATTGCCAATGGTTCAATGCGCCAAATGGTTCACCCAATTGGTTCAAAATGTGGATTAAGAAATGAAATACCGCTGTAGATTGCTCAGGGATGAACAATTCTGATTTGTCTTTATATTTTGGTTGGCAAAACTGAGCAAAACAGACAACATTGAGCAAAACAGACATTGTATCTAAAATAACACAATATTAACTTCTTAATGAACTGAAGTAAATTGAGTATCACATATTGCACTTAGCCTACAGATCGTGTGATATATCTTCACTTTGTGATGTAAATATGAGCCAAAATTTCAAACATTGACATTTTGCCCCATATCTTGAATTTTAGGGATATTCTCTAGGCTCCATTGTGCAGTAATTTGTTGCTCTTCCTCATATTAGTCATCAGTCGACTATAAATGACAGATGATCCACATAGGTCTGGGGCGGGGCAATTGCATTAAATGCATTAATTATTTTAACACATTATATTTCTCCATAATTAATTAATCTAATTAATGTGTTAAATTACCAGCCATAGTAATTATCTTTTTTTTTTACTACAAATAAACCCCCCCCAAAAAACATGGTTACTAGTTAAACCATGTTAACCACAAATAACCATGATTTTGCTACACTAACCACAGCTTAACCATCATATTTGTAGAAAATATTTGGAAAACTTTGGTTATACAAATGCTAATCAATATGCCAAAAGACCATTGGTACACTTTTACTCCAATAGAACTATGGTTAATTTTCATACGGTTGTGTTTGAAGTTCCAAACCTTTTGCCTTGAGCAATCATAATTCATGGGTGTGTCTTCCGGTATTGTGTGGATGCGTATTTGAAGAGGCATTTTTTTTTTTTTACCATTTTTGACCCCTGCCAAATTATTACCCTTTCTCATTGAAATTACTACCTGATTGCCTAATCCTAACCCCTCCCCAATACTTAACCCTAACCCAGGGGGGGCAAACTCAGCAGCTACTGGAGGACTGATGTCCTGCAAAGTTTAGCTCCAACTTGCCTCAACACACGTGCCGGGAAGTTTCTGGTATGCCTAGTAAGAGCTTGAATATCTGGTTCAGGTGTGTCTAACTGGGATTGGCCCTCCAGGACCAAGTTTTGGCACCCCAGGCCTAAACCTACCAATACTGTGGGGAGGGGGGAGGGGTCTGTAATAATCAGTAATAATCTGACACCTGGTCTCTCACCCTTTACAAACAAATGACAGATACACATCAATAGAGATCAGCTTTCTGCAGAAGGAGCAGCAAATTACAGTAAATTGCTTTGTTATACAGAAGTTAATAAAATATATTAATGTCAGATGTATATGACAAGGAATATCCTATCTTCTATTTCTTATATTTTACTATAAAATGTGTAGTTTTTACCTATAAATACCAATCCCGTATAAACGAAGACACAAATGAGAACAATAATTAATTGTCACACACATGATGCAGATATACTGTTTATTTGTCATGGTTGTCATGCTTAGCCTAGATGTGAAACAAGGCTTACTTGGTCCAAAGTAAAGATGTTCAGAGCGAGGATGAATACAAAATATAGGCTATATATTTATTTCTGGTTATAACTTGTTAGCTGCAATTTTTTGGGGCACAATAAATGTAATTCATGAATGCTAATTTGGGAATTTATTGCTGAGGAGAAGTTTAATTAATGAATTTATTTTATTTTTATTTATAATAAGAAATTATATTTCACAAAGTAGATCATACTCTAAAGTAGTTCGAAAGTTGACAAACAGATGCTACACGCAATCCATTATAACGTTTTTGGTGCATTCTCTACTCACAATTAAAATGTGTGTATTCAAAGTATCACTTATATCAGCAGTCAAACATAAACCTGAAATGTTAGAATTATTATTATTTATTTTTTTCAATTATGTTTTGTCAAGGATTTGATTTTTGTGATTTGGTTTAAAAAGTGCAAATTGCAACCACTTAATAGGATTTAAAGTTCAGTTTTTATGGTAACACAAAGTCTGTGACGTAATAATAATTGTGTGTGTTTGTGTGTGGGTGGGTGTGCTTGTAATATTTGAGAGAGAAAGCTGCAAAAATCTCACTGACAGCAATTTTTTTAAAATATCAACCTCAAATTTGGAACACAACTTGTTTAGATTTATGGCTTTGATCTTCTAGCAGGTTTAGAGTTCAACATGTGTCATATAATATATATTTTATATAAAATATCATTCATAAATCATTTTCATAAATGTAACTTTTTTTCACCTTTTAAATTATTTTTTAAATCTGCCATGGGTCTTCTTTAAAATGAGACCAAACTTAACCTTGTGCTACCAAGCACATTTTTATGACAATATTTTACATGGAGATTTTTGTCCACTGACCTATGTGTAACTTTTTTACTTGATGCACATGGGTTAAATATATATTAATACATAAATATATATCAATAAATTCACAGACATGGTGTGGTTAATATACTAGTGAGGCAGTCTCCGTGCAGTACAGAAGATAGTGTAAAAAGTGAATAGCCTTTGTAAATGGTCTTCTGTTTTACAGACATATCTCAGAACACATAGCAATAAATAGTAATACAGTTCTGCTTGTGGATTTCAATTTGTAATTTTAACGGTACCCTGTAAACAGATTTTTCTTATTTACAAACAAATCTAATCTGAATGGAACTCATTTTTCAGTAGGCTACTTGTTATTTTTGTGTGCATGTACATCAGACAGTCAGTGAATGAATAGCAAATAAAGCTTAGGCTGAGTAATACATGTCCACCGATGTTCATACTCATTCTGAAGAAGAGGAATATAAAAACAACAACAAAAACAGGCATTTAAGGGACCAATGGTGATGTATCACTAACAGATCTGAAGTGATCAACTAATACAGCAACAGTAGCCACGCCCACCACAACAGAGACGACCAATCGGATCACAGCTTCAGCAGAACCACAAGGAGTAGGGTCTGAGGGAAGAAAAAAAAGTAAGACAAAGCTTTCCATTTTAAAGAAAATGTAAGATTTTTTTTTTCTCTCAGGCTTTGGTAACTGCAGATTAGCTCAGCTGATTAACAATAACATCACTGCTGAAGTACCTGGACATATTTGGATGTAAACTTTGAAAGTGTATCATTGTTAAAAGTCAGTTTTTCAAAATTTAGGAATAAAGCCTATAATATAGCCTATACTGAAGATTAGCATCTAAGTTAATAGACATGGATTAAATGCCACAAAACAGAACAAGTGTCAGTTAAAGAATAACAGAACATTTAATACCTGCGCATGGCTGACAGAGTTTGCTGATGTCCAGATGTGTGGTCTGGTTTGTGATGGGATTGTTGATCACACAGCTGTAGATGTTGTTCTCCTGATATTCCACCTCCAGAGGTAGAGAGAGACTGATGCTGAGATCAGACACACTGATGCTGGACAATAAACTGTTTCCTTTGTACCAGGAGAGAGTCACAGCACTCACATTCACAGCTGAACACAGCAGTGAACAATATGAAGATGATGATGATGATGATGAACATTGTGAAGAGTCTCTGGTGATGTTGGGAATAGGCAAACGAGCTGGAAAACATGACAGAATAACCAGGAAGTTTGCAAAAAGTATTATTATATAGATGTAAACATACTGAATTAGTGTTCTCAAAGTTGCTGTGCGGATAAGATTTCCTTCATTTTCCTTACCTGTTTGCAGCACAATTACAGAACTGATTCATCCTTCAAACTGTGATGGATTTCTAGGTTGAAGGATGGCAATTTAAAGGAATTGAATCTGAATAGAAGAATTCAGACTCTGAAAAATCCAGAACTGTGGCAATGTCTCCAAGACACTTGAACATGGGGAAGTTGTGGCCTAGGGGTTAGAGAGTTTGATTCCTAACTCTAGGGTTGTGGGTTTGAGTCTCGGGCCGGCAATACCATGACTTTGAGCAAGGCACTGAACCCCCAACTGTTCCCTGTGTGCCGCAGCATAAATGGCTGCCCTCTGCTCTGGGTGTGTGTTCATGGTTTGTGTGTGTGCACTTTGGATGGGTTAAATGCAGAGCATGAATTCTGAGTATGCAGACAGGGACTTTTCAGATTGTATGTAATGGTTCCAGAAAGTACAGCACAAGTGCACTGTTAATGTTGCGCAATGAGGATTCCCTCTCTACGCCACCCTGTTCTGTCAGTAGAGAGTGACAAGTGAGTTTACGAGTGAGTCTCCATCCTTTATTTACAGATTAGAAACTGTTTGTTGGCAAAGATTTCTATGGGACAAGAAAATAATGTTTTAGAAACATTTTGTGAATTACCAAGACCCCTTCAAAAATCATCTAAATTTAATCAACTCATTTTGAGGATTGGTGATAAGAACTGTGAAAACTTGAGATTGATTTGGCAAAGAGACATTAATAGTGACATAGATAAGGACAATTGGAACAGAATTTTGTCCTACAGTGGAAGATATATAAAGGAAGCAAGAGGCAATTTTATCCAGTATAAGGTATTACATAGGTATTATTATACACCAGTGCGACTTTTCAGAATGGGTTGTCTGAGTGATAATAAATGCTGGAAATGTAAACAAGAAATTGGTGCATACATTCATGCTCTCTGGCAATGTTCAAAGATTCAACTTTTCTGGGAAATTGTGTTGAAATATCTTGGAAGATGTTTAGGAGTGGAACTTCCATTTTCATCAAAGATTTGTCTTTTAGGAGATAAATCTGAGATTCCTCAGATTCAAAATAAAGAGTTTTCCCTTGTTACTGTAGGGGTAGTCACGGCAGTACGACTGATACTTAGATTTTGGAAAGATATTCAATGTCCTTCACTTAAAATGTGGATTGAATCTATGATAGAGAATGTTTCATATGACAAAATGTTAGCTAAAGTGAATGGAAATCACAGGGATGTTGATATGTGGGGGAATTGTATTCAGATTATTATTTCATAAGGCATGGATCTAATATCAATCTTCCTTTGAAGTGTGACTTGCTTTCCCTGTTGTGCATTTAAATGTCATTTCTATTATTATTTATTATAATTACTTTTGTCTGTGTTGTTTTGTACACAATGTATCTATTTATTTAATTTTGTACTGGTATGTTTTGTTATATATATAAAAGAAAACCAATAAAAAACTTCATTTTCAAAAAAGAAATGACAAACGTTGAGGTACAAGTGCATCTGACAAATCGATGACAGACTCTGGTTAGTTGGTCAGTTTCAGCATAGGGCTGAAACCCTATTGTACTTGTTTACTTTCAAAAGTAATGTGTGCCGGTAGAAGCCTCATGCTGTGGGGCTGTTTTTCAGTGGCAAGGACTGAAAGACTCGTCAGAGTAGAAGAAAAACTCAGTGCACCAAAATATTAAGATAGTCTTAATGAAAACCCAGTCCAGAGCATTCAGAACCTGAGACAGGGCAGAAGTTTCACCTTCCAACAGGACAATGACCATAACCACATAGAAATTGTGGCTTATAGACAACTCTGTGAATGTCGCTGAGTGGTCCAGCCAGAGCCTGGGATTGAACCCAATCAAATATTTTTTTGGAGAAACCTGGAAAAAGTGCTTCTGCCCCCATCCAAACTAACATAGCATGAAATGTGAGGAGATGAAGAGAAGAATGGCAGATAATTGCCAAATACTTATGTGCTAAGTTTGTTTCATCATACTCATAAAACTTGAGGCTGTAATTGGTGCCAAATGTGTTACATTTGCAGAGATTTCAAACAAACCTCTTTCACTTTGTCATTATGAGGTATTGTTTGTAGAATTTTGAGGCAAATAATGAATTTAATCCATTTTATATATATATAAAGCTGCAGCATAACAAAATGTGGAAAAAGTGAAGCACTGTGAATACTTTTCGGATGGACTGTATATATGTATGTATGTATATGTGTGTATATATATATATATATATATATATATATATATATATATATATATATATATATATATATATATATATATATATATTTTTTTTTTATCACATAAGCTGTTGGACCAAATTGGAATATTTGCTGTCATCCCATACAGTAGTTCTCAAACTATGACAAATTTCACTTTTGAACCCTGGAAGTGTAAAAGATTAGATTAGATTGGATTAGATTAGTTTAGATGCATTTGATGATGATGTAATGTTAAACCTATGAAATTGGCCAAAACAACAACAACATGCTGCTCCATAGTGCGCACACAGTGCCGTAACCACCATTTTTGCCAATATCTCACTTGTGCCATGTTCATTTTCACAAGTCAGTCTGCCATACATTCAACAATATATATATATATATATATATATATATATATATATATATATATATATATATATACAGTATAATTATGTTACATAATGTGGGTCTCAAGACTGATTTATACTTATAAATATTTCACCACCAAAGATGGTTAAATGAATGTACTCACCACAGACAATAACTCTGAACCTCTTTTCTGAAGTCCCTCCATTACTGATGATGGTTACTTTGTAAAGTCCAGAGTGTTGTATTCCGATGTTTTTGATGGTAAGAGACCCAGTTTGAATACTCATCTCCAGTCTGTCAATGAATCTCTCATTAATGTCATATGTTGGCATGCTCTGCTTGTAGATTTCAGCAATACGAGAGTTTTCAGGTCCGAATCTCCACAGTATCTGATCCTCTCTCTTTATTCCAGAAACATCAGCATGTAGGGTGACAGAATCGTCCTCCATCACTGAAATCGTATCATCGGCATCTGAACCTGTACCAAACACACCTAAAAAATTATGCAGACAAATAACATTCATGCACAAATTGAAAACACAAATGTAGCTTTGGAGCACTGACTGCAAGCGTAAAACTAGTTATTTTTCTATTGTGTTTAAAATGACCCACAAAGAATCCAACAGGAAATGGTTTCACTCTTCATATGAAAAGCCTTACAATGTTTACAATGCAGTTTTATCTAAGTTGAACAAAATCACCTTCATCGACCAAAAAGAACATGTATAAGTAATAATATAATGATAGTAAATATGATCATAAAGCCTCACACTGTACAGAGATCAAAAGCAAGATGAAACTCCACATGGACATTTTTGTAAAACTGGTGAGATACTGTTGAGTTGCGTGGCTTCAGCAGAGCACATTCAGCCAGTGAAGGGAAAAACATGTTACCTAAAATCATGATGAGATCAGACTCAGACCACAGTGGGTGTTACTTCAACAACCTCTGACACACTTAAACTGAAGGCCATAAACTCCTTTGGGCAACATTGATTTTCCTTCTATCTGTTTTCAAATAGCATTTCTGTATGTGAAGGGAAAAGAATGTTTCAACAATACATAATGCTGTTGATATTTAAATATTATGTCTAAATTTTAGCATGTTGTTTTGCACCTGTTTATTTGGGTCGGAATAGTTGCTGAAGGATATATGTGCCACTATTGTGGTTAGAGGTTCTCGTCCACCTTCTGACCACAAGTGAAACAACAGACACAGTTTCCATCAGACACGTTGTAGTTTTCTTAGCTCTCTTTATACAGTATTCATGGCTGACTTTGTTTAGGTTTTAGGAAACCTTGATTATCAATGTGAATATGCACATTTATAACTGTGACAAACAACAAAGGCCTGGAATAGCAATCAGATTTGTTTTTGCTTTGTCCTTTTTTCAGCTGTCACTTCTTCCGTGTGGCATGTTGTGTGGGTGTGTAGAGATGTATATAAAGATTCATAAGTCATTACTATTTTCAAAGAATTGCAACAGCTTTTAAAAAAAATATATTTTGAGGGCTTGAACATGTTCCCGATTTATTCACTCTGAGGAAAAATGTTCAAAAGTTGTCACAGGTGTGGTACCTGGGCTAAACCTTTGTACTTTATTTACCCTTAAAGGGGTCATGTGATGTGACTTCAAATTGTCCTTTCCCTTTGGAGTGTTACAAGCTGTTCGTGAACCGATAACATCCCTAAAGTTGCAAAGACTAAAGTCTCAAATCCAAAGAGATATTCTTTATTAAAGTCAAGACTCATCCGAACCCCCTCTGTGGACGAGTTTGTTTCATTGTGAAAGCAAAACTACTTTGTTTGTCCTTTCAAAGGGAGGACACAACTAGAAATCAGTGCAAGAGGTTACCTACTTATCACAGGAGCTTTACTGACGAGATGCAAATGATTTTTTCCCTAGCCCTATGTTGATAAATACCTTTGATCTAGATCATGTAAATGTCCCTACCCTTGAGGGTGTTCATACTCTTGATCTTGAGTTATCATATAGAATTTCTCTTCATGATCTAGTGGACAATGGGTTTTCTGATCATAAATGTGTTATGTTTTCTATTCCTGTATCGTCAAACTCTTTGCAACTAAACTAAATCATGATTAATTAACTCTGATTCAAATAATTGTATATATAAACTGAACTATAATTATTATTTTTAATTTTATCAAAATGTGTGGATAATATAAATTAGTGGCCTAAATCGGTCCCGGAGGGCCACCCTCCTGTAGAGTTTCCCACCCCAATAAAACACATCTGAACCTCCTAATCAAGGTTTTGCTAGGCATGCTAGAAATGTCCAGACAGGTGTTGAGGTAAGCTGGAGCTAAACTCAGAAGGCCATGGCCCGCCAGGACTGAGTTTGGACAGCCCTGGTTTACACCCAGATGGTGTCCAGATCTTACCCACTGACTCAGGTCAACTTACTTCTAACTTATCATGGGGCAAATTTATTTATGATAAGTAATCATATTTTTTATTTTTTTTTATTTCATTGTCTGAAAGTTTAAAATGATAGAAAACATCCTAAAATGACTTTACTTTTGGCTCATTTACCTTATCTTGAGGACCACATAAAAAAAATGGCTCATCTTACTCCACTCTCCCCTACCTCAAGATATTTGTGCTATTGTAAAGTTTGGTTTTAGTGTGATGTGTTGTCATGATTATGACAGGGCCTGGTTTCACAGACATGTTTTAGGATTGGGCCAGGATTATAACCTGGATTAGGCTGTCAGTTCAATTAGGAATGTAAGGATGTGGTGACAACAGAGGGGGCCCAATTAGATTTTTTTGTCATGGGGCCCAAAACTCCTGGCAGCGCCCCTGGCTGGTCTTAAATTCTTTAAACACCCTGCACCAGACTTTAATCTCGAGACTGAAAACACTAATTGAGCTCAAATGACATTCATAACCGACCTGACAGTAGTGTTTCCCGGCTTCACAGAATGAACCTTCTCGCGGTGGAACTGAAAGTATTTTCTTGCAGAACGACCCAGTCTGGATAACAATTGCCTAAAACGACTGTCAATCAAACTCATAAAGAATTATGCAATACAGTGTGCCGCTAGTGATTCATTGTTACAGTGTGATCATCGAGACCAGAACGTTGTTCATAATGACTATGACGGACAAAGCTGTTTTCCTTTGCTTTTGTCTGTTGCTCAAGAAAGGTAAATAGCACTAGCCTTTTTTTTAAGCTTGTTCTTAATTGTGTTCTTTTAGCAGATGCGCTATGATACATGTATAAGGCTGGAGCCATACCATATCGTCTACATAGCACCCAAATCTTATAGGTCTATGGTTGGCTAGTTCGAGGTCGCATCGGTAATTTATGTTCAACACACGGATGTTCAGCTTTTTAGTTTTTTTGAAGCCTCAGACTTGTGTTCAAAACTTGTTTGTTTGAAATATGTTCTATTTTGCTGTAGCTGTGAGTTCTTGATAGGAAATAGGCTGCGTCGCGGAGTGGGTTTGCCGCGTGTTGATTTTCGTCTCATCGCCTGCTAACAGACACACCTGCAGCTGCGCATAACAGGTATCGGGTGCGGTCCAACCACAGCAACCGCGGCCCCGGGGCAGAGTGAAGCGGATCACTCAACAAACCCGCTCCACGTCTGCCACGCCCGCAGTGTGTCCCAGGCGGACTTCGGTTGAAAACGGCAGGTGTTAGGCATTCAGGGGAATTTAGAATTTGATCGAGCGTGGAGCGATTTCACCAGAGTGGGATGAAATAGATGAGTGGGGAGCGGAATTGACAAATATATATTCATATACACGCATGTTTCCTCATAAATTGGTGATTTGAATCAGTGCAGAAATCTTTTGCAATGTGTGTGATTATATTTGTTAAATGTCTGTGAATTTTAGGGTAACAAATGAAATCAGAAGATGCCTTCCTCCTGTATGCTGATATAGTGCTAGGTAGTTAACTGACACATATATTTGTTCAATAATTTACTTGATATTATTGAAATTAATTGTAATTATTGATATAATTATTGTGTGGGGAAGTTGTCTTCAATTTAATTCAGTTGATTGACCAGTTCTCTATTGAGAAATATTTAAATAGACTTTTAGCCAATGTTTTTAAGATGTTTATGGAGTGTATTCAAATCTGACTTTTTAAAGATGCCAGGAAAATCTTATGTGTGCTTAGTTAGATTTCACTTTCAGCTTAATAATTGTTGTGATAAATTCTGACTTCCAGTCATATTCTTACCTCCGTCTTTTAGACTGGTACCAGATTGTTCCCTTCACTATTCATTAATTTGCTTGCCAAGGTGTTTGCACCTTATTTTTAACATAAGTACGGTGTGGCCATTTGGAAATTGAATGTATTATGGCTTCCAGTGTCTTTTGCTTCCAGTTATTTCAGCTGTACAAAAACTGTCCATTATGCAGTTTAATACTGCTATTTGTTTTCATATTATTTTAATTATCATAATCACAAACACTCTTTTGGTGTTTTATTTTTTTTTATTTCTTATTTTTTTTAAACAGTTATTTACACTTGTGGCTAATGAATCACAGTTCACACACATTAACAGAAAATAGCAAATGCTTCTTCTGTGTTGCAAAATGAGGTGGATAGATTGACTTATGGAAACAACTGCCTGTTCTTGATTCAGTTGATAATGTTGATAAAGAAATCCATATTTAATATCTTGCTATTTTTATTCCTGTTATATAACAGAGACAAATATTTTCTAAATATGTTTCAGGTGTGTTCGGTAATGCAGATGAAGTGAAGTCAGTGTCAGTGATGGAGGGAGATTCTGTCTCTCTACACACTGATATTCCTGAAGTACAGAGAGAGGATCAGATTCTGTGGATGTTTGGACCTCAAAACACTCGAATAGCTGATATCCACAGACAGAACACTGATACAGATGCCACTAATACAATATTTGAGAAAAGACTCCAGTTGGACAGTCGGACTGGATCTCTGACCATCAGAAACATCAGATCTGAACACACTGGACTTTATAAACTACTGATCATCAACAGCAGAGGGACAGAAGAGAAGAAGTTTAATATTTCTATTTATGGTAAGTTGAAGATGCATACCCGCATCATATTAATGTCTTGGCATCTTGTTGTCCTAACTCTTCATTACTTTTAGTTTATGTCGAGATGCTATAAGTGCAAATGAAGTTAGATGTTATTTACACAGTTTTATGCTTTTTTGCGCATTGCATCCATATAAAACAAATAGCACTTTGCATTAAGCATAAAAAGTGATTCCTATGTAGTGATACTTTCTAGTGTAAATAAAACTATTACACTAATTGTGTTATGGTTACAATCTGGGGGAGTTTGCAATAGCCAACAGAGCATCATTTAATGTTCATATCTCTGTCCAGCACGTCTGCCTGCTCCTGTCATCACCAGAGACTCTTCAAACTGTTCTTCAGGATCATCAGTGTCTAATTGTTCACTGCTGTGTTCAGTTGTGAATGTGAGTGCTGTGACTCTCTCCTGGTACAAAGGAAACAGTTTATTGTCCAGCATCAGTGTGTCTGATCTCAGCATCAGTCTCTCTCTACCTCTGGAGGTGGAATATCAGGAGAACAACACCTACAGCTGTGTGATCAACAATCCCATCACAAACCAGACTCAACACAACATCAACATCACTCAACTCTGTCACACGTGTCCAGGTATTAATTAGTCTTATATCTTCTAATTGTAAATGAGTCAGGCCTTGGTATCACAGACAGGTCTTAGATTAAACAAGGATTAGGTTATATCTGTGTTAAGACATTTTAGTATCTTTTATAAACTTGCCATTATTATTATTATTTCTGTATTATAAGATACAAAACAGCCCATAAGCAATAGTTGTTTTGTGGCATTAAGTTCATGTCTACTTTGATCCTATTTGGATAACTTTGATCCTACAGTATATGCTACTTTATTCCTAAATTTATAGAAAAAAAAACTTTTAGAAGACATTCATGTTTATAGGTTTACATTTTTATAACCCATCCTGGAAAATGAATGAAATCTTTTTCTATTTTCATATATATATATATTTTTTTCCAGTTTGTTTTATCCAAACTCTATTTAAAATGTGAAGTATTGATCATGTGTCTCTAAGAAGTGAAATTTAACATGTTAGGTGACATCTTCCATCATGATTTATGTAAGACTTTAAGTTGTAAAACAGTAATAACTATTTTTTTTCTTTTTTTTTCTGTGTATTACAGGACTGGATAACCGTTCAAAACACATGAAGCCAAAAGCCCTTATAGCCATTATAACAATTATAGCAGTGCTGCTTCTGTGCATAGCTGCAGTTGTAGGTTTGAAGAAACAGAAGGCAAGTCATTACAAAAATACATATGCTCAGGGTGCGATTTGTGAAAAAAACCAGTTTTGAAACATTTTAATTCATAAAAATAAATAATGAGAACATTAACTAAATGACGTCATGTGCTAATTAGCATATTTATGATGTAAGTGCGTCGTATTGTATTGCATCCCTATGCTCACATACTGCAATTTAATTTAGCCATTTAATTTAATTCTCAATAAAACAGTTTTTATTGCTATATTTTAATGTTTCTGTTGTCAGACAACGGAATGAATATTATAATGACTGAAACGTGGTCCATTTAGACTACATAACCAGCTCTCAAACATTAATCTGCACTAATGAAATCAAATACACATACGATAAAGTTGGTGGTTGTGCTGTGACTGATGTCGGCTATACTTGCTTGTAAAATAGAGTTAGAAGCAACAGAATATCTTTTTTTTTTTTTTTATACTGAAAGTGCTGCTCCTCTCTGCACTCGCTGAACACAGCAGATGCAGAGAGAGAGGCTCGCGCTGGGAAAGAGAGACCTCGCACTCGTGCGGCAGCATCAGAGAGTCTCGCTATTTTGGAAAAAAAGTCGCTAAATCTAGTGACAAAGTTGCCAAGTTGGCAACTCCACTGTCCAGCGGACCGGCTTTAACCGTCTTGCAAGTGTTGATGGGCTATTGTTGAGTCCATTGACTCCCGTTCATTTTGGCGTCACTTTGACAGCGAATAACTTTACATCTGAGACATTTAAAGACTCCATTTGTCCATTCTTTATTTCTAAAGAAACACGAAAGTGTATAAAAGGCTCCATTACCTTGTATGTTACGTTATGTTCCCGCAGAAGCAGTTTTTGTAAAAAATAGGTTAATGATTGCATCATAACCAGCGACTCTTTCGCACTGTAGAGAAATTACCATATGGACAGGAGGAGAAGCTCGCAGGCAATCTTTTACTGTCTGTGAGGCAATCGGGGGGACGTGGAGGCATAAAGTCAAGGGAGATAATTAATCAGAATACTTACCAAAATTTGCTCCTGTTAACGCTCGCCTTCTCTGCAAGATTCGGTGGGTGATTCAGATTTCTCTTGGAACAGCGATTAGAAGATTTACAGGTTGCTCACGTGACATCTACGTCATCAAGCTCAGTTTGAGTCTGCGCAGTACCCCCGACCCCCAGGAAGTGCGTGCTTCTAATTGACTTCATTTTTCTCAGTTTAATCCAATGGGGTCTCTGTGTCCATTTCTTTTACTGTCTATTATACAGAGAGGATGAGCCAGCCAAAGTAGCGCATTTTAAAATAAAATTGACTTTAATCAAACCACGGATCCGTGATAAGTTTTGTGATCCATCTCGCCACTAGTGTAGTAGCACTGATCACTTTCAGGGGGGGATAAATTTATCCCCACCGGGGATAAAAATAATTAAGCAGAGGCAGGGATGCATTGCATTGCGATTTGCCACGTTACTACGTATGACATAGTATTTTTGAAGGCTGTGATTGTCTGGTTGTCTAAGAAAAAAATGATCATCCATGGTGTAACACATTGAGCTAGTCACTCATGCATATATTATTATAATTATAACATAATTATAACATAACATAGCTTATGGTTAACTTGATAACTGAAGAGTCACATTATACAGTATGGTAACTGGTTAACCACTAATATATTAGCATGCTAAGCTAACTAGCATAAGACAACAAACATAAGCATGTTCAATTTCCAAGAGGTATTTCTCAGGAACAGAAGTGAATATAAAAAATCTTTTCAGTCATTTCTGTGCGGCTCGGTCCAAAGAGCTTCTGATCAGATTTTGGACAAAATTTGGAGGAGAAGTGGTGAAAAAACTGTATGTCTGATGGGCACATTGATGGAAAACGGCAAATGAGACATTGTCAGAATCAGCAGAAGCCAAGGATTTGGTAAAATTCCAATTTGGATAACGTTTTCAAAAGCTATAAGCATTTTGGCAAAAATCCTTATATCTCTGGGACACTAGGTGGCGCTATGTTTAAACTTCTTAAGTACATCCGTTACATGTTGTCTATGGTTCATACCAGCTTTTGAGCAGATAATTTAAAAATTGCAAACAGGTAGTAACTCCGATCCTGGCAAAACTGACATTTGATAATCCATAGACAACACGATCTTTCATTTTAAGTTCACTTTAATTATTTTTTATCACAAACATGGATATGTTTTTGCGTGGATTCATCATCAAAGGAACAATGCTTCACTGCTAACCTGCTTCAGGACTAGTTATGTTCCCGATTAAAGATCACAAATGGATACCGGATCAATCGCTGGATCAGTCAGATGTTAGCCAAATAACATCTATAAAGCAACAGATTTATCCACACATTTCCCATTTCAATGAAAAAAAGTTGATTGTGAGAACTTAACTGAAAATACTCTTATCAATACTGTCCTCAGTAATCACACTTTTTTCTTTATTGTTGTTCAAATAAACTTTTTTTTAATGTAAATGTACCAAATTGATTATGATGCATGATTGATTTAAGAATGCAGAAAGCTCATCACACAAGATAGCATAAATCACATATAAATTACATGCTCTCAGGGCTGAGGGAAATCAGGTGTGTTGGATTGTCATAGTGTCTTATACAACCTATGAGTTTTGGATCTACCTAGATACACATTACAGTTGTGTAAAAAGCCAGTGATAAGAAAAAAAAATATCATGCACATCAAATGATTGGACAAGCAGCTGAAGAAATATGTTTTATGTGTATGCGCATGAGAGGAAACCTCTGCCATCCGTTTTTGCCGTCTGTTTTTGTGGCTTCTTTTATTCTTTTAATCTCATTCTTATTTTAGTAAAAAGTCAACAGATCTTTTTGAGTGTGTGGAACTGACATCTGACTACACCAGGACTGAGTCTCTGGGACTGCAACAGCATAAGAAGAGTTGTTCTAAAAAGCATAAGAAGACTGCATAAGTATGCATAAGAAGACTGAGGTTCGGAGCTCTTCCTTTTGTTCTTTCTTACTAGGTTATTAAATTAAATTAGAAGTTATAAAATTTTTGTAAATATCTGCAATAGTAATAGCAATGACAGTAACATTTTGGAAATAAAGTTGTTTTTTTGTTTTTTGTTTTTACTTTGTTGATTACTTTTTCATGTGTGTGGGGGTGTTCCAGAAAGCAAGGTTAACAAGGTTGTACTTTTACCCCTGCACTTTATCAGAGTATTTTTATTTTGGAAAACTTAATTTCAAATGCATTCTGCAGCATTCCAAAACATTGTCAGCACACTTAATATTGGACACCAAGTGTGATCTTCCTAAGCTAACAATGTTTTTAGCAAAGCTCTCCCTATTGTTCAACAGACTTCCATTCTGGTAATGTTAAAGCTGTCTAGTGGACAACCCTGAGACTAGAAAATGAATGATGTGCTATGTTATGTTATGTTATGTTATGTTATGTTATGTTATGCTATGCTATGTTATGTTATGTTATGTCATGTTATGTTATATGTTATGTTATGTAATTGCAGTACAAACTACAAACATAGAAGTAAACTAGTAGTGTACTCAAAGTTTAAACTTAAAAGTATACTTTTATATACTAGAAAGTGGGCAAATTTAGTCCCAAGGAGTATTGAAACAGTACACTTACAAGTATACTACTTGAACTTTACTTAATTATACTTAGTAAAATATACTTGAAGTATACTACTTTTTCGTAAGGGTAGTATACTGTATATCCCATTAACTGTCACTCACAGTTTTTGAACATAGACTTTGTAGTGCACGATCCAAACTTACATTTTTATAATTCATGAATGAAAACATTTTGTAACATGATATTGATGTACTGTTTACATGGTCTGATTTTAAAATGGGTTTTAAAGGATGAATTTTGAGATTTTGAATTTTTTCAGTCGATATATAATTTCTGATGATTTCTAAAATGTGATAGAGAAAAAGGCAACGAAGAAGTCTTTTTTTTTAAACAAATGTCAAAACTCCAGTTATAATTTAGATTTTTAAGGGTGCACTCTTGTCATAAATTAATCTATTATTTTCATACATAATTCTTAAGAGAAAACATTGTTAAAATATATAATCGGGAGTCTTAGACCTTTCCAACGATAAATAGTTTGTCAAGATTAGATTAGATTTAATTGTAATATAGTGCAGTAAATGAAGTAAATTTTCTTTTCAGTTCAGTACCGAATGAGCTCAAACACAAATTTAAAGCTCAATATAATTTGAGGAGAATGACGTATAGTCATGAAAACAACTGTAAACTGTTCATCTAGGTGTCAAATATAATGCACTTCACTCCGTTTCATGCTGACCTTAATTTAATATATTTATGTGTCTAAGTAGTGTCGTTTTGGGTTTTGGATATTTTGCTGCTTTGAAATATTTGGATCAGTGGAAATAACTGAAATTATTTGGCAAAGTGATATGGGCATGTAATGCGGTCAAGAGCTGCCTGGAACTACATTTGCCATGTGTTTCCCTGAAAATAATTACACACTTTAGAACGTTCATCAGCCAATCAGATTCAAGTATTCAACAGCCCCTGTTGAATGCTTGAATCAGATTGGCTGATGAACGTTCTAAGGTGATACATTGGGCCCTAATGAACAGGGAATGTATTATAAATTAAGAAATCTCTTTTAAATCACTCTGAGTTCCAGGGAATAGCATGCTTATTTTGTGATTGTTTTTTTTTTATCAACTTGTGTTAAACAGAAATATTATAGTTTTGAGATTTGTTGTTGTTGTCTAAAGCAAATTACATTGTGCTTTATTGAATATTATACTGGATGTTAATATCTAAGCAATTCAGAATCTGTCAATAATGTCCGGAATATTATTTCTGACATTGCAGAAATACAGCTCAGCAAAGGACAAGTACAATGGGAGGTAAGAAATAAAAGTGTTAATAAAATAAAATTCTAAAATTAAATCTGTTTCATAATTTGCATTATATGCAAATATGCATGTTTTAAAATAAATAAATCTGTACAATACTCTTCAATAACCAGAGAGTCTTTTCCAATTAGAGTCTAAACCTGCAAGAAAATTTGTACTTCTTGGAAAAACAGGAGATGGCAAAAGCAGCGCTGGAAATACAATTTTCGGTGAACAAAGATTCAAAACTGAATCGTCACCTCAATCTATAACAGCTAAATGTACAACAGGAGCTGGGGTGGTTTGTGGAAGAAGAGTCACAGTTATTGACACACCTGGAATCTTTGACACGTCTTAAGGATGAGGACATCAAAACTGAGATCATTCGATCCATTATTGAATGCGCTCCAGCTGTTGATGCCTTAGCCATCGTTCTGAAAGTTGAAAGGTACACAAGGCAGGAAATAGCGGTTCTGGATAAAATTGTTGAATATTGTGGAGAGGATACCTTTAAACATGCAGTGATTTTATTTACTCATGGTGAAGATCTTGAGGGTCAAACAATCAACGAATTTGTTCAGAAAAATCCAAAGCTACAGGAGCTTGCTGATAAATGTGGAGGTCGCTGTCACGTCATTGACAATAAACACTGGAATGACTGTCATTTAGGGTACAGGAGCAACAAGTTTCAGGTGAAAAATCTGCTGGACACCATCGACAAGATGGTGGAAGAGAATGGCCCCTACACCAATGAGCTGATGTTAAATGTAGAGGAAGAAATTCAAGAGGAGATGAATAGTATGCTCATAGTTAATTTGTCTGCAGAAGAGAAGCGAGAAGTAGCAAAGAAGATTGTTCTTAAAAAAATTCTTATTAGGTCTGTAGGAGTGGCTACAGGGACACTGATTGGTGCATTTCTGGGCATCGGCGTTGCAGTGCTCTCTGTTGTGTTTTTTCTCAAGGCAGCCAAATTGAAAGAAGTAGCCAAAGCAATAGGCATAGCTGTTGTAGGCACGGTGGCAGATAAAGCAGCAGTGGCAGCAGCAGCAGGAGGAGCAGCAGCAGTAGGAACAGCATCAGTATCTGCAGTAACAGTAGCAGTGGAGGCAGGAGTAGCAGCAGGTGCTGCAGGAGGAGCAGTAGGAGCCACAGCAGCAGCAGGCATTGTAGCGGTGGAGGCAGGAGTTACTGCAGGAGCCACAGGAGCAGCAGCCGGAGCAGTAGCAGGAACAGTAGCAGTGGAGACAGGAGTTGCTGCAGGTGCCGGTATTGGAGCAGCAGCTGGTTCAGGAATAGCTGCAGGTGTTGTATTAGGAGCTGCAGCTCTTGCAGGAGCGATCGGAGGAGGAGTCACAGGATACAAAGCAGCAAAAGAAGCTGATTCTGTGTTTGACGCCTTTAAGAATGCAGTTAAAATTAATTATGAGAATGCAAAAGAGGTTGTTAAAAAGGCAGAAGAACTTCCTTCTAACATCTATAAGAAGCTTCAATAGAAGTCCTTATTATAAATGAAATACAATTATTTGCTGTTGTCAAACATTTTCATTTACTTTTTATAGAACATACTACATGAGTAAATCAAAGCAACCTGTTCTCTAAGCAACATGAAAAACTATACTCTTTTTCAAATTATTTGTACACAGAACTGTTTAATCAGTTTTGTTCATATGGGTGTAGCTGGTTGATTGGGACGATTGTATATTACTCAATGTGATAGTACTTGTAATGTTTGCGTTTGGTTATTATTCTTGTTTGATGCTCAATGGCTCCCGTCGGGAGTTCCTACCAATTGTTGTCGGTGGGGCCTTAAATAGTGAGACACCTTAGGAAGACGTATCGCTTCCCCTTTAAAATTATGCGCTTAGATCATAGACTAATGCTGCATTCCAGACAACTCGGATTTAGGATATTTCTCACTTCAACCCGGAAATAATTTATGGAACGGTGCTCCTTTAATATTAACAGATACCTGTAATGTTTTTAATGCCACTCAATAATTAGTAACATTAATGTTTTAATGTTATCAAATACTTTTAATGTTGCTAAATCCAGACATTAATTCCAGGTTTGTGGTGGGAAATATCCCACATCGGAGTTGTCTGGAACACAGCATAATGCTGCCTTCACGTGCTATCGGAAGTGTTCTTAAGTTTCCCACTTAAGTCATGATTGCAAAATGTCATATTCAAGTGTTTTGTTGTTAGAAAGAATAAAATATAGCATCCCATTAGTTGACAAACATATTAACATTCACAGTTTTTTTCGACTCAGAAACAAAATTATTTCTCAATCATTTCCAGTAATAAATATGACTTGAGAGGCAGTTCTAATTTACGATTAGGAAACTCATAATTACGATAATTCTGATAGCACGTGAAAGCAGCATAAGGCCTTGTTTACTCTGCAGGTTTTGAAACCTAATTCTGATTTGTTGCCTACATCTGATTTTTCTTAACGTCCGTTTACACGTTCTTTCAATCATGACCCATATACGATTCATGTGTTTACACATTGCCATACCATCTGAAACAACATGTTTGTTTAAAGAATAATATGATGGCATTAAACCGTGGAGAAGTACCAAACTGTCGCAGTTTTAATGACGTACAGATCGCAATTCCTCAGAAAAATCAGATCTGCCTGTTTGCATGACAGTCGCATTGGAACATATCTGATTTATATCCAATTTATTTCCACAAATGAATGATGCCTGAAACCGACCTCGAAATATCCGAATGCATGCATTTTTTTGCTGTTTACTCTGTCATAGAACACATCTAATCTGTGTCACATATGAGAAAAAATAAATAAATAAATATATTATGTTCTAGCTTTTCTTCTTCTGTTAACTTAAACATTTTCATTAACTGTATAGCATAAAATCATAAATAATGTTTGCTTAAAATTGTTGTATAGCATAGCCCAATCTAGAAAACTTTCTACCAGTCACCACTGGAGTCAGGTGATGCTTCAATAATTATGACTAAGGTCTGTTGCCTGCTTTTAAGTGGACTCTAATTAAGTTTGCATTACTCATATACATTGGCTGTTTAATTGGTTTCCTCAAATGCTTTGGGTTACCTTAACTTTTTTGGTTTTGCAATGTGCTCAGTTTTATTCATTGTGTTATTTAATGTTGTTATTTAGATCTCTGGTATGACCTTCTGACCTGTATTTACACATTTCATGGGAATATGGGAGCATATGGTTTATAGTGAGAAGACGTGGTCATGTTGTAGTCCATTAGGGGCAACTCATGCTAGGCTGATGCTAAAGGTTTATCTTAGCCTTTTTGAGCCTGTTTAGCTTAAATTGATTTTGCATATGCCTTTTATTTCAAAGTGACTGTTCGGGTCTCAAAACACATTTGTAATAAGCATTTTTGTTTGGTATTGTAGATAAATAATATGTCTTCAATAAAGGCTTGCAGTGACTGTGACTCTGTATGTTTCTAGGTCATGACAGTCTCTCCTGCAGTGGTTCTTAACCCTGGTCCAGGAGTCCAACCCAACACTGCACATTATTAGATGATTCTCTTAGGCTGGCCGTACAGTAGAAGCCCAATTTTGAGCCAGATTTGCACCCCTGAAAACAAGATAATGAGAAAACAAATGCTCTATTGTGTGGTGTCATTACAATGATTTATCTGCTCCTGATCGAGACGGCATCCCCGAACTCAGATAGTAAATATCAAACATTTGATATTTCCGACTCTTCATCAGTCTGACGTGAAACCCACGATAGCCAATGAGAGCGAGCAAACATCACCTACCAGTGTTGCATGCTTCTATAGCTGAAACTTGGCAGCCACAAACATGCCATGAAAGCAGAGTACATCACCCATATTCCTATTTATACTGTGAAAAAGAACATGTGCCAGAATAGCCAATATTGATTGACCTCTATTTGTTTTTCTTCTCAAGTCACGTTTGATCTCGCGAGTGTCCGTGAATTTCGTGTTACTGTGAAATTGTCTTATATTCGAGAAGTGAAGTGTGTGGTCTCGCGGTCTGTTCAAATTGTCTAGTTTGTGCGTTCAAGGATTATAAGGCTACAAATCGGTTGATCCGTCTTCATGTCTGTGGTCTCCCATGCTTTTAAAATCGTTTCACGTGTTCACACTTACATATAATTAGCTGAAGTATTATAATGCATATTTGGCGTGCTGTCCGGGGAAGTGCTCCGAGCTTGGGAATGGCCTGAACCTAGAGTACCCCCCCCCCCCCCCCCCCCCCCCCCCCGTGTACATAAAAGTGTCCAATTAACTCTAGTGGAGGAGATGGGGTGGAGGGGGGATGCTGATAAACCGTCAATAGATAGAGGTAAGTTAGCTGTATTTATACCCTAGGGTTGATTATCTTAAGTGTGCTCCACCTGTGCTAATTAGGCTAAGAATCTGACGTGCTCCTCCCAAATCTTGTTAATGAAACTTCATTTAAGATTTGAAAATCGTCTAGTGTGCGGCCAGCATTATTTTGACACAACTGTTTAAGGTCATGTTCAACATTAAGGCTCTCTGCCTATCATTCTGCCTGTGTCCCCCCTTTTTTCTCTCTCCCTCCCATTCACTTTCATTTCCTGATTCTCTCTCTCTTTATATGCATGTGCAGTGGTTTATGGGTTTTCTTGGTGCTAGATGTAGACATGAATCTGAGGTATGGGGGGGGGGGGATACTCAATTAATAACTGCATAGTTCAAGCTAGACATTTGCATAATTGGTGTGGAAAGCAATACAAGTCACACCACAATCTTACTTAGTATTTTGCCTTCTAAAAATGCTTAAAGCAAAATGCATTTACTAGATAAGCAAAAAGACATAAGAGGCAGAAGACATTTTTCCTGGGGGAAAAAACCTAAATGAAATGGATTTTTCTTAAATCAAGATTATTTTTCTCACCTCACTGGAGGTTTTTTTTTGGCCATGCAAGTGGGAAGTCATTTGAAATGTAGCTATAGTGTCAAGGCTGGTCTCGCTTTGCTGGACGATTCAACAAACCATGTGCTGTGCAAAATGGTGTAATTGTACTCCGACATATTTGTACAAGTGTTTATTATAGTAAATAGCAATATTTTTTTTTCATCCATATATTTCTGAAAGCGTAGGAACTGGATACATTTTGTCTCTGAAAACCATGTCATGTGGTGTGACACTAAATCCTGATTTTAAATTGGCCAATTCCAGAAAATAAATAAATAAATACTAAATTACATTAGTTAAAGGACCCCATTCATGATTATGTTACTTAAGTCCTCTGTGAAGCCCATGACGTGCATTCATTGTCTCAGAATTGTTCAAATATTTAACTTTTTTGGAACCACTACAAAAGTGTTGTTTTGTCCTCTTGTGTGACACTCTTAAATGATATTTTTTAAATTAAAAACTACACGATAAACAGCAAGCTCAGAATAGCGAGGTCATTAATTGACAGAAAACGGCTGAAGTATCCTCTGGTGTGACAGAAAATATCCATGTACTGCCACACACCACAGGACAAAGATGTCACACCACACTGTAAAAAGTGCTACACCCACAAAGTAGGTTTTATATATTTTAAATAGTTGTAATCTAGTTTATTTTATTTGTTTTATACTGAAAAGTATAAATATACTTCCTCTTTACTTAAAATATATCACTTTTTATATAACAATATATTTTAAATAAAACAATTGCAATTTATTTGGGTAGCTTTTTGTATGAGTTTGTTGTGTACAAGAAATGTTATAAAAGTGAGTTGACATACACAATTTATTTGAGCAGCTGTCAATGTGGCATGTGTGTTCATCAAACTTAAATATTTAAAATAAAAAACACATAAAAATTAAGTTGGATTTATCCCTTTTTCACTGGCGGGGACTTTCTGAGGCAGAGGCAGATGCTCCTCGGCAATTCAACTGTTTGCACGCTGCAGCGGATCTAGATTTCAAGGACTGATTAACACGGTAAGTTGAGCAATATTAGCCGATTTACTGGTGATGTACTGTCACGCAAAATCGTTTACTCAACTAGGGAGCTGAGGTAAGGTTTGCAAATTGTACTGTATAGCTAGCTATCCTGCACACATGGCAAGCTAAGTTGGCTGCACAGTGCTAAGCAGTAAGGTCTTGTAGGCAACGATCAGCAGACAACAGCAGTTGAGACCGTGTTGTAATATGAAATTAAGTAAGTGCTTTAGTCATGCCTATTATGTTTTAAGACTACTTTGGCTTTATTTTTACCAATAATATCACTTTTAATCGTTAGTTAGCGTTTACTTAACCTGTTAACTGCCATTCACATTTTTGAACATAGACTTGAAAGTGCATGATCCAAACCTATAATTCACGACTGAAAACATTTTGTAACATGATTTTGATGTACAATTTTCATGGTAGACGAATTTAAAATGGGTTTCAAAGGATGAATTTTGAGATTTTATGTTTTCAAGTGATATATAATTTCTGATGTTTTCTAAAGTGTGATAGAGAAAAAGGCAACAATGAAGACTTTTTTGACAAAGGTCAGAACTCCTGTTATAATGTAGGTTTTTGGGGTGCACTCTTGCCATAAATTAATCTATTACTTTTCCTATAATTTTTAATAAAAAAGATTGGTAAAATATCTATTTAGCAGTCTTAAACCTTTCCAACAATATATAGTTTGTCATGATTAGATTAGGATTTAATTGTAATATAGTGAAATAAACATAGGTGTCCCACCGAGGGGCCGGGTGACAGTTAACAGAAACTAATATTTGACATTCAACGGTAAAGTAAAAGTTCTAGACAGCACATGTTAACATTAGTAACTGGCTACGCTAGTTTAAGTTAAGGCTAACAAACGATTATATTATTAAGTTATATTATTGGTCAAAATGAATCCCAATTAAAGTAGCCTTAAAACACATAGAGGCATGAGTACAGCACTTATACACAATCTGATACTGTCATCAGGCAGTGAATTTTGATCAGATTTTACTTGTTAACAGGATCCGTCTGCCTATGTGTAGAAAAGGAAAGAAGTGGTAATACTGAGATGCCTGATTGAGTACATGGGGGAGAGAAAAGAAGACCCATTAAGGTGTCCACCATGTATGTACTGGGCTTAAAGCTACTTGTCTAATTTCTGTCTGTATGTATTACTATTGTGAATATATGGGGTAATTACTTTGCTCTTGAAAGATATTTAAAACAGTAATGTGATGACCAATAAGGTACAGGCAAGGAAAATTGCATTGTTTTATTTTAATGTATCCTTTGAACCAGAAAAGACAACACTCATGCTACAGTAGATCATGATAGTATAGTACCCACACTCAATGACATTGTCATGGTAGACTTCACTCTGGTCACATGCTCTAGTCAAAGTATCCGTCTAGTATCCATCACCTTAAGCAACTAAAAAGTAAAATTTTGACTTTGTGTCTTATCTGTCTTCTACCAGTCTGCTATATTCATCTCATTACCTGTTTGTCTGACCAAACTCTTGATTCTTTTTTGTCTCCCCAATAGTCATGATGAAAGAGAGGTGCACGCTGAGCTTGGCAGTTGCCAACTGAAAATATACACGTGCCATCAGCCAAACACGATTAATCCAATTGGAATTATCATACAGTAGAAGGACAGCCCGTGGTCAGAGGTTTGCCAAACCTGTCGAAAACATGCTGCCTCCTGTTTGGACTTGCCTATGGCCACAACCTCAAGTATCCCTCAAAACTGGTGTATATTTCTGAGATATATCAGAGGCTCTTTGTGGGATTGGACCCCATGCATCCTATTGTGTATCTTTTGTAGGCACTGTTAAAAGTGACACTAGTTGACATTGAATAAATGTTATTGTCTTTAATCTGTCTTCCCATCTTTTTCTTCTTCAAATTAATTTGTAATTGTTATTGACAAAGTCTGTTTATGTAAAGTGATTTACTGTACTGCTTAGAATATAAACATTTAGATTTATTTTCTGTGGTTATAGCCAGGACTTAATTAAAATGTTTATACACATTTGATTAGGTTAAATTTACTATGAACATAAAGTTCAAAAAACCTAACTAAAATGAGTACAGGTTACTTGTAGCAACACATAAATACGTTACATGTACCAAGAAAATTAGGTTTATCTAACTGAGTAATATAGCACTTATTAGTTAACTCAACTTGATTTTGTTGTGTTTAAATTAAGTAATGTTACAGAGTTTATTATACTTGAAAAAGGCTGCAAGTTGACTCAACTTAAAACATCCAATGCAGCCACTTGCCTCACTTTTTATAAGTTAGATCTAGATTCTTGACGTCACTTCCTGTTTGTTGTTGGCGGCTGTACTGCGTTTGAGCTCCGTCACTATATTCTTTTCATTGACTATTTTGAACTCAAAAATCAATTTTATACATCATCGTTTCCGTTTATATAACGTGTGAATATATCCTCTATTGTATTCTACAACAAAAACAATCAGAGCGCCTCGCTATCACTAGTTTTATTTTGATCTCCCGGGTCCGCTATTAGCTTTTAGCCCGTTAGCATCAGCGGCGTGGTTGCAGCTAACTGCGCTAACATTGCTAATACTCTATTCACACACATTACCACTGCTGTACTCACTGTTACTTGCTTTAATGGCGGATGAATGTCTACACTCTGTGCAGCTCGAGCTCGAGGCCGTGGGAAAGCAGATTCGCGACCTGGAGGTGAGGCAGGCCCAGCTGAGAGAGCGGAGAACCGCGCTGGAATCATCCCGGGCTGACGCTCACAAGTCCGGGGTAAGTATACAGCGATCTGCTAACAGTCCCACCACGTCTACTCCGTGTGTTTCTCTGCACAGGCCCGGTGCACCCAGGACGCGATCTTCCCAGATGTCCTTCACTGCGACGCCGGGACACCACGGACCCTGGGTGCATCCACAGCGGAGGACGCGAGCCGGGTCCCGGCGACGACTTCTCCCCCTCCTGCCTTCGACATCTCCATCCGGAACCGCTTCGCTCCCCTCCGCGAGACAGGACGCGACGCTGTGATCATCGGAGACTCCATCGTCCGACACGTAAGTGCTACGTTAGCTGAAGGTAAAGTGCACACTCATTGTTTGCCTGGTGCTCGTGTTCTCGATGTTTCTGCGCAGATACCCGCGATCCTGAAGGTCGACGAGAGCCCCAGAGCGGTCGTGCTTCACGCCGGGGTTAACGACACCACGCTGCGGCAGACGGAGACGCTGAAGAGGGACTTCAGCAGCCTGATCGAGACGGTTCGCAGCACGACGCCCGCGGCGACGATCGTCGTGTCAGGACCACTGCCCACGTATCGACGAGGACACGAAAGGTTCAGTAGACTTTTTGCTTTAAATGAATGGCTCTTGTCATGGTGTAAAGAACAGAAACTGCTATTTGTTAATAACTGGAATCTTTTCTGGGAGCGTCCTAGGCTGTTTCGCGCTGATGGATTACACCCCAGCAGAATCGGAGCGGAGCTGCTCTCTGACAACATCTCCAGGACACTTCGCTCCATGTGACTAGTAAGACAATTCTCTAATAACTATTATGATGAGTTTTGTTCCACCCGCTTAAATGATAAAAGTACTTGTGCTGTAAAAACTATTAAGACTGTGTCTGTTCCCCGAATAGTGAGGTCAAAATCTAATGTAGGATCTAGAAAAAATCTTATCGTAATTAAACCAGAAAAATGTAAAGTAAATGAACAAAAACAATTTTTAAAGTTTGGGCTCATAAATATTAGATCACTCACACCCAAAGCAGTTATTGTAAATGAAATGATCACAGAAAATAGTTTTGATGTACTCTGCTTGACTGAAACCTGGCTAAAACCAAATCATTATTTTGGTCTAAATGAGTCTACTCCACCAAACTACTGTTATAAGCATGAGCCCCGTCAGACTGGTCGTGGAGGAGGTGTTGCAACAATATATAGTGATATTCTCAATGTTACCCAGAAAACAGGATACAGGTTTAACTCTTTTGAAATACTTCTGCTAAATGTTACACTGTCAGACATGCAAAAGAAGTCTAATGTATCTCTTGCTCTGGCTACTGTGTATAGACCACCAGGGCCATATACAGAATTCCTAAAAGAATTTGCAGATTTCCGCTCAGACCTTCTAGTTACAGTTGATAAGGCGCTAATCATGGGAGATTTTAATATTCACGTTGATAATGCAAATGATACATTAGGACTTGCGTTTACTGACCTAATAAACTCCTTTGGAGTCAAGCAAAATGTCACCGGGCCCACTCATCGTTTTAATCATACACTAGATCTAATTATATCGCATGGAATCGATCTTACTGCTATAGATATTGTACCCCAATGTGATGATATTACAGACCATTTCCTTGTATCGTGCATGCTGCGTATAACTGATATTAACTATATGTCTCAGCGTTACCGTCTGGGCAGAACTATTGTTCCAGCCACCAAAGACAGATTCGCAAATAACCTGCCTGATCTATCTCAACTGCTATTTGTACCCAAAAATACACATGAATTAGACGAAATTACTGACAACATGGGCACTATTTTCTCTAATACATTAGAAGCTGTTGCCCCCATCAAATTGAAAAAGGTTAGAGAAAAACGTACTGTGCCATGGTATAACAGTAATACTCACTCTCTCAAGAAAGTAACTCGTAGTCTTGAACGCAAATGGAGAAAAACTAACTTGGAAGTTTTTAAAATTGCATGGAAAAACAGTATGTCCAGCTATAGACAGGCTCTAAAAACTGCTAGGGCAGAGCATATCCACAAACTCATTGAAAATAACCAAAACAATCCAAGGTTTTTATTTAGCACAGTGGCTAAATTAACAAATTACCAGACGCCACCTGATTCAAATATTCCACCAACGTTAAATAGTAATGACTTTATGAATTTCTTCACTGATAAAATAGATAACATTAGAAATACAATAGCGAATGTAGATTCTACAGCGTCTAACACTTCAGTTTCATCCATCGCACCCAAAGATAAACTGCAGTGCTTTACAAATATAGGACAGGAAGAGCTAAATAAACTTATCACTGTATCTAAACCAACAACATGTTTATTAGATCCTGTAGCCACTAAATTACTAAAAGAGCTGTTACCTGTAGCCGAAGAACAGCTTCTCAATATCATTAACTCGTCGTTATCTTTAGGTCACGTCCCAAAACCATTCAAGCTGGCGGTTATCAAGCCTCTTATTAAGAAACCAAAACTAGATCCTAGTGTACTGGCAAATTATAGGCCTATTTCAAATCTTCCATTTATGTCTAAAATTTTAGAAAAAGTTGTGTCTGCTCAATTGAGCACCTTCCTGCATAAAAATGATCTGTATGAAGAATTTCAGTCAGGTTTTAGGCCCCACCATAGCACAGAAACTGCACTTGTTAAAATTACAAATGACCTGCTTCTTGCGTCAGATCAAGGCTTCATCTCATTTCTAGTCTTACTTGATCTTAGTGCTGCATTCGACACCATAGATCATGACATACTCATAGATCGATTACAAAACTATACAGGTATTCAAGGGCAGGCTCTAAGATGGTTTAGATCCTACCTGTCCGATCGCTACCATTTTGTTTACTTAAATGGGGTGTCATCTCATTTATCATCAGTAAAATATGGAGTGCCACAAGGATCCGTCCTAGGTCCCCTTCTATTTTCAATATACATGTTGCCCCTAGGTAATATTATTAGAAAATACGGAATTAGCTTCCACTGTTATGCTGATGATACTCAGCTATATATTTCAACGAGACCAGATGAAACTTCCCAATTATCTAAGCTAACAGAGTGTGTTAAAAATGTAAAAGATTGGATGACAAATAATTTTCTCCAATTAAATTCGGATAAGACAGAGATATTAATTATTGGACCAAAAAACACCACACAGAATCTTGTAGATTACAATCTGCAACTAGACGGATGTACTGTTACTTCCTCTACAGTCAGAAATCTGGGTGTTATATTGGACAGCAATTTGTCTTTTGAAAATCATATTTCCAATGTTACAAAAACCGCATTCTTCCATCTTAGAAACATTGCCAAGCTACGAAACATGTTATCTGTTTCTGATGCAGAAAAGCTAGTTCATGCTTTCATGACCTCTAGACTGGACTATTGTAATGGACTTTTAGGTGGTTGTCCTGCTTCGTCAATAAACAAGCTACAGGTAGTCCAAAATGCAGCGGCTAGAGTCCTTACCAGGTCAAGAAAATATGATCATATTACCCCTATTTTACAGTCTCTGCACTGGCTACCTATTAAGTTCCGTATCAGTTACAAATTATCATTACTTACCTATAAGGCCCTAAATGGTTTAGCTCCTGCGTACCTAACTAGCCTTCTACCACGCTACAACCCATCACGCACCCTAAGGTCACAAAACGCTGGACTTTTGGTAGTTCCTAGGATAGCAAAGTCCACTAAAGGAGGTAGAGCTTTTTCACATTTGGCTCCCAAACTCTGGAATAGCCTTCCTGATAATGTTCGGGGTTCAGACACACTCTCTCTGTTTAAATCTAGATTAAAAACGCATCTCTTTCGCCAAGCATTCGAATAATGTATCTCTTAAATTGTGAGTGTAGTTGCATCTGCATTTTTATTCTTTAGCTTGGGTTAAACTAATTTTACTTTGTTGGATCAGCAGCTATGCTAATGATGTCTCTATTTTGTTTCTATGTTTTGCCACGGGATTTACATCCCGTGGTAACTAGGATTTACACAAGCTCCAGTCTGGATCCAGAACACCTGAGAAGAGATGATGCTGACCCTCAGAGGACCCCAGATGATGCTAACCTTGAATCAACAAACAGAACTAACAATTATTGCTACATGTGTGACTGCATCCTATAATTACTATTAATTAATAATATTGATAGTTCATCATCTAGCTGACTACGTCTTGTATTATTATTATTTTTATTTTTATAAAATCCTGTCAAACGTGCACAAACTACTAGCTACTACTAAATATTGTAGAAACAATTTTCTGTAAAGTTGCTTTGTAACGATTTGTATTGTAAAAAGCGCTATACAAATAAACTTGAATTGAATTGAATTGAATTACTTTTTACAGTGCAGAGGACAATCTTCTTAAAAAGCGCTTTAAATAATTAAATAAGATTTGTTTTACTCCTTTTTGTTCTTTATTTTTATCACTGTTCTTAAATGCAATAATTTCATTAAGCTTAGTTAAGCTGTTTTCTTATATTTATATATATATATATATATATATATATATATATATATATATATGTGTATATAAAAATAGTAACCCTTTCTATTTTCTCAAAGATCAGATTATTCAGTTGATGTACACAAGGGTCTGTTTCACACCATATGGCATGGCATAGCCTAATATTTCACCTACCAGACCGGAAATGATAAGAACAAAAACTAAACAGATATTAAGATTTATGCCCTGGTTTAGATTGGCCAACCACAAAGCCTTTAGTTCCTCAGGCAGTTTTTATGCACTCTTTTCCTTGCTTTTTATTTAACTTTTGGAAGTCTATAGTATTCCATATGTTTTTCCCGATGTCCGACCGATTAGTACAGCCCAAAACATGACAATAATTGACCATTTTCAGCAGCAATAAACAGCAACATATGCAAGTTTCGTTGATTCACAATTGTAAATAATAATGCTGTATTTCTATTTACCCATGCAAAATTGGTTTTCTTTTAGTTTTGGTCTGACCTAATAATCATAAAACTGGAACGTTCTAACAACCCTATCTATTTCTGACCTGAAACTCTGAGGGGTTTGACATTAAAAATAAATGACCAGCGTAATCAGGGTCAATAAAGAAGATGATTGTGTAACGATATCAACCTTCATATTCATCCGGAAGAAGGAGGCGGGAACCGGCGGACAATCAAAAACATTTTAATAACAAAACAAACACAAAACAGCGCACCAGCCCCTCACGGACGACTGGTGCGCATAAAATAAAAACCAAAACACAACTAAAAGCCCAGGCCTGGTCCTCTCTCGTCCTTCACTGTCGTCGCTCCAGTTTTATATCCTTCCATCTCCTCCATGGGCCTCGAGACCGGTGGGACGAACAAATGACCTGCTTCTTGCGTCAGATCAAGGCTTCATCTCATTTCTAGTCTTACTTGATCTTAGTGCTGCATTCGACACCATAGATCATGACATACTCATAGATCGATTACAAAACTATACAGGTATTCAAGGGCAGGCTCTAAGATGGTTTAGATCCTACCTGTCCGATCGCTACCATTTTGTTTACTTAAATGGGGTGTCATCTCATTTATCATCAGTAAAATATGGAGTGCCACAAGGATCCGTCCTAGGTCCCCTTCTATTTTCAATATACATGTTGCCCCTAGGTAATATTATTAGAAAATACGGAATTAGCTTCCACTGTTATGCTGATGATACTCAGCTATATATTTCAACGAGACCAGATGAAACTTCCCAATTATCTAAGCTAACAGAGTGTGTTAAAAATGTAAAAGATTGGATGACAAATAATTTTCTCCAATTAAATTCGGATAAGACAGAGATATTAATTATTGGACCAAAAAACACCACACAGAATCTTGTAGATTACAATCTGCAACTAGACGGATGTACTGTTACTTCCTCTACAGTCAGAAATCTGGGTGTTATATTGGACAGCAATTTGTCTTTTGAAAATCATATTTCCAATGTTACAAAAACCGCATTCTTCCATCTTAGAAACATTGCCAAGCTACGAAACATGTTATCTGTTTCTGATGCAGAAAAGCTAGTTCATGCTTTCATGACCTCTAGACTGGACTATTGTAATGGACTTTTAGGTGGTTGTCCTGCTTCGTCAATAAACAAGCTACAGGTAGTCCAAAATGCAGCGGCTAGAGTCCTTACCAGGTCAAGAAAATATGATCATATTACCCCTATTTTACAGTCTCTGCACTGGCTACCTATTAAGTTCCGTATCAGTTACAAATTATCATTACTTACCTATAAGGCCCTAAATGGTTTAGCTCCTGCGTACCTAACTAGCCTTCTACCACGCTACAACCCATCACGCACCCTAAGGTCACAAAACGCTGGACTTTTGGTAGTTCCTAGGATAGCAAAGTCCACTAAAGGAGGTAGAGCTTTTTCACATTTGGCTCCCAAACTCTGGAATAGCCTTCCTGATAATGTTCGGGGTTCAGACACACTCTCTCTGTTTAAATCTAGATTAAAAACGCATCTCTTTCGCCAAGCATTCGAATAATGTATCTCTTAAATTGTGAGTGTAGTTGCATCTGCATTTTTATTCTTTAGCTTGGGTTAAACTAATTTTACTTTGTTGGATCAGCAGCTATGCTAATGATGTCTCTATTTTGTTTCTATGTTTTGCCACGGGATTTACATCCCGTGGTAACTAGGATTTACACAAGCTCCAGTCTGGATCCAGAACACCTGAGAAGAGATGATGCTGACCCTCAGAGGACCCCAGATGATGCTAACCTTGAATCAACAAACAGAACTAACAATTATTGCTACATGTGTGACTGCATCCTATAATTACTATTAATTAATAATATTGATAGTTCATCATCTAGCTGACTACGTCTTGTATTATTATTATTTTTATTTTTATAAAATCCTGTCAAACGTGCACAAACTACTAGCTACTACTAAATATTGTAGAAACAATTTTCTGTAAAGTTGCTTTGTAACGATTTGTATTGTAAAAAGCGCTATACAAATAAACTTGAATTGAATTGAATTGAATTACTTTTTACAGTGCAGAGGACAATCTTCTTAAAAAGCGCTTTAAATAATTAAATAAGATTTGTTTTACTCCTTTTTGTTCTTTATTTTTATCACTGTTCTTAAATGCAATAATTTCATTAAGCTTAGTTAAGCTGTTTTCTTATATTTATATATATATATATATATATATATATATATATATATATATATATGTGTATATAAAAATAGTAACCCTTTCTATTTTCTCAAAGATCAGATTATTCAGTTGATGTACACAAGGGTCTGTTTCACACCATATGGCATGGCATAGCCTAATATTTCACCTACCAGACCGGAAATGATAAGAACAAAAACTAAACAGATATTAAGATTTATGCCCTGGTTTAGATTGGCCAACCACAAAGCCTTTAGTTCCTCAGGCAGTTTTTATGCACTCTTTTCCTTGCTTTTTATTTAACTTTTGGAAGTCTATAGTATTCCATATGTTTTTCCCGATGTCCGACCGATTAGTACAGCCCAAAACATGACAATAATTGACCATTTTCAGCAGCAATAAACAGCAACATATGCAAGTTTCGTTGATTCACAATTGTAAATAATAATGCTGTATTTCTATTTACCCATGCAAAATTGGTTTTCTTTTAGTTTTGGTCTGACCTAATAATCATAAAACTGGAACGTTCTAACAACCCTATCTATTTCTGACCTGAAACTCTGAGGGGTTTGACATTAAAAATAAATGACCAGCGTAATCAGGGTCAATAAAGAAGATGATTGTGTAACGATATCAACCTTCATATTCATCCGGAAGAAGGAGGCGGGAACCGGCGGACAATCAAAAACATTTTAATAACAAAACAAACACAAAACAGCGCACCAGCCCCTCACGGACGACTGGTGCGCATAAAATAAAAACCAAAACACAACTAAAAGCCCAGGCCTGGTCCTCTCTCGTCCTTCACTGTCGTCGCTCCAGTTTTATATCCTTCCATCTCCTCCATGGGCCTCGAGACCGGTGGGACGAACAGGTGTAGTTCATCTCCAATCACTCCCCCGGCCTCGCTCCCATGTCCCTCGGCCCCGCCCCACTCGTCACATACCCCCATCGCCCCTCGCAGGCCGGGGGGTACTCCCGAGACTGCGCTCTACTCCCCCCCCCCCTCCCTCCGGGGGGGCCGCTCCCGGGGACCTGCGGGAACCTGGGGGTAGGACAGGCGAGGCGAGAGAAAAGGAGATGGAAGGAGGAGCGACAGAGACGAGAGAGGGGAGAGAGGAAAAAAAAAAAAAATAAAAAATTCCGGTTCCCAGACGCACCGCTGCTCGGCCCTCCACCAGCTGGGTGATCTCCTCCGCGGTGCCTGGCGGTGGCACTGGACGGCCCTCGGCGGATGGCACGACACTCCTCCGCCGCCCGGTGGACGGCGACGGCTCCTCCGGTTTTGGGCAGCCGGCAGGAGTCCCCCGTTCCCTGCTCCTCCCCGTTCCGGCGGAGGCAGCAGGCTCCGGCCACCTGGCGAACGGCGCCGACTCCTCCGCTCCCTCACGGACGGCAGCCGTCTCTCCACATCGTGGGCGGCCGGTAGCGAGCTCGCCCGTCCCCGGCAACTCGCTCCAGTCCACCGCCTCGAGCGTCCATGGCGGCACACTCCTCGCCAGCTCGATGGCACCGCGGATTCACCACAGCGGCGAGGGATCTTCAGCAGCGCGTCCCTCCTTCTCCCGGGCTTCGGCACCACTGTAACGATATCAACCTTCATATTCATCCGGAAGAAGGAGGCGGGAACCAGCGGACAATCAAAAACATTTTAATAACAAAACAAACACAAAACAGCGCACCAGCCCCTCACGGACGACTGGTGCGCATAAAATAAAAACCAAAACACAACTAAAAGCCCAGGCCTGGTCCTCTCTCGTCCTTCACTGTCGTCGCTCCAGTTTTATATCCTTCCATCTCCTCCATGGGCCTCGAGACCGGTGGGACGAACAGGTGTAGTTCATCTCCAATCACTCCCCCGGCCTCGCTCCCATGTCCCTCGGCCCCGCCCCACTCGTCACAGATTGTATTGCATTTAGAACTTCCATATAAAGCAATATAATGAAAACACTCCAGGATAATTACAGTCTTTCACAATAACATCAGGTTTAATATTCTGCTGCATATAATTCATATTCAAAAGCAGCTGAAATAATAAAATAGACATAAAAATGACCTCTTAGCACCTCTGACTAACAAAGTAAAAAATACAAATAATAATCGGCGGTTTACTTCAGACGCATCATTATATTACACAAACAGACGCGCAGGAAATGGTCCCTGTTGCTGGACTCTAGTAAGCGTAGTGTTGTTGACAGTTTTACTCTGGTAAAGGTTTTTTTCACAACCACAGAGGTGCCCGAAACACTTGACACGTGTTCACTGCAGGAGTTCTTCCCAGGAAATGGGTTTGGAAAAGACCTCCCGCTCCAGCCAGAGGTCATAGTTCATTTGGAAGTCTTCTGGAAGGTCGATCCGCTGTCCCAGCACGCTTTGCAGGCAGTTGTCCACTGGGAGGAATTCAGGGTTGCTCTGGTTCTTATCGTAGCGTCGGCTGTTAAACCGTTCGATGCTGGCGCGTAGGGCGCATTCTTCCGCCTGGAAATCCCACGGGCGAGCGTCCAGGTCTGCTGTCAAAGACGGGACTTGTTTAATTTTGACACTCAGGTGCAATAAAAAGTTTTGGGTGTAATAAATAATGCATTGAACCATTTACTGAAGACCCCAGAACATTCAAGTCCAGATTCTTCCCCTACTCACCGTTTCCGTAAGCCCAGTCGTCGTTGAGGCGATGGCGTACTTTCTGGTATATTGCTGACATGGTTTTCATGTTGCTCTTCCTCCACTGTCGTCCCAGATACTTGGTCTGGACTTTGAGAAGTTTCAGCACATAAAGCTGCATCATGGCCTGCTTGACCTTCAGCGCCCTCTTCAGGATTGGAGCAGATTTGAACACCACCAACATCTAGAAAATGGCAAAATTTGAATGCCCTCTCCAGATACACTACAGTGCCGTGCAAAAGTATTCATACCCCTTCCATTTTGTTTCCCATATGTTTTGCTGCCCTATGTTAAACTGCTTTAAATTACCTTTTTCCACATCAATCATCAATCCATACACCCTAATGGCAAAGTAAAAAACAGGGTTTTAACATCTTTGCAAATGTATTACCCTTATCTGAAGGCCGTTGAAATTTAGCTCAGGAGCATTCATATTGCTTGTAGATATTAATACACTTCAATTTAACCAGTGGCAAATTCAGTTGAATGGGTATGATTTGGAAAGGCACAAAGCTCAATAAATGGTCTAAAAGATTAAAGTGCAAAATGCATACCAGAGCAAAAACCAAAGTTGTGACAATTCTGTTATGGTTTTTCATTATGGTGTATGGAGTGTAGACTCATGTGGGGGAAAAGGTCGTTTAAAACAGTTTAACATAAGACAGCAACATAAGAAAATGTGAGGAAATTAAGGTGTATGAATACTTTCGCAAGGCACTGTAGATGAGTAAAGAAAGCTGTAAAAAAAATAATAATAATTCTTGGATTTGTTTGTGTGGTGTCTCACCATGGTCCTGGAGTGCTTCCATTTGGTGAGTTTATTAAGGATGCGCAACAGATTAATACAGGAGAACAAGTTCCTCCAGCAGAACTGATTATTATCACCAGCTTCCTGTAATCAAAAGCATCAAACAGCTCAAAGACTCAACTCAGATGAGGATTGAAAACATTCGGTTGTATATTTTTCTCACCAGACTCTCAGCGGTGAGCTCTGGAAGCTCATGGACGGTGCAGTGCGGGAAATCCAGAACTGAGATGCTGCCGAAGAGATAAGACAGATTACCCAAAACGCAAGAACAAGTACATTCTTCATGTTCCATTAAAATGTTTTGTGATTCTGAAATGACTAGAGTTTGACTTTAAGGTTCACCTGTTTTTAGCGGTGATGTAGGACATGATGTTCTGGTTGAAGAACTTGAGAATCAGCGGGATACAGTTGGCAAACACCAGATGCTGCGCCATGTGCTCAAACTGAAGCAGAAACTTGCTTTTTACTGGATTTTTAAATGCATTTTAAAGGACTTTTAAATGACTCCAATCACATTTCCTCACAAACAGCTTCGAGGGTGTGCTTGTATATACCTGATAGACGTGGTTGAGTTTGAAGTGTTTCAGCAGCAGCAGCAGTATGGCTGAAATGGCTTTGACAATGATTTCTTTATGGCGATTCACATCTACACCCAACTTCATACTCTGAAGAACCGTAGTGCTAGAGAGAGATAACAGAAAGTCAAACAATGCATGCTTAATGTGCAAAATTTAAACTTATAATAATAACAAAAAGTCTACTGTCTATAGCTTAAAGCTGTATAAGGAATTGCTCACACAGAAGTCACTTTCAAACCCAGCAGTTTTCTCTTGTTTATAGTGGCAAATTCACCGGACCAACTTAAAAATAAGGGGCAATTTGTTTGGGGAACTTTTCTGATTGCATGAATTTCTATTGTAATGACTAGATTTCAACTATGCAATTTTTGCAAAGCAACAGCTGGTGTGACCACATTTTTAGTAAAAGATACAACTATAGTACAAGAAATATTAAAGGTTTTTGATCAGTAAGATTTTTAATGTTTTTTTTTTAAGTCTTTTCTGCTAACTAGGCCTGCATTTATTTGAACCAAAGTACAGAAAACAAAACAAAAAAATTTGAATAATTTTTACTGTTTAAAAGAACTGTTTTCTATTTCAACATATTTAAAAATTGAATTTATTCCTACGTTTTTAAAGCTAAATTTTCAGCATCATTACGCCAGTCTTCAGGTTCACATGATCCTTCCAAAATCATCAAAATGACAGAAATTAATACTTTTATTTAGCAGGGATGGTTTAAATTGATCAAATGTGATAATGACATTACAAAAGATCTCTTTAAATGCTGTTCTTCTGAACTTACTATTCAAAGAAACTGAAAAAAAGTCCACTCAGCTGTTTTCAACTTAATAACAATAATATACATCAAGTCATAATAGAATAATTTCTGAAGGATCAAGTGATCAAGATGCTAAACATTCAGCTTTGAAATCACAGAAATACATTTGAAAATGTTAAAATATATTAAAATAGAATTATTTTAAATAGTAAAAATGTTTCAAAATGTTACTGTTTTTGCTGTACTTCGGATCTAAAAATCTTACTGTTCAAAAACTTTTGACTGGAATTGTATTAAAAGTGATCATATTCAATTTAAACAGTTTAGTGACATTTTAGTTTCCACTCTGACATAAAACTATTGCACAAATCTATTCAAATTACTTTTGCCTATGAATTTTCAGTTAGCAATGCTAAATGAAACTACACTTTTAGTAAAGATACATATAAAATAAAAGAGGAAGAAAATTTCACAGGTAGTTAACTAAACATAATAAAATCTAACAGAAATGAAACAAACTATACAAAATATGTCAAATTTGACCAATTGCAATCATGTATTCTAGAGAGAATGTAATGAATATTTATAACCCAGGAGATATTTTACAGCATCTGATGACAGGATCTCACTGTTGGTAAGGGGAGTCAGTGACTCAGCTGACTCATTCAAATCATTAGCTAGCAAGTTTTATTCAAGAATCAATCAGTCCGGCTGACAGAAAGCACAACAACATCTGTAGCTGTGCTGTTTGACAGTGTCTTACGGCATTTCCTCGGGCAGCACGTCTGCCAGGATGTTGATGGAGTCAGTCTTGGCTTTGGACGTGGGAGCAGCAGCCAAGAGAATCTTCAGCAGAGCAATCTGAACACACACACACACACACACACCCTGTCAGTATGAGAACAGCTCAGATGTAATGGGACTAGTGAGCAAGTGACAGTTTCTCACCATATACTGTGGTAAACTGGGTAAAATACCCTGGTATAAGAGCTCTGTGGCACACAACTCCAGCTCTTCCTCACCCTAAACACACAAACAGAGAGAGTGTGTGTGTTGAGCTCACCATCAGACATTATATCAGTGAATAGTGACTCACGCCGGACAGCGGGGTCTTCAAGTACTCCTCTTCTTTAGTGCTCTGGACCTCAGCGATGGACACATACTTGTGCTGAAATGAACACACAAACTAAATGTTTTATTCAGTGCAATAAACCACCAATCACAAAAGCTTTAGTGATTTTACTCTGGTTAAGATTAGTTTTGACAGAAGTACCGACTTTGGTCTTAGTTATTTCCCGCTAACATTTGATCACTGTTGAGCTGATTCTTAAACATCGCTGATTGGCCATAGTGTCCACACGCTCAAAAGATATGACTGTGATTGGCTACAATGATCAATGCTTTATGCTCCTTATCGAGCACAACGGGAGCGTTTGAAAGCCAAGTCTGTCAGCTGATCTATGTGCAAATGTATTAGGGATCTGCTGACAGATGTGGATTTCAAATGTTCCTGTCGTTATATTTCGCTAACCACAAACCATGATGCGTGACCACTTTTATGTAGAACAACCTTTTCTAGAAGACTGATATGTCTTATGTTTCGTGCCAGTGTATCGGACATTACTGTCAAAAGTGCTGCTCAGTTACGATCTACTTCAAGAAAGCTCACGGAAAGTCGTTACATGTTGCCCTCTTGTGGTGGTTTTTTAGTGTCAAAGCAGAAAGTATATGCATTTCAAATACTACACACATAAAATAAATATTATTATAGCCTAATCTCAGTGATAAAGTGTGCAAACGTTCTAAAATGAACTGTTATCTGTATTATAATGTCTGCACAATGCTTTCACTGTGATAGGAAATCTGTCAAATGGAGGGAAATAGTATTTGTGTGTATTTAGGCCTGACTCATGAATTTAAACTAGCACTTCTATTTTAAACGTTTTAGGGGAAATTAAATCATGTTTTTTAATCGGTTCACCAGAAGAACAGGCCATTTAACATCCTGAAGCCACTGGTAAAATATATTAATCAAAATACCTCAAAATATGAAAGATGTCGTGTGCTCTGATAATAGATGTGGGATTAATATGATCCCTATATTCAAGATACAACACTTTTTTCTTAGCCTACAGTTTTACAGTCTTAAATATAACAATATGTTTGTAATATTTCTTCATGTTTTTTTTTTTTACTTTTTCAAACTCCCCGAACCTTCGGTTTATTTTCAGATTTAAGTTAGTTTCTGATCAAAGTTCCAAAACTGTTGTAAGGCCATTTAACATCCTGAAACCACTGGTAAAATAAGAAATTGGTCTCTTCACTGGTCCGAAGAGAAATTCTGAATTAAACAAAAATGTTGTTTTGTGCTTCACTGTGTTAGTTTCATGACTAAGTTAATATTTTGCCCAATAATCATGTGTTCGGTATTCTGTTCTTATTTTGACACTTAAGCTTTGACATTCATAGAAAAGTGCACATTAATAAAGTAAGATAACTCTGACACTGGCAATGTTGACATTACAAGTGAGGAATTAGTACTGTAGTTTGATAAATCACAACGGTTTCAGATAAGTCCGCCAGTATTTGAATCATGCAAAAACCATTTCGGATTGTCCAGGACATTTGACGTACAATGAAACTGCAATATGTGGCACGTTTGTTTCCATTTTAACAGCTGACAGAAAAAGAGAACGATTGATGTAGGCAACAGAGAAGTGATAACTAGACAACTCATGTGAAAGGTTTGCAAAAGTCTTGTGTTGCATTAACATGCTCATATATGGTAACCACATTATGGTTGTATCAGTACAGTGTTTGAAAAAATCAACATGCGGTTGTTCTAATTTTAGGAGCCCACAGAAATTGCCCCCTGGTGGTTTCTGATAATTGGTACATATGCTATATATTTTTGTGCACCACCACCCACATGGGATATTTTTGCAGTTCTGTGTAAACATGAACTTAGAATTGTGAGACATTGCCTAATCTCAAAGATTGAAAAAAATCGATCAGGTTTCTATCAGGAAATAGTTTTTTTTTCCCCCAGAGTCTTTCATATCTGCCACGAAATAATAATTAAAAAAAAAGTTAATTGCGACTTAACTCACAATTCTGAACTTTTTCTTGCAATTCTGTGTTTGTAACTCACATTTCTTCTCAGAACTGGTAGTTCATGTTTTTTTTGCGAGATTTGAAGTCAGAATTGCGAGATATACATTTTCAGTTTAGAATTTGTTTTTAGAAGTTTTTATGAGTACAACTGTTCAGAACTGTGTTAGCTAAACATTTGATTAGCATCTCTGAGTATCTCAAATTGCAACTACTGAAACATTTGGTGAAGTTCGGCAGTGACAACCGGTTTATTTTTTTATTTTTTTTGGGTGTTATCTCATAAAACTGTCACGACCAAAACAGTCATGACCAAAACATGACATTATTGTTTGGGTAGTGATAAAAGGGAACCCATAATCCTTTATTTGGGGGAAATAAACAATTTTAGTATAGTTATTAAAATGTTCTGTATTTTAGTATGATTTAGCAGTGTTTTAGTATGTGAATAAAAATTCTGTAATATGATGTGGTCGCTACCAAAATATTACAGTAACTGCCGAAAATGTGTTGTCATGACCGAAACAAGGGATGTTTTGTGAAAAATAAAGTATACAGAATTAATAGCTAAGATTTTATGCTGGTATCCGGTTCAATGTATATTTAAACTATAATGAATCCTTAAGTTTGAAATCAGTATGATCAACTTTTTACCTTTTACAAATAAATTCAAATAAATGGATTCAAAATACAACAAATCTCATGAAGCACACTTGAAATATTGTTAAAATTGTAATGGTTATAGATTTACTTCTGAAAACGTTTTAATAAATGAAAAAAGAAAAATAGATTTACAAGGAATATGTAGGCAAAATCTCAATAAGTCAATATAACCCTTCTTATTAAGTTATATATAACGGTGTTCTGGTAGTGACACATTTGGGGAGAGGACAAATCTTCCAAAACTTTCTGAAAATACAATGAGAATTAACGGCACAATTACTATAAATGTGTATTATTATACAATAATATACACTTTGCATACTCTTGACTTTGAACCAGTTCTGTAAAATGGCCCATTTATGGATCATATTGTAAATATGCATAATATGCATGAGCAGGGTGGGGTTATGTTAATGAACCATGTTCTGAGAGCATTGCGTTAGCAAGCTCAAGGTTGTGGGTTCGATTCCCAGGGAACACGTAAGGTAAAAAATGTTAGCGTGAATGCACTGTAAGTCGCTTTGGATAAAAGCGTCTGCTAAATGCATACATTTAATTTAATTTAAATGTAATTTATGTGGTGCTGATTACCTGTTTGAGAGTTTTGATGCTTTCATGTATGGGTCTGGGCAAACCAACCAGTGTATCTGTGTCACTGCAACACAGAGCAAACATGCATCACTGCGGCTCACAGGAAGTAAACAATCAAGGTTCAGAAAACACACTCACTTTCCCAGCGTGTAACCGATGAATTTACTCCTGCTGGACTCCAGGAAGTTTTCAATATCCTTTTCCCTTTTAAAACAAAAACAGAAATTGTATTTGAGAAAGCCATCATATCAACCATATCAAATGGATGCAATCAAGCTCCTACCTGACTTTCGGAGTCCACGGCAGACCCTTGGGAAAACAGACCCTCTCAGAGTGGGGATGCGGGATGGGAGGCGGCATGACCTCATCACGCTCCAGCGGGAAAGGCTCCGCCTCCAGGGAGTTGTCGTTATCGTCATTCTCCTCTTCGTCCTCGCGGGCGTCATCTGCTTTATACGGGTCCTTCTCGTTAAACGCATCCAGATTGTCCTGCTTTATAAGAGCCTGAAGAAAAAGTTGCATTAAGGATTGTTTTATTTTGATGTAAAATCCACTTATGATGTGCGTCACATTTCTGTTACTTTGTGTTCTCTCCGGGCGCGTCTCTGCTGTTGCTCGATGAGGTCGGAGGCGGACGCTGGCGGGGACGCAGCTCTCATGCTCCTCACCACGCGGATGCTGTTCTCCGGCAGCGGCGGGAGACCCAGTGCCACCCGTTTACTGATTTTACTGCACTGCAGCTGCTCGAACCCTCCCAGAGTGAACTGGAATGCATCAGGAAACACACAGACAAATCCTTTAACACAACAGGCACTTGGTGTGATTTGGTCCAAAGCTGTACTGAACTCACCAGGATGGTCTTCCACAGCAGTAGCAGGACTTTCTTCATGGGGAAATGGGGTGCGTGGCCGCTGCAGAACTTGGTGACCATCCCAAACAGCATGACGGAGACAGGCTCATGGTTATAGAGAGGTGAACCTGCCGGGAAACATCGGGAACAATTCTACTCTTCCATACTCAACATGTCTCTTCAGATAAACCATCACAGTTTAGGTCAGCTGGAACACATGCAGACCGAGTTCAGACTTGAAGGTTTCTCTGATGGTTCTCCACTCTGGACTGTCTGTGGGTTCTTCACGCTGGATGGCCTCCACCATCAGATACATGATGTTCAGCAGCACCCTGTAAACACGCACACAGAGAGGGCTATGAAGGACTGCGAGTGCCACTTACAATAAATAAATAAATAAACATATATAAATAAACCAATGATCAGTAAACCACGTGCAAATAAATTACAAATGACAAGTACACATTTCTATTTGTTTAGAAATGAAGTTAAATGAAACCGTAGGAAATAAATAAATACATTTTAAAAACAAAAAACACTTGAATGTATCAGAGAGTAAATTAATCACTTTACAAATGCACAAATAAATATTTACAAGTTTTATTTATGTTTAAAATGCAGTTAAATGTAACAAAATAAATGAATCCATACAATTTTAAAACTGACAAATAAATAGAAAATTTAAAACATTTTTAACAGTTGTAATGTAACAATACATATTACAATAGAATTGTAACAAATCAATTTACAAAACTGACAAATAAACAGAAGTTTTAACTCATGTTTAAAAATGTGGATAAATGTAACAAAAAATAAGTTAATCGCTGTTTAAGTAAACAAATAATGTAGTTAAATGTATAAGTAAAACACTTACTAAAAATAACATTAAATCATAACACAACTTATTAAAATAAATAAATAGACATTTGAAAAAAAAAATTTCAATTCTTGTTTAAAAATGTACTTAAATGTAACAAAATATAAAGAAATCACATTCAAATTGACCAAAAAATTTAGGTAAATGTAAAACAATACATTTTTTTTTAAATCGCTTAATAAATTTTACTATTTTTTATAAGTTAAATTTAGCAATAAAATAATGTATTTTGAATTTACTTTTCAAATTGACAAATAGAAGTTTAAAAACAAAATACAATAACACCTAATTTTATAAAGTTGCATTAGCAATTGATTTTCAATTTTGTATTCATCAGCTAAATAAAAAAAACGACATTCCACAATTCAGATGTGGGACAATGAATGCTCTGTTCCCTATCAGTCAACAGCTAGTTAGCATACATGTCAAGTGTGGTGTTGTACCTGAGGTCAGTGCTGTCAGCCAGTGAAATGGCAGGTTTCCTGACCGCACTGCTGCATGCAGCACTGTTACTAAGAGACATTTAACACCGAGTTATTTAAGCTTAAAGATGTGAAATATGAATGTCTGTGCGTGCAGTTCATCTCACTCGATCTCCATGTTGAGCAGCTCCACCAGTGCAGTGAAGGCTCCCACATCCAGCAGCAGGAAGACGTTATACCTCATCCAGTGCTGCACCTCCAGATCTGAAGAGCACTCGTCAAACGTCCCTGAAAACACACCAATCAGAGCTTGTTAACACTGAAATGTATGCATAAATAAAGATTACAGATCGCGATTTACCTTGAGCCATGTACAGGATGGCTCTTGCGACTTTTAAGCGGCACTCTCGGCCGATCACGTCCAGTCCGTCCAGCAGATGCATGGCATGAGCTCTGTGCTGAACCCAATCCAGTTCGGTCCATTTCTGATCAGGCACTGCAGAAACACAAACATGATCTTTTGTAACACATAGATCCTCTTAGATGCACACACAAAAAAAACATTTTAATGATTAAACCTGCAAATGTGTGTAACTATGAAACAGTCAAGTGAAAAAATAAAAGAGTTTAACACTTACTATGAGTGTGGAAATCTTCTTCGAAGCACTTTCTGTTGAGCAGGAACTCTGGTCCCTCTGTGTAACTGTACAACTCTACAAACGGCGTTTCATATTGGAAAACAACACGTTATTGTTGTCTGCAATTTTTTATGATTTTCAATATTATTACATAAGAAAACAGCAGTAACAGAACCACATCGCTCTCACCTGACAGTTCAACTGTCCATTTGTCGGCATCTGAATACTCAAACTCCAGATCAGGTGTTTCTGAAAGACCCTGAGACACAAACACAACATATTAGTCTGTTTATCATATCCATTGCTTTTATGTTAGATACAGTCTTTCTGAGTCACTGTAATTGTCCATCATCAGCTGACAACTGATTACAGCTCAACCTTTCAAGAGAGACAAAATAGTTGTTTGAAATAAGCTCATCCTTGTGGTGCTTAATTGTATTTAATGTGCACATGTAGTGTAATTCGATTATTAAAAGGCTGTTTCTAAAACCGTAGGCCATATTTACTAACCGCTTGTGTCAGCACAGTTTATGGAATTGTGCTTTAATGCTAATTTGCCCTGTTTAGTAAATCTGGCACCATATGAAAAATTAACATATTAAGGAAATAAAAAGCTTTTACTTTTTTAACACACTTAAGTAGTTTTAAACTCAGTTAGTTTTAAAGTCAAATTAAACTTTGAATTTTAAGTACATTTTTAAATAATTGCATTAATAACCAATGGATGGTTATACTTTACAGATGTGTTATTTATAATACCGGTACTTAAATACATGATGTACAGGTTTAGATTGAAATGACATTAAAGTATATTTTTGGTTATCAAAAAGGCTTGACAGCACATTTGGCAGCACACTTTAACCACACACACACACATACATATATATTTATAGATTTTTATAATTATATAAATACATATGATAAAGTTGGTCATAAGGTTGGTCATAAGGGTAATGTTCATAAAACTTGAGTGCATTCATTTTCAATTAAATCTAGAATACATTTTCATGTTAATAATAGCAAATGTCATGCAATTAAAAGACTGAAAGCACGGCATTTAATCTGCACTTGAATATGAAGTATGTTAGATTCACAGTAAGTAGTCTTATTTCTAAAGCCATATGCTAGAGTTTAAATATGTTAATATTATGACAAATATGATTATGTTCATCGTAGTCAGCCGTTATCTAGGGTTAAATAACCAATCAGAATGAAAAAGCTGACAGAAGAGATGAATCACAACGAATCATTAATGGACGATGTTAATTACATTAATCAATTATTCTGTGTGTGATATTCATTAATGTATTTGTTCACTAATGATAAGATAATAAGAGAGATTTATATATAAGCAAGTTAACTGTTGTTTAATGAATTTCTGAGTTTTGTTACTAAAAACTGGTCATGAACAAATAAAATAAAAACTTTCAATAGCGATGCTCTTTTCCATATTTTGAGCTACAGTTTATTTAATCAGCGCTGTATAAATAATCTATTAATTTTAATCTTTGAATGTTGCTGATGTTTATGCTAACACTTCTGCCAAAACAGACTGCAAAAGTGCATATATACAATCGAAAGTCTAAAAAGCTTCGTCTGGCTCTTACCTCAGAGTCCTTCCTCTGGTTTCTGCAGAACTCGCCTCGCATTTTATTAGGCAACATTTGGTTCTGTTTCTGTTTGTTGTTAGCTGATAAACCGACACCGTCCATCTTCACTCCACTTCCGGCTCCCGCTCCACACTCTCGCGATACTTACAAACATCTCGCGATGCTACAGCCTGTCCTGAGGATTCAGCGGCTCCTGAGTGATGTTCCAGATGGAGTTATAGGACGTTCCTTCAATGTAAGTTTAATAATAAATGGCTACTAATTATTGTGACCCTGGACTGGACCACAAAACCAGTCATAAGGCTATTTTTTTTTTTTAAATAGAGATTTATACGTACTCTGAAAGCTTTCAGTTGATGTATGGGTTTGTAGGATTTGACAATATTTGGATGAGATACAACTATTTGAAAATCTGGAATCTGAGGGTGCAAAAATTTTTTTGAGGAAATTGCTTTTAAAGTTGTCCAAATGAAGTTCTTAGCAATGCATATTCCTACAAAAAATACGTTTTTATATATTTACGGACTGTTTTGCTACACATATACCCGTGCTGCTTATGACTGCTTTTGTGTTTCAGGGTCATAATGAATATAACGTAATCCTAAACATACAAAAACTAAGTGTTTGTTGTACAAATTTAAGTGTGAATTATATTAATGATATATAATTCATTACATGTTAGCCTACTGAAAAATTCAGCACTCAGACCTTAACACATTTTTTAACAAGTTTGAGAGATGGGTGTTAATTTAAGGGTTATAATATCAAATATAGCCTATTTATACAGTTTGTATCATATTAATGATGGATATATGTTATTACATTTTTTTCATTAACACAAATACAGTTTTTCTCAGTCACTTTGGTGCATTTCTCAAATCAGAAATGAAATTCCCAAAACTACTTGTACAACCTCCAGATCATCTAGTGATTTATACACATCATAAAACCAAGTTGTTTGAACAAGTTGCGATTGCTTTTGTACATTCATGTAATTGATTACGCACATTTATCTGCAGTTTCCTACATTATCAGTTGCTAATGTCATCTTGCTCAAAATTTATTATACAGTTTTCTGTGCAATAGTCTTACCCCTCAAAACATCTAGTCTTTAGTTCATCCTATAAGTCATTAAATGCAAAATGGTTCATCTAGTTGTCATAAACTGCCAAGCACACTTTTAATTTTTATTTTTACACATTATTATTAGACTTTTAGTCATTTTGGCATGAATTGTGCAAGTAAATCTTTACTAATGAAGAGAATGTAGATGATAAACCAATGATAAACCATTTCTCTGAAATAGCTCAAAGGTTCATCTCATGAATCTTCAGTTGGAAAGCTTATATTGTATAGACAGAGGACAACACAAGAGTTACACATTCTGACAATTGACTTATTTTAATCTTTGTGCCCGTAATTCTTTTTCCTTTTCTATATCACAATGACATTGTAAAGGTTTTTTTTTTTTGGCCAGACCACTAGTAAAAGTGTAACTGGGAATTCTATCCAGTCTCTTTCAATCAATATCCCACATACAGTAATGTGTAAATTTCTACTTTTGAAATGGATATATGGCATACATAAGCATATGGCATATTGTTCAATACAGTAACTTTCATCCAAAATGTTGCCATAGTTTACATCATAACATCCCTCCAGAGTACACTGTTATATTGACAACATGACAAAGTGATTTGACTGTCTTATCCATAAACTATAACACAAGGACTTGTCATTCGATGGCACTGACATGTTCATTGACACAGATATTTATTTTTGAGAGATGAACTAAGGATTTTGAGCAAGAGACTGGCTTTTGCAGGTAATCCATGGTGTTTTGCTATTTGTACGAGTTGTTTTGAGAAATGCACTTAGGCTACTGTTTTGCAAATCTCAAGGATGATTTGAGAAATGTACCAAAGCAACTGAGAAAAACTGTAACAAGCAAAGTTAACTAAATATCCAAATATCCTGATCCAACTAAAATGTAATGGTTATTTGTGTATTTTGCAGCTGTACTGTACTTCCAGAAAGACCAAAGTTCAGAAAACAGATTGAAATCCATTTTTGGTATGTAAATTCTCTAGTGACACCAGAGCTCTTCCCCACAGCTGCGCGACACTTCAGAAATCCTTGACAGGTCATTTAGCACAGAAGTTCTGCTATACATTACACAGTGCACTTGATGAAGTCTATCTTTTTTAATTATAAACACTGTATATTCTATACATGACCCATAAGAGTTATCAATATAAATTGGAATCTGTGAACACTGTGGGATATCGAATCGTCTATACTGACTTGTATCCACACATTTGCTGGCCGATACAAATTTGAGATTTAATCAACCTTGTGGCTATGTGACAGGAATGTTACAGGAATATGACAACCACACAAATTTAAAAGAATTGAACAAATGTATATTCTATAAGCCTAAAAATACTGCCAACTCTCTCTCTCTCTCTATATATATATATGGTCACATGACAAAGAAACATTCCAAGTTTAAAGAACTACTAAAATAACTTACTTGTATGCCCACAAGGGATCGCTAGGGGATCAAATCATTGCTGCCAACGTTCTTCTGGAGGCTTATGGTAATGCCAAGATTGTGAGGAATGGCAACTCGTTTCATTTTGCAAGTCAGTGAGGTCAGAGTAAAATACATTAATCTCCTTACTCATTAGGATTCACTTTAGATCCACTGGAAAACTGGCTTCAGCTGATATTGAAACTTATGAGTCATGCTGTTTCAAGACAAATGTACGGTTTACTCATGAAACTCTAGATTGCGCAGGCTAGTGGGTTGTTAACATAACCAATGATATTCAGAGAGTTAAACGACTTTGCACAAGCTGATTGGTTCATGCTGCATATGCCAATGCTTACTGCATTGCATTTATATGGCCGGCTATCATTCACTAGAGACTCCTGCAGCGCACTTTTCAGAGTTTCTCTCAAACCCTCCACCTTCCCCAGCTCCACCAGTATAAATCTGCTATGGAGTTATTTTATATGCTATTTGTGCAGCAGCAGTATGTCTTAAATACTCACAGCACTGTATCGCCATATGCATTGGCAGTAGAAAGTTCCTGTACTTGCTTGCAGCAGCAGCAATAATCTACAACTACAGCAATAACCGACAGCAGCAGCAGCAATTCAGCAGCATAGCAGATCTATTCTGCCAAGACCAAATACATTAACATTGTTTTATCCATCACCATGCAAAAAATCTTCAGAGAGTTGTCATGATTAAAATAATTTTTAAGTTGGGATGACATGAACTGCATAATCAAAGTCAATGTTTTATATCAAAGATGTGCTGGAAAAGTCAAGAGTAACATTCCAGTTGTCTGCTGAGAGGAGCTATATATCTTCTGACCAGCTAATGGCCAGTGATGCCGGTAACACGTTACTTAGTAACGCGTTATTCTAATCTGACCACTTTTTTCAGTAATGAGTAATCTAACGCATTACTATTTCCAAACCAGTAATCACAAGTTACTTAACCAAGTCACTGTGCGTTACTATTTTTGTAATTTTCCTTAATAAAAATATATATTTATTTCTCGGGGAGTGAAGTCACGTATGCGACAAGTCACGTTTTCAGCATGCATGAAGTTCACGTCATGTGTACGTGCCACGCAGCGACACAAACAGACTATTTTGAGTTTGTGTCAGCTAAAGTTGACAACATTAAGGTCCGTTGTACACTCTGTGCTGGCGGCAACAAAGTGTTATCTAGCTAAAAAAACACTATGTCTAATTTGAAAAAACATTTGGAGTCGCAGCACTGCACAGTCAAACTTATAGAGCAAGTCACACCAGGCGATGAGAAGCAGAGAGCAGGAGGTCCCCGACCACCTAAACAACAAAAGCTGGACTTCGGTGCAAAACCAATAAGTGGGGGAGAGTTGAAGAAGTTAGTCGGGCAGTTTGTTGTGGAGGAAATGCCTTTAAATACGGTTGACTCGCCCTCATTTCATGCCATAATAAACAAGATCCCTACCACAGTCAATGCCGCGCTGCCTCATAGAACAGCTTTTTATTCTTACATGGAGGAGGAGTATTCAGTGATGGAGAGAAATCTAATATTTTTGATTAAAACAAGTATTTATGTTAAGTCAAGAAAGACTGCCTTTATTTTTTGTAAAAACATGTATTTTTTTCAGGAAATAGTTTTTAAGTTCAACTTTGTCAGGAGATAGATTGTGGATGTTACTGTTAAAAATACACTTCCAATAAAGTTTTAATGCTGTCGGCAGCTGCTGAATGTAACTAATAAAGTAACTTGTAAAGTAACTTAGTTACTTTTAAAATCAAGTAATCTGTAAAGTAACTAAGTTACTTTTTAAATCAAGTAATCTGTAAAGTAACTTAAGTTACTTTTTCAAAGTAACTGTGGCAACACTAAAAGCTAGAGTTACTTGGTGAGAAATCTACATTTTTTTCTGTGGTAAAAACCCAGTGAATTGTCTGATGAGCAGTTAATTTACAGTCAGAATAAAAACTGATCTTAAAACAACAAGACACTTCGAAAAATTAATAAGTGGACAACTGTATAACTATTCTTTATTAAATTCATTGATGAGCAAAAATCCATTTAAAAGAACACTGCAGAAGATAAATACAGATGTTTCTATAATGTGCATTTGTATTGCTGGTATAAAAAATACGGCTATTGATATTCTGGACTTCAGTGCTGAAGAGAAAATAAGCATCTACAAGCTGACAGGTCAGCGCGTGATGATGCTGTCGTGAATGCCCGCGACAACTCACAGATCTACACGTGACCCCATTAATTTTCAAACACTCTAAAACACAAACCTTGTGAAAACACAAATTTGTAACTATTTGGAAATATTGTACTAGTCATTCGATGTATGCATAATTTGCTTATTTAATTCAATATCACAAATTAACAAATAAATTAAGTTAATTCGTAGTTTAAGTGTTTCTAATGTAAATATAATTCATTCGCATATAATTCTGTGTACTAATAATAATTCATTCATATTAATTACATAATCTGTAACTAAAGTCTCAGCAGTGATGATGATCATGGATGATGGAGCACAGAGAGGAATAATGGATCACAGCAGGAAAAGCAATCACACACAGAGATTAAAAAAGAGTTCTGCTGAAGGTTTGGACCTTTTCATAGTCTATGGTTTGGACCATAGACATCATGGGTGCTTCTCAATTCTTATTTGTGCATCCTCGTTTCCTCTCCTCGCTTCCTTTCCTCGCGTCTCAGCTCCGCCCCCTGTAGGATGCGAGGGAAGGCTGCAAGGAAAAGACGCGAGGACGGAGGGATCGAATGAAAGCTTTTTTTACACATTGGAATCCTTGATCACTCGAGCGTCACTTCGTTGCGTCATCAGCAGCGCTCAGAGGATCTGCCCTCATGTTGTTGAAATTTGTTTATTTAAGAAATTCATAATAAATAATAATAAAGAAAGATACCCTGTTGAAATATGTGAGGTGTGTGGTTTATATAAACTGCAAAAGTAAAGTAGAAATCAAAATTATTGTGACCGATGTGAAGGGGGAGGAGAATTTATACGTGCGTCACGTTTTAGTCGATAAAACTCTTCCGCATAGGATGCACCTGTGTATCCTCGCTCATGACTCCTCTGGAAGCCTCCTCACTCCTCGATCCTCGACTCCTCGCGGTGCAATTAGAGAATTGATATGTCCTTCAAGATGGCTGAGCTCGATCGGTTTCCGGGTCATAGGATAGAGGACGGAGGAGAGAGGAGACGAGGAGGGATATTGAGAAGCACCCCATGACACTCTTGGGGGCACTAGTGAAATGCTGAACCTGTTTCTAGTGCTTCAGTGTGATGCGTGTTGACCTCTAGCGGTGAGCTCGAGGAACTGCAGATGTGACTTTTTCAGTTTCAAGTTAATGTTCAAGTTCAAGTTAAATGCTTGATCAAGAGAAAGTGCATTATAAAGGATTAATTTTGCAACAAGAACACAGTTATAAAACTTTTACACGAATGATTATGACTTCTATGAATCAGAGAGTAGATGAACTCATGAGGGAGGTTCAAGATTTGAAGATAAGTCTGCAGTTCACTCAGAAGGAGGTGGATGAATTAAAAGTTAACTGTAGAGAATGTTCAACTGAATGTAAATCAAATACAAATGACATTCATAAATTGGCTGAATCTCTTTTGGTATTAGATGCTAAAGTCAATTATTTGGAAGGTCAGTGCAAGCAGAATAATATAGTGGTGGAAGGCATTCCTGAGTCTCAGAATGAGAAATGGTGTGAATCTGAAGAGAAAGTAAAAGAAATGATTCAAGAGAAACTACAGCTTGATCAAACTAATATTACCTTGAGAAAGCAGATAGAACAGGGAGGATGAACAATGGGAGCTCTAATCGACCTAGACCCATAGTGGTTAAATTTCATAGTATAAAGATAAAGAGGCAGTGCTAGAGAGAGCAAAAATACCTCAAAGGCACAAATATATACTTGAATGAGGATTTTCCGGAACATGTGCGTTTAAGGAGGAAAGAGCTTATGCCAGAATTGAGAGCTGCAAGACAGAAGGGTGAGATAGCCTATCTTCGTTATGATAAGTTAATCACATATCCATCATCCAAAGTCAAATATGATAGCAATGGGAAATCAAAGTAGACCTGTGGTATCCTTAAACTAGAATTAGAATTTTTTATTTGATAAATTATGTCAGTATCAATCAAGTTACCAAGGAAAGGATTATAATTAGCTCATATTAATATTTGTAGTCTTAGTTAAAAATTAGCTAAATCAGATGAAATTGCCGATCTTGGCGAAATTGGCGATTTATTATCACCATCAGGAATGGATAACTTAGATGGTCGCCTTGTAAAATTAGCAGCCAGCTGTTTGGCGGAACCAGTTTGCCACATCTGGTAAATCTGGCAATCAGTCAAAGACCTGTCTTATAGAAATGTACTGTAAAACATATATAAATGTAAAATAAAACAATGATATAAAGAAATATAAATACAACAGGACCACTGATCTTTAAAATGACTCCATTATAGATCACTGATTTGAATCTGTCTACATCTAGCCCATATTAATTACATTTTAATTTTATACTTTCAGTTTCTGTCGTTTGATATAGAAGTGCTAAATTACATTCACAGTCATGATCAGCAATATTTTAATAACTTAATTTTAATAACTTAGTTTAATCTTGACATCATGATGAAGGTCTTATACTAGACTTGTATTCTTAATAATCCAGCTCTTCTGAGCGCTCATCAGACTCTATTCCCTCCGTTTCACCTGTAAAAAAAGCAAAATAGCATTCAAATGAATAGAAAACCAACAATAAACATTCAACATTACTCTGTGTTCATGTATGTTTCTATTAATGCTGCATTATTTCATTTGAAGGTCTAATCCTCTTCCACATGTATGCATTAGTAATCATTCTTAAATAGTAATATATAACAGTTAGTATAATAACTTTATTTGTTAAAGCAGTGCTATTTGAAGCTGTAAGTTTGGCATTGTTTATATTAATTTCTTGGTGTTTAGCAACATCTCACCAAAATTACCATCACACATATTGATTTATAACAGTACTATAGTGAGAACCTTCTGAGGATTCCTCATCTGATCATGACTTGTGTTGTTCTGTTGATTTCACAGGATCCTCCGGAGCTTTAGACCAAGGTCTCCATCCACCTAAACTACTAAAGTAGTTAACAACAGTTCTCCCAAGCACCTGTTCTTTCTCCAGACTGTAAGGAGGAACCAGAAGAACACAACAGTGATCAGTAGAACAAGTTGAAAAATTGTTACTATATTTTAATTAGTACAACGTAGACTGTAACAAAAATATTTGTTTAATTTTTTAATACATTTAAAGAAGTTACATGATGTTTGTCTGTTTGTGTTAGCATGACAGCGACACAGTGATGTTCACTCACCTCAGTTCACAGTTTGAGTCTCTTAGCACATCAATGAGCTTCTGCTTTGAGTCTCCTATTTTATTATTACTCAGATCAAGCTCTTTTAAAAACTGCAGTGCTTTTGTTTTAGCCAAAGATCGAGTTAAAGAAGAAACATCTGTAATGCTACAGTCATTTAGACTAGAAAGAGAAAGACAGACAGAGGAAGAAAATTATTTTCTCTTTAACACAGAGTGTGATATTAACCCAGAGGACACAGACACGTTTGTCATTTCTTAGCATCATTTTTTAGGCAAAATCACAGTCACTTCAATGGGAAACCATGTGATGAGGAGTTTCAACTAATGGATTAACAGGGGCAGAGAAATTCAGTGTTTCCCATTCATTATTTAAACTATGGTGGTCCGCCATAGTCTAATTTGTCCCACCAGTTTGATAATGAACCAAAAATCTTTTAAAGTTCTCATTAACATAAACTTGCACTGCTGCTTCAGCAATGTCTGTATTACTCTCAGACAGACAGTGAACTGCTGTGAGTGAAGGAGACAGACTGAATGAATCTACAGTTCACTCTCTGACAGTAGATGGAGCTCAAGGAACAGAGGTTTCCCAGAAAACCCCCATAAACTAAACACAGCAGACTGCACTACTTTCTGTTCCTGACATCACCTTTCACAGAGAACAAAGTCAAAACATATTTGCATGTTTTCAATCAGCTATTCAGATTTTATCTGTTTATCAAACAAGACTAAATATTTAAAGAATTAATATTTATTTTCAAACTGGACTAAAACATGCCAGAAAATATATAAAGGTTCTGTATTATATTATTGAATTTTATAGCTGTGTTCTTTTGAACTTTAATCTGTTTGAAACATTTGATTAATTTTACCATTTTGTGTACTGTTTAATTGTATTTTCATGTTCTTGTTATTTTCTGTTAATGTTATAATATCATTACAGTTACTCCGAACACAAACATCATTTCTTGTATTAAACTAATTTCTTTTTTTGCTCTCCGTTGCTTACACTCGTCTGGTGCGTGTTCTTCAGGAGTTTGGCTGATTCTGTTACCCTGCTGATGTTCACTCTGTGGCCTCGCCATATTATCAAAGTATCTTGTAGTTACACATTAATTCATGAATATCACTGAGGTTCTTTGTGCCACAGCGCACATTTAAAGATAATCAGTAATTAAATTATCACCCGCCATGTGTTTGGTATCTGTCAGGTGTTTATAACAAACTTTCATCAGTTCATAAAACACAACAGGAATTATTTATATACTATACACAAATATTATTATATTATTTATTATTTATATATTTATATAGTGTTCCTTTAGCTCAAGTGGTAGAGCATTGCGTTAACAAGCGCAATGTTGGGGGTTCGAATCCCAGGGAACACATGTTAAGTAAAAAAAATTGTTAGCCTGAATGCAATGTAAGTCGCTTTGGATAAAAGCGTCTGCTAAATGGATAAATATACAAATATAATGTGAACTCAGACTCTTCTTGAGATGTTGAGTGAAAGTGTTATAATTAAATTGCAATGTTGAAATGATTTTAAGCATTTTTAACCATGATCCTCACCTCAATCTCTCCAGTTTACAGTGTGAATCCTTCAGTACGTCACATAAGTGATTCACTCCTTTGTTTTCTATTTTATTCTGACTCAGGTTCAGTTCTCTCAGGTGTGATGGGTTTGATTTTAGAGCTGTAGTCAGGAAGAGACACTGTTTCTCTGTAATACTGCATCCACACAGACTGAAGACAGAAAGAGAAAAGACAATGAATCAGATCCATGTTAAGTTTATGTGAGTTCAATGCATCATAACAACATGTCATATACAGTAGCACACTAATACGTCAGCAGAAGCATGAAAAATATATTATAGAACTATAAACCAATTCCTAACCAGGATTTTTAGACAATCATCACTCAGTCAAGATATGTTATAAATGTAGATCTGATTTTGTGAATTATAAATGTAGAATTGAGTGAAACATTTCAATTGACTATTTTCACATTCTTAATGTGAGAAATCACAGGTGTCTACTTGGGTTTATGAAATCATGTTAAAAAGTTAAAACGAGGATAGAAAATGATCAATTTTACAAACATTTACAAACTTTTGGGGAAAAAGAACATTGCTGACTTTATAAACAAACCCCAGACACATGCATTTCATGACCCCTTTTAGATTTAGTGAAAAGCACCATCAGTTTTTTGAAGCCACTTCTGTCAGAATAAAGGGCTCAGAAAAAAAACAAAAATGACATCGATTCGATATCGATTCTCAAAAGTCGTGAATCGATCTTTTCCGATATTTATTTCAACAAACATTTAAACGATTTGATAAATGAGGATCTTTTCATTAGTCTCTTCACTAGATGTCATGCTCTTATTCACCGTGGGCAATATCACATCAGAAAGCCTGTCACTAATGTAACGTTCGCTGACGCATTTGGTCCTCTTTTTGACGTTCGCTGGCGGACTTTCGGAGGACATTTGTCCGAGCCAGTTTGAGAACTTCCTGTTTTGTCCTTCATCTGCCATTTCCATTACAACACTTGAAAAATCCAGTCGACATGCGTGGGCCTTTATCACCAGACCTGACCAGTGTTGGGGTTACGTAATTTAATTACAAAATAAATGTAACTGTTGGGGAGCGCGGGACACAAAGTAACGCGGGGTTAGTTGTAACTAGTTTTGGGAGTAACGCATTACAAAAGTAATGCATTACAGTAACATATTGCTTTTTGCTGTGACGCAGTAGTGTAAGGCATTAATAATCAATTTTCAGTAATATTTTACTCGGTACATGTTCAGTAATGTTTGCGTTACAATGCACTTTTAGCCCAAGATTTTAGATTTTTTTCTGTCAGAAGTGCATGAGCTTTTGCTTTAGCGATTCTCCGCTAGTCGAGCGCCGCCGCGCGCATGCGCACCAAACAGACTGAGCTCAATGAAATAGGAGCGCAATAATTCTAATGTATACATTTTGCTGAAATATTTATAGTTGGACATTAAATGTGACATGTAGAATTTTAAACCTATAAGTAAGTGTATTTGTATGATAGCACTAACTGTAAAGTGTAATGGGGTAAACAACATATATATATATACTGTATATATTAGATTGCAATGTTATGTTACAATGTAATGTGATTTTAACCCTAATATATCCCTATATGCTTACATTCACTTTATTTGTTTAATCCAAATCCAAATCCAAAATACCAAGATATAGGCTACCTATACCGCAAATCAGACAAAAAATAGAGAGATATGAATTTTTCCTCATATCGCCCAGCCCTATACAGAAGTGTGGAGTTTTATTTCAAGTATAGTTTTCCCCTTTTTTAAAATAGCATAAAAACAACTAAATAGCAAAAATAAATAAATTAATTAATTAAATTAACAAACAGGTACGATATACTGTAAAGCGTATACTGTTTACTCCAAACACCATCCAACTCCATTGATTAGGATAAATTAAATTGTTTTATGCCTTCATCTGATCACCAGAAAAATTAAAAATATCATTTTATATGGCCCTATTATTGTTTAAAAAAGGACCCTATACAAAAAAAGAAGAGCCTGTGGCTCTTAATTTCTTTTTTTAATTTTAATTTAATTTTCTTTTTATAAACTGATTTTCATTTCATTTTTTAGAAATTTCAATAGCATTTGATTAAAAATCAACTGTGAATCGAAATCGAATCGAATCAGGACATCTGAATAAATACCCAGCCCTATCAGAGTCTTTAGTTGCCATAGTTTAACTGAATTAATTGTTCTTAAGTCCAAATACCAGAAGCTGTTTTTTTTTTCTCACTCATTTTTTAAAAAACTAGAGACATACACTTCTTTGTCTCTCATCTATTGTTGCAGCAAATGTGAATCTCCTAATATTTCTGCAGAACATGTACACAACCAGTACAGTTTATCAAATACTTTTAATTGAACCAATTATTTCCTAGTTACAGTGTGTCTACACCAGACACGACAGCCACAACAGCTCAAGTGTGTCCACACTGGACGCCACAAAGCGACGTTGAAAATCATTTTAAATGTGTGTCAGTACGTCATAAATAGAGGACACCATCAGTTTACTGTCAGGCATTTGTCGTGCCGCATCCAGTGTAGACAGCATAATAGATTCTATTGTATTTTGTTATGTTCGGTGTAGACACAGTGTTAGACAGCTAATATTAACTTTGAGCAGTAGAGAAAAAAAGAGTTGCAGTACAGATGCAGTGCTACAGTTTAAATACTGTAAACTGGACCTGTTTAACTAAACTGTGACTTTCTCTCTGTAGCTGCTGTACAGTATAATGATACTAACGCTAGTATTTCCAGCTTGAATTGTGTGTTCATCAGTAGATCAGAGAGGCTTTTCACTCCAGAGTCTCCAAGTTCATTCTCACTGAGGTCCAGTTCTCTCAGATGTGATGGGTTTGATTTCAGAGCTGAAGTCAGAGCTGAACAACCTTCATCTGTCATATCACAGAATCTTAACCTAGATTGAGAAAAAGAGAAAAGCAGAAAATAAACCATTCTCTAAAGACATAGAAAGAGAAATCATCTTGACTTCACCAGATCACAAAATACTCAGACTCTTTACAATATACAGAATTTGTTTAAAACTGTTGCAGTGATTTTAATCATTTTGATTCTTGTATGTGAATGTTACGGACCTCAATCTCTCCAGTTTACAGCGTACATCCCTCAGTGTTTCAGAGACATGCTTCACTCCTGTGTTTTCTATTTTATTTCCACTCAGGTCCAGTTCTCTCAGGTGTGAAAGGTTTGAACACAGAGCTGAAGTCAGGATGATACACTGTTTCTCTGTAATACTGCATCTACGCAGACTGAAGACAGAAAGAGAAAAAACAATGAATCACATCTAAGGTTTTGGAGGATATGGATCGTTTGTCTGACTGTAATTTGTCATCTGAAAGTCACATGTGAAATTTTCTTGAACAGCATTTAAGTTATAAAGCATTACTTCTATTCCAGATGCATTTGTTTTAAGACTGGTTCTTCTATATCAATGTCACCTTTCGGTCAAGCAATGAACATTAAATATTAATCTGATCAAATGTTTGTTTATTCATTAAAGTAGTGCCGTATGTGTGCTTGCTGCAATTTATACAAATAAATAAATAAATTAAAAACTGTCCCTGAATTTAATCAGGACTAGTGTTAACGTCAGTTGATAAAGACTGGTGGCCGATCTGTTGGTTCATCATTAATTTGCTTTGTTCTGAAACAGACACTAAATTGTTGAAATGTTGCATTTGTGTTTTGAGGAGTTTGTGAGTTCTGGAAAAAAAAAAAAAAAACATTGCTCTCCCTCCTACAGTAACTGAAATAATGAATAATGATGCATGATCAAAGTGACTTGGCCTTCTGTTTAAACTATCTCTTTTTTAAATTATTTGTTTTTAGTGGCCTTAAATACTTCACATTGTGATGTTGACACTTCTGGCTCAAATAAATGAGAAAATGTATTAATCAAGTACATATAAAACAATGTACAATACTCACATCAGTGTGTTGAGTTTACAGTGTTTATCCTGCAGTAGAGCAGCGATCTGATTCACTCTTGTGTCTCCTAGTTCACGTTCACTCAGATTCAGTTCTCTCAGGAGTAACGGGTTTTTAATGTGAAGAACTTCAGCCAGATATTGACAGGCTTCATCTGCAGCAGGACCCAAAAACCTGGACACAGGAGAAGTAGACTGACATTAACTGCCATATGATGATTTTTTAAAATCTTGTTTTAAAGGGTCTTCAGTCATTTCAAAGCTTTTATAAATGTCTTTTTTGATGATTTAATTCTGTTCCAGCTACAAACTTTTGCATTTTACTATATTAATAACACTTACCTCAGAGTTTTCAGTGTTTTTGATGTAAACCACCATCCCTCTTGTGAATCACAGAGCTGCTCCACTCCTGATTGTCCAGGATCATTTCCTGTGAGATCCAGCTCTATCAGGTGCGAGTTTGATTTTAGAGCTGTAGCCAGAGCTTTATAACCTTCTTCAGTTATACTGCAGTCTGAGAGTCTGCAAAACATAAAGCTTAAATATAAATACATTTTAACATTTAAATTTAACATTGTGTTTCAAATTAATTAATTGCTGCACAATAGGCTGAGTCACAATATATAACTAGACACACCAGAGCTGAATACATTATCAGATATAATAAACAAAAAACACACAAAAAACAGACATGTAAGCAAACCACTTCAGTTTTTTATGGACTACAGCCCTGTCTTCACTTTTCATCTGGGAGAAAACTCTCTTGACCACCACCGAGTCAGAATAACATCTTTGGAGTTTGTCACTGTTCAAACCTGCAGAACTTGATTGTAATTCCAACACCATCAAACATTCGAACCATCAAGACTTTCATCCAAGGCTGCATCCAGACACTCATTATATTAATAACTGTAATTCATTATACTTAATTGTAATTATTTGATACATTTATATATATATATATATTTTTATTTTTGCTAATTGTCATTTTTTTATTACATTCAACAAATAATTATTTAAGATTTAATTTTAGTTTTACCCAGAGATAATACCACTGTTATGAGAGAGAAAATATATATTTCACAGTTTTTTCACCTCTGGAAGCAACCAGATTACAAAAAATATATAATGTTAAGTGTAGGCAATGTTGAAATGCACTCACTTTAATATCTTTAGCTTAGATTTCTTCAGTCCGTCACAGATCACTTTGACTCCTGAGTCCAGCAGACGACTGTTGTTCAGGTTCATCTCTTTCAGGATGGTTTTGGAGGAGAGAACAGTAGCTAGAACTGAACAGCTTTTCTCTGTCATCTTACAATTATTCAGTCTGAACACAAAAACAGCATTATTTATTATTCAGCACATATTCAGCACATAAGAGATCAGCAGCTTTTCATATCTGATCACATGTGACTGACAGTACTTTATACTGAACAAAATAAAAGTTATAAATCATGATCACTCACTTAATTTTCTCCACTTTGTTATGGGAGTCCATCAAAAGAGCAGAAAGTTTTTCTCCATCCAGATCTCCTAATTTACCTTCACTCAGATCCAGTTCCGTTAGTACTAAAGGATTTTTACCAAGAACTTGACTCAGATAGTCACACGCTTCCTGTGCAGCTGAACTTTTCAAAAACCTACAGGAAGCAGAACATTTAGAAACTTTAAATTAAATAATCTTGTTATAATTTTAAGTCTTTTGCAGCTCCCATCCTTCTTATGGGTCCAGTGTAGTACTAAAGTATAGTAAAGAGTACAATGTGTTAGTCATAATTGTGATAAATATTACCAGTTTTGCTTAATAGCAATTCAGTAAATCATGCCATTCTAATTCTGCATTAGCTTTATTTGTCACATTTAACTAGTTGCACACATTTCAAAATACTAAAAGGCTTTTATTACCTGACAGTCTTTAATTTACAGCATCCACTTCGCAGTAAATCAATGACATCCTTCACTCCTGATTGTCCAGGATCATTTCCTCTGAGATCCAGCTCTATCAGGTGTGAGTTTGTCTTCAGAGATGAGGTCAGAGTTTTATAACCTTCTTCAGTGATACTGCAGTCTGAAAGACTAAATATACATAAAAAGCTTTAAAGTACTACACCCAATGCATTAATAGCATCTGCTTCATTTGAGTTTCATACAATAACTAAAGTTATCTTTAAACACAAAGTTAAAAATTATTTTAGTTTCCATAGCCATCTTAATTTATTTTTCAATTAATCTAATCAAATGGACATTTATAAATGTATATTTTCATGCAGAAATGTAGATGAATAAAAATACACACTTCAGTTTCTTCAAGCTACATTGTGGATTTCTCAACAGAATACAAATCTTCTCGATCCCAGTGTTTCCCAGTTTATTTCCACTCAGATCCAGCTCTATCAGTTTTGAGGGATTTGAAATAAACACTGAAGTCAGAACAGCAAAACCGTTTTCTGTAATATTGTTGTTAGTCAGCCTGCAGAGAAATAAAACAAAGTTTGGAATATTTTAGCCACAACACAACTTCATTAAGGTTTTTGCTCTGACATGCAATATCAGCTGTTAGACCTTTAATTAAGACGTGTGTGCCTTTCCAATTCAAACCCATTCAACTGAATTTGCCACAGTTTAACTTCACTAAAACTTCACTACACGTGTAGTAACAAATGTCAACTGTCCCATATAAGGGTATGAGTACTTATGCAATGGAATCATTTAAGTTTTTTATTTTAATAAATTCGCTAAGATGTTAAAACCCTTTTTTTTTTTTTTTTTTTTTTTTTTGCTTTACCATTATGGTGTATGGAGTGTAGATTGATTTTAACATAAGGCAGCAACAGCGCAAAATTAAGTTGTGTGAGTACTTTTGCAAGGCACTGTAAGTAAAAACTTCTTAAGCAATTAAGTAAATAAGTAAACAATCTGTGATAAAAGCAAAATCAAATTACAGGCAATAAGACAAATAAATATACCAGAACAAAGATGCAAATTATTATTATTATTTTTAATGTAGACAATTATTCAATTACAAAATACTAAAAAAATGGAGTCATTAAATATGAAATAAAATCAAACCGTGGGGACTGCATAAATTAAATATGCTACAAAAGTTTTTCAGTCAAGAGCAGCAGGTATATTAGGTTGCTGTCACTTTAACACTGAATGCACAGATTTAATTTAATGATACACATCTGAATTTCTCCCAACTGTTTATGCTCACTTTAGACATATTTGACTGTGTTTACCTGAATACATGCCAAGTCAGGCATGTTGATACATAATGTGTAATATGTATGTCGCAGGTAGGACATAGGCAGCTGGTGATGGGCGTTTGGCACTTTACCTTTAAATCCAGCAAGCTGGTAGTTTCTCTGATTAGTGTTTTACTACAGATTGTTGGTTCCTTGGATTTTTGGTTAGTTGTATCCAGCTTTGTCTTCACGAGCCCTCACCGGCTACGGATTGTGTCTGCATGTTTCAATGAAAATGTAGGTTCTCTGCTTTTACTTATGAGCACCGTTCAGCTTTTTTTCTTTAGGCATTGGTCGTAATGGACTCTCATTGACTTGTGTTCTGTCTATATTAGTCACTGATTTAGAGTATGACGACTACAAGTTTGCAGAGTGCTGTTTGTTGTGCTAGAATGTAAGTTCACCTGCTTCCTTTTTTTCCCTCACGTGTGTACATCTTTGTCACAGAGCGCTTGTTCATATGTGTGTAGTTGTGTTGACTCGCCATGTCTGTATTATAGTTTGGCCTGCGGGAATGTACGAGAAAAAAACAGACGGAATAAAGCGATTGCTACAGTATTACAACTAACCAAGCTCCTGGCTCGACGCTACGGTCTGTGTTCATACAGGAGGACCGTCATATGCCATCTTTGCCACTGTTTTTCCTGTGCCCTGTTTTTAGTACTCAGCTGTGTGTGAGCGTGTGTGTGTGTGGGAGGGAGGCCCACTGTGTTGTCCATCAGTCTCCCCCGTGTGTGTTGCTGTATGTTTCATGTTTGTATCTTAAGCCCCGCTCACACCAAGAACGATAACTATAAAGATAAAGATATTAGTTTCCGCACCAGCGAATGATATTGTCTGTTTATTCTTAGCGCACGTGCGCTGCGTTTGCCGCTTTAAATCCTCGAGCTCTTTATAGCAGGATGGATTCTGATTGGATGTCAATGTTTGTATCGTTCATCTGGAAAAAATCGTTCTGAAAATGATTCCAGCGATACCGTTTCTCTGTGCCTTTATTGTTACAGTTGAAGTGTGGACTCTGCTATTCTTTAATATTGAGAACGATTTTTAGAACTATATCTTTATCGTTATCTTTATAGTTATTGTACTTGGTGTGAACGGGCCTTTAGGCCATTGGGTTGGTGCAATATCTTGGGCAGGGGGGATAACAATTTTGTTGTGTGGTCTCTGGTTTGCTGAGTGTAAATTATTTTGTTTTTCTGTGCATGTGATTTGTGATGTGCCTTATTTATTCTGTGTTTGTTGATTGAGTTTGCTGAATTTTTATTATTTTATTTTTATTAATCCAAACACCTTGATTTTGCACTTTGTTGTCCCCGTCCCTGAACTTGTTGACTAGAGGCCTAATGTTTGTTATTTTTCAAGTGTGTTTAATTTGAGAAAAATAAAATGAACTGTTTCTATTTTTATAATACTCCAGTCCCTCTCTCTCCTTTTATTTCCCTTTATTGGTATAACCTGCTTGTGAACATCTAAAATTTTGATTGTTGGTTGACTAGTTTAAAAAAGGCCCCCTAGGGGTTACATGTAAATATAGTGCATTGTACCTGCATACAAAGCCAACTGAAAACTTGTGAATAGAGAATGCAGTTCTCTAGCACACTTTATTGTGCTTTATAATAAACTAACAAGCATGTTACAATCTTAATTATCTCATTCACTATTTTTCTTTTAGCGCTAACATGTCAATAAATACAAAGCTCTGTCATGAAATTACATGGCACTCAATCTAATAAACACATTATTATTCACACAACACAGCTGACTGGTTTCTATCGCATCAGCAGAAAATAAGCTGCTGCACAACATTCAAATAATCAGCTAATGCTTGCTGTAGCAGTTGCAGCACGCTTCAGAAAGCATCTGAAATCAACATCTAAATTAAGTGAATTCTCTTTTACTGATTTCACTGTGAATATTGCATGGTCCACCTTATTTCTAAACGAGCAACTATAAACATGTTTTAAAATAAGCCTCATGTTTAGCATGCCTTGCAATCATATGCAGGAGTGAAATGCTAAGCAGTGGTATTTATGTAACCGTGTTTATACAGCTATAGCAATATTCTGTCTAATGTTTGTGATTGTTGTGAGAACACACCAAGTTATGGTCATGATAACAGGTTCAAATGAAATAATTTGTGTTTGTTTTGACTTTAAGTGGGATTCACTATATTTAGCTGCGTAACCTCTATGTCACGTTCATTCATTTTTTTGGTTGATGCTTTCAAAAAACAAGTTTTGATGTTTGTAGCTGTACACAGTGTCTGAGTCCTAATGTATTTCTATACTAATAAGAGTTTAAAATTTTTTAAATGACAATCAAAGTGTAATATAAACTATTATTCTGTTTTAAATGTACGTATAATGTAAAGTGTAAAACAATGTACAATACTCACATCAGTGTGTTGAGTGTACAGTGTTTATCCTGCAGTAGAGCAGCGATCTGTTTCACTCGTGTGTTTCCTAGTTCATGTTCACTCAGATTCAGTTCTCTCAGGAGTAACGGGTTTTTACCCACAATCCCAGTCACAAACTGACAGGCTTCTTCTGCAGCAGGACCCAAAAACCTGGAGAAGAGAAGATGAAAAAAAAGGTATAACTTGTTTTTGCTTAGAAAACGAATAGATTTTATATAATATTCTTATATTTACCCTTTCACATATAAGTTTAAAATATTCTAGCTGAGCTCCCAGTGCGAGTTTAACACAACTGTTATTTTAGAATATGTATTGTAGAATGTGTAGCTCTCTAAGCGTAATGCATCACATATTTAGTTTTCCCTTTTTTATTCACAAAATATACACAAACATGTTAACTATATTTTGAAAAATCAGATATTCCAATTCTCAAATATGTGCTAGTAAATGTATTTGGTTATTTATATAATGATCATTGTGGCGATGGGGGAGTGGTTTAGATGGGTTTGCAGTGTGAGGTTGCGGTCTGAGACAAGCAGTGAGTAAATAGGTCATGCGCAGAATGACATTCAGAAGCTTGAGTCACGCCGACTCCGGCTTCTTCCTTTCCTTCTAAAACTAACTTTATTACAATCATATTAGAAAGACATGAAAATAAGTGTCACGGCTTGTAGTAAACTCGAAACCGAATATAATGATGAAGAAACAGTAATATTTTTAATATAGCACTAAGTCCATAGAAGACACAGGTAACATCTACAAAGCATTAACATGGTCAGACCAAACTGAACAGAAACTGAGATAACTTAAGTACTGTGAAAATGAACTGAACACAGCTGAGCCAAATGACAAATCAACTAACAACCATGACAACAAACTAAGAAAAATGGTGCAAACTGAACACAATGACATCCAAAATGAGTGTTAAACTGGTGAACTGTGAGAAGAATAGAATTTTCTTTTTATTGTAAAATAGAACTTTATTGTTAACTACATTATATTAATAAAACATCAAAATATAGTTGAAAGGATCATTATCACTGATTCCATAGACTTTAATGTGTATTTTACAAACTACTTTTTTTTTTCTTTTGCTAGAACTTATGTGCATCTAAATTTGTGAAGCCTAAAATAAATATTATGTGGTTGAGAATACTACATAGTTGTGATATACAGTACAGACCAAAAGTTTGGAAACATTACCGTATTTTTCGGACTATAAGTTGCACCTAAGTATAAGTCGCATCAGTCCAGAAATACGTCATGATGAGGGGAAAACATATATAAGTCGCACTGGACTATAAGTCGCATTTATTTAGAACCAAGAACCAAGAGAAAACATTACCGTATACAGCCGCGAGAGGGCACTCTATGTTTACAGTGTAGACTACAGGATCACTGAGCAGCATAGAGCGCCCTCTCGCGGCTGGAGACGGTAATGTTTTCTATTGGTTCATTTCTCTTGGTTCATGTCAAATTAATTTTGATAAATAAGTCGCACCTGACTATAAGTCGCCGGACCAGCCAAACTATGAAAAAAAGTGAGACTTATAGTCCGGAAAATACGGTACTATTTTTAACGTTTTTTCAAGAAGTTTCTTCTGCTCATCAAGCCTGCATTTATTTGATCAAAAATACAGATAAAACAGAAATATTGTGATATATTATTACAATTTAATTTTTTTTTAAAAAATGTATTATACTTTCAATTATCATTTATTTCTGTGATGCAAAGCTGAATTTTTAGGATCATTATCACATGATCCTTTAGAAAACATTCTAATATGATGATTCATTATCAAAGTTGGAAACAGTTCCGCTGCTTAATATTTTTTCAGAACATGTTATACTTTTTTGGATAATTTGATGAATAAAAAGTAAAAAAAAAAAGAAGCTATGTTTTTAAAATATAAATATTTTGTAATAACAATATACACTACTGGTCAGTAATTTGGGGTCAGTAATTATTTTTTTTCTTTCTTCTTTTTAAATAAAATCAATACTTTTATTCAGCAAGGATGTGTTAAATTGATAATTATAGTTATAGTAAAGAAAATATATTATTAGAATTTATATTATTAGAATTTTTGTTTATTTTGAATAAATGCAGTTCTTTTTAACCTTTTATTCATCAAATACATTAGACAGCAGAACTGTTTCCAACACTCATAATAAATCTGAATATTAGAATGATTTCTAAATGATCATGTGATAGACTGGATGTTACATGTGACACTGAAGGCTGAAGTAATGATGATGAAAATTCAGCTTTGCATCACAGGAATAAATTATTCTTTTAAAGTATATTCAAATAGAAAACTATTATTTTAAGTTGTAATAATATTTCACAATATTTCTGTTTTTTTCTGTATTTTTGATCAATTAAATGTAGGCTTGATGAGCAGAAGAATCTTCTTTCAAAAACATTAAAAATAGTAATGTTTCCAAACTTTTGGTCTGTACTGTACTGTATGTGCCAATAGCTAACTGCATTCATCTCTGGCTAAGTGCCAGTCAAAGCGTGAAAACAGGTCTGACTCTGAATTTAGCAGTCGGTCGCTTGATACACTGAACACCGAATCTCACCTCAGTGTCTTCAGTTTATAGTTTTGATCCTGTAGTAAATCACTGAGCTCCTTCACTCCTGATTGTCCAGGATCATTTCCTGTAAGATCCAGCTCTATCAGGTGTGAAGGGTTTGATCTCAGAGCTGAAGCCAGAGCTTTATAACCTTCTTCTGTGATACTGCAGTCTGAAAGACTAGAAAGGGAATGAAAATGTACAAATTAATCTGATTAATCAGTTACTCCACAAATGTTCAGAATAACAGTAATCCATACAAAACAGATGACTAAATATGGATGCAAACAACAGGCCCAGAGACCTTTAACATGTTACACATCAATTCACCTGAGTTTCTTTAGTTTACAGTTCTCTTTCAGTCCATCAGAGAGTAGCTTCACTCCTGGATCCTGCAGATTATTATTGCTCAGATCAAGACACCTCAGACTGCTGGAGTCTGAACTGAGAACTGAAGCAAGAGCTGAACAGCATTCCTCATTTAGATCACAGTTACTGAGCCTGAAAATAATTTTAAAAAATACAATAACGTCATCAAATATGTCATATTCCCGTGGTTGCTTTGGTTTTTAGTGTAGCTGATGGTGAAATGTACTCACTTGAGTATCTTCAGCTCACACACAGGATTCTTCAGTCCCTCACAGATCTCTTTGACTCCTGAGTTCAGCAGACGACTGTTGTTCAGGTTCATCTCTTTCAGGATGGATTTGGAGGAGAGAACAGTAGCTAGAACTGAACAGCTTTTCTCTGTCAGCTCACAATTATTCAGTCTGAACACAAAAACATCATTTTATCGTATTGTACTTAAGCAAAATGTACTTTAAAAAATATTTAACACTCATCAGATCAACTGGTCTTCAAGTCTGTTTATGCACATAACTGACATTAGTAGTAATTAATCAGCGAATATATATATGTATAAATATTCACTCACTTCATTGTCTCCAGTTTGCTGTGAGAGTCCATCAAAAGAGCAGAGAGCTTCTCCCAATCCAGGTCTCCTAATTTATCTTCACTCAGATCCAGTTCTGTCAGTAGTAATGGACTTGTACCCAGAACTTTAGTGAGGTGCTCACATGCTTCCTCTGCAGCAGGAGTTTTCAAAAACCTGCAGGAAGTAGAAGAGAATTTTGGATTAGATAATTTTACAATTGTATGCCTTTTGCAGCTCTCATCCTCCTTACAGGCTCGGCTCAGCAAACAGAACATTTCCACTTAGTGTAAGGTTAGTGTATCAGAGCAAAGTTTGCAGTTCTGTTTCCCAGGTTTTCAGATAAACTCAGTCTACAAAAACATACAAACTTAAATGAAATATTTTTGTTATTTAAAATTTAAATATTTGTTTTCCATCACTGCCTACAACTGATAATGTACATGCAAATGCTTTTGATTCACACACACCAGTTTTATGAAACTGATACAAGTGTTGGTAACTGATCTGCAAGGCTGTTAATACAATACGTTTATGGTTACATAATATATATATATATATATATATATATATATATATATATATATATATATATATATATATATATATATATATATATATATATGTATCTATGTATGTATCTACCAATGCAGGGCCGGCCCAAGCCTTTATGGGGCCCTTAGCAGAAAATCTAATACACCCATTGTCAGATTTATTTGTTGTGGCTGTGTTGCTTATTATCATAGCAGTGTTTTTACCCTTCTACGATTTTTTATTCTACAATTGGCAAACCCACAAAAGTGATCAGGTGTTTATTTGCACTTTAACATTCAAAGTCTTACAGTACTAAGTGGCATACTTAATGAGGTCTACTGAAAATTAGGTAAATAAACCAGCAGACAATACATTTACAGAACAGAATGTTATTTTAACAACATAAATTATTATACAGCGCAGCAAACAATCTCTACATAAAAAGACAACTCTTAATCTATAACTAGCTTACTGAGGCATAATGATATTGGAATATAATAGTGAATACCCCAAAGGTAGGCTAAGGTAAATAACATTAAGCTGTTGTCAGTACCAAGTTTCTGAAACAATATTGTTTTATTATTATAAAAATATATGCCCAGGAAAGTTTTTTTTTTTTTTACACAAAAGACAAATATTTCAATCTAAAACTAGATACTGCAAGTAAAATAATAATAATAATAATAATAATATACACACACAAACCCGATTCCAAAAAAGTTGGCACACTGTACAAATTGTGAGTAAAAATGGAATGTAATAACTTACAAATCCCATAAACTTATATTTTACTCACAATAGAATATAGATAATATACCAAATGTTGACAGTGAGACATTTTTAAATGTTATGCCAAAAATTGGCTCATTTTGGATTTCATGAAAGCTACACATTCCAAAAAAGTTGGGACAGGTAGCAATAAGAGGCCAGAAAAGTTAAATGTAAATATAAGAAACAGCTGGAGGACCAATTTGCAACTTAGATCAAATGGCAACATAATTGGGTGTAAACGATAAAACCATACTGGATGCCCGTGATCTTCGGGCCCTTAGATGACACTGCATCACATACAGGAATGCTACTCTAATGGAAATCACAACATATGCTCCCATCCAGACGTCGTCTCTTTCAGGGAAGACCTTGCATTTTCCTACATGACAATGCCAGACCACATACTGCATCGATTACAACATCATGGCTGCATAGAAGAAGAATCCGGGTACTGAAATGGCCAGCCTGCAGTCCAGATCTTTCACCCATAGAAAACATTTGGCGCATCATAAAGAGGAAGATGTGACAAAGACGACCTAAGACAGTTGAGCATCTAGAAGCCTGTATTAGACAAGAATGAGACAACATTCCTATTCCTAAACTTGAGCAACTTGCCTCCTCAGTCTCCAGACGTTTGCAGACTGTTTAAAAAGAAGAGGGGATGCCACACAGTGGTAAACATGGCCTTGTATCAACTTTTTAAAGAGGTGTTGATGTCATGAAATTTAAAATCAACTTATTTTCTCTGATTAAACATTTGATATGTCATCTATGTTGTATTCTGAATAAAATATTGAAATTTTTTTAACTTGCACATCATTGCATTCTGTTTTTATTCACAATTTGTAGTGTCACAACTTTTTTTGTAATCGGGTTGGGTGTATAACAGAGTTGCCAAAATTGGTTGCCTTGCTGGAGTTAGATACGTGAATATAACACACACAAACAATGTACTGCCTTTACCCACTGTTTGTCTATAGTGTAAATTTTTTAAACACTTAAAATATTTTAAAAAGTATTGGATAAAATAAATAAGTAGTTAGTTACTAGTTACTTTGGATCATATACTGTATATCTATAGTCTATTTTTATTTAGATATACAGTATAGATAAAATGTATGTAACGCAAGTATATATATATATATATATATATATATATATATATATATATATATATATATATATATATATATATATATATATATATATATATATATATATGGGGGGCCATACAAGCCATAATTCATTCTGGCACTCTCACACACATACATTCTCCATTCACATACATACATTTCTACTCTCACACACATATATTCTCCTTTCACATACATACATTTTACTCTCACACACTTACAATCTCCTTTCAAATACATATATTCTTGCTTTACACACATAAATTCTCCTTACACATACATATATTTTTTTTTTGCTTTCACACACATGCATTCTCCTTTTACATATATATATATTTCTACCTTTTTTGGTATCCATTACTTACTGTATAAGCAGGAAGTCACTCTCAGACCAGGAAATACATGAGCAAGACCTGCTCAGCTCTTCCTCACAATTTTACAGTTATGCTATTTTCTTTTAAAGTCATCCTGTCTTCTTTTCAGGTACATATTTTAAGTTTTTATTTTTAACAAATCATTATGTAACCTACGTGTTCTACAGATCTGTGTACAAGTTCTAAGACACTGATTTTGATCGTATTAACAGGGCTTAACGCTAAAGACATTTTCTACTGGTCCGGTTCGGCCAGTGGTTTAATTTTTTCTTTACTTGCCCTGGCAAAATTTTTACAGGACTTGCCACAATCAATCAATCAATCAATCAATCAATCAATCAATCAATCAATCAATAAGACTAATTGTTTTCATTGTTGACTGTAACCAGTGTTGGGAAGGTTTCTTTGGAAATGTAATAGGTTACAGATTACAAGTTACCCTGTTTAAAATGTAATAGTAGTGTAACTTTTTCAATTACTTTATTAAAGTAATGTAACTAATTACTTTTGAGTACTTTTTGATTACTTTTCTAAATTTGTGGATATTAAAGAATAATAAATAAAAACATATACATCAACTTAAATACAGTTATCTAATAAGCATGTGTCATATTCTGTATAATAAACTCCTGAAACATTGGTGTTTTTTTGAAACTGCTGTCTCTTTGTATATGATGATAGTTTTCTCAAAATAAGTAAAATGCACATGAAGTGACACAGAGCAGTTCTAGAAATTATGTTTATGTGCTCGTGTACTCCTATATTGAGGCAGCAGAGGTTGAAAACACTGTGAGCTTCAGTAGGCCTATGTGTAGTAAATGAAACCATGTCTTTGCCATTAATTTACAGGAGGGGCGGACTGGGAAAAAAATTCAGACTGGAAAATTCAAACTCATACAAACAAATTCATGGACAAAACTATTTTTTTTTGTATGGACCTGACAAAAAAAGGTTTAAATCTTTAATTTGGGGACATGCAAAATAATTTAAAGTTCTCTCCTGAACTGCACCTTCACTTCCATTTTTCTCTTCAGTCTCTTTATTTTGCCCTGTTATCCATCTCTCATGACTTTAATACTCAAGATTGAACAAAACTATACTTTACAATACAATACCCTACAATACTACAATATCTTAATAGAAAAATCCTAATACTGTACACGATTCATGTTTTTCCCTTACAAAAGTTAAACATGCTTTTATTAGCCTATACAAAAGTAAAATAACCTTGTTTTGTTTTTGTTTTTTTGCAAATGGATTTGCATTTATTTTGAAATAAATACTTTTGTAAAATAATTTTACATTTTTGGTTACCACATTTAAACAATAGTAACCATTTTCTCTGGATTTATAGTTAAATATTAAAATGTAGCTACATTTTCGTAAGGGTTGTGTTGTTGTCTGTCGTAGCTCCCCCTAAACCTATAAAAAATCTGATAAATTCCTACTGTAACATTACAACTGTTAATAATGATGTCCTTTATATAGTATTTTGAGTGATGACTGATGAGCAACGTGCTGCTGCTTGATTAAATAAATAAAAAAACAAAGACAAAAAAGCATCTTTACAGATGAAACTGACCTGAAACCCTGAACAGTAGTTCTGCTTCTCTGCTCCAGCTGTGCGCTTCCACAGTCCACTCTATTCTCTTTCTCTCTCTCTCTCTCGCATTGATTACTCTGAGTCTGATCCAAACCGTTTAGCGGAGGCGCGGAGAGCGCGCGAGTCATGACTAAAGAGATTTAATTATCAAATGGCGGATTCGCAAATGATCACTTTAGTACATTCGGCAGGCAATTATACAATAATGATATTAAATAGTGGGGCAAAATCGGCTGCCAGGTCACCGGGAATTGTCCCGGTTCACCCGATGTCCAGTCCGTGCCTGATTTCCACAGACACGCAGAATGTGCAAGTCATATAGGCTATTGCATTTTTGGGGCTTAATATTCACAGACACTAGTCCATGTCATGTTTTGATTCAAGTGTACTGACCTACTTTTGATATAGTCATCCAAAATGTGGCATATTCCGTCCGCGTTAGGCATTCCGTTTTTATGACTGGATTCTACGAACCAGACTGTATTTCCGCATCGCGGAAATTATTAGGGCGGTATGTCTCAGAATAGTCAGTGCAATTTGGGAAAGAAATCAGTTAAATCTGTATGTGGATGTGTGTAAATATTCAAATGTAATCCCCTTTGTAATCGTTAAAAATTTCATAAGTAACTGTAATTTAATTACTCATTTTTTCGTAGTAACTGTAACTAATTACAGTTACAATAATTTTGTAATTAAATTACGTAACGCTGTTACATGTAACTAGTTACTCCCCAACACTGACTGTAACATTGTATTGTAATAAATAACAACCACTTTGCACAAATAGGTACAATAGTTCAAAGATAAAACTGAAATAAACCATGCTTTTTCAGGTCTTTCAGGTAGGCCTAACTATTCCAGTTAAGGATGCACTGATCAGGGTTTTATTTATTTAACAATCAAATGAGCCGATTCCCATTCTCGTTGCCAATTTATTTAGGTCTTATTTTATTTTTTTATTTTTTACATTTATTAAATGTTTATTTTGCTCTGTTACTGGCCAAACTAACCTTGAGCAAACAAACAAACAAACAAAAAAATATGCAACATGAAGCAAGTGCACAAAACAAAAGCATCAGATTGGCTGAATTAAATTTTTCATTATTATTATTAGTTTTATTTCCTTAACTATATGTGTGTCTGCACTTTGTTTGTAATTGCTGTACTGGAAGCTCCTGACTAAATTTCTTCTGTGTGTAAACACTTGGCAATAAAGCTCTTTCTGATTCTGATGAAAATGCTAATTCAATCTCTGACTACAGGTGGCGCTTATAGATCACTAATCTAGCACTGAGTTATTGCTGCACGCAGAGCTGCAATTGAAAAAAAATAATTAAATAAGTAAATGAAAATCTAAAAATAAATAAACCGCAATGAGTCTTGAGTTATTTAAATAATATAAAGATATCGCTGTCCCTAACTTGCAACCTCCCACTTTATTCACTTCCTTAATTAAATGAAAAAAAAAAAAAAACCTTGGACGCTTATAATACATCTATCTGGCAACACGACTGAGGCTGAGCTCGCGTCCTCAATCACAACTCACTCAAAGGACGAGGCCATGTAACCTTTTCACAATAATAATATTTATTTATTTTTTAAAACCCAGATAGCTTGCTGAAATACATCTGCGGCTTCCTCATCTACCTCAGCCATGCTGATCAAGACCTGTCACGGTGAGCCTGATCGCGCCTAACCTGCCTTCCGTTTCAACTAAACGCCTTCCGTTTCCACTATACTCTCTCTCGCACATACATACATTCATCTCTTACATACATCTATATATGTATGTGTGTATATGTATGTGAAAGGAGAATGTATGTGTGTGAGAGTAGAAATATATGTATAAGGAGAATGTATGAGTTTGAAAGCAAATATATATGTATTTGTAAGGAGAATGTATGTGTGCGTGAAAGCAAAAATATATGCATATGAAAGGAGAATGTAAGTGTGTGTAAGAGTAGAAATGTATGCATGTGTAAGAAGAATGAAAGTGTGTGAAAGAAAAAATATATGTATCTGAAAGGAGAATGTAAGTATGTGAAAGCAAGAATATATGTATGTGAAAGGAGAATGTAAGCGTGTAAGAGTGCCAGAATGAATTAAGTCTTGCACGGCCCCTCATATATATATATATATATATATATATATATATATATATATATATATATATATATATATATATATATATATATATATACATATATATTTATATATTGTCAGCCTTTACTTCAGTCTTCAGTGTCACATAATCCTTCAGAAATCTTTCCAATATGTAGCTTTCTGTTCATCAAAGAATCCTAAACAATATCTCACGTTCCAAAAAATATTAAGTAGCAAAACTTTTCCTGTTTCCAGCACTGGTGATAAATCAATATATTAGAATGATTTCTAAAGGATCATATGACTCTGAAAACTGAAGTAACAGCTGATTTGATTCACTGAAATAATGCATATTTTAAAGTATATTAATTATGTATTATATATGTATAAATAACCTCTGACATGAAGAAGCATAAGAAACTCCTCATATGAGGGCTAAGTTAATGAACATCTGAACATAACGAACCATATGCATATTGACAGATCTTCTTCTCTCTGTCCTGCAACATTTAAACAAATTTATATATCTGCAAGCGTAAATATTTTAGAAATATCTACCCACAATAAAGAAGTAAAAGTTTTTATTTTATATTTTTTTCCCCAAAATATACTTAAGTAAAAATAAAAGTACCCATTTTTAAATATACAAAAAAAATTTACTCAAGTAAATGTAATGAAGCAATGTTACTACCCACTTCTGGATTAAATTTGCTTGAATGCACTATTGAGAGAGCGATTGTGTGTGAATAAGTGTTGTAGTACTTGTTTAAATCATGCTTTGAGATGAAAATATTCAGTATCCAGAAGGAACAAACTAATACCTTGAGAACTATAACTTACCGCTCATGTCTATTTGTCATCATCATAGCCTTGGGTTATCACATTCTTTCTGATTTAAGTGATCCATCTGTATCAAGCTAGATAAATATGTATAACACGTGAATTCTTGCTAAATATGCAGTTATATTACGAGCTGTTGGCGTGAACTGTACTCATGATGGAGTGGTGGTGGAGCGCTCTTGGAGCTTGGAGCGGTTCTCGAATCGGACAGAAACGGTTCTTGACTCATTACAGTAACTCTGAATTAATGTGAACAAAGAACACTTCTGTGCGCTGGCATCCTCCCACAAGTTAAGAGATTTTAAACAGACATTGTTAATACACATGCAGTTAACCAAATTAAACAATTAATGCTATAAATTTAAGCACATCGAGAGAAATAAACAGCAGATGTTCATGTTAACAACTTCTTTAACTTGAGCCAACGCTGCTGTCATTTCATAAAATCTTGGGGGCCCTAAGCAGCCACTTAGTCCGCTTATGCCTCTGTGCAGTGTTAATATTGAATGTAATATACAATGTCTAATTTAAAGATGATTAATTAAACACTAGATCAAAACAAGATATAGTTGACTGTTTATTGATGTTACATTGAAGCTTCACTGAAGAGCAGTTACTAATTAAAGTATTTAAAGTTTTTAAATTACCTGATGGTCTTTAATTTATAGTGCTTATCCTGTAGTAAATCATTGAGTTCCTTCACTCCTGATTGTCCAGGATCATTTCCTGTGAGATCCAGCTCTATCAGGTGTGAAGGGTTTGATCTCAGAGCTGAAGCCAGAGCTTTATAACCTTCTTCAGTGACACTGCAGTCTGAAAGACTAGAGAAAATAAAAACACAAATTTAAATTAACATTGCAGCTGAGATTAATGAATCACTCTAATATCAATAAATATGACTAAAGTTAAAGCCCAACCCAAAGTTAAAATAACTAATTATTCATAATAACACTAAAGCCCTAGCTTTCACTTTTGTAATGAATACAATGTATCAATACAAATATAATTATATGACTAAATTCTGCATCAGTTTAGAATTCCGTTTGGTTTCTTAAGGAAACATCTTAAAACATAGCATAAGGCTAGAACTGCTCCTTATCTCTGCATTGAAAGGACATTATATGGCACAGTTCTCAGTACTTCATCAAAGAAAAGTGCTGCACCTGAGACACAGATTAGCTATAAATAAATAATTTTCACAAAAAAGAATGTTTGATTTTAAGCTAGAGCCCTAGCTTTAAATAAATAAATATTCACTAAAAGGAGACAAATGTTCATTTTGTATCAATAATTGTGGAACTTAATTATCATGAGCAAAAAATAATATTTTTGGTCTTTTGGAAGCAGCATTCAAAATCCATTTGGTTCACATCTGCAGGGGCATGACATAGAGGAAGAAATTAAGATAAACATGTTTCCAAACAGTTTATCCTATTTAACCAATCCTATTCATTTTTTTATTGAATGGAATTTATTACCACTAAAGCTGCTCAATATCAATCTCCAATGCCTGTTCCTGATTCCCCCTCAGCTATTCAATGTCACGAAGCCAAACAATCTGTTTGTGAGTCACCAATTCATAGTTTTATGTGATGTCTGAGGGCATGTTAACAAAATGTGAATCTTATTAGCTGGCCAGGTTTCTTTACAATTCAAAGGAAAAAATAAGAAAAAAATCACACTGACATAGTGTAAATGTTCATGTTGGCTTAAATGAACAGCAGTTTTTGGTGAAATGTACTCACTTGAGTATCTCCAGCTCACACACAGGATTCTTCAGTCCCTCACAGATCTCTTTGACTCCTGAGTCCAACAGACAGCTGTTGTTCAGGTTCATCTCTTTCAGGATGGTTTTGGAGGAGAGAATAGTAGCTAGAACTGAACAGCTTTTCTCTGTCATCTTACAATTATTCAACCTAAACACAAAAACAGCATTATTTATTGTTCAGCACATATTCAACACACATCAGATCAATAGATCTTCATATTTGTCACACGTCGCTGACAGTCTTTTTTTAATCATAGAAGTTGTAATTTATAAACTCATGTTAACTCACTTTATTTTCTCCACTTTGCTGTGAGAGTCCATCAAAAGAGCAGAGAGCTTCTCTCCATCCAGATCTCCTAATTTATCTTCACTCAGATCCAGTTCTGTCAGAAGTAATGGACTTATTTGCAGAACTTTAGTGAGACAATCACACGCTTCCTGTGCATCAGGACTTTTCAAAAACCTGCAGGAAATAGAAGACAATTTTAGAGGAGATAATCTTGTTGTAATTTCATCCTGCTTACAGGTGGAGGTCAGCAAACACAGATCATGCCCACTAATATGTTTTCATATCTAGTGTATAACTATGATGTTGCTTTTGGTTTTTAGTTGTTCCTAGAGTTTGGAATTGGTTTCAAAAGCATTCATTTTAGGTTTTAGTTGTACACCCATAAACTAATGCTCACAGAAGGCCTTATACAGAATTGATCAAGAATTAATACAGAATGTTTTCTTAATGTATATTTTTATAGATGTTAAATATATTTCTCATTTTGTACAGTTTGAAGAGAATCTGTTATTAGTCAATGTACACTGTACTTTTTGTATGTGAAAAATGGATTGTATTTGTCTATAAATAAATGACTTAATTTAGTGACAATTGCTTAAATTGTTGTACAGTGTGAGGAATTATAAAATCTGTACCGTTTCATCAGTGCCATAGAAGTGTAGCAACTGAATTCAATGATGAACTGCCTTTAACTGTCATTTTGCATAATTGACACACTGTTTTCCTAATGAATGTTGTTCAGTTGCTTTGACGCAATGTATTTTGTTTAAAGCGCTATATAAATAAAGGTAACGTGACTTAACTATATATATAAAGTATATTATAATGTAACATAATATTATACACTACACTGTAAAAAAAAAAACCGTAAAAAAACGGTAAATCTCTGGCAGCAAAGTTTCCAGACGTATTCCGTCAAATTACAGTAAAAAACTGTTTCTCAAAATTACATGCAATAACCGTAAAAATACAGAAAATATTTTACAGTAAAAAATTATTAAATTACGGTACATCACTGTTGATAATTGTTATTAAACTGTAGAAAAACAGATAAATTATGTAAAAATACACTTAAAAAAACTACTTTTCAGGTTAATCTCTGTAAATTTATGGCTTTTGTTATTTACTTTATGAAGTTACTCTGTCTTTATACAGTAATTTACTTTTAAAATATAGTTTATCTTTATAAAATAACTAAGAAATAATGTATAAAAACATAATAAGCGTGTAAAAATACATTAAAAACAACTACCTTTCAGGTTAATCTCTGTAAATTTATGGCTTTTGTTATTTACTTTATGAAGTTACTCTGTCTTTATACAGTAATTTACTTTTAAAATATAGTTTATCTTTGTAAAATAATTAAAAAATAATGTATAAAAATGTAATAAGCGTGTAAAAATACATTAAAAACAACTACCTTTCAGGTTAATCTCTGTAAATATATGGCTTTTATTAGTTACGTTATGAAGTTACTCTGTCTTTATACAGTAATTTACTTTTAAAATATAGTTTCTGTTTGTAAAATAACTAAGAAATAATGTATAAAAATGTAATAAGCATGTGAAAATACATTAAAAACAACTAGCTGTCAGGTTAATCTCTGTAAATATATGGCTTTTATTAGTTACTTTATTAAGTTGCTCTGTCTTCATACAGTAATTTACTTTTAAAATATAGTTTATCTTTTTAAAATAACTAAGACAAAATGTATTAAAACCCAATAAGTATGTAAAATCGAAGACAAATATCTGTACATATATAGTATTAAGCATTTATTTTGCAGAAATATTTTTTTTTTAAATTGATTAGACAATGGAAAAACAATCATAGTACGTTAAAATACACCAAAAGTAGCTACATTTACACATAATCTCTGTAATTTAAAGGTATTTAGTGGTTGTTTTATGAAACTGCCATGTCTACCTACAATAATTTCATATTAAAATATAGCCATTTTCATGTATAGGAACTAAGAAATGTTTCTCCCAGTAAAATAAAAACAAACTATAAAAATGTAATAGGTACCTTCAATAAAACAGAACAGTCATTTTAGTGAATTGCAAACAAATGTTTAATGTTATAAATGTTAATTGGACAGTAGAAATACAAGCAGAGCATGGGAAAATAGCTACATTGAAAGGCAATATAATTGCAAGGTATTTAGTATTTATCTATACAATTGTCCAATAATGTGTTTTACTGTCAATATATTAGTTTTTACATATCAAAAATAAGGACATATTTAAAGGAATTAAAATATACAATATTTTGAACTCTGCATGGGTACAGTAAATAACGTATTTTCATTATCCATATTATTATAAGCTAAGTTCCTAGCTCCCTACTTCGTTTGCCTGGTAACACAGGGAAGCCCCACCCCTGCATGGGCATTTGCAACAGCTGTTAAACTATGATGAATGCTTTTCAAATGATGCTCACGCTATAATCATAATCACAATCACAACTGGTGACTAGGTTATTGGCTAAACACACTACATAGATATGTACAGTGCTGTTCAGAATTATTTGCCCCCTTGGTAAATACGATCAAAGATGACTGTAAAAAAAAAATCTGCATTGTTTATCCTTTTGATATTTTATTTAAAAAAAAAAAAATCTAACCTTTTATTGAAGTAAAATAATTGAAAGTGGGTCACATTATGAAATAAATGTTTTTCTCAAAACACATTGGGAACAATTATTTGCCCCCTTTTATTAAATACATTTTACAACCTATTTTTTCTAAGATAACAGCTTCTCCTATAATGCCTGATGAGTTTGGAGAGATCAGAGACCATTCCTTCATACAGAATCTCTCCAGATGCTTCAGATTCCCAGATCCATGTTGGCGTTTCTTCTCTTCAGTTCAGCCCACTGCAGAAGCTTCATTTTGTGCTCAGTGACCCGTTTGTGTTGATTTTGATGTGTGTTTTTGGATCACTGTCCTGTTGGAAGATCTAAACATGGCCCATTATAAGATTTCTAGCACAGGCTGTCTGATTTTGATTTCTTATCTGTTGGTATTCGATCCATGGTGTCCATGGAATCCATGATGCCATATATATGCCTGAACGAGATTTCCAGGACCTCTGGCAGAAAAAAAGCTCTTTTTCGTTTGTTTCATCTGTCCATAGAACATTTGAAAAGTAATTGACACTACTGGAACTTCAAACAAGACGGGCTCTATGGTCAGATGAAACAAAAAATTAGCTTATTTGGCAGCAAACACTTAAGATGAGTTTGGTGCACACAGGGATAAAAAGTACCCCATGTGTACAATGAAATACTCTGCTGTATCTTTAATGCTGTGGGCCTAATTTTCTGCCAGAGGTCCTGGACATTTGGTTCAGATACATGGCATCATGGATTCGATCAAATACCAACAGATAAAAAATCTAAACCTGACAACCTCTGCTAGAAATCTTATAACTGGCCATGTTTGGATCTTCCAGCAGGACAGTGATCCAAAAACAAACATCAAAATCAAAAAAAAAAACGGGTCACTGAGCACAAAACCAAGCATCTGCAATGGCCATCCCAGTCCCTGACCTGAACCCTATAGAAAATGAGTGGGCTGAACTGAAGAGAAGAAGCGCCAACATGGATCTGGGAATCTGAAGCATCTGGAGAGATTCTGTATGAAGGAATGGTCTCTGATCTCTCCAAACTCATCAGGTATTATAGGAGAAGGGGGCAAATAATTGTTCCCAATGTGTTTTGAGAAAAACATTTATTACATAATGTGATCACCCCCCCCCCCCTTCACACACACACTTTCAATTATTTTACTTCAATGAAAGGTCAGATTTTTGCTAATTTTTTTAATAAAATATCAAGTTTTTTTTTTTTTTTAGTTTAAAAAAAAATATTTTTTACAGCCATCTTTGATCATATTTACCAAGAGGGCAAATCATCAACACTGTATACATCTTTATATATATATATATATATATATAGAGAGAGAGAGAGAGAGAGAGAGAGAGAGAGAGAGAGAGAGAGAGAGAGAAACAAGCATTATCAATTGTTGTGTGCTATTTTGATGGGAACTGTGTTTTTTTTTAAAGACACTACCATGTCAGCTGGTGTTAGCTCCACAAGAGCCAGAAGAATCAATGAATAAATATCTGCTAAATTTATTTTACAAATTAAAAAAGAAGTGATAACGTACAGACACGGGTATGATTAAACTGTGAGCATCATCTCGCAAAGCTACATTTATCATGGTTTTCAAAGATGTGCATACCCATACAGTACAGTAGGAGAGTGCTTCCTGCATTACCAGACAGATGGAGCAAGGAGTAGTGAACTTCTGTTTTTTAAAGCAGATATTTTCTTGGTCCAGAGTTCAAAATACCTTTTAAAGGTTTAGCTAAACCAAAAACTAAACTGCTGTCATTAAAGGAGAACTCCGGTCAATTTTAACATTGAGCTAAGTTTTTTGTAAATATGGAGTGCTGTCAGTACAGAGAACAACGACCTACACCGTGTTATCCTACAGTAATTGATCGTCGAACACATACGATCCAATATTCCAAACATATTTTTATTTTTTTCCACAAAAAACGATTTGTCGTGGTTATGTAATAGTAATGACTATGTAGAAACATAGATCGTTTTTTCGTGGAAAAAATAAAAATACGTTTGTAATATTGGATCCTATGAGTTGGACAATCGTCTACTGTGGGCTTCACTGGAAAACAGGAAGTAAACAGAGGTATGTGCGCTGGCTGAATCACTTTTATGCATATCTTTCACATCTACTGCAGTCAGATTCACCGTGTTCACTCTGAAGGAATCACTTCACATGACTGGGCACTTGTAATGACACATCGAGGATGTTAAGAGGCTAAAAGCAGCTTTAAAACTTGCCCCGTTTAAGTCAACAGGGTGCAAATTTTAAAAAGAGGATAACACAGTGTAGGCAACACCGATTTTTGTCGTTGTTCTTAGTACTGACAGCACTACAAATTTACAAAAAAATGAGCTCAGTGTTAAAATTGACCGGAGTTCTCTTTTAATTACTCTCCCTCATGTCGTTCCAATCCCGTAAGACTTTCGTTCATCTTCAGAACACAAATCAAGGTATTTTTAATGAAGTCCAAGAGCTTTCTGTCCCTCCATTGACAGCCTAAGTAACTGAAACTTTCAAGACCCAGAAATGTAGTAAATACATCATTAAAGTAGATCATGTGACTCCAGTGCTTCAATCTTCATTTTTTGAAGTAGTTTCAACTACTTAGGCTGTCAATGGAGGGACAGAAAGCTCTCGGACTCCATTAAAAATACCTTCATTTGTGTTCTGAAGATGAACGAAGATCTGACAGGTTTGGAACGATATGAGGGAGAGAAATTAATGACAGAAGTTTTGTTTTTGGGTGAACTATCGCTTTAATAAGTGGCTACATTCAAAGAAACATTTCTGTATATTTACACAATCGGACATTATTATCAAGGAATAGTTCACCCAAAAATGAAAATTCTCTTATGTATTACTCACCCTCATGCCATCCAAGATATATGTTTTTCTTTCTTCAGCAGATCACTTTATTTGATTTTTAGAAAAAAAAAAAAAAATCTAAATTTCTGATAACTTACTTACCCTCAGAACACAAGGGTGTCTCCTCAAGGAATGAATGCAAGTGAGAGTAGTCCAACGTTTTGGATGGTCCAAAATACATATATAGGATGCATCAAAATAATCCACACGACTCCAGTCGACAAATAAGTCTTCTGAACTGAAACAATTGATCATTTATTAAATTATCTAAATCATTATTGATTTAGAAACAAAACAATATTTGTGACACGTGGCTGAGTGTGCATCACAGACCAGATTCAGAAATAAGCATTTGCAGTTTAAAAGAACATAACTAATGTTTTGTTTGTAAAAATGTTCAATTGTTTCAGTTCAGAAGACTTATCGACTGGAGTCATGTGGATTATTTTGATGCACCTAAATATGTATTTTGGACCATTGCAAAACGATGGACTACTATTTCTTGCATTAATTTCAGGAGGACATCTGTTTTAAATTCTGTAAATTCTGATGAAGACAGAAACCCGATTACATCTTGGATGACCTGAGGGTGAGTATATTACCAGAACATTTTCATTTTTGGGTGAACTATTCCTTTAATATTTGGACTTATGTTATGGCCACTAAACTCCACAAACTTCAATAAAGTTGTATGTAACAGTAATGTACTGTTTCAATAGCACTTCAGGGGGAGATGCCCAGTCCTGATGTTATTTAACCTTAAAGGAACACTCCACCGTTTTTTGAAATAGGGGTTATTCACCGTCTCCCCTAGATTTAGATAGGTGTGCAAAAGCATTTTTGTCTCAGTGCATGCATTAACTTAGTCTGGCAAAGCTGCCGCTAGCTTAGCTTAGCATAGTGAATGGAATCCTATGTTGCCAGATAGAATGTCGAGAATAAAAGTGAACCAAAAAAAAAAAAAAAAAAACTTACGAAATTACTTCTTGTGGGCTGCATATTCCCAACGAGTACAAATAGCAATGCAGATTAAGACTAGGCGATTTCCTAGGCAGATTTTGACTTGGGACTATATTGGGGGGAAGCACGGGCGAAGCACTGCTACTTGGGCGCATGCATGATATCTCTGCGCCCAAGTAGCAGTGCTTCGCCTGTTAGAGAGTTAAGTTTTTTTTTTTTTTTGGTTCACTTTTATTCTCGACATGCTAACCGGAAAGATAGGATTCCATTCACTATGCTAAGCTAAGCTAGTGGCAGCTTTGCCAGACTAAGTTAATGCATGCACTGAGACAAAAATGCTTTTGCACACCTATCTAAATCTAGGGGAGACGGTGAATAACCCCTATTTCAAAAAAACGGTGGAGTGTTCCTTTAAGACAAAGTAATGAATATGTCATCAGACTGTGACTTTAGAAATCTTTGCATTTAGACAAGATAAAACTTTAGTCATGAAAGTAACAGGGGCTATGACTGTGTTTAAAGAAATAGTTCACCCAAAACTTACTGCCAGCATTTATCTAAACAACTGCAGTAAATTGAGTCCAGCTTCACTTTCAAAAAGGACAACAAATGTCTATAAAATGTCTATATAATGAAGATTTGTCCATCTTTGATACAGATTTCAGATTAAAAACAGTCCCCTCTTTCCACACCTGTGTTCCCATGGTCATCTGCTGCAGATCACCACAAGCACAGGTTTTTCTATAACCTGAAATCACAAAAGAAATAAATATTTTAAAATAGTTTTTACATTTAGGGTACCATGAATAACCCTTGCATAGTGCACATTTAAAGTGTAATGGATTAGTTTAAGCATTCTTTAAAATTTCCAAACTCATTATGGAGGAAACACTTAACCTGTTAATTATGATTGATATTAAAGTGTTAGTTCACCCAAAAATGAAAATTCTGTCATTAATTACTCTCCCTCATGTTGTTCCAACCCCGTAAGACTTTCGTTCATCTTCGGGACACAAACTAAGATATTTTTGATTAAATCTGAGAGCTTTCTGTCCCTCCATAGATCACTTAGAAGCCTATGGAGAAGTGACACAGCTCTCAAATTTCATCAAAAATATCTTCATTTGTGTTCCGAAGATGAACAAAAGTCTTACGGGGTTGGAACAACATGAGGGTGAGAAATTACTGACAGAATTTTCAGTTTTGGATGAACTAACCCTTTAATGTTTGAACATGCAATACATAAACTGCGATCTGATTTTCAAATAGAATGTTGAAAGTGACATTTTGATGAATTTATATGATTTTATTTTTCTAAAATAAAATGTTTACTGTACTCTTATGATATAAGTATGATATAAATAATGTAATAATCTGACCTGGAGTAATTCAATTTGCCAAGTAGCAAATTTTCTAAAACAGTCCCCTCTTTCCATACACACCTGGGTTGCCATTGTCATCTGCTGTAGATCCACAAGCACAAGCTTTTCCACATAACCTGAAATCACAAAATCAAATAAATATTTTAAAATACTTTACATTTAGGGGGTTAGGGCTACCCCTAACCATGAATAACCCTTGCACAGTGCACATTTAAAGTGTAATGGATTAGTTTAAGCATTCTTTAAAATGTTCAAACTCATAATGGAGGAAACACATATTATCCTGTTATTACTGTATGATTGATATATTAAGGTTTGAACATGCAATACAGACACTGCGATCTGATTTTCATATAGAATGTCGAAAGTGACATTTTGGTGAAATTATGATTTTATTTTTCTAAAATAAAATGTTTACTGTACTCTTATGATAGGAAATAACATAATTATTTGACCTGATGCCAGTCAGCCTGTTCAAAAGAAAATTAACCTACTAACGTTACATGACAAAAACTATGACGAAAATTACTCAACGAAATTAACGCTAGAACGATATGAAACCTGATCAGGAAAGGCTAATAGTAACGTTGCATTTTTTGGCTGCTATGTTATTTTAGGTAAATGTATAGGAAGCAACGTTATATACTTGATTTAGCTGCATCATATACCTAGGGGTGTAACGATCCATCGATCTGGATCAATGCATACTTTTTATATTGAAATGAGAACACTCTTACCTTCATTCGAAACGTGGAAGAAAACATTATATTCCTTTTTCCAAAATGCCAATGCAGATCCATGATAATGATGGCTCACCTTAAAACAATGAATTGAAAACACCCGCGCTAACCCGCTGAGAAGACATCTCTGGCAACCGTTTGTCATTTTTCAAACTTGTTCTGTTACGACACATTAGACTTGGTGGTCGTTGTGGGCGGGACTAAGAGGACACGGAATTGGCGGCAAATTTGAATCTGCGTCGCGCGCGCACACACACACACACACATACACACACAAACAACAATATGCATCTGAATAAAGTGTGCTGTTGAATAAAAGTTTGAATGTTAAATAGTTTTATGGAGTTGAAATTATAATAATGTTATTTTCATTATTCTGTGGAAATATTTTGATCTTCAAAATGCAGAAATCATTCTCTGAATAGGCAACAAAAGTTACAATCACACACACACACACACACACACACACACACATGTATGTATGTATATGTATATGTATATATATGAATGACACATTGCTGGTAAATGGTAAATGGTAAAAAAGACAATGTGTATGTTCATTTGTATATGTAACTGCCTAATTTTGCTCTCATGCATTTGTTGGTGTTTTTCTGTGCACTTGTAAAACGTATCTGCAAAATTCCACAAGGAAAGTTTCTGTTGGTGCTTCTCCCAACAGGTATGACTGTGTTGGCCCCATACTTCACTACCATATCCACCCTATTTTTCAACACGGAAGAAGCTTTTCATACGAGATATTTTCATGTATGACAGTATGAGACTTCAGTTTCATTAGTCACTAGGTAGAACAACTTGAAAAATAAAAAGGGTGTAGTAAACATTAAATTACTTGTGCTATATGATTATCATGTGTTTATGATTATGATAATATTGAATGAATATGGTAACAAATATTAGTAATAAACTGTTTTTCTTCAGATGTATTGATGGCACCCAGAAGTCTCACACAAGTTCAAAAATGGCTGCGCCCATTGTTATGTCAGAAATAAGATGGATAACACAATGGGCTGGATGACATGTAATATTTTTACGTTAACAATAGAAGTGTTTGCTACTAGGTTATTGCTAAGCATTTAATAGTGGTTCAGATGTTAATTGGTGATTGCTCTGTGATTTCAAGTGGTTGCCAATAGCAAGGATGGTGAATGTGATTTCACCAAGTAGAACTTGTTCCTGGATCAACTTCCTTGTTTGTCCTGGAACAACATTCCAATCTACTAAACAGATTTTAGGGATAAATTTAAAATTAATATCAAGTATTAAGACTATGGGTTAAGACTATGTTTTTATGACAGGATGTTGTTCCAGGATCACCAAAGGTGATGATCTACTGTAGGTACACGTCTTACTTTGCAAAATCACCTCAACCATCACAGGAGATACCATAACAACTATTTTCTCTCTCTCTCTTTAATGTTTTTTTTTTTTTCCTCAGAGCACAATGTCCCTTTGATAAACACTATCACAGCTGTGGCAATGTCACTGTATTAAATAATTTAACTATTTATGAAAATGAATTGTAAACACAAAATGCTATTTTTACAGGGTACAGTGACTCTAGTTGCAGCTCCAAAAACTAAATAAATTCATAAAGTCAAGTTGTATACAAGCAGCACAAAATAAAAAATAAGTGGATTCGATTAAGTCATGTTTTAGCAGTATTGCGACAGGAGCAAAACTCTAATTTATGTTTAAATGCAGACGCAATATATTTTATATATAATTACGTTTGCTTGTACTTCGCCACCTATTCGGTAAAGGAACATCAACGAAAAACAACGCAACGCGGGCCCGCTCAGTCACAGTCACACTTGGCCAACAGGTGAGCATGAGCAAACATCTTTTTCTCGACCTTAGGCATTTCATGTGCAATTGTATGTTTGGTTACATATATACAATATTCAAGTAATTTCACTGTCTCTCCTATGTGCGCTGAAGTTTGATTTGATAAAGTTAGCAAACTGGCTAAACTTTACTTTTTGCATATAAAACTGCACAGTTGCGTCAGGGTTAACTTATCTGTATGAAAATTACATGCGGCACTTGTTCTGAATGTAATAAATACATGCTTTGGTAACAATATATTGCTAGATTTTCTGTGTGGTTGTAATAGGCTACTCCTGAAGAGAAGTGTTAAGTTTTAAAGAACTGCGCTGATGCGATGGCTTTATTATCCGTGTATTGATCATGGATGGATAATAAAAAAATATACACAGAACAAAAATACAGTACATTACAATCTTTATACATTCACAATTCCTTTTGCATAGTGATGAGTGATTTAACATATACAACCACACTCAAGGTAATCCAATAACCACTTATAACCTCTTATTTTCACACTCGCTACACCTCGTGCTTAACGTTACTTGCTTCGGTCCACGTGCGGCAACTGCGCATTCTAAATCTACATATTAGCACTGGAAATTGACTTGTTAAGAAAAAGTGAATAAAGTTCTCTACAATATACACGCTATTCTGTGTTAAAATTTATAATAATTATTTTAAATTTTTTATAGCTCACAGTTTAGTTTGTAATATGAAATGGCTAATGTCTTTACATGCCGTTTCTGTGGCCTTTCGCTAAAATCTGTAAAAGGTTATGTAGATCATCAAGACTCAGAAATGTAGTAAATACATCATTAAAGTAGATCATGTGACTCCAGTGCTTCAATCTTCATTTTTTTAAGCAAAAAATGAAAACAGCAAAAATAACGACTTTATTCAACCATTTCTTCACTTCCGACTTTATGGCAAGCGCTTTTAACATGTAATCATTCACAGGATATGAATTATTGATTTATTGATTATTGATTTTAGAAATGATTGATTTCTGCATGTAAGGGGGAGTAAATTAAGCTAAGCTATTGTGCACGTGTCAAACCTGTCTGCACACACAGTCAAATGGAGTATACTTTGGTACAGGGTTCGACTGGACGCATACGCTGAGCCTTCACGTCAAACTTTACTATACTTTGGGCTTCAGACATTACTTATTTCAGTAAGATTGAACCTAGTCTTGTAAGGCAGATGTTTTAGCTTGTACATATTGCTAATCTTTCTAATAAACCGTCTGTACTTCTCATCTCCTGACTCCTGTACTGGATGCCATTTTTTTCTCACAAGTTGTTATGTTTTCTAGAGACCCAAGGAGGATTATGTGCATGGGAGCGGCAGTTGGCCTGTCTGAGAAAACCTCTGGAATCTCAAGTCTCACAGACATATAAAAAGTCCACTGGCACTGTTCTTCATTATCTTCTAGTCATCTATCACATATTTTCCTTCTGACCTCTTCCTCACACACAGTTTGTAATGTTAAAGGAGAATTTTAACATTTACCTCTGTTGTTTGTAAATTTGTAGTGCTGTCAGTACAGAGAACAACGAAAACAATCAGTGTTGCCTACACCGTGTTATCCTCTTTTTAAAATATGCACCCACTTGACTAAAATGGGGCAAGTTTTAAAGCTGCTTTTAGCCTCTTAACATCCTCGATGTGTCATTACAAGTGCCCAGTCATGTGAAGTGATTCCTTCAGAGTGAACACGGTGAATCTGACTGCAGTAGATGTGAAAGATATGCATAAAAGTGATTCAGCCAGCGCACATACCTCTGTTTACTTCCTGTTTTCCGGTGAAGTCCACAGTAATCGATTGTCGAACTCATAAAATCCAATATTCCAAAACGTATTTTTATTTTTTTCTACAAAATAATAATCACGGCAAAAAAAATTTTTTTGGGAAAAAATAAAAATACGTTTTGGAATATTGGATCATATGAGTCTGACATCGACTACTGTGGGCTTCACTGAAAAACAGGAAGTAAACAGAGGTATGTGCACTGGCTGAATCACTTTTATGCATATCTTTCACATCTACTGCAGTCAGATTCACCGTGTTCACTCTGAAGGAATCACTTCACATGACTGGGCACTTGTAATGACACATCGAGGATGTTAAGAGGCTAAAAGCAGCTTTAAAACTTGCCCCGTTTAAGTCAACAGGGTGCAAATTTTAAAAAGAGGATAACACGGTGTACTGTAGGCAACACCGATTTTTTTCGTTGTTCTTAGTACTGACAGCACTACAAATTTACAAACAACAGAGGTAAATGTTAAAATTGACCGGAGTTCTCCTTTAACATTCCAAGGTTTTAGAATTCTACATTACATGTTAGCACAGTAAACAAGAGATGATCTGTTCAAAAATGTTACCATCACATTTGATGCTGGCGTAATACAATGTTTTTGTAATAATGAATAAAATATGTTATAAATATGGAGTTTCTGATTCTAATTTCTGAAAAATTGTAATGCAGGTTTGTTGATATTGTAGGCATTAAAAATCACTGAAGGAACCATGGACCACAAAAAGTTAAGCTTGAATTTTGATCCAGGAGACATGGGCATTTCTTTCCTGCCAGGGCATGGTAAAACCCTAAATAGACCACATTTTAATTTTTAATGATAATTATAAATATAGCTGCAAGCAGTGTAAAGCATTTTAATTCCGCTATAATGTGCTTAATCAAAATGAAGTAATTTTACATTAATTTCTGTCTTAAACAGGAAAATAATCTATAAAACATTAACAGTTATTTTATGTAAAACTACATTTTTAATCTGTAAAAATAGTATGAATTACCTTTAAAAAACATAATTTTGATGTAATTGTTAATTACAAGGAATTACTGTAATTTTAATTGTAAAACTTTAAATTACAGCAAATATCTGTAAAACAACAGCATTTTACTCTTTAATGAAAAAAAGGGGAAATTCTGTAAAAAAATACAGAACATTACCTGTAAAATAACGTTTTTTTTTTACAGTGTATAATATAATGTAATTGTTATTATATCCGAGTTGACTGGAACGCAATAGGCTATTAGGTTAACATTTCAATAAACAAGTGTGTACTACAATTACAAGCCACTCTATTAAGCACTTCACTCGCATTCGGAGCATGCGAGCACTCATTCAAAGCACGCGCTGAGAGCAGCTTCAGCTTCAAAAACAGTCGGTTATGTCTTAAGTGAACATATACAATGCAAAAAAGAAACCCCCCCGTGCATTATTACATTGGATCCATGCATTCGGTCTTAAAGGAGCAGCAGCCTTTAAATACCTGGTGTCCCATTAGTGACACCTGCTGTCAGAGAGTGACATTTGTGTCACATTCACAAATGTAACATCAGACCATTCTGTTTTTACTTCAAATTTTTGAATTATACAATCCAAAATAACATGTAATTAGCATCTTTTTTTTGGATAGTTATTTGGATTTTTATTAAAATTCCAAGTTAGTTCTATTATTTAACATTTCAATTTTACTAAGAAATATGCAGCATTTTGTCTTTTGTCTAATAATAAAAGGACACATTTTCATTTTGTAAAATAAATAAATATATATATAAAGTAAAGTTCAGCTGATGTCTCCTTTTTTACTTTTGGTGAATTCATCCTGTCAATTTTGACTCAGTGATTCTTTTATGCTGATCGCTTCTCTTTAGAGGATTATATCACTTAAGGTTTGGTCCATTCATTAAACAAATCTATTGTATAACTTGGACATCTGTACCAGTTGTTTTGTGTTTGGTGTGTCTGGATTTGTTTTGAAGCTTGGTATGCAGCATGAAACAGCACAGAATCCCATTCATTATATTCAAATTGAATTTATATTGATTGGAAGATTTAAATGACACAACACATTTTTGTTATTTGTTTGAGAGGTATTTTTTTCTTTTTTATCTTTCTACTATGTTTCCTACTGTATATATATCAAAACTTAAATTTTGATTAGTAATATGCATTGCTAAGAACTTAATTTGGACAACTTAAAAAAAAAACTATTTTCTCAATATTTGGACTTTTTCTGTACTCGCCGATTCCAGATTTTCAAATAATTGTATCTCGGTCAAAATATTGTCCTATCATAACATGCTTCAATGGAAAGCTTATTTATTTAGCTTTGATATGGTTTATAAATCTCAGTTTCAAAATGGACTCTTATGACTGGTTCTGTGGTCCAGGGTCACTTAATGGAAACGTTTGGATTTGTGCCGAGTGAGAGAGGTAGGATATCACCCAAACTTTACCTTCAGTTTCAGTTTGTTTTGGTTTGTTTATGGCTCGGATAATATTACATAGCCTACTGCAATTATATTTATCCAATATTATAAATTTAATATAAATATTAGTATAAATAATTATCCACTTACATCCTGTGTGACTTCTCTTTCATCTTTAAAAAAAAGCATGCAGAAAACTAAAATATGCGATTAATCGGTTAAAAATTGTTACTGTGGGTTAACAATTTTACATTAATATTCTTTTGCTTGGCTTCCTATATAACAACATAGGCCAAATCTGGTTTACATTGAGCACTTTTGGCTTCATTATTTTTTTAATGTACGATGGATTCTGCCAGTTAAATAAAAAAAAACAGGCTTGTGTATTTATGACATCAATTACTACTACATTCTATTTTCAGAAATGTAAGTATTTTTAAATGTTATTGTGTGTTTGTATATCCTACTTGTCATATATTTACAATAGCTATACACACCAAAATTATACAGAGCTTCCAGTAGGTTATTTTGTAGGCTGTATATATCAAATTATTTTACGTGTTTGTGTTTTTCCTGTTTTATTCATTGCATCTGAAAATTACTTACCCTACATAACTACAATAAATTAAATAAATTAATATTTAGAAACAGTTACATACCACCCGCTCCCCTCGTTACACAAATACTTGATCCTACTAATTTTGATCTTCTTTATATAATAAGCAATGGATCAATACAGGGCATAAAACAGCAACCGTTTAATGATGGTGAAGCATTGTTGCAAGTTATTTAAAAAAAAAATTTTTTTTAATAAATATTCAAATGTTTTAATCACCTGATGGTCAATTTACAGCATTCATCCTGTAATAAATCACTGAGCTCCTTCACTCCTGATTGTCCAGGATCATTTCCTGTGAGATCCAGCTCTATCAGGTGTGAAGGGTTTGATCTCAGAGCTGAAGCCAGAGCTTTATAACCTTCTTCAGTGACACTGCAGTCTGAGAGTCTAAAGAAAATAAACAATACATTTTAATTTCATATTGTGGTTTAACTTAATTCATTACTGCACTGTCTGATCACCAAAATATGAAAAATCATGTATTATATTAGAGCTTAATACACAGGTAAGCTGCTTCTGGTTTCATTATATGTGGATTGATTAAGGAATTACAGTTTATTAATGGTCAGAAATAGTCTGTGATTGGTTCATATATATAGTTTGAGTTTGTGTTAAATTTGATTCTAAATGTAGGAAAAGTGTAACTGTAAAGCAGTGTTATTATAGTTATTATATAGTTTTTTAGTGTTTTTGCGCATATAGAAACAGATAATATGGTTTAATATGGACAGTTGCTTCATGGAAATGCATGTGGCTTTAACCACGAGATGCACTTTCTGGCCAAGTGTACATGCATCTCAAATCACATCTTCAATTGTTTTGAGTTATCCGCTCACAAATAGTCTCAAATTCATTCTGGATGGCAAATATACACTTGTATATTTATTATCTTCAATCAGTGAAAATGCATGAAGTCGTCAAGTGTAAACAGGCCCTTACATTTTTTTTCCATCAATGGAGGCGACAGATTGAACAAATATATAACATTCCTCCAATGGTCAAGTGTAGCTGATGGTGAAATGTACTCACTTGAGTATCTCCAGTTCACACACAGATTTCTTCAGTCCCTCACAGATCTCTTTGACTCCTGAGTCCAGCAGATGGCTGTTGTTCAGGTTCATCTCTTTCAGGATGGTTTTGGAGGAGAGAACAGTAGCTAGAACTGAACAGCTCTTCTCTGTCAGCTCACAATTATTCAGTCTGAACACAAAAACAGCATTAATTATTTATTCAGCACATATTCTACAAACAACAAATCAACAATTCTTCATATCTGATCACACGTGACTGACACAGTGGTGGAACTAGAGTTTTGTACATGGGGTGGCCAAAGCTAATTCAGGGGTCCATAGACCATGACAAAAAATAAAATAAAGAAAGAACTGACTGTAAGCTTTTGAATGGTATAGTGTATAATCTTACAAAACCTTTTTATTGCTGATAAATGCTGATCTTTGGATTGTTCTATTCACTAAAATAATCCTAAAAAAAATGTACTCACAGGTTTTAAATAATAATAAAAAATAAAATGTTTCTTGAGCAGCAAATCAGCATATTAGAATGATTTCTGAAGGATCACGTGACACTGAAGACGAGTAATGATGCTGAAAATTCAGCTTTGATCACAAGAACAAATGACATTTTAATATTCAAATAAAAAGCAGATAATTTAAATATTAAAAGAAGTTTACAATATTAATGTTTTTGCTGTATTTTGGATCAAATACATGCAGGCTTGGTGAGCACAAGATAATTATTTTTAAAAATATTAAAAAATTTACTGTTAAAAAAAACATTTGACTGGTAATGTAGGCCTACTCAATTTGTATAAACTAAACTATACAGGGAATCCTATTGTTAAAGTTAAAATTAAAAATTAAAAAAAATGTAAAACTATTTTTATAATACTGTTATATCTATACATTTTTATTGATTATAATAAAAAATATAAAATCAATTATGAGTAAATATATAGGCTAAATATAATGTTTGCAAAATTCTCGCTAGTTTATGGACACTGAATGGATTTTCTGTGGTTATGTGACAGTGTTTTTTCAAGCTGCTGTCTTTCCGCATGAGAGGAGACACTAGACATTCAGTGATATGACATACAGCCAAGTATGGTGATCCATGCTAAGAATTCGTGCTCTGCATTTAATTCATCCAAAGTACCAACACACACTGTGGACACACACAAACCGTGAACACACACCTGGAGCAGTGGGCAGGCATTTATGCTGCAGCGCCCGGGAACAGTTGTGGTTTGTTGCCTTGCTCAAGGACACCTCAGCCATGGTATTGCCAGGCCAAGACTCAAACCCACAACCTAAGGGTTAGTAGTCAAACTCTCTAACCATTAGGCCACAACTAATGGTTAGAGAGTTTGTCTCACGGTGTATCTTTCAACATGGATTGGATTTTTATTTAATGTTTACTCAATGCTAATTATAGAATGCACTCCTGCCTCGCTTGAACTGAGGCAATGCGAGGGCGCATGTGAACCGTCTCGCCACTAAAGAGATCCAGAACTGAATTCATCATTTGAAAAACTAATTTGAATGCTGAGACTGTATTTCCTGTTATCAAAAGTGACCTGCCCTGTCGTGTTCATCAGCTCATTGTCTGTCTGTGTCCTCTCTGCTCTGCCATGTTAGAGATGAAGCGCAAAGTAGATCACCAGACAAGTTGCATCCTTGAGTTTGAGGCTAAAATAAACGCTTCTTTCAGTACAATTAAACAAAGAAAATGAAATAGTAGCATCTTAACTATTGGGGTGGCAGCTGCAGTGGCCGATCAGATGCCAGGGGTGTCCAGCGCCAACCTTGACACCCCTCTGGTTCAGTCACTTGGTTGACAATCATTATACTGAATAAACAGATAGGTTAAAATGTATAAATCATGTTCACTCACATAATTTTCTCCAGTTTGTTGTGAGAGTCCATCAAAAGGGCAGAAAGTTTCTCTCCATCCAGATCCCCAATTTTATCTTCACTCAGATCCAGTTCTGTCAGTAGTAATGGACTTGTACCCAGAACTTTAGTGAGATGATCACATGCTTCCTCTGCAGCAGGACTTTTCAAAAATCTACAGGAAGAAGAAAAGAATTTAGATTCAATAATTTAGTTATATTATTATGGTATTTGAGACTCCAATCTTCAGTTTCCAGTGTCTCCAGTTTCATTGTGAAAATATCTAATATACAAATAAGCAAGAAAATAATCAGTAAACAATAATTTGTGAAAAAAATATTTATATAATAATTTTTTTTTTTTTTTTTTACATTATATCTCTTTAAGAAACCCCATGAAATTCAGTTGTGTTACTGGTGAACTGCTTTGAATTGCAATTCTACATATTCCTCTTCCAGCTAATTTATAACCAGCTAGTTTATCCCCTCTGCCAGCTATTTTTATACAGCTGATATCACACCTATGTCTTATTTTGAGATATATAAAAACAAGTAGAACCTGATTATCTTTAATGTAAAGTGTTCATCCTGAAGTAAATCATTGAGCTCCTTCACTCCTGATTGTCCAGGATCATTTCCTGTGAGATCCAGCTCTATCAGGTGTGAACGGTTTGATCTAAGAGCTGAAGCCAGAGCTTTATAACCTTCTTCTGTGATACTGCAGTCTGAAAGACTAGAAAGGGAATGAAAATGTACAAATTAATCTGATTAATCAGTTAGTCCACAAATGTTCAGAATAACATTAATCCATACAAAACAGATGACTAAATATGGATGCAAACAACAGGCCCAGAGACCTTTAACATGTTACACATCAATTCACCTGAGTTTCTTTAATTTACAGTTCCCTTTCAGTCCATCAGAGAGTAGCTTCACTCCTGGATCCTGCAGATTATTATTGCTCAGATCAAGATCCCTCAAACTGCTGGAGTCTGAACTGAGAACTGAAGCAAGAGCTGAACAGCTTTCATCTGTTAGATCACAGTTACTGAGCCTGAAAATAATAATAAAAAAATACAATAACGTCATCAAATATGTCATATTCCTGTGGTTGCTTTGGTGTTTAGTGTAGCTGATGGTGAAATGTACTCACTTGAGCATCTCCAGCTCACACACAGGATTCTTCAGTCCCTCACAGATCTCTTTGACTCCTGAGTTCAGCAGACGACTGTTGTTCAGGTTCATCTCTTTCAGGATGGATTTGGAGGAGAGAATAGTAGCTAGAACTGAACAGCTTTTCTCTGTCATCTTACAATTATTCAACCTAAACACAAAAACAGCATTATTTATTTATCCTATTCAGCACATACAATATTTAGCACACCATATATCAACAGTTTTTTACATTACATTAAATATATTTAGAAGGAATTAAAAATGTATAATTTATTATATGATATACTATATATTTAACTTAAAAAATGTAACTATGCAGGGCTTTAAGCAACAGTCAGATCGAATTTAGAAGAGAGGTTACTACATGAAAATTGGTGACCAGAAGTCTGAATGGACAACCATGAAATGGGAAGTCCCAGAAGGCTCAGTTCTCACACTATTCTCTTTCAATTTATATATGATTTTAATAGTGAAAATAATAAAAGGAACCAAACTTCTCATCACAGCTACACAAATGGCACCCAGATCTACCTAAGTCTATCACCCAGTGACTACAGTCCCACTGAATCCCTGAACCAGTGTATTGAGAAAAGTAACAGTTGGATGTGCCAAATCTTCCTTTAATAAACAAAGAAAAATAGAGATTAGTTTATTTGATTAAAATTGGGTAAACCCAGAACTCTAGGGATAAAAAAAAACCTAAAGTCAGGATTATAGGTGATATTTTGGATTTCAGTAGTCATGTCAAAGTAATAACTAAATCAGAATACTTTCATCTCAAACATATAGCAAGAAACAGATGCTTTTATATCCCATTAGGATTTGATAAAAATATTTAATTCACCTTCCTTCCCAAAAAGACCATCAGACAGCCACAGCTAAAAAACACAATGCTTTCAGGATTATGACCCCCAATCCCCACCCCCCAAAAACAAATAATTTAAAGAGTTACTTAAATACAATAAAAATACAAAACCAGCCAAAAATAAATACATAAATAAAACACAGTAATAAAGATTATACAGTATGTTTTAAATTTTTGCATAGAAATACTAAGGTTCACTCAAAACAAGGTTTGTTCATGTTCAACTACACACTGGAATCAGCTTCCAGAAAAAGTCAGTAGATACATTCAAATCCAGATTATAACTATATTTACTGAGGATTGTGCTGCATTTACTGATTGCACTGTATCATTTTGTTTCTATATTTTTTTTTATCTTATTTCATTTTAAGTATATTATTTAATTTACATACACCTTTTAGAAATAATTACACTTTTTGTACTTTGAATTAGCATTGTGCATGAATATGAATAATCTTGTCCATAAACTCATGTTCACTCACTTCATTGTCTCCAGTTTACAATGAGAGTCCATCAAAAGAGCGGAGAGTTTCTCTCCATCCAGATCTCCTAATTTATCTTCACTCAGATCCAGTTCTGTCAGTAACAATGGACTTGTACCCAGAACTTTAGTGAGATAATTGCATGCTTCCTGTGCAGCAGGACTTTTCAGAAACCTGAAGGAAACGGAAGACAATTTCAGATTGCATGATCTTGTTGTAATTCTGTACATTTCACTGCTCCCATCATGTTTATGGGTGTAGTTAAACAAACATAGATCATTCACACTATAGTCCCACTAGTTTCCATAGTTAGTGTATTAAGCCCTACTTGGACAAGACTAGTTTTCTAAACTAAAAGTTTTAATTCTTATCACCCGAAATCTGTGATTTCGTGTAGCAATTTGGACAGGACTAACGTCCCCATGTTTATTACAGAGGTGGGCATGTTTTCTAGATGTGATATGGTTTTGTGCGTCACATACGATGTATATTGTCCAATGTCATAGCAACAAGGGAGCCTGGGCCTCATTTACATGACTAAACCCCCCCCCCCACCCCCCTTAGATTTCCCATGTCTGTGAGGCAATTGATTGTTGGTTCATTTTTGACACACTCAAATTCACAGGGACTGATACAGCAGAAATAGAATCCTGTTTGGTTTCATTATTTTACAATATTATGTTATAATGAGTGTACACATAGACCCTTAACAGATATGGACTATGTAAATATTGACTGTATGACGAAAAATTACATTTTTGTTTTTGGAAGGTAAAATTTTAGTGAGAGCAACACTGAATAGAATAAAGGTCTCAAAGTTTTAAACCTTTTTTTATGCCAAAATCAAAATGGTAAATATATCCATCAAGGGCATGCTTGGAGGAAAAAACTACAGAGAACAAAACAGCATTGAATGAAGTGGATATTCAAGATTGAGCCCACCCCCCCAAAATAAATAAAATAAAAATTTAATTAAAAAATAAAATTAAAATACCCTACAGCTGTTGCAAATGTCAACACATCTTAATTTTCCCAAAGTTACCACTTCATCAGTGTTGTAGCAGACAGGCACGCAGTAAAATTAGAATATTAAATGAGATTTAAATTAATTAGAACTAAGTGCAAATAGCAGCACAAACATAAGAACTATAATTGTCACATCAAGCACCTGCAGTGCTTCTGTTTGTGTCAGGGTTCTGTCACTCCAGTCTAGTGTTATTCATGGTTTTGTGACAGAGCCCTGATACTCTCCTCATGTCATTGTTTTCATGTGAGTGTGCGGCTTAGTTTTTACTGGCTGCGTGCCGTCTCGTGTGAACACGCGGTTTACGAGCTTGCTCATTAGCTGCGTGTTTGTGTCTATTTAAGCACATGGCTAGTGATTGGTTTGCTGGCCATGTGCTTGTGTTTTTTTTGTTTTGTGTGAGCACATGGCTTTTGTCTTAGTTCCTATGTGCCATGTGCTCTCGTCAATTGTCTTGACCCCACCCATCTTGTTACCTGATTATTGATGTAAGTTTCCCCACATGTGTTCCCTCGTTATCCTCCTCATTAGCTCCCCATTTATTGTCCTTGTGTTTGCAGTCTGGTTGCTAGTTCGTCGTCAAACATTTGTCTGTGTACATCGTGTCGTGTCGTGTCGTGTCGTGTCGTGTCGTGTCGTGTCGTGTCTTGCCTTGCCTTGCCTTGCCTTGCCTTGCCAGTCAAGTTTAGTCTGTTTTCCCCTACGGGGTAGTTTTTGTTGGTTTATTTTATTATTACAACTATTAAAGAACCCTTCTCTCTGCATCATTGAGTCCTCGCCTCATCCCTCTACCCAAACCCTGACAGTACGAACTAGCCAGTATGAGGACTCAGCGGAAGAAGGGTTTGCACCGTCCACCAGCCTCCACTCTCTCCAGCCCCCACTACCAGCGCATGCTCCAGTTTAAGACCTTGATCTCTCTCCATCAACAAGGGACTGGTGTGAGGGATTTTGCCCTGGAGTTCAGTGGTACTGCAGAGGGATTGGAGTTTAATGATGCGGCCCTCAAGGACCTCTTCAATGATGCCCTTGATGAGCCTCTCAGCTGGTGGAGAATGAGGGGGCTGGACCACCTGTCGTTTGGGGAATTTGTGGGGTTCGTGGCACGTTCCCCAGCTAAGGAGGCTGCAGTACTGCCTGTGGTGCCCTTCAAAGCTGCCGTTCCCCCTATGGTGGATAAAGAAGCTGCAGTACCCCCAGAGGTGACTTGTGACATTGCAGAACCCCTAGAGGTGGCCGGAGAGACCGCAGCACCTCACTCTCGTAGGCGGAAGAGGGGAAAGAAGAGGAATGGCTCTGCCCCGCCAATGCCAGAGGTGCCGGATGAGGCTGCAGCGCCCCCAGAGGTGCCGGATGAGGCTGCAGCGCCCCCAGAGGTGCCGGATGAGGCTGTAGCGCCCCCAGTAGTGGCCGACGACATTGCACTGCCCCAGTCTCGGAGACGGAGGAGGAGGAGAAAGGCTTCCTCCATCCCTCATGGCCCGGTGGCCATTCAGGAGCCCACTGCTGGCCTGGAGGCCAATCCAGTCATGCCCAAGCGCCTCGCCCTGCCGGCGCCGCCCAAGCGCCTCGCCCTGCCGGCGCCGCCCAAGCGCCTCGCCCTGATGCCGGCTCTGCCCTTGATTAGTGCCTTGCCGGGTTTGCCCTTCCTATCTGCCAGGGTTCCTGTTAGGCCGGAGCCTCACTGGTCTGTCCCTCCGGCACCGCCCTGGTGGTCCGTCGGGGTTCCTGTTAGGCCAGATCCTCACTGGCTCATCCCTCCGGCTCCACCCTGGCCCACTGCTGGGACTCCTGGACTGCCTGAGCCTCCTTGGCTCTACCATCCCGCCCCTCCCTGGTCCCTTTTAACAGCTGGTTGGGTTTTCCTGCTAGATGACTGGGCTCCCTTCCCTCCCTCCCTCCCCTATTTTGTCTGTTTTTTGATTTCCATGTCTTGTGTTCTGTTTTGTACCGTGCTTGTGTTGCCATGCCTGTGCTGTCATGTTCCTGTTTTGTTTTTGGGTGTTCCTCGTTAGGGACGCCAGGTGGCGTCCCTTTTGAGGGGGGCTAGTGTCAGGGTTCTGTCACTCCAGTCTAGTGTTATTCATGGTTTTGTGACAGAGCCCTGATACTCTCCTCATGTCATTGTTTTCATGTGAGTGTGCGGCTTAGTTTTTACTGGCTGCGTGCCGTCTCGTGTGAACACGCGGTTTACGAGCTTGCTCATTAGCTGCGTGTTTGTGTCTATTTAAGCACATGGCTAGTGATTGGTTTGCTGGCCATGTGCTTGTGTTTTTTTTGTTTTGTGTGAGCACATGGCTTTTGTCTTAGTTCCTATGTGCCATGTGCTCTCGTCAATTGTCTTGACCCCACCCATCTTGTTACCTGATTATTGATGTAAGTTTCCCCACATGTGTTCCCTCGTTATCCTCCTCATTAGCTCCCCATTTATTGTCCTTGTGTTTGCAGTCTGGTTGCTAGTTCGTCGTCAAACATTTGTCTGTGTACATCGTGTCGTGTCTTGCCTTGCCTTGCCTTGCCAGTCAAGTTTAGTCTGTTTTCCCCTACGGGGTAGTTTTTGTTGGTTTATTTTATTATTACAACTATTAAAGAACCCTTCTCTCTGCATCATTGAGTCCTCGCCTCATCCCTCTACCCAAACCCTGACAGTTTGAACGAGAAAAACCAGAGGTGGAAAGAGTACAAAAATATTCCACTCAAGTAAAAGTACCATTACATTAATGAAATTTTATTTAAGTACAAATAAAAGTACCAGTCTAAAAATCTACTCAAGTAAAAGTAAAAAGTAGCTCATTTAAAATTTACTCAGAGTAAAAATTACTTAAGTTATATTTTAACAGTGGGAGGGAGGCAAAAAGGGGACAGGCCAAGGGTGTCGAACTCAGTTCCTGGAGGGCCACGGTCCTGCACAGTTTCGATATAACCCTAATTAAACACACCTGATCCAGCTAATCTAATCATTTAGGCTTATTTGAAAACTATGTGAGAACTTAAATATGCAGGGCTACGGACCTCCAGTAACTGAGTTTGACACCCCTGGGATAGTCCTATTAATCTTAAACTAGTTGTTTCTAATTAAAGGAATCGGTTATTTAGAATAATAAGACATTTGGGCTGTTACCAGGCAAATCAGTATCAACAAACTCATCTTTTCAATGCAGACGAAATGCAGAAGCTTCATCGGAGGTGGCATATAGATGTATTTACTGTCACAGTGTCTGGTTTGTGTATCCCTGGGTGTCCACTAGAGATCTCACTTCCCCATATCATCACCCCACTTCAGGAACTGTTTTCACACTAGCCTTTGTCACCCGGTATTTTCGTGTTCCCTGGTTTTTGTGGTGTTTCTTGTTTTTGGACTGCTTTTCTGAATTTTGATCTTTGCCTGACTGGATATATGATTTTTGGATTCCCCTATTAAACACTGCAGTTGGATCTTCTTGTTTGTGTGCATGACATTTACACAATGTTTAGTGGAGGGCAAGAATGCATTTAACCTGCTGTTACGAATGCATTAATAATGTTTTGATATACAAGATATAAAATGTTGAATACTCATTTGAAATTATAAGAAATTAATTATAAAAAAAAAATCAAAAGATACTTTAAATGTGAAATTAAAATGGCTAGTATGTGTCAGTAAGTCACTGTTAATAAATGAGTCATTGTGATTGAACCAAATCATTTAAATGGTTGATTCATTCAACCATTCAACATTCATATATATATATATATTTATTCATGATGATTTTTGGAGGAAAAGACGGCATTCTTTGTGTGATTTTGATTTACTATATGAAATGATATAAATATGTAAATTTTCTGCCCCTATATCTTCAAATTTGTGATCATTCTAAATGTATTTTAGCAGACTGAATCACACAGTGAAAGAATGCACTATAAACATCCGCGCACATCATTAAAACAACAATTATGATATTAGCGCAGACGATATATTGCACACTCCACACTGTCTTTTTGGCTAATTTGTGCAAAACCTCTTGCTAAAATGTCACAGCTTCATTTTAACCAATGCAATGATGCAATTATTTAGCTTACATCTACATGCTTGCGAAGGGTTGATGTTTTGTCGAGATTTTATAAGCAGCTGGTTTGGTCTCCCTAGGTAAGCACATCTTACACTGCATAATAAAGCATAAATATGGCCAGGGGTTTACTTAATTTAATTCGAGTTCAACTTCAGAATATGACGCGGTTTCATTTTCATCGGTGTCTCCACCACTAACTCCTGTTTTGTCCGTCTGCATCTTTCTTGTGATTTTAGCGCCAGTTTGCCCTCCTGTCCATTTACTCAGTAGTTTCCTGTGACCTATTTTTTTTTACTCAGTAATTAATGTGTTTTAAAATGTAGTGGAGTACAATACTTCAAACAAAATATACTTAAGTAAAAGTAAATTTACAGATTTTAAAAATTACTTTAAAAAGTAGAAGTACACAAAAGCACAGTTTGTCTTTATTACGAGTATACACAAATAAAAGTGAACCTTTTCGTTTTGAATGTCTTATTCTTATCTGTATGACCAAAAATGACAGAGTATTTGAAGTTGTGATTGCACCTGAGCCTCTCATTAGAAACACATATTCGTGCCGAATGAGATGTATAGGTTCATTTCCGTTTCTCTTTAAATAAATTTGTTTTGACTAGACTTGTAGGCTATATGTTTTATATTTTATAAATGTATAAATTTGTTCTATAATTTTATAATTTGTCTGATAGGCCTATGTGTATAGCATAATTATAATTTTTTTTTTTTAATCTATGAAGCAAATGTTTTAAAAATAGTTTGGGGGGGAAAAAAACGTTAAAATCGTGTTATTGTATTCCAGGTGCTTTTAAAGAACTTTCAACTATAACTTTTATAGCTTGAATGTAAAACATTGGCATGAATTTGTTGTATTCACATTTCTAAAATACAAATTCATTGTAATAGGCCTATACAGACAGCAAAAAATTGTTTTTTTTTCACGCCTGGGGGTGTCGCTGTTGGACAGTGTTTTCTCTACTTCCTGTTGGCCTTCTGTAGCAAATCGTAGCTCCGTGTAGCTGTTTTTATTTTATTTTTTCTCTAGAATCTTTATCTTACTATCACTCTCTGTTTTTTAAAGTGGTAAAATAAAACTTAATTCACACCATATTTCTGATATTATCGATCAATCTTATCAGATTAACTTTGATGGTTCAATTTTATTTATTTTATATCTGCAAAGCGTTATAACTCGTTAGCTTGTCATTAGCGTTTTCATTCGAACCTATCGCTGTTTTCTTTTCTCCTATCCTCTCGCTCCTGTTTTTCACAAGTTCATCAAACAACCGCAGTAAGAATATTTCACCAAGCATGGTGAGTAATGGCTTCTCCTGTTACTGTTACTTGCACCTCTTGCCACATGTACAGTTCATCACTGTCGCTGATGAGGGATTCACATGTGATAAATGCAGGGAAATAGTTAGGCTGACAGAGAAGATTTCAGAATTAGAGACACGCATCCAAACTTTAATTGAGGACAGTAAGAATGTTAGGGCTCTAGATACGGCTTTGGATGCGTCTAGCTCAGGGATTCCTGTACATTGTTCGGTTCCGGAAACAGAGCCCCTGCAGCAGGGCAACTGGGTGACGATGAGGCAGCGTAGTCGTGGGTCAAAACACCGCTCTTCTGTTCCGATCAAAACATTAAACAGGTTCTCCCCACTCAGTGATGCACCCACTGAGAAACCTGATGAAAGTGCTCTAGTTATTGGTGATTCTATTATACGGAACGTGAATATAGAGACACCAGCCACCATAGTCAAATGTTTACCGGGAGCCAGAGCTCCTGACATCTTGGACAATTTAAAAGTGCTGGCTAATGCTAAACGTAAATACAGTAAGATTGTTATTCATGCCGGCGCTAAGGATGTTCGACTTCGCCAGTTGGAGATCACTAAAAATAACATTAAAGAGGTGTGTGAACTTGCAAGCACAATGTCAGACACTGTAATATGCTCTGGTCCCCTCCCTGCTTACCGTGGTGATGAGATGCATAGCAGATTGTCATCACTCAATGGCTGGATGTCTAAGTGGTGCCCACAGAATAACATAGGTTTCAAAGACAATTGGATGAGCTTTTGGGGCAGACCTGACCCGTTTAAAAGAGATGGTCTTCATCCCTCCTGGGGTGGAGCCACTCTTCTCTCTAGAAATATGGCAAATAGTCTTAGTGTTTATACTTGACTAACTGGGGCCCAGGTCAGGAAGCAGACAGACTGGCTAAACCGACCATCTGCTAGCCTCCCGTCACAGAGGTCAGTTAATTCTCAGCACATAGAGACTTTTTCACCTAGATATCACACTATAGAGACTGTGTCTGTTCCCCGAACTAGAAAATACAAAAACGTCCAAACCAAGTTAAGATTAACAATTTAATTGAGGTTCAACAAATAAAAAACAGAAGCAATATGGATAAACAAATGATAAAGCTTGGGTTATTGAATATCAGATCCCTTTCTACGAAAACACTTTGTAAATAATATAATCACGGATCATAATCTAGATGTACTCTGTTTGACAGAAACCTGGCTAAAACCTGATGATTACATTATTTTAAATGAGTCCACCCCCCAAGATCACTGTTATAAACATGAGCCACATCTAAAAGGCAAAGGTGTTGCTTCAATTTATAACAACGTTTTCAGGATTTCTCAGAGGGCAGGCTTCAAGTATAACTCGTTTGAAGTAATGGTGCTTCGTATAACATTATCCAGAGAAACAAATGTTAATGATAAATTCCCTGTTATGTTTGTACTGGCTACTGTATACAGACCACCAGGGCACCATACAGACTTTATTAAAGAGTTTGGTGATTTTACATCCGAGTTAGTTCTGGCTGCAGATAAAGTTTTAATAGTTGGTGATTTTAATATCCATGTTGATAATGAAAAAGATGCATTGGGATCAGCATTTATAGACATTGTGAACTCTATTGGTGTTAGACAACACGTTTCAGGACGTACTCATTGTCGAAATAATACTCTAGATTTAATACTGTCACATGGAATTGATGTTGATGGTGTTGAAATTATTCAGCCAAGTGATGATATCTCAGATCATTATTTAGTTCTGTGCAAACTTCATATAGCCAAAATTGTAAATTCTACTTCTTGTTACAAGTATGGAAGAACCATCACTTCTACCACAAAAGACTGCTTTTTAAGTTATCTTCCTGATGTAACCAAATTCCTTAGCATATCCAAAACCTCAGAACAACTTGATGATGTAACAGAAACTATGGACTCTCTCTTTTCTAGCACTTTAGATAAATTTGCTCCTTTACGCTTAAGGAAGGTTAAGGAAAACAGTTTGACACCATGGTATAATGAGCATACTCGCACCCTAAAGAGAGCAGCCCGAAAAATGGAGCGCAGCTGGAGGAAAACAAAACTAGAGGTATTTCGTATTGCTTGGCGGGAAAGTAACATATCCTACAGAAAAGCATTAAAAACTGCTAGATCTGACTACTTTTCTTCTCTTTTAGAAAAAAACAAACATAACCCCAGGTATTTATTCAATACAGTGGCTAAATTAACGAAAAATAAAGCCTCAACAAGTGTTGACATTTCCCAACACCACAGCAGTAATGACTTTATGAACTACTTTACTTCTAAAATCGATACTATTAGAGATAAAATTGCAACCATTCAGCCGTCAGCTACAGTATCACAGCAGACAGAGCACTATAGACCCCCTGAGGAACAGTTCCACTCATTCTCTTCCATAGGAGAGGAAGAATTGTATAAACTTGTTAAATCATCTAAACCAACAACATGTATGTTAGACCCTATACCATCTAAGCTCCTAAAAGAGGTGCTTCCAGAAGTCATAGATCCTCTTCTGACTATTATTAATTCCTCATTGTCATTAGGATATGTCCCCAAAACCTTCAAACTGGCTGTTATTAAGCCTCTCATCAAAAAACCACAACTTGACCCCAAAGAACTAGTTAATTATAGACCAATCTCGAATCTCCCTTTTCTGTCCAAGATACTAGAAAAGGTGGTATCCTCACAATTATATTCCTTCTTAGAGAAAAATGGTATATGTGAGGATTTCCAGTCAGGATTTAGACCGTATCATAGTACTGAGACTGCTCTCCTTAGAGTTACAAATTATCTGCTCTTATCATCTGATCGTGGGTGTATCTCTCTATTAGTTTTATTGGATCTTAGTGCTGCGTTCGACACAATTGACCACAACATTCTTTTGCATAGACTTGAACACTTTGTTGGCATCAGTGGAAGTGCATTAGCATGGTTTAAATCGTACTTATATGACCGCCATCAGTTTGTAGCACTGAATGAAGATGTATCCTATCGATCACAAGTGCAGTATGGAGTACCTCAAGGCTCAGTACTAAGGCCGCTACTCTTCACGCTTTATATGTTACCCTTGGGAGATATCATCAGGAAACATGGTGTTAGCTTTCACTGTTATGCTGATGATACTCAGCTCTATATTTCTTCGCAGCCCGGTGAAACACACCAATTTGAAAAACTAATGGATTGCATAGTCGATATAAAAAACTGGATGATGAGTAATTTCTTACTGCTAAATTCTGAAAAAAACAGAGGTGTTAATTATAGGACCTAAAAACTCGGCTTGTAATAACCTAGAACACTGTCAAAGACTTGATGGTTGCTCTGTCAATTCTTCGTCATCAGTTAGGAACCTAGGTGTGCTATTTGATCGCAATCTTTCCTTAGAAAGCCACGTTTCTAGCATTTGTAAAACTGCATTTTTCCATCTCAAAAATATATCTAAATTACGGCCTATGCTCTCAATGTCAAATGCAGAAATGTTAATCCATGCATTTATGACCTCAAGGTTAGATTATTGTAATGCTTTATTGGGTGGTTGTTCTGCACGCTTAGTAAACAAACTACAGCTAGTCCAAAATGCAGCAGCAAGAGTTCTTACTACAACCAGGAAGTATGACCATATTAGCCCGGTCCTGTCAACACTGCACTGGCTCCCTATCAAGCATCGTATAGATTTTAAAATATTGTTTATTACTTATAAAGCCCTGAATGGTTTAGCACCTCAGTATTTGAATGAGCTCCTTTTACATTATAATCCTCTATGTCCGCTACGTTCTCAAAACTCAGGCAATTTGATAATACCTAGAATATCAAAATCAACTGCGGGAATATCAAAATCAACTGCAGATCCTTTTCCTATTTGGCGCCTAAACTCTGGAATAACCTACCTAACATTGTTCGGGAGGCAGACACACTCTTGCAGTTTAAATCTAGATTAAAGACCCATCTCTTTAACCTGGCATACACATAACATACTAATATGCTTTTAATATCCAAATCCGTTAAAGGATTTTTAGGCTGCATTAATTAGGTAAACCGGAACTGGAAACACTTCCCATAACACCCTATGTACTTGCTACATCATTAGAAGAATGGCATCTACGCTAATATTTGACTGTTTCTCTCTTGTTCCGAGGTCACCGTGGCCACCAGATCCAGTCTGTGTCCAGATCAGAGGGTCACTGCAGTCACCCGGATCCAGTACGTATCCAGAGAAGATGGTGGATCAGCACCTAGAAAGGACCTCTACATCCCTGAAAGACAGCGGAGACCAGGACAACTAGAGCCCCAGATACACCAGGACAAGACCACAGGAAACAGATGATTATACTGCACAATCTGACTTTGCTGCAGCCTGGAATTGAACTACTGGTTTCGTCTGGTCAGAGGAGAACTGGCCCCCTAACTGAGCCTGGTTTCTCCCAAGGTTGTTTTATCCATTCTGTCACCGATGGAGTTTCGGTTCCTTGCCGCTGTTGCCTCTGGCTTGCTTAGTTGGGGACACTTCATCTACAGCAATATCGTTGACTTGATTGCAAATAAATGCACAGACACTATTTAACTGAACAGAGATGACATAACTGAATCCAATGATGAACTGCCTTTAACTATCATTTTTGCATTATTGACACCGTTTTCCTAATGAATGTTGTTCAGTTGCTTTGACGCAATGTATTTTGTTTAAAGCGCTATATAAATAAAGGTGACTTTGACTTTGTATATGGCACACACTGATGTGGCTTCACTCTACGCCAATGCTCTCGATGCTATTCAGTTAGGGTTAGACAGACAGAGCAGAAGAGAGAACGTGTGGATGTGAATTACCATTATAGACTAGGAGCGGTTTTCCCGAAACAATTTTATTGACGCTTATGCATAAGTCAATTACGTATAAGTGTACTCTTGTGAGAGAGACAAAACGCGCTGTCCACAGATCAATATTGTTTTAAACTGTTCGATGCCAAGGACCCACAAATATATCCTCTGCGTATCTGTGTTGGCGTTCTAGAGAGCATAAAAGGTTTGTATTTACAATGTGTTTTTACTGTGGCTAGTATTGAATCCAGTTTATCCAACACTATTTGTTCTCTGTGTTTTTAAGTAGGCTATCTATTAACAAGTTACAGTAAGAGAGTGGTTCGAATGAACATGAATAGATTTAGTCTATTTTGCAAAGATAATCAGTTTAGTGAAAGCACTAAATCAAAGGACTGATTAATTAATAATTAATAGCATGGCTGGAATTAATTGGCATGGCTGGTTTTGATTAAAATAAATATGAGACACATATAATAACTGCTTAAATATTTATTTTATTTATATTAAATATTATGCAAACATTTCTCAAATCAGTCGAAGCGCTCATAGTAGGCTACACAGTGCGTACAGCCATATACCTGCACTTCCATGTTAACTGTCATGCATTACAAGAGTGCTGCAATAAATATGCATTATTATAATTTTAATTTATTATAAAATACATCTGGCTATCTTTATTAATTCTATTATTTTATGTTTTTCGTTGGATACCATCCACAATGAAAAGTGCAGCATGTGAAAAATTGGTGCATAAATAGCTCAGGTACAGTAGGTGACCACTGCAAGTGCCGCCGCATCTGCAAAGTGCATTTGCAACTTTTGACCGCTGAGTATTTAATATTCACAGATGAAAATTTTGTAGGCCTACTTAAGAAATTTTGTGTGTTTCTTAGAACGAATTCAAGCAGGATAAATGTCAAGCCAACTGAGCCTGTGCTTATGGTGGTTTACTTTGCATCGGAGCATTAAAAGTGGGTAGCCTATTTTAGTGAGCTAAGCTATATACATGGATCTATATGCAAAATGTCAATATTATCACATATTAGGACTATATAAGTATAAGTAAAAAAAAAAAATTGTTGCACGCTTCATAAATTATTTCCTTTATTTTAGTAAAACGTGAGGCACTCTATAATTTCACTCAATTATTTACGCCTAACTAAAACAAGAAAAAAATAAATTAAACCTGGCAACGATTAAGCTAAATCACTGAAACTGAAAAGAACCGATGGATTAATAAAGCGTCCTCACGCTTAAATTCATTCTCTCATTATAATCAACAGAGTATTCACTCATCCATAAACATCATTAGATTTGTCAGTGACAGTTGACGATTTATTTTCTTAATTTTATTATTATTACTATGAAAATATGAAATTATTTCTTTAATGAAATAATACTCTAAATGTCTTAATGATTAGGTTATCGAACGCATTGGCCAATGGTTAAATGCACCAAATGGTTCACCAAATTCGTTCAAAACATGGATTAAGAAATGAAATGCTGCTGTGGGTTGCTTGGAGATGAACATTTTTGTCTTTGTCTTTATCCTCTGGTTGGCAAAATTGGGCAAAACAGACAGCACTGTGTCTAAAATGACACAATATTAACTTCTTACTTAATGAACTGTTGTATAAGATGAGTAGCCTATCACATTTGCACTTGTGTGATATTGCACTTAGCCTACAGCTTGTGTGATACTTCTTAACTAGGCCTATGTGATGTAAATATGAGACATAATCTCAAACGGGGGTTTTGCCCCATATCTTGAATTTAAGGGACATTTTCTATGCTCCATCACATAGTTGTTGCCCTGCCTCATATTAGTCATCAATCGACTGTAGCAGATTATCCACATGTATGGGGCGGGGCAAGTGCGTCTAATGCATTAATAATTTTAAGGCATTATTTTTCTCCATAATTAATTAATCTAATTAACGCATTAAATTTCCAGCCCTAATTTATATATAAAAAAAAATTATTAAAAAAAAAAAAATTGCAGCCGCATTTAAATGCAGGGGCATATACTATTCCTTAAAATATCAGAGTGCTAAACTTGCACGGCGCGACACACAACATTTATCCTTATTTGTCTACATATTTTATCTTCATTAAAAATCTTGTTTGGTTTTATTTTGTATAATTGCATGTAAAAAATAATTAACTTTGTAATGCATTGTCTAAGTCTAGCATTTTATAATTATTTGCACAATAATATTTAACTTAACCTGCGTTGTATCTTTATTATTTAATGCAAAAGAGATTTACTAAAACAAGTTTATGAGAGTCATGCATCCATTTAATCTTGATCAAGAATAACTAATGATCAATGAATTGGAGCTGCATCGGCTGTTAGATCATTTTTCAAATGTCAAATAGCCTTCATTTTACAGGTTATAACTGCATCTGTCTCGGTTGTAGTCTTGTGAAGATTTATTTTTAATGTGAATCCCATACTGTAACCCAGTGGTTCCAAATCCTGGTCTTAGAGAACCCCCAACACTGCACATTTTTGGTGTCTCTCTTATCCGACACACACATTTGAGGTCTTGGAGTCTTCACTAATGAGCTGATGAGTTGAATCAGGTGTGTTTTTAGTTGTTAACATGCAATTAGTTGAATAATGACTTAAATGAACGAGTACTACTGTAGTAACTAAAAAATCTTACGTGGGGGCAGCCCTAATAAATTCCTTCTAGACATCTCTGTTAGTTTTTTTAAGCATTATATATGTGTTTGCATAAATTCTGCTTTCAGAATGGTCCGTGACGGAGAGATGACACATCCTTAACATTGATTTTTGATGATTGATTTTTCCTCTGAAACACAAAAACGAAAAGGTAAATACAATTTATAGGCCTATTTTATTTTTTTGTGAATGGTCAACCCTTCTCCATTCTGCAGATATTGTTGCTTCTGGTTTGTGCATTCAGGGCTCCAAACTGCGACTAAAACGGTCGCATTTGCGACCATAAATATTAAAATGCGAGTGAAGTTTTTGCTGAGGTCGTCACTGGCAAGATTTTAGTCCATGCTGTGTTCTGTTAATGCATGAACTTCATTATTTGAAGTGCACTTGCCGTCCAGTAATCGCAAAAAGCTTTGTGCTTTGTTACTAAGCTTTGTGCTTTGTTACTTTTTAATTTACAAAGTATCAGCTTTAAAGTTATTCCAAATTCATAACAAAATTCAAACAATAAATACAGTTTTGGCGCTCTTTAATGCGGCAGGCGCGATCGAGAGTAGTGCCTCAGATCAATCAGCACGTGAACCTGTCATACACTGTAAACGATTTCTGTTGTTTACACAGTATTATACTGTTGATCTCAACAGTTTCTTGCTGTATAAGCTTTTTATTTGGTTGTTTTCACTGTATTATATTGTATTTTCAACAGTTGAGTACTGTGTGCATGGTTGACAGTATGTTACTGTAGATTTTCAATGCATTCTGGGAAATTATCAATTACTGTAAATCAAAATACAGCAGTGCAAACTGACCGCGAAAAACACCACACAGAATTTCAAAGGTAAAACTGCTATTCCTACATAAAAATAAATAAATAAATTCAGGACTGGGTGCTATGCATTAACACTCTTAATTTCTGTCAGTTTCTGTCAGTGGGGGGTGCAAGAGAATGCTGTGACGAGTGGGGTGGAGCCGAGAGCCGTGGGAACGGAGTGAGGCTGGTGGAGTGATTGAAGATGAGCTACACCTGCGAGAACCACCGGTCTCGAGTCCCACGGAGGCGATGGAAGGATATAAAAGAGGAGCGACGACAGTGAAGGACGAGAGAGGACCAGGCCTGGGTTTTATTTTGTGTTTGGTTTCGTTTATGTGTTTGGTTTCGGTTGTGCGCGGCAGTCGCCCGTGAGGGGCTGTCGCGCTGTTTTGTGATTATTTTGTTATTAAAGTTTCGTTTGATTGTCCGCCGGTTCCCGCCTCCTTCCTGCCTGTGATTTTGAAGTTTTTATATTATTACAAATGCATTTGAAAGAGTTTTGTCCTGTAATGTCGGAAACGTTGTGTCTTCTCTGTGACCTGGAAACGTGCTTCATCTGGTGAGTAATAAATATTAATATTTTCATGCATACAGACATTCTAGCTAATTCTAGCTAATAGATTTAATGTTAGTTTAGAATAGCCGACCGCGATTTCGATACTCAAGGTTTATACTCAACATTTTACCAGTGTATAAGCTATGTACAATACTCTTTCAATGTAGTCTGCGACATTTTACTGTACATTTAAATACAGTAATACGAAATGACCGTGAAAAACAACCACAAACTGCCACAAATATCTTGTAAGTGAAAAATCTTTATTTTTTTTATGCAAACCAAAATGTCAGTAATATAGCATTAATGTTAGTTCAGAAGAACTGCCCGCAGCGTTAATGTTCTATAACAGGGTCCTGGAGAGCCGCAGCCCTGCAGAGTTCTGCTTCAGCCCTAATCAAACACACCTGAACGAGCTCATCAAGGTCTGAAGGGTAGAGAGCTACAGACAGGCGAGTTTTAATTAGGGTTGGGGCTCTCCAGGACCGGCTCCACCCCCGTTCTATATCATCATCGGAACACAAATTAAGTTATTTTTTATTAAATCCGATGGCTCAGGGAGGCCTCTATAGGCAGCAATGTCATTGAACTTCTCAAGATCCATAAAGGTATTAAAAACATATTTAAAACAGTTTGTGTGAGTTCAGTGGTTCAATCTTAATATTATAGAGCAGCTAGAAAACTTTTTGTGCGCCTAAAAAACAAAATAATGACTTTTCAACAATATTTAGTGATGGGCGATTTCAAAACAGAGCTTCAAATCTTTTGTTTCGAATCAGTGATTTGAATCGCGTGTCAAAATGTTTTCATACAGTCTATGGTCAAAATGGCAAACTGCTGAAATCACGTGACTTTGGCGCTCCGAATCACTGATTCGAAACAAAAGATTCAAGTTTAATGTTCAAAGAAATTACTGTCTACAGAGGCTTCACTGAGCCGTCGGATTTGATCAAAAATATCTTAATTTGTGTAACGAAGATTAACGAAGGTCTCACGGGTGTAGAACGACATGAGGGTGATTAATAAACTACATTGTTTAAATTTTGGGGTGAACCAACCCTTCAACACCAATCCGGAGGGATGCTATTAGAGACAAAAAAAAAAAAACGACAACTAGGCTCCAACAAATTTCACTACATTCATACACTTTTGTTACAAATTAATTTCCATTAGTAATACCAATGGGATTTTGCATAATGAATGTTTAGAGCTTATCCCTTATTGTGACATGACTTATTAGAGATGATGCTACATATTGTGATCACAAATCTTTTTTTTTCTTTTTTGTATTTACAGGTTTCTTGTCAGGACAAATCCTGAAAATTCGAAATGCAATTCTGAGTTCCAGGTGAGCAGAAAGAGCGGGAGGATTGTTAGGAGGAAAACCACAGCCTTAAACCCACACGTTTAATCTTTCATTAGGGAGTTTGCACAATACGACTGTCAGAATCGTAAAGGTAAGAGTAATAATAGGGGTGTGCAATGGATCCAATATCTGTAGTAATCTCAGAATTATTTGTGTCTGAATTTGTATTTAAAAAAATAACCAAATGCTTGTGAAAAAATTAGAAGTCTGTTTTAAAATGTAATTCTGTTCCCTTCACAGCTTTCATTTAACTAATATGCTTTGTATAACTCACATAATTTATTTATTTTTTTAAAATTATAATTGTAACATTTCTTTAAACAAGTTAAACAACACCTGATTTCTGAAAGGCACACAGAAACAGCAATGCGGTTATTTGATTTGCAGTTGTGCTGTGCTCATTTCATTCATGGAGTTTACACTCATTTGTGTTTCATTGGGCTTATTGAAATGGCCAAAAATTATCTTGATAAAATGTTTCATATCATATCAGTTTATATATTCATTAAATTTCTTTTCTGAGGTAAGTTTAAAATTGCTTGACATTATTGCTTTCTGTTTTGGCAACAACATACATCACAATGTGAATTACTTTTAAAGGATTAGTTCACTTTCAAATGAAAATAAACACAGATATATTATTAATATCCTGACGAATCCAAATTTTATAATGGCGGTGAGTGATACCAACGAGTATGAAGCTGATGAAACTGCTACTATCCACATCCATCCATCATAAACGTACTCCACACGGCTCCTGTGGGGTTAATAAAGGCCTTCTGAAGTGAGGCGATGCATTTGTGTAAAAAAAAATCCATATTTAAACAAGTTATGAAGTAAAATATGTAGCTTTTGTCAGACAGCCTTACATATTCAAGTTATGAAAAAACGGAACTGGCATCATGTTAGTTACGCTTTTTCCATCAGTTAAACAGGGAAGGTGTAGGATGTAGCGTAAGCTTTTTGAACTGCGAGAGTTTTACACTTACTTTGTAAGTTGAAGGCGGTTTGCCGGAAGCTAGATATTTTACTTCATAGCTTGTTAAATATGGATATTCTTTTACACAAACGTATCACTTTGCATAAGATGGCCTTTATTAACCCCGCGGAGCCGTGTGGAGTATGTCTATGACGGATGAATGTGGATGGAGACACTTTCTTCAACTTCATATTCATTGGTCCAGTTCACTGCTATTATAAAGCTTGGATGTGTCAGGATATTTATTAATATATCTCTGACTCTGTGCATCAGAAAGAAGGAAGTCATATACACCTAGGATGGCTTGAGGGTAAGTAAAGCTAAATTGCCAGAAACGGCTATCTGTTGGGCATGATTCAAATTAAAAAGAAAATAGCAGAAATATGTTATATTTATCAAATCTTACTGAAAATAGATGATTAATACATTTACAGTGCCAATTGAAAGTTTGTGAACCCCTTGCAGAATCTGAAAAATTTTAAAATAAGATCATACAAAATTATTTTTTATTTAGTACTGCCTGGGTAAGATATTTTATATAAAGGATGTTTACATTAAGTCCACAAGACAAAAAAAAATAGCTGAATTTATTAAGAATGACCCCGTTTCTTAATACTTTGTGTGGTTACCTAGATGATCTACAAATGTTTTTTTTTTTTTGTTTGTTTTGTGAATGCAATTATCCACCAAAAACAATTCAGTCGCTGCGGGGCCCTATGCACAAGCTTTTGCCCATCATATAAAGGTGTTGTTAATGTGAGGTTTTTGATGATTAGTTGTATGTTTGGCCTCTGATTGATTTGTGCTTATTATTTCTTGCAGGATTATCAGAAGTGCGACTTTTTCCACATGACACCAGCCCTCCTCACTGGGCCATCATCTTCACCTTCTTTCTTTGTTCACTGTGTTTGGTAAATTTGTATTTTACCTATTAATTTTTCCATGAATTGTTCACTGATTTTAATTATTAATCATACATTTATTAGTCATGTTTAAAAATTGATTTTTATTGATGCATTATGTCACAATTATTTCAATTATTAATTATAAATTGTTCTTTAGTCTTGTTTTATAAAACATATTTTAATGTTGTATTATATGCTATTATTATTACTAATACATGTGCATGGGTAAAATTTACCAACTGGTGCTTTTAGGTATACAGTGACCTCTGGCGGTTCTAGTGGTAAATGTAACATATATGTTCTAAGTAAATAGCCCATTTTTTCTAGTTTTTCATGTTGCAGGTTTAGCCTATTATTCCTGATTTCTCACAAATTATTGTGTAGATCGAAATGACAGCCCATTAATACAACATGAGGAAACTGTGTAGTTTTAATGGTTAAATAATGAATGTTTAATAACCATAACATGCAGTAAGAGCCTTTCTTTTTACTTTTTTTATGCATTAGGCTGTAGCCTGTACGACTATCTCACGTTTTGAAATTAACTTTTGTAAAAATTAATTTTAATTTAATTTTCTAATGATCGTTAAGGATGTTATAATGTTATATTATCAAGATATTTTTGTTTTATTTTGTTATTTGATCTCCGTTTACAACACAAAACCATTGCGCCACCTGGCGGTTGTTTCGTGAACGACTTTAACATGTGACTGACTTGCAGTTAATGCTGTGGCCCTGCGGCAGCAGTACACGTGGTGGTATTAGGCATTTTGCTTGGCCACCTACTGTAGGTCATAAAACATGAGGAGAAGATTTGGGTTAATACAACCCACTAAGCAAAGTTATGTCCAAAAGATGTCTTTTCAACGTCTTTGTCACTAGAGGCGTACGTTGAAAAGATGTCCACTGAGGAGCCAGAATGAAAGTTTTTATGACGTCTGTTTTGGACGTGATCTGCACGTCTGATATAGACACTCATGGAATCTCAAGGTTAAACAATAGTTCAAATGTGCTCATTGTTTCTATTTGTAATTGCAAAGCAACTTACAAACACAGTGTTTTTGTCCAAAAGTCATGAAAATAAAAGAAACTTTGCTCACACCTTTGGACACTTTAGACATCTTAGCATCTGTAATTCACACATCTTTGGATTGTGAGAGAAACCAAACCTGGAGGAAAGTCTCTTTGGCTCAGGTTTCAATCTAGGATCTTCTTGCTGTGAGGAGCCAGTGTTTCCCACTGAGACACTGGTGCTGCCCTTAATCACAGAAATATGAAACACTTTGATCATTTCTGTCAGATGTCTACAGAAGCTCTTACTGAGAATTTACAGAGGTTTAGATGTTGATGATTTATGGTTAATTTGAAGTCACCATTGTGGTGGGAAGCGTTTGCTTTAGTTGGGCTCTTGGTGCCTGTGGTTGTGTTAGCTTTTCTTTGGCGGCTGTAACTGTGTCTGTGAAACACAATAGTTGTGGCTGAGAAAGCAAAGATAAAGTGACATCAAAGTGTCTGTCTCTTATTTCTGTGATTAAGGGCAGCACCAGTGTCTCAGTGGGAAACACTGGCTCCTCACAGCAAGAAGATCCTGGATTGAATCCTGAGCCAGAGAGTCTTTCCTTCAGGTCTGGTTTCTCTCACAATACAAAGACGTGTGAATTACAGATACTAATTACAGCTGCAAGCAGCGATGAACGGGCCCTTGCACCCGGGCTCACCGGCAGCGAGTGGCTTTAGTAAATAGGTGAACGGTGAGAAATATGCATTTAAACTCATAAATATAAGTGGAATATATCAAAGTTTATTCCATATATGTGCCAATCTTTCTGTTGCCAGTAGGTGGCGCTATCATTATAATGGAATATTGGCCTTCAGATGTGTTCAGGCCAGGACTCTTATCGAACATGCAGAGTCTGGGGAAGATTGAACATTTTATGCCTGAGTTACAACAAATTCTCTTGCTGTGGCGAGACATCAAATTTTGTCATGGCGCCATGGACACGCCCTTTAACAAAAACTGAAGATCTCCACAATTTAACATTGCACAGGCCTTTAGATTAGACTGACCACAAAAAATACATTAATGTCAAAAGATTTCTAGGAGTAGTTTGTCGCAGCGTAAAACATGTCACTTCCTGTTGCCAGCAGGTGGCGCTATGACTATAACTGAATATGGGCATGTAGATCTGTTAAGGGCAGAAGTCTTATCTAACATGTGAAGTTTGGGGCAGATTGGACATTGTATGTCTGAGTTACAGCAACTTCCTTTTTCATGGCGAAACATCGAAATTTGTCAGGCCGCCATGGACACGCCCTTTAACGAAACCTCAAGATCTTCGCAATTTAACATCGCAAAGGCCTTTAGATTCAACTCACCAAGTTTGGTGTTGATCTGAATAAATCTCTAGGAGGAGTTCGTTAAAGTACAACCCCTGAAAATGGCAAAAACAACGCCAATTTTGCAGAGAAAATTCAAAATAACCGACTTCCTGTTGGGATTCGGATTTCGTACCAAGATACTTTTTTGTAGATATTGGTGTGTTACATGTGTGTACCGATTTTTGTACATGTACGTGAAACAGAGCTTGAGGCGCACTCCATTGAAAGTGTATATGCACTCAGTTGAAAGTGTATAGGTGGCGCTATCGAGCCATTTTGCCACACCCAATGGAATATTGGCCTTCAGATCTGTTCAGGCCAGGACCCTTATCACACATGTGAAGTTTGGGCAAGATCGGACATTTTATTCCTGAGTTATAACATCTTTTATTCCCATGGCGACACATCAAATTTCGTCACGGCGCCATGGACACGCCTTTTAACGAAAACTCAAGATCTTCACAACTAAACATCACACAGGTCTTTAGATTAGACTGACCACAAAAATAACATTGATGTCATAAAATTTCTAGGAGTAGTTTGTCGCAGTGTAAAATATTTCACTTCCTGTTGCCAATAGGTGGCGCTATGACTATAACTGAATATTGGCATGTAGATCTGTTCAGGTCAAAAATCTTATCCAACATGTGAAGTTTGGTGCAGATTGGACATTGTATGTCTGAGTTACAGCAACTTCCTTTTTCATGGCGAAACATCGAAATTTGTCAGGCCACCATGGACACGCCCTTTAACGAAACCTCAAGTCCTTCGCAATTTAACATCGCAAATGGCTTTAGATTACACTGACCAAGTTTGGTGTTCATCTGAATAAATCTCTAGGAGGAGTTCGTTAAAGTACAACCCCTGAAAATGGCAAAAACAACACCAATTTTGCAGGGAAAATTCAAAATAACCGACTTCCTGTTGGGATAAGGATTTCGTACCAAGAGACTTTTTTGTAGGTATTGGTGTGTTACATGTGTGTACCAATTTTTGTACATGTACGTGAAACATAGCTCGAGGAGCACTCCGTTAAAAGTGTATAGGTGGCGCTATCGAGCAATTTTGCCACACCCGATGGAATATTGGCCTTCAGATCTGTTCAGGCCAGGACTTTTATCACACATGTGAAGTTTGGGGAAGATCGGACATTTTATGCCTGAGTTATAACATCTTTAATTACCATGGCGAGACTTTGAATTTTGTCACGGCGCCATGGACACGCCCCTCAACGAAAACTCAAGATCTTCACAATTTAACATTGCACAGGCCTTTAGATTATACTGACCATAAAAAAGACATTGATGTCAAAAATTTTCTAGGAGTAGTCTGTCGAAGTGTAAAATATGTCACTTCCTGTTGCCTATAGGTGGCGCTATGACTATAACTGAATATGGGCATGTAAATATGTTCAGGTCAGGAGTCTTATTAAACATGTGAAGTTTTGGGCACATTGTACATTGTATGTCTGAGTTATAGCAACTTCATTTTTCATGGTGAATCATCGAAATTCGCCAGGCCGCCACGGACACGCCCTTTAACGAAAACTCAAAATCTTCGCAATTTAACATCGCAAAGGCCTTTAGATTAGGCATACCAAATTTGGTGTTGATTTGAATAAGTTTCTAGGAGGAGTTTGTTAAAATACAACTCATGGAAATGGCAAAAATGACACAAAATTTGCTCATAAAATTAAAAATAACCGACTTCCTGTTGGGTTTCGGATTTTGCTCCAAGAGACTTTTTTGTAGGTATTGGAGAGATACATGTGTATACCAATTTTCATACATGTACGTGAAACGTAGCTCGAGGCGCACACCGTTGAACTTGTATAGGTGGCGCTGTCGAGCCATTTTGCCACACCCACTTCTGAAACCCATATCAGACATAAATTTTCGTCAGTTCTGAGGTGTGTGCAAAGTTTCATGACTTTTCGAGCATGTTTAGGCTCTCAAAAATGCGATTCATCTTAGAGAATAATAATAATAATAATAATAATAATAATAATAATAATTAAAGCTGCAAGCAGCGATGAACGGGCCCTCGCAACCGGGCTCACCAGCAGCGAGTGGCTTTAGTAAATAGGTGAACGGTGAGAAATATGCATTTAAACTCATAAATATAAGTGGAATATATCAATGTTTATTCCATATATTTGCCAATCTTTCTGTTGCCAGCAGGTGGCGCTATCATTATAGTGGAAAATTGGCCTTCAGATGTGTTCAGGCCAGGACTCTTATCGAACATGCGGAGTCTGGGGAAGATCGAACATTTTATGCCTGAGTTACAACAACTTCTCTTGCTGTGGCGAGACATCAAATTTTGTCATGGCGCCATGGACACGCCGTTTAACAAAAACTGAAGATCTCCACAATTTAACATTGCACAGGCCTTTAGATTAGACTGACCACAAAAAATACATCAATGTCAAAAGATTTCTAGGAGTAGTTTGTCGCAGCGTAAAACATGTCACTTCCTGTTGCCAGCAGGTGGCGCTATGACTATAACTGAATATGGGCATGTGGATCTGTTAAGGGCAGAAGTCTTATCTAACATGTGAAATTTGGCGCAGATTGGACATTGTATGTCTGAGTTACAGCAACTTCCTTTTTCATGGCGAAACATCGAAATTTGTCAGGCCGCCATGGACACGCCCTTTAACGAAACCTCTAGAACTTCCCAATTTAACATCGCAAAGGCCTTTAGATTTAACTGACCAAGTTTGGTGTTGATCTGAATAAATCTCTAGGAGGAGTTCGTTAAAGAACAACCCCTGAAAATGGCAAAAACAACGCCAATTTTGCAGAGAAAAATCTAAATAACCGACTTCCTGTTGGGATTCGGATTTCATACCAAGAGACTTTTTTGTAGGTATTGGTGTGTTACATGTGTGTACCGATTTTTGTACATGTACGTGAAACATAGCTTGAGGCGCACTCCGTTGAAAGTGTATATGCACTCAGTTGAAAGTGTATAGGTGCCGCTATCGAGCTATTTTGCCACACCCAATGGAATATTGGCTTTCAGATCTGTTCAGGCCAGGACCCTTATCACACATGTGAAGTTTGGGCAAGATCGGACATTTTATGCCTGAGTTATAACATCTTTTATTCCCATGGCGACACATCGAACTTCGTCACGGCGCCATGGACACGCCTTTTAACGAAAACTCAAGATCTTCACAACTAAACATCACACAGGTCTATAGATTAGACTGACCACAAAAATAACATTGATGTCATAAAATTTCAAGGAGTAGTTTGTCGCAGCGTAAAACATGTCACTTCCTGTTGCCAGCAGGTGGCGCTATGACTATAACTGAATATGGGCATGTAGATCTGTTAAGGGCAGAAGTCTTAACTAACATGTGAAGTTTGGGGCAGATTGGACATTGTATGTCTGAGTTACAGCAACTTCCTTTTTCATGGCGAAACATCGAAATTTGTCAGGCCGCCATGGACACGCCCTTTAACGAAAACTCAAAATCTTCGCAATTTAACATCGCAAAGGCCTTTAGATTAGGCATACCAACTTTGGTGTTGATCTGAATGAATCTCTAGGAGGAGTTCGTTAAAATACAACGCATGGAAATGACAAAAATGACACAAAATTTGCTCATAAAATTAAAAATAACCGACTTCCTGTTGGGTTTCGGATTTTGCTCCAAGAGACTTTTTTGTAGGTATTGGAGAGATACATGTGTATACTGATTTTCATACATGTACATGAAACGTAGCTCGAGGCGCACACCGTTGAAAGTGTATAGGTGGCGCTATCGAGCCATTTTGCCACACCCGATGGAATATTGGCCTACAGATCTGTTCAGGCCAAGACTTTTATCAAACATGTGAAGTTTGGGGAAGATTGGACATTTTATGCCTGAGTTATAACATCTTTTATTCCCATGGCGAGACTTTGAATTTTGTCACGGCGCCATGGACACGCCCCTTAACGAAAACTCAAGATCTTCACAACTTAACATCACACAGGCCTTTAGATTAGACTGACCACAAAAAAGACATTGATGTCAAAAAATTTCTAGGAGTAGTGTGTCGAAGTGTAAAATATGTCACTTCCTGTTGCCTATAGGTGGCGCTATGACTATAACTGAATATGGGCATGTAAATATGTTTAGGTTCGGAGTCTTATCAAACATGTGAAGTTTGGGGCAGATTGGACATTGTATGTCTGAGTTATAGCAACTTCATTTTTCATGGCGAATCATCGAAATTCGCCAGGCCGCCACGGACACGCCCTTTAACGAAAACTCAAAATCTTCACAATTTAACATCGCAAAGGCCTTTAGATTAGGCATACCAACTTTGGTGTTGATCTGATATAATCTCTAGGAGGAGTTTGTTAAAATACAACGCATGGAAATGACAAAAATGACACAAAATTTGCTCATAAAATTAAAAATAATTGACTTCCTGTTGGGTTTCGGATTTTGCTCCAAGAGACTTTTTTGCAGGTATTGGAGAGATACATGTGTATACCAATTTTCATACATGTACGTGAAACGTAGCTCGAGGCGCACACCGTTGAACGTGTATAGGTGGCGCTGTCGAGCCATTTTGCCACACCCACTTCTGAAACCCATATCAGACGTAAATTTTCGCCAGTTCTGAGGTGTGTGCAAAGTTTCATGACTTTTCGAGCATGTTTAGGCTCTCAAAAATGCGATTCATCTTAGAGAATAATAATAATAATAATAATAATAATAATAATAATAATAATAATAATAATAATAAACGGAGCAATTCCAAGAGGGTCCTCACACCATCGGTGCTCGGGCCCTAATAATAATAATAATAATAATAATAATAATAATAATAATAATAATAATAATAATAATAATAATAATAAACGGAGCAATTCCAAGAGGGTCCTCACACCATCGGTGCTCGGGCCCTAATTAAAGCTGCAAACAGCGATGAACGGGCCCTCGCACCCGGGCTCACCGGCAGCGAGTGGCTTTAGTAAATAGGTCAACGGTGAGAAATATGCATTTAAACTCATAAATATAAGTGGAATATATCAAAGTTTATTCCATATATGTGCCAATCTTTCTGTTGCCGGTAGGTGGCGCTATTATTATAATGGAATATTGGCCTTCAGATGTGTTCAGGCCAGGACTCTTATCGAACATGCAGAGTCTGGGGAAGATTGAACATTTTATGCCTGAGTTACAACAACTTCTCTTGCTGTGGCGAGACATCAAATTTTGTCATGGCGCCATGGACACACCCTTTAACCCTTTGGAGTCGATTAACGCATATACGCGTTTTGAGTCATTTTCTCCTGATAACCCCGAAAAGAACTTAAATTACGCTTTCAGTTTTAATCGTACAGATAAGAGCAATACATCAATCGAATCTGTAAAGGGTCTACTTTTTTTTGGATACAGACATAATAACAACAAAACTTTGTGCACTTATAAAATAAAGATAACAAACAAGGTGCGCTGTCTGCAGCCTTTGTCTGCGCTGATCTTCTTTTACAAACACGTCATTTAAATGAACTGTAACTCCGTGAATACTCAACGAAAATACATGAGAGAGATATCTATAGAAAGCTTGACATGTCTATTTTTAAACTAAACAAGTGCCGCCGAAAACAGATATTCTGTGATAAAGTAATCCATATGAAAACAACGCGATGTCTGTTTTTCATGTCTCCCTTCATTATATCTAATGTGACCACGCCCCCGCGCCGAACGCGCTATTCAGATTCAAACTGAAGCGCGCGGCTTGAATACGCCCATAACAGAAGAAAAAGCAGCGAGACTGTTCAAGTTTTTTTTATTTTACTGTTTGCTTCGCGATGAGAGGAATAACACATAATTCACCCCAAAAAGATGTGATGTGGTTGAGGATTTGAGAAATGGATTTCCTCAGAAAAAAAGAATGAAGCACTTTATTCAGCAGAGATCATAAACATGAGTAAGTCTCTTTTTATTTATTTATATACTTGTACTAGTTTTCACATAACGTGTAAACGTTTTACTAGTTAGACTTTTTCCAAATTATAATTCCTGACTAAATGTATAATCAAGTGAAACATTATGAAGTTTCAATAACAATATACAACACTATACCCTTCGAAAGCTTGATGTAAATAATATAAATGTAACAAATAGATAACTGTAACAAATGTAAAAACAATGCTTTTCTTTCCATTTATTCCCCCTAAAAACACAGAAAAATATTCTCAGCTCTTTTCAATATTAATAATAATGATGATAATAATAACAACAAACGGTTTTTTTTTTTTTTTTTTGTAGAAAATCAGATTGTTAAAAGGATTTCTGAAGGATTGTGTGACTGGAGTAATGATGCCAAACAATTTGTTTGAAAGTCAGCTTTGATTGTTTCTAATAAACTGTTTAACTGCTCCCCCAAGTGGATATTAAATTATGTTGTGGGATAATTAAATATATTCTTAATAAACTACAAACATAAAATTATATAGATTTATTTTGTTCTCACATTCTCTCTTGTAACTCCTCACTCACAGTGGCACAGATGTCTGAATGGCTCATTATGCAACTCATTATGCGGCCCTTTGTCTTCTCAGGTGTAAATCACAATGATATTCATGGTAGTTGACGCCTACTTGCATATGACTTTTACCAACAAAAAGTGTCTTAGAAAATTTAAATCAATATATTGTTTTCTGTGAGTGAGTAAACAAGATGATTTTCACATCATTTAGAAAGAAAAATTCTAGGCTACAAGCTCCAGTTCTCAAAAATCCCGGGAACCATTGTTCTTTATGTGTTTTTTTGCCTTATTCAAGCGTTTTAACATTTTTAGTTTTTCACTAACCACGCATAATATTTTTTTCCTCAAAAACACAATCATGTACATGCATGCATTTCACATATTATTACAGCCCAGTTTGTGCTGATTACAGTGAGATTAGACTTTACCCATTTAGATATTTATAAGAAACTGAAAAAAGCACAAACGTCAAGGCATGACAAAACTTCTCCAGGCCCCAAAAATACCCTTAGACTCCAGAGGGTTAACAAAAACTGAAGATCTCCACAATTTAACATTGCACAGGCCTTTAGATTAGACTGACCACAAAAAATACATTAATGTCAAAAGATTTCTAGGAGTAGTTTGTTGCAGCGTAAAACATGTCACTTCCTGTTGCCAGCAGGTGGCGCTATGACTATAACTGAATATGGGCATGTAGATCTGTTAAGGGCAGAAGTCTTATCTAACATGTGAAGTTTGGGGCAGATTGGACATTGTATGTCTGAGTTACAGCAACTTCCTTTTTCATGGCGAAACATCGAAATTTGTCAGGCCGCCATGGACACGCCCTTTAACGAAACCTCAAGATCTTCCCAATTTACCTTCGCAAAGGCCTTTAGATTTAACTGACCAAGTTTGATGTTGATCTGAATAAATCTCTAGGAGGAGTTCGTTAAAGTACAACCCCTGAAAATGCCAAAAACAACACCAATTTTGCAGAGAAAATTCAAAATAACTGACTTCCTGTTTGGATTCGGATTTTGTACCAAGAGACTTTTTCGTAGATATTGGTGTTACATGTATGTACCGATTTTTGTACATGTACGTGAAACATAGCTTGAGGCGCACTCTGTTAAAAGTGTATATGCACTCTGTTGAAAATTTATAGGTGGCGCTATCGAGCCATTTTGCCACACCCAATGGAATATTGGCCTTCAGATCTGTTCAGGCCAGGACCCTTATCACACATGTGAAGTTTGGGCAAGATCGGACATTTTATGCCTGAGTTATAACATCTTTTATTCCCATGGCGACACATCAAACTTCGTCACGGCGCCATGGACACGCCTTTTAACGAAAACTCAAGATCTTCACAACTAAACATCACACAGGTCTTTAGATTAGACTGACCACAAAAATAACATTGATGTCATAAAATTTCTAGGAGTAGTTTGTCGCAGTGTAAAATATTTCACTTCCTGTTGCCAATAGGTGGCACTATGACTATAACTGAATATTGGCATGTAGATCTGTTCAGGTCAAGAGTCTTATCCAACATGTGAAGTTTGGGGCAGATTGGACATTGTATGTCTGAGTTATAGCAACTTCCTTTTTCATGGCGAAACATCGAATTTTGCCAGGCCGCCATGGACACGCCCTTTAACGAAACCTCAAGTCCTTCGTAATTTAACATCGCAAATGGCTTTAGATTACACTGACCAAGTTTGGTGTTCATCCGAATAAATCTCTAGGAGGAGTTCGTTAAAGTACAACCCCTGAAAATGGCAAAAACAACGCCAATTTTGCAGGGAAATTTCAAAATAACCGACTTCCTGTTGGGATTAGGATTTCGTACCAAGAGACTTTTTTGTAGGTACTGGTGTGTTACATGTGTGTACCGATTTTTGTACATGTACTTGAAACGGAGCTCGAGGCGCGCTATGTTGAAAGTGTATAGGTGGCGCTATCGAGCCATTTTGCCACACCCAATGGAATATTGGCCTACAGATGTGTTCAGGCCAGGACTCTTATCACACATGTGAAGTTTGGGGAAGATCGGACATTTTATGCCTGAGTTATAACATATTTTATTCCCTTGGCGAGACATCGAACTTCGTCATGGCGCCATGGACACGCCTTTTAACGAAAACTCAAGATCTTCACAATTCAACATCGCACAGGCCTTTAGATTAGACTGACCACAAAAAAGACATTGATGTCAAAAAATTTCTAGGAGTAGTGTGTCGAACTGTAAAATATGTCACTTCCTGTTGCCTATAGGTGGCGCTATGACTATAACTGAATATGGGCATGTAAATATGTTCAGGTTTGGAGTCTCATCAAACATGTGAAGTTTGGGGCAGATTGGACATTGTATGTCTGAGTTATAGCAACTTCATTTTTCATGGCGAATCATCGAAATTCGCCAGGCCGCCACGGACACGCCCTTTAACGAAAACTCAAAATCTTCGCAATTTAACATCGCAAAGGCCTTTAGATTAGGCATACCAACTTTGGTGTTGATCTGAATTAATCTCTAGGAGGAGTTCGTTAAAATACAACGCATGGAAATGACAAAAATGACACAAAATTTGCTCATAAAATTAAAAATAACTGACTTCCTGTTGGGTTTCGGATTTTGCTCCAAGAGACTTTTTTGTAGGTATTGGAGAGATACATGTGTATACCAATTTTCATACATGTACGTGAAACGTAGCTCGAGGCGCACACCGTTGAACGTGTATAGGTGGCGCTGTCGAGCCATTTTGCCACACCCACTTCTGAAACCCATATCAGACGTAAATTTTCGCCAGTTCTGAGGTGTGTGCAAAGTTTCATGACTTTTCGAGCATGTTTAGGCTCTCAAAAATGCGATTCATCTTAGAGAAGAATAATAATAATAATAATAATAATAATAATAAAAGGAGCAATTCCAAGAGGGTCCTCACACCATCGGTGCTCGGGCCCTAATAATAATAATAATAATAATAATAAACGGAGCAATTCCAAGAGGGTCCTCACACCATCGGTGCTCGGGCCCTAATAAACGGAGCAATTCCAAGAGGGTCCTCACACCATCGGTGCTCGGGCCCTAATAATAATAATAATAATAATAATAATAATAATAATAATAATAATAATAATAATAATAATAATAAACGGAGCAATTCCAAGAGGGTCCTCACACCATCGGTGCTCGGGCCCTAATAATAATAATAATAATAATAATAATAATAATAATAATAAACGGAGCAATTCCAAGAGGGTCCTCACACTATCGGTGCTCGGGCCCTAATAATAATAATAATAATAATAATAAACGGAGCAATTCCAAGAGGGTCCTCACACCATCGGTGCTCGGGCCCTAATAATAATAATAATAATAATAATAATAAACGGAGCAATTCCAAGAGGGTCCTCACACCATCGGTGCTCGGGCCCTAATAATAGTAATAATAATAATAATAATAATAATAATAATAATAAACAAAGCAGATACAAGAGGGTCCTCACACCATCGGTGCTCGGGCCCTAATAATAAACAAAGCAGATACAAGAGGGTCCTCGCACCTCGGTGCTCGGGCCCTAATAATAATAATAATAATAATTAACAAAGCAGATACAAGAGGGTCCTCGCACCTCGGTGCTCGGGCCCTAATAATAATAATAATAAACGGAGCAATTCCAAGAGGGTCCTCACACCATCGGTGCTCGGGCCCTAATAATAATAATAATAATAATAAACGGAGCAATTCCAAGAGGGTCCTCACACCATCGGTGCTCGGGCCCTAATAAACGGAGCAATTCCAAGAGGGTCCTCACACCATCGGTGCTCGGGCCCTAATAATAATAATAATAATAATAATAAACGGAGCAATTCCAAGAGGGTCCTCACACCATCGGTGCTCGGGCCCTAATAATAATAATAATAATAATAATAATAATAATAAACGGAGCAATTCCAAGAGGGTCCTCACACCATCGGTGCTCGGGCCCTAATAATAATAATAATAATAATAATAATAATAATAAACGGAGCAATTCCAAGAGGGTCCTCACACCATCGGTGCTCGGGCCCTAATAATAATAATAATAATAATAATAATAATAATAATAATAATAATAATAAACGGAGCAATTCGAAGAGGGTCCTCACACCATCGGTGCTCGGGCCCTAATAATAATAATAATAATAATAATAATAATAATAATAAACGGAGCAATTCCAAGAGGGTCCTCACACCATCGGTGCTCGGGCCCTAATAATAATAATAATAATAATAATATTAATAATTAACGGAGCAATTCCAAGAGGGTCCTCACACCATCGGTGCTCGGGCCCTAATTAGTCTAAAGTGTCTAAAGGTGTGAGCGAAGGTCATTTTATTTTTATGATTTTTGGACAAACTCACACTGTCTGTGAGTTGATTTGCAATTACAAAAGGAAAGTACAGCTCTGGAAAAAATTAAGAGACCACTTAACATGGATTTCTCTATGTTAAATGGTCTCTTAATTTTTTCCAGAGCTGTATGTCCACAATGAGCACATTTAAACTAGTGTTTAACCTTGAGGTTCCATGAGCGTCTATATCAGACGTGCAGAACACGTCCAAAACAGACGCCATAAAAACTTTCATTCTGGCTCCTCAGTGGACTTCTTTTCTAGTGGCAAAGACGTAGAAAAGACATCCTTTTGTGTGGTTCCTTTAGGTTTTTTGCTGTTCCTAGAGTTTGGAATTGGTTTCTAAATCATTCATTCTAGGTTTTAGTCTTATAACTATAACCTAATGTTCACAGAAGACTATATAATTGTTTATAGTTCAATTAAAGTGTTTTTCAGTTTGAATTGTTTAAAAATAACATGGTATTACCAAACTTTGTTGTTGTTGTTGTTGTGAAAAGGAGCGGAAAACACCTTATTCAGAGGCCCAAACCAAAATGTAAAATTTGGTCCAGTTGCTAATATTTATATTTGATATGATATTTATACGGTCAAAAAGTAAGTTGACAATCCAGTACACTGTAAAACCCGACAAGTTAATTTAACTCAAACCGTTTGAGTAAACAGATTGCCTTGATTTAAACCATGTAAGTTTTAAAACTTTGCATTCAAGTAATTAAGTGATTAACTAAGTGCTGATTGAGAATTAGTGATGAACAGCTGCTGTTAACAAACAGAATCACTGAAGAAAAGAGAAACACAAGAACTACTACAACTGACTTCAGACACAGCCTTAGATGAAATCAACTGAAATAAAATACATGAAATCTCTCAAGATCTGATTAAACAACCCCACAAACAGCATCACCAGCTCCACTTATTAATAACCAGACTGACTTTATTTCTGTCAGACGTCTACAGAAGATCTTATTGAGAATGAACTAAGGTTTAGATGTTGATTTATTGTTTCATTTGAAGTAACCCTGTTAGAGATCAGTGTTTGCTTTAGTTGTGCTCTTGACCCTTGACTTCTGTCTTGGTGTTTTCTCTGGCTGTTATAACCATGTGTTTCTAAAACACATTTGTTGTAATTCAAAAGCCCAGAAGAAGTGCCATCAGGTGTTAACCTGTACCTAAGTGTAGGTTGTTATACTTCATGAAAATCATCAATTATTGAACTGTACGGAGTCTAATGTCTGATGAAACAGGCGTTGTGTAATTTGATTGATTATAGTAGAAGTGATTCTAAGAGCAAGTGGTTCTGTGATAATCAGTTAATCTGAATGACTTTTCAAATAGTATGACCCTCAACAATGGTGACCATAAAAAAAAAATGTTGCAGAGCATGCTGGGAGCCATGGATGAGTTCTGTACTTCAATAGTACCCAGCATGCATTGCAGCATGTTTTTTTTGTCACCATTGTAGAGGTTCATATTCTGATTATTAATGTCTGTGTTTGACCAACTACTGGCATAGAAGAAAAATTTATGTGTAGAAAATGTTAAAAAAGTCATTGTTATATTAACTGATCATCACAGAACCACTGACTCTTAGTGTCATTTTTACTAGAATCACTTCCACTAATTACACAACACCTACTTCATCAGAGATTAGACTCCGTATGGATCAACAATTGTGAATAATAATGAATAATTATCATCACCAATATATAGTATAACAACCTACACCTAGATACAGGTTAACACCTGATGGCATTTTTTCTGGGCTTTTGAATTACAACAAATGTGTTTTAGAAACACATGGTTATAACAGCCAGAGAAAAGAATAAAACAGAAATCAAGGGTCAAGAGCCAACTAAAGCAAACACTGATCTCTAACATGGTTACTTCAAATGAAACAATACATCAACATCTAAACCTTAGTTCATTCTCAATAAGATCTTCTGTAGATGTCTGACAGAAATAAAGTCAGTCTGGTTATTAATAAGTGGAGCTGGTGATGCTGTTTGTGGGGTTGTTTAATCAGATCTTGAGAGATTTCATGTATTTTATTTCAGTTGATTTCATCTAAGGCTGTGTCTGAAGTCAGTTGTAGTAGTTCTTGTGTTTCCCTTTTCTTCAGTAATTCTGTTTGTCAACAGCAGCTGTTCATCACTAATTCACAATTATCACTCAGTTAATCACTTAATTACTTAATTGCAATGTATATATTCTTTCAGTGAACTCAACTGAATTAAGTTCAGAGTACTCATAACTGTTAGTTTTTTCAACTTAAATGGTTTAAGGCAATCGGTTTCCTCAAACGGTTTGAGTTAACATAACTTGTCAGGTTTGAGTGAGGCTGTGTCTGAAGCCAGCTGTAGTTCCTTTCTCTCTTTTCTTCAGTAATTCTGTTTGTTAACAGCAGGTGTTCATCACTAAAGCTCAATTATCACTCAATTAATCACTTAATTACTTAATTGCAATGTACATCTTCTTTCAGTGAACTCAACTGAATTAAGTTCAGAGTACTCATAACTGTTAGTTTTTTCAACAAGTTAACATAACTTAAGGATATCTGTTTACTCAAACCGTTTGAGTTAAGTTTACTTGTCGGGTTTTACAGTCAAGGCAATCGGTTTACTCAAACGGTTTGAGTTAAGTTAACTTGTCGGGTTTTACAGTGTAGCTTGTAATTTAATCCCAGTGAGATCTTTACCTGATGGACTTCGATTTAAAGCATTCATCCTGTAGTAAATCATTGAGCTCCTTCACTCCTGATTGTCCAGGATCATTTCCTGTGAGATCCAGCTCTATCAGGTGTGAAGGGTTTGATCTCAGAGCTGAAGCAAGAGCTTTATAACCTTCTTCAGTGATACTGCATTCTGAAAGTCTGTAAATAAAAGAAGCTGTTAAGTATTGCATGTTCTACTCCAAATAAAATAAAGAACAAAGAACGTTCTAGTCAATATTTTAATAATATATGATATATTTTAATGAATGGTACTACAGATGTAATGTTACAAAACGGAAAACAAGTTATGAAATACAAAATTTCATAACTTATATATGAAAAACACATAAAAACACACCTCCCACTCTCTCTAGTGAGGCCAATACAGAAGTGACTTAAACTGTAATTCATTGACTGGTCACAGAGGCTGGCTGCAAAAGGGAGTCAATCCCATTGTATTATTTTGGTCTATATAGCTAATTTTACCCTTCATGACAACTGTGAGGGGGTGAATTTATTTTATAACTCATCCGTTTAAATTATATTAGGCCTTAAAGTTCTGCATAATTAAGTTCGTGGCCACTTGAGTGACAGGTGGATTAGCGCTGCTGTCACCACCATCAAGATAGGTGGGCATGGTTTCAGCAATGAGCCCCTGCCCTCCTCCCTTTTTTGATTATCCAGGAGTGACGCGCTGCCAAGATGGTGATGGTCATCTCCGCATACTTTGGGTGATTTCATGGACACTACGTACATGTTTTTTACAGTCTATGGGCAGAACATTACCCTACAGTATGTCAAAGTGAAACTGCGGTAAATAAAGTAGCAGAAATTAAAGCCTCCAGTTATAAATGTAAATTAACATGCAAAAAATTGATAAATGAAAATACAGACTTCAGTTTTTCCAATTTGCACTGTGTGTTTTCCAACAGATGACAGGTCGTCTCATTTCCTGAGTCTCCTAGTTTATTTCCACTCAGATCCAGCTCTATCAGGTTTGAAGGATTTGAATTTAAAGCTTCAGTCAGAACACGACAATCTTCTGGTGTGACACTGCAGTTATTCAAACTGTTAAGAGAATAAACAGTTACAGTTTCAACTAAGTAGTAACCAAGAGTTAGTTATTAGTTAAAAGTCAGCACCAACTGGTAAACAAAATCATTAAACACATCCAGCAGCAAATTCACAAGTATTAAAAGTTGTCATATTAATGATAAAACTCACATCAGTGTGTTGAGTTTACAGTGTTTATCCTGCAGTAGAGCAGCGATCTGATTCACTCGTGTGTCTCCTAGTTCATGTTCACTCAGATTCAGCTCTCTCAGGAGTAACGGGTTTTCACCCACAATTCCAGTCACATACTGACAGGCTTCATCTGCAGTAGGACTCAATAACCTGCAGAAGAGAAGATGAAGCAGGATTCAATTCAACTAAACTTGGTGTAAAAAAATAGCATCTGATTTTTATGGGAAACAGAGGGAAATGGTTTATCTTGAATTTATTTTGATGCAAAAAACTGTATTATTGAAATAACAGTATTCTATTAACAATTCAACTGCATATAATGTCTCACCTCAGTGTCGTTAGTTTACAGTTTGGATTCTGTAGTAAATCATTGAGCTGTTTCACTCCTGATTGTCCAGGATCATTTCCTGTGAGATCCAGCTCTATCAGGTGTGAAGGGTTTGATCTCAGAGCTGAAGCCAGAGCTTTATAACCTTCTTCAGTGATACTGCAGTCTGAAAGTCTACAGTAAAGAGATTTGAAATAAATTTAATTTTACAATTCATAATTGTATGAAAAAAAAATCTATGGTGATTTGTATAATTTTACTAGAGTCATATTTCCTGGTAACTTTTGTTTTAATTTCAATAACTTTTTCCATATTAACTTCTTGAGCGGTACAGTCCCATATGTGGGGATCAATATTTGTGTGCCCTTGGCAGTACGGTCCCACATATGGTGATTTAGAATGTAGCGATGTCACATAACTGCCAGATTCAAATGTGCTTACCTACTAAGGCTGGCGCTGAGCCAGAGATGGACGCGTTCAGCCCTTAGTAATATAATCACAACTATGCAGTATTTTCAACCACAAAATGTTTGTTTTAAGTTTTAGACATTTAAATACTAATGTACTAGCAAAACAATACATTATAGTTCGTAAAACACACACAAATGTCTATAACAGCAGCAATAACAGATCAGATACACATTGTGTAAATAACTATAATGTTCACTCTGTTAATAATAATATATGTGAGTAACACGTATGTACACTATTTCTAAGAAAATCAGGTTTTGATATTGAGAGTAAAAATACCCCCCCCCCCCATTAGAGTTAACACAATTAAAATTAGATATTTAGAGTTTCAAATGATGTTGTCTTTCTATCTGTATGAACATTAATGTGTGTATCACTTGCAAGTTGTTGCTACTGATACAAGACAAAAACACATGTGACTGTGCCAGGGCCTCTGTCCTATTGAGAGGGTTAACTTTAAACAAACAAACATTTATTAAAATTAAATGTTCATTTATTTAACTCACCTAAATTTCTTGAGTGTGCAGTTTGTATTTTCCAATCCGTTCTGGAGTTTCTTCACTCCTGAATCCTGCAGATTATTTTTGCTTATGTCAAGTTCTTTCAGACTTTGAGAGTTTGATCTCAGGACTGTAGCAAGAGCTGAACAGCTTTCCTCTGTTAGACCACACTTACACAGACTAAAATGATGAAATTGAGAGAGAATTTACAAACACAAAGTGCTTGTTTTCACTATTAAGTGATTCCTGAGAAATGTGTTCAGGTCACCTGATACCATTAACATAGATCAATTCTGCAATTAATACCACATTCAAAATTCTCACTTCAGTGTGTTGAGTTGACAGTGTTTATCCTGCAGTAATGCAGTGATCTGATTCATCCGTGTGTCTCCTAGTTCACATTCACTCAGATTCAACTCTCTCAAGAGTAACAGGTTTTTACCCAGAATTCCTGTCACATACTGATTGGCTTCATCTGCAACAGGACCCAAAAACCTGCAGATGTGAAGATGAAATAGGATATAATTTAATTCCCAAATAAACTTGATGAAAAACAACATCCAAATTAGTTTATCTTTAATTTACTTTGATACAGCAGATTTGTATTAGTGAAATATTTCTATAAATAATTCACCTGTATTTAATTTATTTTGTATTATTTCATCATGTCTCACCTCAGTGTCTTTAGTTGACAGTTTGGATCTTGTAGTAAATCGCTGAGCTCCTTCACTCCTGTTTGTCCAGGATCATTTCCTATGAGATCCAGCTCTATCAGGTGTGAAGGGTTTGATTTCAGAGCTGAAGCCAGAGCTTTATAACCTTCTTCAGTGATACTGCAGTCTGAAAGTCTAGAACAAGAATAAAAATCAACTGACTAAGCAGCTATAGTAGAATTTACCTTAACAATTTTAATCCCTAAAGTGACATTCTATAGTTAATTGCAAAGTGAAAACTAATAGCCAAATACATGGGTAAACAAAAGGCTCAGAGACCTTTAAAATGTCATCTCACATTAGAATCTCCAGTGATCTTCAGTCACTCACAGTAGCTATGTTTCCATCCAAATTTCTGAATTAAACTTTAGGGATGCGCCGATCCGATATCCAAATTGGGTATCGGCTCCGATCTTGCCATTTTTCTCAGATCGGGTATCGATCAGAGAGGGCTGATCCAAATCTGAGAATTTATTTTTTTTGATTGTGTGTATTATTCTGTTACTTCTGAAGCCATACAATAGCTCAATGCAGCGGTTCTCAATTCCAGTTCTCGCGCCCCCTGCTCTGCACATTTTGTGCATTTCTCTTATCGCTTCAGACTTTTGATCTATTCGAACATAAGTGCCCTGTGAACATCGCTGGATAGTCCACCATGATTACGAAATAAAATTATATGTGCCATTCAAAGTGCATTGAAGTTTGCGAAATGGGAATTTAAATTGTTTTATTTACAGAGGTATATTATGTTACTGTTGTCTGTGTGTGAAGACTCTGCATAGCGCAAATCCGTGAATGAATGCTCATGGTGTAGGGAGCATGTCAATGGGAACACAGTTCATGCATGGAGCTCAATTCTAACGAGCTGGTTATCTGAATCAGGTGTGTTAACAAAGAGAGACTATGTGCAGAGCTGGAGGGCACGAGGACTGGAACTGAGAACCACTGGCTTAATGTGAGCTACATATGAATATTTAAGACCTTAGATTAAAGACAAAACTCTTTTCTCTGCTGTGTTTGTCAGTCAGCCTTTAAACATTGGTTGCGTTCGGTTATGACATTCAGCTCAGAAAAACTCTCCAAGATCGTTCTCTGTTCCCATTATTATACTTGATGTGTAAATACATGTCAATGAATTTGCAAAAAAGGACTTTAACTTTTTGCCGGAGTTTTATGTTGATTTGTTAACGTTTCTTGCAACCAGGTGTCTATGAAAACAAAACATGGGCGTAGAAAAGACTAAATTGTTTTTAACATGCACAGTAACTGAAATTTAAAACTGTTAAAAAAGCTCTATAACTGTTAAACATATATAATACACTGCGCATATTGATTAATGGATAGATTATGAATATGCATAGGCCTATATTTTTCCATATTTATTTATTTGTTTCCCTTTAATAATTAAATAGTCTTTATCTAGTAGATTGTGAAAAAATTATTATCAGTTCCACACACAGAGATATTAATTCAACATTTATTTAAATGGGGGGAAAAAATCGGCCAATACTGAACCCTAGATATCGGTATCGGAGACAAAAAAAGCAGATCGGAGCATCCCTATTGAACTTATGCACAAAATTGGAATATTACATGAAACATTTGTGAATAAAGCTCTGTTTCCATCCAGTGAGTTGAAGAGAACAAAATCTTTCGCTAAATACCACATAGAAAAATTTACATTTGCTGCAGTAGAAGTCACTGTATATAACATTTTTTGTATACAATAAATTACAAGCTTCAGACTACGCAGACGAAAACTAAAACTATGAAACTATTTAAATTGAATGAACATTTTTTTAAAGAATATGTAAAAACAAAATCTTTAAGTTTGTTTGACGTCCGTTTTTGTCTGTTATCACACAAGTCACCTCAGTATCTCCAATTCACACTTTATATTCTCTAGTCCAGTGCAGAGCAGCTTCACTCCTGAGTCCTGCAGATTATTATTGTTCAGGTTCAGCTCTTTCAGATTGGTATCTGATCCAAGAACTGTAGCCAGAGCTGAACAGCTTCTGTCTGTTAAGTCACAATTATTCAGGCTACAAGGAAAAAAAAAATCACATCAGATTGAATACCAACAGTATAATACAGCACAGCTTTATTGACAATGAGTTAGACATTTGAAAGCACTCCACTGTCTTTAGTGTCTTGAGGTGGAGAATACGGACATTATTGATTGGAACACTGAGAAATTCTTTATAGACTGAAGTCCTGTTCACACCAAGCGTGATAACTATAAAGATAATGATAAAGATATACCGTATATTTCGGACTATAAGTCACACCTAAGTATAAGTTGCATCAGTCCAAAAATACGTCATGATGAGGAAAAAAACATATATAAGTCGCACTGGACTATAAGTCGCATTTATTTAGAACCAATAACCAAGAGAAAACATTACCGTTTACAGCTGTGAGAGGGTGCTCTATGCTGCTCAGTGCTCCTGTACCCTCGATTACCATTTTCGGCTGCATATTTTACTACCTGCAGTTTGCAATCTGCAGAATAGGATTTTCTTTTTGGGGGCATTTTGTTTGCATTCAGCCTTTCTCAGTTGTCTTTAAGTTAATTTTTCAGTTAACAGTTTTCAGTTAATGATTTCAGGGGTATGCTACAGGAGCACTGAGCAGCATAGAGCGCCCTCTCGCCGCTGTAGACGGCAATGTTTTCTCTTGGTTCATGTCAAATTAATTTTGATGAATAAGTCGCACCTGACTATAAGTCGGAGGACCAGCCAAACTATGAACAAAAGTACGACTTACAGTCCGGAAAATATGATAGTTCTAAAAATCTTTCTCAATATTAACCTCTTAGCCTGCACCCCGATGCTGGCATCCTCAACTCCCCGTGTTCGCACGTGTCACTATTTACGAATAGATTAAATGAAACGGGACAAATTTAATCTTGAAAAACTATATATCATTATAAAGATCTAAGCCTTAAGCACCAACGACTGATCGCTGTTTTTCAATGGAAATCTTATAAAGAATGTATTTACTACATTTGTGTAAGCAGTACATATCAAAACATGAAGAATGAAAATGCAGTACAAACCAGATTCGTCATAATAACGAGTCATAAACACATCTACAGCTGTAAACCCCGGTTTAGTTAGGAACGTATGTGTCCATTGAACAAAATCTCATGGAGCACGTTTAGTCTAACAAAGCAATAACATTGAAATATGGATGATAATTTGTTTACGTTTTAGTTCTTCAGGGAGAGAATTGTTTGTGTCCATTATGGAATAACTCACGCTCAGAAACTGCGTCTTGGTAGTAAAAAAACGGCATGGTTTTGTTGGGTACAGTGTCACAAACAGAATGAGACGATCCACCAAAAAGAAAAGTGAAAGAAAGGTAGAAGATTGTTTATTTGAATTCTGGCGCTCTCTCGTGACGGCTTGTGACGCGTGCTCTGAAGCACCTGTCATCTGATGGAGGCGGAACTTAGCGATCGCCTTTTTCTTCATTTGTTCTATTTTTCAACAGTTTTCATATATGTGTGTGTGTTTTATTGTTGAATGTACCTGTATCTGCATGATCACCATCTGTTTGAGTGCAAATCAGCTCGCTATTACGGTGTAATCACGGCTATCGATGTGAACACATCTATATGAATATAGTGTGATTTATTGACTTTAGGGCGCATTTGTATTATTACAATCACTATTACTGGCCATCAGCACATCAGCACGTATTTTCATTGTAATTCATTGTAAATGCTGCATTTCAAACAATCTTAGGATGTTCTGTAATTGGCATACAAAGTTAAATCTTTTTTATTTTTATTTTTCAAATTAAAATCAAATAAAAAAAATCAGTGTGTTCAAATTTTTTTTAATAAATTTTATGATAAAAACACTGCCAGCCAATCAGAATCAATCCTGCTTTGAAGAGCTTGAGAGTTTATAGCAGCAAACTTGCGTGTGCTTAGAATAAACACATATTGTTCGCTGGTGTGGACGTTATCTTTATAGTTATCGTTCTTGGTGTGAATGGGGCTTTAGACTTAAAATAGGAAGATTAAGATGACTTCATATTGGAGTGAAAATAACTATGGAACAAAGTGTTTTATAAAAAATGTATACTGTTCTGCTTCTGTTGATTAAAAATCTAAATAAAAGCTAAATAAAATTCATTAAATGACTTACAGAGCTCTTTTGGAGGTTTTGATGACTGATAATAATCTTACAAGACACTCGTCTGATTTCTTGAATTTCTGAAGCTCAAACTCCTCCAGCTCCTTCTCTGATGTCAACAACACAAAGGTCAAAGCAGACCACTGGGCAGGTGAAAGATTAGCAGATGAGAGACTTCCTTTGCTAAGGTGAGTCTGAATATCTTTCACCAGAGTTTGATCATTCAGTTCATTCAGACAGTAGAACAGATTAATGGATCTCTCTGGAGATAGATTAGCTTCTAATTTCTGCTTGATGTACTGAACTATTTCCTTTTTGCTCAGGTCATTGTCATCTTGCTGAGTTAACAGACCTCGTAAGAGTCGCCGATTGGACTGGAGTGACAAACCGAGAAGGAAGCGAAGGAAAAGGTCCAGGTGTCCATTGTCACTCTCAAGTGCCTTATCCACTGCAGTTTTGAGCAAATCAGTCATGTTTTTTTTGGATTTGGGCTGGAGTAACAGAACAAAAAGAAAGTGAAGCAAAGGGTCCATGTGTCCATTGGTACTCTTAAGTGCATTGTCCATGGCAGTCTTGAGAAAATCAGTCATAGTTGGGTCATGAACAAACACACTTTTCATGTTGCTGTCTAGAAACAGATGTGCATAAAGGGCTGCAATAAACTCTTGAATGCTCAAGTGAACAAAACAGTACATGGTACCAAGAATGATCCCAGTTTCCTCCTTAAAAATCTGGGTACACATGCCTGAATACACTGATGCCTTATAGATGTCAATACCACAGGCTTCCAGGTCGGTGTCATAGAAGATCAGGTTGTTTCTTTCCAGCTGATGAAATGCCAGTTTTCCCAGTGAAAGGATGGCATCTTTATCCCATGAAACATCTAGTGTATATTCTCCATCATACTTTCGTCTGCCCTGTAGGATCTGAAAGCGGAGAAAGTGTGTGTACATTTGTGTCAGAGTCTTAGGAGTGTCTTCAGTATTCGATTCCTGAAGTGTTTTGGAGGTGTCATTAGCCTGATTGTTTTCTAGATCATTATTTATTTTTTCCTCTAAAATGTTTTGGAGAACAGTGGCTGAAATCCAGCAGACGACTGGGATGTGACACATGATAAAGAGACTCTTAGATTTTTTAACATGATCAATGATTTCTTTGGCCTGATTCTGATCTTCAAATCGTTTTTTGAAATACTCCTCCTTCTGTACATCATTGAACCCTCGTACCTCTGTAAGCCGATCTATACAGTCAGGAGGAATCTTACTGGCAGCTGCTGGTCTGGTAGTGATCCAGATGAGAGCAGAAGGAAGCAGATTTCCCTTGATGAGGTTTGTCAAGAGAACATCCAGAGATGCTGGTGATGATACATCAGACCACTTCTCATTAACATCAAACTTCAGAGGAAGACGAAATTCATCCAATCCATCAAGAATGAACAGGACTTTTTGGTTCCTTCTTGCAATGTTCAGTCCTTTTGTCTCCGGAAAAAATTGAGTTATAAGGTCCAGCAAACTTTGTTTTTCTTTTTCCTTTAAGTTCATCTCCCGGAAAGGAAGAGGAAATATGAAGCTGATATCCTGATTTTCTTTTTCTTCAGCCCAATCTAAAACAAACTTTTGCACAGAGACTGATTTCCCGATGCCTGCCACTCCTTTTGTCAGTACAGTTCTGATCTGCTTGTCTTGTTCAGGTGCTTTAAACATGTTTGTGCACTCAACTGGTATCTCTTGTGATTCAGAATGTCTGGAAGTAACTTCAATCTGTCTTACTTCGTGTTCAGTATTGATCTGTTCACTACCACCCTGAGTGATATAGAGATCTGTGTAGATGTTATTCAGAAGTGTTGAGTCACCTTGCTTTGCAATTCCTTCAAAAACACACTGATACTTTTTCTTTAGGCTACATTTAAGCTGATGAACAAAGATCAGCTCATCTAAATACAGGGACAAAAAAAAACAGTTTTAGTTTAGTTGTAGTTGTTTTAGTACTAGTTTTCACTGCTACATTTAAAAGTGACAATATGACAGATGTTCATGAGTCTCTTACCTTCTAGAGTATTAGCCGCTTCATCTTTATTCATCGCTCTCAGGAAGAAGAGTGTGAGATCAAGAGCTGCTTCTTTGATACTGGATCTGTTCTCATTAAAATCCTTCACAAAGTATTGTATATCTTCCTTTTGTAATATTTTCTTAAACCTTTCCAATTCATTCTTCAGAAATTTGATTATTTTGCTTTCAAGATCCTAAAACATAAATTTTTGCATTTTTATGGGTTCTTAAAAGGAAAAATAAATGTTTAAAATGAATCATTAATCAAACTTGTATTACATATTGTTGAAAGTGTTGTTCAACACCCTATTTGTTTATTATAAAAATAAACATTATTGAAATTGTTTTCCTACCTTGAAGATCCATAGGAGATTAATGTCTAATGTCTCATCCTGAAGCCTATTAGTGAATAAAATAAAATACTGCATTTTCAGGGAAAATATAAGAGAAACAGTTTGCAATTGTTTTTAAACAAAGACAAAAAGCAATAGCAGTATAAGTGCACACTGTTAAAGTAAAGGACCTATTTAAGTGCAAATTTAGGTAAATATTAGGTCTCTCATTATAATATTTTCTGTCCTACACGCAAATGTAGCAACAGGGGCTGGCGAATTATAATACAGTATGTGGCCAACCAGAGTGTGCTTTCTACCGCAATCGCGTCTGCAGTGCGTTTGCAGCTTTTGACCAATGAGTGGCGCTTTAACCACAAGTTATCAAACAAACGCATCAAAGCACATTTTCGCAAATAGCCATCAGCTTCAAGTTCTCCCATTGTAATCAACAAAATGCATACAAAAAAGAAAAAAGAGCTTCATTAATTCACTAATTCATTAATTGAAATATCAGTGCGCAAGATTTGCTTGGTGCGCATGTTGCTGAGTGTGACGTTCAACATTTATTCTTATTTGTTGACATATTATTTCTTCATTACAAATCTTTTTTGGTTTTATTTTGTATCATTGCATGTAAAAATAATTAACTTTGTAATGCATATGCAAAATATGAAACCTCAATCATATTCGTGGTCTATATCATTTTATAATTATTTGTACAATACTATCCAACTTAACCTGTCCTGTATCTTTATTATTAAATGAAAAGAGGTTTATTACGTAAAACAATCAAAATCAACGAACTTGTGGAGATTTATTTTTAATGTGGATCCCATACTGTAACCTAAAAGAAATGTGCTCTTTTACCATTCATAGTCAAGTGTTTGTGGGGAAAATTATTGATGCGCATGCATGACAGGGAGACGCCCTCACAATAATTTGTTTTCTTTTTTCCTGATAATGAAATAACTTCAAACTGGGGTGCTTTACAAACATGAGACATATATCTACAGAAAGCTTGACATGTCTACTTTTAAACTAACCAATTTAAGACAAAAGCGAATACTCCATGATTGTGCTGATCCTGTGGAGATGAGAGCACTGTGAATTTCATCTTGCAGCTGACAAGAAAACATTAGTTTATTGATAAATAATTAAAAACGTCTCCTTTTCACAATTATTAGGCTACTTCTGCCTGTACTTTGTGGCAAACTTAATGTGTGTGCTTGAGCACGGAATATATTAAGGCTCATTATGGATTAGACTGTGTTAATTTAATATAAACATGCAATTAGTTGAATATTGACAAATGTACGACTAACTAGAAAAATCCTACGTGGGGGCATACCTATTGAATACCTTCTAGACACCTCTGTTAAAGTTTTTAAAGCTTTTTATAGGCATTTTTATAAATTCTGCTTTCAAGACGGTTCCAACGGAGAGATGCCGTAACATTCATTTTCCTCTGAAACACAAAAACAAAAACTTGTATAAAATTTATATTTTATGTTTTGAAAATGGTTAACCCTTATCCATTCTGCAGATATTGTTGCTTCTGGTTTGTGCATTGTAAATCACAGAAAGTCTACAAGTTAGCCAAAACGTACTCGGTTACTAAACGTAACCTCGGTTCTCTCTAGAAGAGCGAACGAGTACTGTGTCTTAGCTAAGACGCTACGGGAAAAGTCTCTTTTCACGAAATACTGAAGCAAAAAATTATCCTTAATTTTGTATTTTTGTAAAGCGCATTTGCAGCAGTACACAGCCATAGGCGAGACGGCTCGTTCGCTCATTGGCTTGTTCTGCGGCAACTGCACAGCCTATCGAGCGCAGGCTGATGCAACATCAGACCAATAAGGGCGCTTCGCGCCCTTCTTGCCATTTCCCGCTGAAATGGGTGTGGCCCAACCTATAAAAGGAGCTCGAAAAGGCTGACTCACCTGATTTATTTCATCGCCGAAGCGAACCAGAGTGAATCGTACGCACGGCAGAGAACGCAGTACTCGTTCGCTCTTCTAGAGAGAACCGAGGTTACGTTTAGTAACCGAGTACGTTCAGTAACCGAGTACGTTCTCTTACGAGAGCTCTCTCGTACTGCGTCTTAGCTAAGACGCTACGGGAACCCAATGTAAAACGCCGTGCGCGCAGGGATCACACCAATAAACCTGAAGCAACGCCCAGGATTTACAGTGCACAGTCACCTGAGGGACTCACAGAGAGTCCAGGACAGAAAGGGGGGAAAGCCCTCCGTCCCATATCTAGCAGCATCCGTAGATGCGGCAATATGACATCACACAGCCGAGGCAAGGCCTGACCAATGTGGCAATGCGGGTCTTACGCAATACTGCCCATATAACAGTAGGCAGCGCATAGCGCTCGTGAACTCAGAATTCCCCTCAGGGCCCTGATTCAACTATACCGACAGCAGCCTTGCTTGCAAGGCGGGAACCTCCAGGTTATAGAACCTGATAAATGTAGACGGCGAGGCCCAACCTGCCGCCATACATATATCCTGGCTCCTGGAAGCGTAAGCTAATGCTATGGCGTCAACTATCCATCTGGATAGAGTCTGTCTCGAAACAGCCATTCCCTTGGAACGTCCACCGAACGAGACAAACAGCTGCTCCGTCTGCCGAAAGGCAGCAGAGCGAGACACATAAGCTCTTAAAACACTGACAGGGCAAAGAAGATTTGAGTCTCTATCCTCTCCTGACACCGGCAGGGCAGACAGGGCAATAACCTGAGCCCGAAACGGTGTGTTGAGGGATTTCGGCACATAACCGTGCCTAGGTTTGAGTATGACCCTTGAGTCATTAGGCCCAAACTCCAAGCACGACTGGCTCACCGAGAGTGCGTGCAAATCACCCACACGCTTCACCGAAGCGAGAGCCAACAAGAATTCTGTCTTAAACGACGGATGCTGAAGGCTAACCGATTAGATAGGCTCAAAAAGGGGACCCTTCATGGCCTCCAAAACCGCCGCGAGGTCCCACAAAGGGACTGACGGAGGTCTGGGAGGATTCAGCCTCCTAGCTCCTCTGAGGAACCGGATGACCAAATCATTCCTTTCTATTGACTGACCGAGCGCCGTTTCAGAAAACGCTGCGATGGCCGCCACATAAACTTTGAGCGTGGATGGGGCTCTGCCCTTATCCAACAGCTCCTGTAGGAAGGAGAGAACCTCCGTCACCTCACAACTAAGGGGTGAATAACCTCGAGCTGTGCACCAGCTGGAGAACACCGACCACTTCGAGGCATACAGACGTCGTGTCGACGGAGCTCTAGCCTGGGTGATGGTATTTAGCACTCCCACTGCGAGATCAGCGGGTAACCGTTGAGCGCCCACACATGGAGGGACCACAACTCCGGTTGAGGGTGCCAAATCGAGCCCCTGGCCTGCGAGAGGAGGTCCCTCCTCAACGGTACTGGCCACGGGGTGACATCTGCTAACTGCATCAAATCTGGGAACCATGGTTGGTTCTTCCAAAGAGGTGCTACAAGCAGTAATGAACATCTTGTTTCTCTCACCTGTTCTATCACCTGCGGAAGGAAGGAGACGGGAGGGAAAGCATAAAGCGGGCAGCACGTCCATTTCCGTGACAGCGCGCTTTCGTTCTTGGAAAAGAACGCGGGGCAGTGAGCGTTTTCGTGGGACGCGAAGAGGTCCACCTCCGCCCTGCCAAATCTCTCCCACAACAGCCGGACTGTTTGCGGGTGTAGAGACCATTCGCCCGTAGGGACATTGCCTCTGGACAGCCTGTCTGGACCCAGATTCTGTAGCCCAGGCACATGCACTGCCCTCAGCGAATGCACGTTGCGCTGAGCCCAAACCAGGAGGCGTTCCGTCAGCCTGCACAGGTTTCGAGACCCGAGACCGCCCTGGCGATTTATGTAGGACACCACAGACATGTTGTCCGAACGGACTAAGACGTGGTGATCCTTGATTTGGGGACAAAAGCGCATCAGCGCGTTCTCCACTGCCAGTATTTCCAGACAGTTGATATGATGGAGCTTTTCCCGTTCTGACCATAGGCCAAAGTCTGCCCTCGAGCAGCGCTCCCCATCCCGAAGTGGAGGCGTCCGTCGACACCATCTTCACATTCGGGGAAGTCCCCAGGCTTACACCTGATCGGTACCAGCCGTTCGCTGTCCAAGGTGCCAGAGCTGTAACACAGCTCTGATTGACCTTGAAATGCAGCCGGCCAGATGCCCACGCTCTGTGCGGCACCCGCGCCTTCAGCCAGAACTGCAGGGGGCGCATGCGGAGCAGGCCCAGCTGCAGAGCCGGAGATGCTGAGGCCATGAGGCCCAGCATCTTTTGACAGTGTTTGAGCGACACGGTCGCGTCGCAGCGGAAAGAACTCGCTGCGCGCTGAATGCCCATCACGCGCTGTGGTGAAAGCTGCGCCGTCATGGAACACGAGTTCAGAACTATACCCAGAAACAGAATCATCTGACTGGGGTTCAGCGAACTCTTCGCCCAATTGACACTGAGGCCGAGCTTCTCGAGGTGATCGAGTAAAACGGCCCTGTGGTCCACGACCTCCTCTCGTGATCGGGCCAGAACCAGCCAGTCGTCCAAATAATTCAGCACTCGCATGCCTCTGAGTCTGAGAGGAGCGAGCGCTGCATCCATGCACCTCGTAAACGTACGAGGAGCCACGGACAAGCCGAACGACAGGACTGTAAACTGGTATGCCTGGCCCTCGAAGGCGAATCTCAAATATCGCCTGTGGTTTGACGCTATCTGTATTTGAAAATACGCGTCCTTCAGATCTATTGACATGAACCAGTCCCCTCTGCGAATCTGCGCGAGGAGCTTCCTGGTCGTAAGCATTTTGAAACTGCGTTTCATCAATGCCTTGTTCAGCTGTCTTAGATCCAGTATGGGCCTGAGACCCCCGTCTCTCTTGGGCACCAGAAAGTATCTGCTGTACAGCCCCCCCTCGCTTTGAGCTTGAGACACAGGCTCTACAGCCCCTTTGCTCAACAGTTTTGATATTTCGGCCCGAAGTATGTGTGCTACTTCTGTTTTGACCGTAGTTTCGGCGCGCGCTGAAAAGCGCGGAGGGCGTCGAGAAAACTGTAGCGAGTAGCCTCTCTTTATAATGCCTAGCACCCAATCCGAAACCCCTGGAAGTGCTGACCATGCATCTGCATGAATGGCTAAGGGCTGGATGCGAAGCGCGCTCTGTTGACTGGTCACAGCGGGCAGATCGCTCCTCCTCGACCCCGTCCTGGCACTTAACCGACTGGGGGAAGGCTGAGCAGGTCCCGTGGGACTCGATATGTCTGCGAGTAACTGTGGGCTGCATGTGTGCACATTTACCACTTTCAACTCGCTGTCTGCCTGTGCAGAGTGTACGTGCACGGGCCTCGTTTTTACAGAAGCCCCGCGCCGTATGTGACATAGTGTATGTGGGCACTGGGAAGTGGGCATGTTTACTATGCGGGGCGCTCGACCGATCTGTGTCGATCTTATGTGCGCGAGCCCTGTGTGCAGGGCTGTGCTTACATGTGGAGATGGGCACTGAGGAGTGGGCATCGTCACTGCATTTATAGCACCATCGGCCGTGGCCGGACGAGCGGCAAGAAGTGCTTGAACGCCTGCGAAGCTTTCTGGTCCTCCGCGAATCTCTCCACAAACTCATTGACGGATGATCCGAAGAGGCCAGCAGGAGTTAGCGCTCAGACTCCTTGATGTCAGAAAGCGTCAGCCACAAATGCCTCTCAGCCACCGTAGCGGAAGCCATAACCCGTCCCATGGCCTGTGCAGCGGACTTAGTAGCGCGGAGGGAGAGATCCGAAGCACTCCTCAGATCCGCGAGACAGATCGCTTCAGGTCCCATCTCATCCAGCTTGCGGAGGAGATCGCCCTGGAAAATCTGCAGCGTAGCCATGGTGTGTAGCGCAGACGCAGCCTGCCCAGCAGCAGAGAAGATCCGTGCGAGCAGCGATGACGTCATGCGGCAGGCTTTAGATGGCAACGCCACCTTAGTCCGCCTTCCAGCAGAGGGCGGGCAAAGGTGCGCTGCTATAGCCTGTTCCACCGGCGGAAGTGACAGGTAGCCTCTGTTCTTAGCACCGTCCAGTGTGGAGAATGCTGGCGAAACAGATGAACGGATTCTCGCCGAAAATGGAGCGTTTCAAGCTTTCGCCACTTCTTTGTGAAGCTCAGGAAGAAAGGGGGCGTGCTTTGAGCTTGAAGAAGAACGCTCATCCGGAAGATAGCTACCATCCAGCCGGGAACATGAAGGGGGCGCTGGTGCAGACCACTCGAGGCCGAGGCTCGCGGCGGCCAGAGCGAGTACTCGCATCAGCTCCTTATCGATATCCCCCCGTCTGCTGGGCCTCTGAGCAGAGGGCGCGAGATCCACGGAACTCAAGCCAAGCCTCACTGCCCGAAGCAAGCAGAGAGCAACGTGTCCTCTTCCTCCGACGCGGGCCTGAGATCCACTTCCTCGGATGACGCGTCGGCAAACAGCGGACGCTGAACATCGGGAAGCGATGCAGGGGAGGCCGGCGAAGCGCAGGGAACCGGCGAGCTCGGCCGAGCTGGAGGCGGTTCTGGTAGGCGCTGCGAGCTGCGCTTCTTACGCCGCTGCGGCGCAGCGGATGATGCAGGCTTCGAGAAGGACGCCAGGCGAGTCCTCAGAGTCACCATAGGCAGTAGCTCGCAATGAGGGCAGCCGCCGTCAGCGAGCACGAGCGCTGCATGGTCCTCACCCAGACAGGAGACGCAGATGACGTGACGATCTACTTCGCTGAGCGGGGCTCTGCACGAGCCGCACGAGGGCATCTTTAAAAAGACGCAGCTCTTTTTGTGAGTGTGCGTCGCAGGGTGAACACACACAGGATATATATGGATACAAAGGATATAAAGGATATAGGTGCCGGATAGCGCAGCAGGAACGGCAGTGGAAGGCGGCAATGCCAGCAACTTCAGAATGGCTCGTCCCGCTGTTGCATCAGCCTGCGCTCGATAGGCTGTGCAGTTGCCGCAGAACAAGCCAATGAGCGAACGAGCCATCTCGCCTATGGCTGTGTACTGCTGCAAATGCGCTTTACAAAAATACAAAATTAAGGATAATTTTTTGCTTCAGTATTTCGTGAAAAGAGACTCAGGGTTTTTTTGTCACGTCCGTAACGCCTATAAAACATGTTAGACGGATACTTTTCTGATGTCTGGACTCTGTTTGTGATTTAGAAAAACATAAAGAGATTGTTTAATATATTGGTAATGAATACATTTTGTGAGAATTTATATTTCAGGTTTTGACTGCGAATGTCACGTCAGTAATGCTGGAATTGCCCGATAATGAAACTAAAAATAATTAGGCCTACATGATATCTTGGGACAGTTTCTTATAACTGCAATATATTTTTACATTTGAATTGCCAAAATGACTGAAAATAGTACAAAGGAGCATAGGCTATACATTAAGAATAAAAGTTTTTGTCTCTTTGGCAGATGCACATCTCTTTCGCAGTTTCTTTGTCTCTCTATCAGAAGCGCCTCATCTCTCTAAAAAAAGGTGTAAAATAAACCAGCGAACTGCAAAACACATTTTTATTATTTTTTTATATATATTATTTTATTATCATTATCAATATAAATAAATAAAAAACACCACAACCCGGGATTTGAACCGGTGTTGCTAACTTGACTAACTTGAAAAATTAAACTCCCCTTTTCCAGTCATACATTCTCACTTCGCAATAATAAAAATAACTGTGTCATCAAGCAGATAATTCTTGTGTGTTTATTATAGTGTTTAAATGCTGATCTTATATATTCCCGCTGGGTTGGTCTGTTTTTTGGCTGCGAGGGTGTGTTGTCATGCTACTGGGTTTAAATATGCTGCCTACACTCACAGCAGCCCTACTCTTTTTATTTATTATTTTCTCTCAGCCCATATTATTATTTCCACCAGACCATAATAATAACAAATTATCAATTAATAATTAAATGTTCTTAAAAAACAATCATTGTTATTTGTGAACATAGGTGTTTGAGGAGAGGCTTTAAGACCAAGCAGAATCCTTTGCCAGCTGCTCCTGCTTCACAGCGAGCGAGACTCAGCGTTTTGATTTTACAAAATCAGTTTGGGCGAATGCAACTTATTGATCATGAGCCCAATATTTAGCAACACATTCAGTCTACCTGAAGGAAGATGTATTTAATTGTAAGTTAATGCTGTTTAATAGAGAGAGAAAAAAATACATTGAAAAAGAAAACCTAGTGTTGGCTATTCTTAAACTTGGACCTCATTATATTGAAGTATCAATCCAAACACCAGAAGCAACCTACACTCTCTTTAACCCTTTCGCACGTGAGTTTAAAATATTCTAGCTGAGACACATGAGTTCTTTTTCAGGCGACCTTTATTTTAGAGTGTACCACCTTATTGTCTCCATGGCGATGCGTCATGCTTGACATGTGACACAGCCAAACACAGCCAAAATAGATCTGTATGACACATGGATCGCTTTTATTTCGTTTTATATTTCGTTTTATTCCAAATATTCACAAACATGCTTACTATATTATGATATATCTGATATTCCAATTCTGAAATATGTGCAAGTAAATATATTTGGAAGTTTAAAACACTTATATATCAACCGTGTTAGTTGATCTATACCGAGTGATGGGCGCCGTACATGTTAGTTCACGCCGAATCCGAGCTGTGGGATTTACAACACGAACATTTATCCTCTCCTCCCGAAACACGTTGAAGTAGGTCTCCGGTAAACTCGGAGAAGGGCAGAGTAAACTTTATAGTTACCTACAAAATCTGTATATGATATCAATAAAAACATGCTGTCTGATTATATTTGTAAGGGTCATTATTGACGTTTCCATAGACATCAGCATGTATTTTACAAACTGTAAATGTATGTTTTTTCTAGTACTTATGTGTATTTAAATATCTGATACCTAAAATAAGCATTATATGTTTGAAAACACAGAATATTTGTGATAATATGACAAGCGAAAGTCAAAGTGCGAAAGTGGATTTAAATTCAGCAGTTGATGACGTGACGCACTGAAAGTTCTAATCACACCGGTGTGATCATACGCTTCAGGGACCAGCCAAGACTGATCACACCGGTGTGATCGTACGCGTCAAAGGGTTAAGTGTTCTTTCATTGAAAGGTATGCATTTTTATTCATTTACAGGCTATATGGTTAAAATAATGTTTTAGTTTAAAACTTTAATTGCCATTGTTTAAATAAATGCTTTATTGACTGACGTTTCATAGACCTTCAGTTTTTTTTTTTTTATACTAGATTTAACTTGAATCTCAATACTATTAAACTGACTTTAAAATCTCAAGGAATTTATAAGTTGAAACAGGTGAAAATGTCACAGTGCATATTAAATAGCCTAAATGAACTTGTATCTTGTATCAACAAATCCTTAAATTTAACTTTTAGAACAGAACAAGAATTAAAAATATAGCTGCAAGCAGCAATGACGGGGCCAAGCAGTCCACCGGCAAATTGAGGAGCTAAGCATGGCATAGAGGATCACACCAAATGCAACAGTGAGCAATTAAAGCAATTTTAGGATGATTGTAATTGAAATGGATGAAAAACCAATCGTAAATACAACCACCAGTAATATGATTAAATGTCTTATCACTTTTGACCAACAGCTGGCACTGTAATCAAATCATTTTGGTGTGTTCTGTGTGAGATGACAATTGCACACAAAAAGTTTGGTGTCAATATGCTAAAGCATTGCAGAGATACAGCCTGAAGGGTCATTTTGTCATCATGCCTCAAATTCATCGCGATGGTATGCTAAAACGGTTTTGTCTATCGACACAAAATCCATAACATTTTATCAGCACTGTCTGAAGATCATATGATTCAATTTTGGTGAAAATCATACCAACGGTTGATGAGGAGTTCGAAAAAGTAGGTTTTCAACAAAAATCTAAATGGCGGACAGGAAGTTCAGCTTACTCTGGAATATTTGGTATCTATGTTGTCAGCATAAGCCAGGGAATATTTTGAGACCAGTTTTATTGTATTTGGCTAATGCAATAAAAAGTTATTAGCATTTTTATGTGCAAATATTAATGGTTAATGATTGGTTTATTACTCTTGACCAATAGGTGGCATTGTTACCAAATTGATATGGTAGGGTCAGTGTGAGGTGACAATGACACATACAAAGTTTGGTGCAAATATGTCAAATATGTTATTTGGTGCAAATATGTTAATGAGATACAGCCTCAAATGCATTTTGGCATCCTTCCAGCAAATTCTTTGATGCACTAAATAAGAACCATTTCGTATATCGACACGAAATGCATAACTTTTGGCCAGTGGGGTCTGAAGATGATCCGCATCAAATTTGGTGATAATCGGTCTAGACTACGATTAACGGTCTAGGAGGAGTTCGAAAAAGTAAATTCTCAACATTTATCAATATAATTCTAATGGATAAATATAATTGCAGTAAAAAATAAACAACAAAAATAATAATAATTTAAAGTAAAACATAAGATAAGGTTGGGTTTACCTCTTTTATTCGGGACAAATCCAAATGTTTCCATATTCGTGATGTTGCCCTTATTGAAGCTAAACTATTATTCATTAGGTAAAATAGGCTTTGTAGTTCACATGCGTTTCAGTATCGACAGGAAAAAAATCATAATGAGCAAAAAATATGCCAAAGTGGACAGCTGCTCATGCCGAATGGCACTGTGAACGGCTGTGGCAATGAATATGTGCGTGTGAGGCTTCAGCATGATCAAATAGCTTAAACAGAAAATACTAAATTTTTGGTCACACAGTAAAGGCATAATTCAAGAAAAACGTAAAGAATGATCAAGAATAACAGCAGAGTTAATAAGAATTATTTATAAATGCTGGAACATTCTCATTTCACTCTGCATATGGAGCCTGAACGAACTGAAATGAAATCATTTACCTTTTAATCTGTGCATTTTAGTGATGCACCGATCATGATTTTTCATGGCCGATGAAAGTAGCCTACATTCAATACAAACAGATGGTACAGATATCAGCATATATCTTTTGTTTTTGAATTGGGTTGAAACTACATAGAACTGGCCTTAAATGAGAACATCAACTGCATAGTTCTGCAATCCAAACAACACAGTCAACACACATTCAATACGATGTTTCTTAATCAGCATTCAGTATTTGTTTTAGTCTTTAATTTTTGTTTTAAATTTTAAAAAAGTCTTTACTAGTGAAACTAAATAAAAGTATGCTATATAAATAAATTATTCCAAACTGTTAAATCAAATAATGTTTAGTGCGAACAAAACAAAGATGCACTGAAAAAAGGGTTTCATTCAGCCAATAAAAAAAACAGTAGGGTAATGATTTACATCTATATTTTTTTACTTGAGCCAATGAAAAATAAATAACTACTGGCTCAAGTAAAAAAATATAGATGTGAATCATTACCCTAAACATTTTTAATTGGATGAATGAGACACTTTCTTTCGGTGTACTACAGCAGGTGATTTTTAAATCAATTAAGTCAATGTAATTTTAAGGTAAAATAAAAATAATCATCCTATACAGAACTTTTACTTCTGGCTTTTCAAACGTGTATGCAAGTTCTACTTTACAAAAAAAAAGTACATTTCAGCCTTGTCACAAGTTAGACTGTTTCGTTTCTCATCCAACAACGAGACGAGAAGTTGAGCTGAACATCCCTTCACTGTCTACGCTTGTGCAGGGCATGGACAGGTACGCTCATGCAGTGAAAAGGGGCTCTTATTTGTGCGTCAGTACACCAACGGCTGTTCACTTCTTGCTATCTGTGCCTCAGGCATGTAGCTTTGCACTTCCAGTGCTGTACGGCTGCACATGTCCTGCGCACAGATTTCGAAATACTTCCACACAAATGACATGATAGCGAATTATTACAATGTAGTCTGTGCACGCAGGCGCACTTCCGGAAAAATTGGCCAAAAAAAGACCGAAAACCGGCCGATTGTCGATCGTGTATTTTAATCAAAAAACGTCCGGTTCCAATTTATGGCCAGTCAACCGGTGTTTCCCTAGTGTGTGTGTGTATATATATATATATATATATATATATATATATATATATATATATATATATATATATATACACTAAGTAGACATCGCAAACGCCCTGTTTTACTGCCGTACGTACCGCAGCGGCGGCAGTATAAAATGCATTTGCAGCCTTTGACCGCTGAGTGGCGCTTTAACCACAAGTTATCAAACAAGCGCATCAAAGCACATTTTCGCAAATAGACGTCAGTTTTGCCTCACTGATGTGTTACATTTGACTGCTTCAGTCATGGAAAATGAAAGAAAAACACTATAGTTTAAATATTTAATATATTTAATATTCACAGATGAAAGTTTGGTATTTATGAAGTTATGTGCATTTCTTAGAACGAATTCAAGCAGGATAAATGTCAAGCCTGTGCCCGAGTCTGTGCTTATATTTTCTAAGCTACATGGTATTAAACCATATTTTAGATTTGACACATTTAAAAGGTGTGCAGTATTATTTATATTATATTAATTATGCATTATATTATTCAAAAGAAATTGTGCTTTACTTTGCATCGGAGCGTTAAAAGTGGTAGCCTATTTTAGGGGGGTAGGCTACATGGATTAATATGCAAAATGTAAATATTTTAATATATCATGCCTATATTTTAATTTATATTTTAAATATAAATATATTTTTTCCTTTAATAAAACAACACTGGACGCGAAAGTTGTCATCTGTGCCCCACAGCGAAAAGTGTGTCTAAACTTGATGACATCACACTATAGTGTCAAATCATCTGAACACAGTGTCAGAACATTTCATCATAAACAGAACGAGCATCAGTTCACTGATGGGGATCGTGTCCAGTGTATCCATCACTGGGTTCTGCTGTCTTTTGTTGGATCGTTCCACTTGTGTCCGGTGTAGATCTGGTGTGCGTTTTTTATTATTTTATTTTACAGCCCTGCTTGTTTTAATGTTTTTATTAAATATCTGTATTGACTGCATGGTCATATTATCGAATTATTTACTGCCATGCGACCTACAAAAGTAAAGCTTGGCGTCTCGATGAACGAGCATTGCTGTAGGTTGATTTTTGGCGGATGTGCTGTGCTTGTGTTCGCGTGGTCGTCTTCGTTTCGTCAGGTGAAACGTCTCTCTCACTCGCAGCAGAGTCTATGAGCAGTAACAACTTCCCCTCCACGCGCACTGATACCAGAAACACGCTCCGCCTTCACTCCGTGAATAAAGGATTTCAGTATGTTTGAAATGTTATGTTCATAACATAGCATATAAAATAATAATAATAATAATAATTAAAAAAATAACAGGAGAGTTTGAAAGTGGCTTAAGCTATGTGTAAACTTTTTTCCCTATATCACATGCCAAACTAATAACATGTAAAGGTGTAAGCATTACATCTTTAATTGCTGGTTTCTGCTGTGAAAATTTTGTTTGTGATGAAAATAACATCTTTGTCAGTTATTTTATCTAAACAGATCGATTAACTTCTTCAAGATTTCAAAATCAGATAGCATGCTGATAATGTAGTAGCACTGTAAGATTACATTTGTTTGAACGCATTATTGCAAAAGCGATTGAGTGTGAATCTGTTTAAATCATGTTTTAACCCGAAAATAACCAGTAAAAGAAACAGACAAACTCTTAACATCCCGCTCGACTCTTGTAGTCATTGTAACCTTCTGATCAAGCTAAATATGTTTAACATGAATTCTTGCTGAATATGAAGTTATATGGCTGTTGGCATGAATTGTAGGCTCTCTTGATGGAGCGCTCTTGGAGTGGGTGAAAACCACGAAGCTCATATTCAAGTGTTTGTGCAAAAATTATTAATGTGCATTAATGACAGGGAGGCGCCGTCTCATCACTTAATTTTTACATGATAATGAATGTATATTTTTTTAATTAACATAATATAGTGGTGTCTCACATACATTAAAAATATATCTACAGAAAGCTTGAAATGTTTTTAAACGAAAACGAATTGTGAAATATGTGAATGTTGCATTTCTCTCGTCGGAGAGAGCCAGCACTGTGAATATAACCAAAACAACAGTCCTATATAAACCGGTTCAGCAAGTGAAAGACTCATAAGACACTGTCCATATGAAAGAGCAATTCACACCTTTATCTCGACCCCCACAAGCCATGCATAACTAGCCAAAACCCAACCCCCTCCAGCTGAACAGAATTCGGTCTGTGTTTTGGCTCTGAGGAACGGTGTGTTACTGGGCTGAAACATGCCTGCACTCAGCAGCACTACTCTTTGTATTCATAATTTTCTCGCAGCCCATATTATTATTTTCACAAGACCATAATGATAACAAATTATCAATTAATAATTAATCATTATTTTACGAAAATCATTGTTATTTGTGATCGTGGATGTTGAGGAAGGCTTTAAGACCAAGCGGAATCCTCTGTTCCCGCCTCACAGCGCTCGGGACTCCGAGGCTTCACTGTCTGCGGTTTTACTTTACTGAATCAGATTAAGGAGAATACAACTTATTGATCATGAGCCCAACATTTAGCAAGGCAGGAAAACATTCATTCTAACGGAAGGAAGACGTATTTCACTGAGCTAATGCTGTTAAAGAGAGAGAGAGAGAGAGAGAGAGAGAGAGAGAACCAGTCTAGGGCTATTCTTAAACTAGGAGCTCATTATATTGAAGTACAAATCCAAACACCAGAAACGTTATGCATTTTATTTATTCACATGCTGTATGGTTGAAATAATATTTTAGTTCACAACTTTAAGTTTTGTTGTTTAAAAATAATTGCTTTATTGGCTAATGTTTCAAAAACCTTCAGTTGTTATGCTCTAAAATCCATGCCATTATTACAACCCGAATTCCGGAAAAGTTGGGACGTTTTTTAAATTTTAATAAAATGAAAACTAAAGGAATTTCGAATCACATGAGCCAATATTTTATTCTCAATAGAACATAGATAACGTAGCAAATGTTCAAACTGAGAAATTTTACACTTTTATCCACTTAATTAGCTCATTTAAAATTTAATGCCTGCTACAGGTCTCAAAAAAGTTGGCACGGGGGCAACAAATGGCAAAAACAAAAAAAGCAAGCAGTTTTGAAAAGATTCAGCTGGGAGAACATCTAGTGATTAATTAAGTTAATTGATATCAGGTCTGTAACATGATTAGCTAGAAAAGCTTTGTCTCTCCGAAGTAAAGATGGGCAGAGGCTCTCCAATCCTGTGAAAGACTGCGTAAAAAAAATTGTGGAAAACTAAAACAATGTTCCTCAATGTCAAATTGCAAAGGCTTTGCAAATCTCATCATCTACAGTGCATAACATCATCAAAAGATTCAGAGAAACTGGAGAAATCTCTGTGTGTAAGGGACAAGGCCGGAGACCTTTATTGGATGCCCGTGGTCTTCGGGCTCTCAGACGACACTGCATCACTCATCGGCATGATTGTGTCAATGACATTACTAAATGGGCCCAGGAATACTTTCAGAAACCACCGTCGGTAAACACAATCCGCCGTGCCATCAGCAGATGCCAACTAAAGCTCTATCATGCAAAAAGGAAGCCATATGTGAACATGGTCCAGAAGCGCCGTCGTGTCCTGTGGGCCAAGGCTCATTTAAAATGGACTATTTCAAAGTGGAATAGTGTTTTATGGTCAGACGAGTCCAAATTTGACATTCTTGTTGGAAATCACGGACGCCGTGTCCTCCGGGCTAAAGAGGAGGGAGACCTTCCAGCATGTTATCAGCGTTCAGTTCAAAAGCCAGCATCTCTGATGGTATGGGGGTGCATAAGTGCATACGGTATGGGCAGCTTGCATGTTTTGGAAGGCTCTGTGAATGCTGAAAGGTATATAAAGGTTTTAGAGCAACATATGCTTCCCTCCAAACAACGTCTATTTCAGGGAAGGCCTTGTTTATTTCAGCAGGACAATGCAAAACCACATACTGCAGCTATAACAACAGCATGGCTTCGTCGTAGAAGAGTCCGGGTGCTAACCTGGCCTGCCTGCAGTCCAGATCTTTCACCTATAGAGAACATTTGGGGCATCATTAAACGAAAAATACGTCAAAGACGACCACGAACTCTTCAGCAGCTGGAAATCTATACAAGGCAAGAATGGGACCAAATTCCAACAGCAAAACTCAATGCCCAGATGTCTTCAAACTGTTTTGAAAAGAAAAGGAGATGCTACACCATGGTAAACATGCCCCGTCCCAACTATTTTGAAACCTGTAGCAGAAATCAAAATTGAAATGAGCTCATTTTGTGCATAAAATTGTAAACTTTCTCAGTTTAAGCATTTGCTATGTTATCTATGTTCTATTGTGAATAAAATATTGGCTCATGTGATTTGAAAGTCTTTTAGTTTTAATTTTATTAAAATGTAAAAAACGTCCCAACTTTTCCGGAATTCGGGTTGTAATTTCACAGTATTTTTACCACCTAAATGACTAATCTTTAAAGTCACAATTCTATAATGGTCAAAATTACTCAGGCCAATGGTATTTTTTAATGACATTATTTTATTATTATTATTATTATTTTAATAATTGTAGCCTACAAAAATATGTAAAGCAAAACAAATATTCGGATTGTCCCTTATTTTTTCCCTTTTTTTTCTTAAAGAATAAACACGTATCTTTTACAAGAATAAGCATGATAACATATTATTAATTAATAAAAATAATTTAAGCAATTAAAACCTTTTTTTTTTTAAATTTAAATAGGCTACTATTAAACTAACTTTAAATTCTCAAGGAGTTTATAAGTAAAAAAAAGTTCTAAATTATTATGATAATTCGATTTTTTTAAAATGAACAATTCCTGTATAAAATCGGACAGCAACCTAGTGGTTCTCAACCTTTTTTTCCAGCGGGCCGCACTATGGTCTAAGTGCAAGTCGCATTTAATTTACATATTACGTCAGCAATACAAACCAACCTGATTTATAATTTTGTAGCCTAACTATTATGATATATAATCTATTACATTCATTGAAATAAACAATTCTACTGCACATAAATAAAACACCTGATGCTGTCGGGAGCTGACCAATTTTGTGAGATTCAGCTTGAAAGGAGTAACAGCACAAAGAAGTTGCGATTGTAACGCCTGTGTTATACTTTCCACATGAGCAATCCGGACGCAGACACGGCCAGCGCGGACGCAGACTTCTTCAATTTATACTTCTGAATGCGCAGGCTGATGGTCCGCTCTGCAATTGCCCAGAATTATTGCACATCTGACTGTCTTTATATTCTTTTACTGACGGATTGCACAGGTTTGAGTAGCAACGAGCTTCTTCACTCTGCCTGCACATGTGCAATTTTGCTTTTGAAGCCTACTGACCACGCGGACCTGTCCGCGCGGTCGTCTGCTCAGAGCCTCGGCACACACTCTCCAATGACGATTTTTACGTCACGCCTACCTAGCGGTCCATAGCGGACTCGCGGACGCAGAAAGTTTGACAGAGGCTTTAAGATGCAGGCTTGCATGACCTGACGCGCAACATTTCAGAAAATGTGCGTTCACAAATGTAGCCTATTTTGATCCAAATATGGAAAGCAATTTTGAATTTAATAATATGAGGTTCTCTCAGTAGATGTTTTGCCACATTTCTTCAATTAAGGATTGCTACGTAGTGTATGGTGTTTCTATTTGCCTGAACTTCTTCAAGTGAGTTGCGCGACAAAAAAAAACGAAAATCCAGCACTTCTCCATACTGATACTGCAACTATTCACAGTTTGTACATGTTCATTCGCTGGCATTTTTTGAATTTCCTTTTTTTCTCCCTTAAAAAACAAATGTGTCCATTCTGATGCGCAATTTTACCTTAAAGGCAATTTACCTAATGGCTGTTGATGACTATTTGAATTGAATTCTGCCAAAGTACGCGCTTGTATGTGTTCGTTAAATGCTTATGCCGGTAGGTCTGCTCATGTCTGAAAATAATATATGAAGAAAAAAAAATCACATAAAAACATTAGCGTATATTTCATTAGTAGCATTTTTTTTTATTGATGTTAAAAAAATAATTTTACAAACTGATAAAGTTTTTTTTTTAATTCAGCATGTGGTGCGGGCCGCATTTGAATTTGTGACGGGCCGCGGGTTGAGAACCACTGCTTTATATCAAACATTTTTAAATCGTCCACAGCGATTTTGTTTGCTGCATGTTTTTTTTAAACACGCTAAAAAATAAATCTGAGTTTGTGAGAGGAAAAAAATAGGCTATAAGAAAATATTTTACAACAAATCCTTTAAATTTAACAAATTTATCAGAACAAAACAATTATTAAAAATATATAATTCTAATGGATAAATATAATTGCAGTATATAATAATATAGGCTTAGTAATAAATAAAAATAATAATAATAATTTAAAGCTAAGCATAAGGTAAACTTGGGCTCTCAATCGGGAGAAATCCAAACGTTTCCATATTCGTGATGTTGCCCATTTGAAGCTTAACTATTATTCATGAGGTAAATAGGCTGTGTGCGTTTCAGTATCGATGAAAAAAAAATCATAATTAACAATATGTCAAAGTGCTCACGCCAAATGTCTGGTGAACGACTGCTGTTTCCAGTGAATATGTGCGCGAAGCACCAGAGCGATCAAACAGCTGAAACAAATAATACTTAATTTTTGGTCACACATAAGGCATAATTCAAAAATGCAAAGTGTTGGTAGTTTGAAAAATCAAGAATAATAACAGAGTTAATACTAATTATTGCTAAACGCTGGACCATTCCCATTACGCTCTGCATATGGAACCTGAAGATTTTTTTAAACCAAGAATGAATCGAAATGAAAATGAAATTAAAACATTTAGCTTATATATATATATATATATATATATATATGTATATATATATATATATATATATATATATATATATATATATATATATATATATATATATATATATACATACATATATATATATATATATATATATACATATAAATATATATATATATATATATATATATATATATATATATATATATATATATATATTAGTGCTGTCAACGTTAACGCGTTAACGCATGCGATTAATGTTTGTCTGGTTTAACGTGTCAAATATTTAACGCAATTAACGCAGCATCCGTATTTTCTGCCATCCGTTGGCTAGCTTTACATTATATGATCACGCTCTTATTCATTTAAATGGTTTAAAAACATTTCAAGCGCGGCAAGACAAAAGAGAATGCGCTGTTTGTGAATGCCCTTACGTGACACATACACACATACACACACACACACACACACACACACAATGCATAGACAGGGCACCAGAATTCAGTTCTCTTAAGCGCTTGAACTAACAATAAACATCCCAAAGTGCCAGTTTTGTCGATTATCCTCATAAGAGCAATCTTAAATGATTTATATAAAGTCTAAAATGAACAAAAAGAGTTGTGAGAGAATGAGGCGAGATCCATAGACAGTATATAAACGGTGAGATCCGCGTGTCTGTCTGCTCTTAAAGGGACAGCAGCCAATAAAGCTTCCTGTCAGTAAAGTTAAAGAACAAAGGGAACAGAGAAAATGACTCGCTGCTCTTGACTAAATAACTTTTGTGGCTTTATAAGGATTAACTATTTAATTTATAGTCTATGCAGTGCAGACTGCATATAACTTTGATAACTTTATTAAATTTCTGTATATTTCCTAACTGTTAAGACAGGAAGGGCAGGAGAAAACATGACATTTATTATGGGTTTATGTTAGCATTGTTTTAAGTTTACTTAAATTAAAAACTGTTATATTTTTGAAGCCTAATAATAAATGTAAAAAAAAAAAAAAAATCAGTAGCTGTATTAATATCAGTAATACTGGCCTTCATTCATAAAAAGATGTCATTTAAACAAGTATTTAAAATATACTGTCTTTATGTTGTTTCTACATTAATTTGATTAACTGTGAAATTATTACATTAAAAAATATATTAAAAACGTACAAAAACATTTCTTTTTTTATTGCGATTATTTGCGATTAATCACAGAAAAATGTGTGATTAATCTAGTTAAAGTTTTTAATCGATTGACAGCACTTTGTGCTTTGTACTTTGTGTAAAGGTCTTCTTTTAATTTTTGTTTAGTAGACTGTAGCCTAAGACTATCATACATTTAAAAAATTAACAAATTGTAAAAAAAATTATGTTCTTTTTTTTAAATGTTACAATGTTATATTATAATGTTATTGTTGTTTTACTTACTGATATCTCATTTTATAATTACATTCATTTCGCAATCCGTCCCTTTGCGCCACCTGGCGGTAGTTTCGCGAATGATTTCAACACGCGATTGAATTACAGTTACCGCCACGGCGGTAAGGCCCAGATAGACTGGCCACCTACTGTATATATATATATATATATATATATATATATATATATATATATATATATATATATATATATATATATATATATATATGACTGTTTAATAATAATAGCATGCAGTAATAGCCTTTGTGTAAAGGTCTTTTAATTTTTGAAGCATAGACTGTATCCCACTTTTTAAAATTAACTCACTGTAAATTTTCTAGTGGTTTTTAAGTATGTTACAATGTTATATTATAATGTTGTTGTTGTTTTACTTCATTGTTTTATCTCCGTTTACAAACCATAATTTTACAATTGCAGTCAGTTTGCAATCCGTCCCTATGTGCCACCTGGCAGTAGTTTTGCGAATGATTTTAACACGCGATTATCTTGCAGACCCTGCGGCAGCGGTACACGTGGCGCTATTACCCACTCTGGTTGTCCACCTACTGTATATTCTGCATTGAGAATAGGTATTTTCATACACTGTCGAGCGGTTATGTTAGTGCACCAAAATTAATGGACATTTTAAAATACCAGTTCACATCAAATCATTATAATCTTCTCGGTCTCTAATCTTCTTTGCTGATGTCCTTTGTATCTTAATGAAAACTCTGATAAATATTTCAACAGTATAGTTTCATGATAAATATTGATTAAAAATATTTTCAACGAACAGTCTATGTGCAACCAACAATAAGAATTGGCACACTGCCACCACTTCTCCCAAAGATCAATTTATTTGAATATATTGAATCTAAGAATAAATTATCCTTGGGAGCAGCAGTGGATTCTTGTTTACTTACAGTAAAGTGATTGATTTGATCGTGCGCCTGCCAAAAGTTTTTGTATGTGCACATATTGTATTTTTTCAACAAACAATTAAAAACCAATGAAATACCTTTTGGGAGATGATGATTTGTTCTCACTTAAGTCTGGTTGCTCACCTCCCTTTGAACGGTCACTCTTCACAGACACAGAGCTCGACACATGTGAGCCTGATCTTACACTAATGACACAGACAATAGAGGAAAAAGAAACAATATTACAGGAGGTACTTCAGTCCAATTTATGAATTTTTAATGCAATGTAATTTGTAATTAATATACAATTATAGCCATGCATTTGTTTTACTATACTTATATATATTTGATTGAATGATCTATTGTATTTTATTTATGCCTTTTAATCACTGCCTGTATAATTTTATTGGAAAAAAAGCTCCAGACCAGAGTTCAGTAAAGATTACCAGACGCTGTTTTCAGTGATTTATTTTTTTTATTCAGTCAACATCTAACACAAAAAACAGTGGCACAATTAGCTAAAATAATGCTGTAATGTCATACCTTTTGGGAGATGATGATTTGTTCTCACTTAAGTCCGGTTGCTCACCTCCCTTTGATCGGTCACTCTTCACAGACACAGAGCTGGACACATGTGAGCCTGATCTTACACTAATGACACAGACAATAGAGGAAAAAGAAACAATATTACAGGAGGTACTTCAGTCCAATTTATGAATTTTTAATGTTGTAATTTGTAATTAATATACTATTATAGCCATGCATTTGTTTTTCTATACTTCTATATATTTGATTGAATGATCTATTGTATTTTATTTATGCCTTTTAATCACTGCCTGTATAATTGTATTGGAAAAAAAGCTCCAGACCAGAGTTCAGTAAAGATTACCAGACGCTGTTTTCAGTGATTTATTTTTTTTATTCAGTCAACATCTAACACAAAAAAACAGTGGCACAATTAGCTAAAATAATGCTGTAATGTCATACCTTTTGGGAGATGATGATTTGTTCTCACTTAAGTCTGGTTGCTCACCTCCCTTTGAACGGTCACTCTTCACAGACACAGAGCTGGACACATGTGAGCCTGATCTTACACTAATGACACAGACAATAGAAGAAAAAGAAACAATATTACAGGAGGTACTTCAGTCCAATTCATGAATTTTTAATGTTGTAATTTGTAATTAATATACAATTATAGCCATGCATTTGTTTTACTATACTTATATATGTTTGATTGAATGATCTATTGTATTTTATTTATGCCTTTTAATCACTGCCTGTATAATTGTATTGGAAAAAAGCTCCAGACCAGAGTTCAGTAAAGATTACAGACATTGTGTTCAGTGATTTATTTTTTATTCAGTCAACATCTAACACAAAAAACACAGTGGTACAATTAGCTAAAATAATGTTGTAATGTCATACCTTTTGGGAGATGATGATTTGTTCTCACTTAAGTCTGGTTGCTCACCTCCCTTTGAATGGTCACTCTTCACATGTGAGCCTGATCTTACACTAATGACAGAGAGAACAGAGAGAAAAAAATATATAAATATAGGAGATACTTCAGTCTCGTTTGAAGAGATATTGTGTGCGAAATGGAAGTTTGTTTAGTTCAATTTAACACAACTAATTCACTAACTCATCAGGCCTAATATAAAGGAATCACAGGTAAACTACCAGTCAAGTAAAGTACTGGTTTCTCATCCTGCATAATTTCCACTTCACTGAAAAACACAACTGGCTCTAATACTGTGTCATAGTGCAACCATAATAAATCTCATGAGTAAACAAACTCTGTTGATCCCATTGACCTGATGAGAAAATTCTAAAGCAAAAATATCATCTTGTTTCTATACTGAATATACTGAACAATGAACAGTTTGCAGCGAACGGGTTTGAGAAAGAGACACAAATCTTTAAAATTTCCCTTAAAATGTAAATAACTGGCAAACTAGAATTACTTCAAATTAGGGCTGGGCAATAAATCAATTTTATCGATTAACTCGAATGTGTAGTTTACATCGATTTGTTTAAATGAAAATTGGTTTTCTTTTTGGCATCCACCAACTCTCCACTCGGGGCTCCCGTAGTTCCAATTGGGCTCAACCTTCCCACCCGCGCGTTTGCCCATAGAGACATACTGCCTAGTGAGAGCGATGTTTCACCCTACGACAGGGGCATCACTAGGCCCTTTTTAGGGGGGCTTCAGCCCCCCTAAACTTCTGCCCAGCCCCCCTAAAAAAATATTTGATTTTTTGACACAAGGTGTGTGTCGTGTGTGCGTGCATTTATTGATAGATTGCTAATGCTATGATATTACATCTGCATCGATGCATAAATGCATTGCAGTTTACATAATGTAATGTTACTGGAGCATTGGGAGCACACGGGTCGGCTCGGTTTCTCATCCAATACCAATACGTTTCACTGCGTTCACCTTCAGCCCTTGTGTGATAGTTGTTTTTTATTCCTACAAAAATGAAGTGATTAACACCCATGAAAACATACTTTAGATTCAGAAAACGATCATGATTTATTTTAATTAACTTTTTAAAATTACAGACATATTATTATGTATTTTGACATTACATTATGCAGCCATGCACAGAAATGATTAAAGACACACATCATTGTCTGAAAGCACTAGATGGCCCAGAGAGAGAATGTGGAGTTTTTTGTATTTTGTTTTGTATTATTAAATATAGTTTTGTATTAAGTAATAATGAATCAGGAGGAGTGTCATGATCACTGTTGGGAACGTTACTTTAAAAAAGTAATTATTTATAGTTACTCACTACTTATTCCAAAAAGTAACTGAGTTAGTAACTGAATTACTCCATAATAAAAGTAACTCGTTACCAGGGAAAGTAACTATTTGCGCTACTGTAAAAAAAAAAAAGTTGCTATATGTCAAAGATTTTTTTTTTTTGCAGTTTTCACAAGTCAGTTGAAATAAGTAGAACAGATAGGTGTTCGTACATAACTTTCGAGATTTATTGCACGTCAACAGACAGCAAGAGTTTTATCCTGCACTCTTTGTAAGAAAATTGTTTTTGGCCACTAGCTTTGTAGATGCGTGTGTCACACATTACATGCACACATTACATGCACGTTCTTGCCTTTGACTACAATGAATTTGAAGTAGTGCTTATATCTCCACCTTGAAAATGCCAACTTTTCATCGGATTGCTCCTGACTCGCCATTTCTGCTGCTGCTGCGAATCTCTGTTTAGCTGTTGCGTGTGTGTGACTGTGTGTGTTTGGCGCCGCTGGCGCGTGTGTGTAAAAACACTGGCTCTGATTGGCTACCATGAAACACATGACTCTGCCTTAGCCAATCATAATCGCTTTTCTCGTTATTAACCCACCTGCTCACTCGCTGTGTGAGCCAGGGGTGAATTCGGATTGCATATTAAATCAATGCATAGTAACGCACTGCATTTTACGTTCAGTAACGTTAACGGCTTTGTAACGATGGGAAAAGTAATTAGTTAGATTCCCCTGTTACTGGAAAAATAACGTCGTTACCTAACGCCGTTCTTTTAAACGCCGTTATTCCAAACACTGGTCATGATACATAAATTAGAGTAAGCGTAGAGTAAAGGGATTTTTGATTTTCTTGATTTATACTATTTATACTAGATTTATAGAAGTGGCAAATTGATAATTCATGTTGTTATTTTTAATAAATAGAAATAAATATAGAACAGATTAATCATATTGCCAATAGACAATTACATTAATACATGGTTTGTCTATATTCTTAATTAATATTAGCTGGTTAGTTAAAATACTTAAAATGACATCAATTTTCATGGGGTGACTTTATAAATATCCAACCGTATTGTTGATTATAAAGGCTAAAAAGCTAAAAAACTAAAATAATTTATATTTCATTGTAGATGAATATATGAAATTTTTTCTTGTCGTGCGGGAGTAGGTCTGCAAATGAGCAACAGTCAGGTGAGAATAGAACGTAGACAGCCTCTCACACACACAATACCACTGTGTTCCCAAGATTCATTTCAGTCATTGAACCCTGACATTGTTTTAATTGTCTGCCAATTTCCCTGTACATTTTATAAGAAAAAGCAGTGGTATCTTCAAAGGATAAACACAAATGTCCTGACATTATTGGCACTCAACAAGAAATTATTAACTGTCTTTCAGTCAACTGAACTGAAATTAATTTTTGGGTTTCTCAGAAAAGTCAGTGCAAAAAGTGAATGAAGTGGAGGCAGAGAAGATTGATGAAGGCACATCAGAGAAAGGGCAAGATCATGATCGAGGTGAGAAAGTGAACAGTTGTTTTGGATAATTTGTCTGGTCAGTTAATAAATACAAATGAAGTTAAGATTTCTTTAGTTACCAAACTATTTTTACGTGATTGTCACAGTACAGGGACAGAGAGAGCATGAAGAAGAGGAAGACATGAGTCAGGAGAGAGAGGACAGACATACAGAGAAACAAATGTCAGATGAAGCACAGACAGCAGCTGCACCTTTAGATCAGTGTGACTTAGGTGAAAAGGACACAGGCCCAAAACAGGCAAAATTACACTATTATCCCCAGGAGAACTTTGGCTTACAAAAAAGATCATTCCAGCCAAGCTGGTTTCAAACTTTTGCTTGGCTTGAGTACTCACAGAAGACAGATTCTGCCTACTGCTTTGCTTGCCGTGTCTTTGGTAAAAACTTGAAGCATGATGTATTTGTGAGTAGTGGATACAAAAACTGGAAAAAGGCACTCAAAGCATTTCACAAACATGAGGGGACTCACAAGCAGAGGTGGGTAGAGTACCCAAAAACTGTACTCAAGTAAAAGTAAAAGTACTTCTAGAAATATTTACTCAAGTAAAAGTAAAAGTACTAGTCTTGAATATTTACTTGAGTAAGAGTAAAAGAGTATAGGATAAAAAATCTACTCAAGTAGTAGTTACTAGTTACTTTGGGTCATATATACTGAGCCTATTTTTATTTAGAAATATAGATAAAATGTATGTAATGTATGTGTGTGTGTATAAATCTATATATTTCATCAGCCTTTACTCCAATTTATGTGAGTAAAGGAAAAGAGCAAATAACATTTACATTATTAAAGATCATTTTCACTGACAGTCTAGATTTCAATCACTCTCAGAAACTCCCATTAAAATCACTGAAACTGTTAACACTGTGAAATCAATATCTTAATTATAGATTCGTACACACATCTGCCCTCTGTTGTTTCTGACGAGAGAATTCGCCAGAAAGAGGTATTCAGTCAGGAGCGAGTGAAGGAAGCACCGGCATTTTAGCGATGACTCATCTGAACACCTCTGATTGGCCAATGCTTTAATAAGCTCAAAAGAATCATGTGTGATTGGTTATAATGCGCAGTGCTGTTAAAACACATCTATCTCTGGCTCAGCGCCAGCAAGCAATCACAGATCTGAATTTAGCAGCTGATGATATGCTGAACGTACTCGCACCGGTGTGATTGTATTAAAATTAATAAAATCTTAATCGGCTATTTTTTGTCTTTTGGAAGCTGCATTCAACTTGACTCCCCTCTGTTATAAGCCACACACGTACAACAAACTAATGTCACAGTGGTATCGTGTTCTTTAATCGAATGTAGCCCAAGTTATTACCTGTTAAACAGTAGACAGCACACGCGGTGTTCATCTAATAAGGATCTCCATCGCAAGCAAATAATAGCCTTTGCAGATTTGCTTTCAATTCAATGCAGTTCCATCGCCACGTTTTCAACGCTGCTGCTGTTCTTAAACGTTACAACTCTGAGTGAACCACTTCAGATGCTCAGCGCGTGCGGCAGGGAACTGAACGACTCGTTCAAACTGATTCATGAACCAATTCACTCGTTTGCCAATTGGTTTGATCAAGCCTTTGAACAGAATTGACTCAAAAGAATGAATCATTCGCGAATGGGCATCGCTCATTGCCCAGAGAAAAGTAGACGCCGCGTTTGGAATAAACTGAAGCATTTATAAAATTTATTGCATTAAGATAAAATAACGAGAGGAGCGTCGCCCACAGTAACGAAGTAAAAGTACAGATTTTCCCCAAAAAATTTACTCAAGTAAGAGTATAAAGTACCCATCTTTAAATATACTCCAAAAAGTATTAGTTACCCCAAAAAATTACTCAAGTAAATGTAACGAAGTAAATGTAACTCGTTACTACCCACCTCTGCTCACAAGGATTGTATAGTCTGCTGGAAAAGTTACAAGGCTAGTGCATTACAGGGAAATGTTATACAGCAGATTGAAGCAGCAAATGCTGATGAAATTAGACAAAGAAGGGAGTATATGCGACGTATTGCGGCTGTGACCTGCATGTTGGGGAAGCAAGGGCTACCATTAAGGGGTAATGATGAAACAGCAAAAAGTCATAATAAGGGCAACTTCTTGGAATGCATGGGGCTTTTGCAGAAGTTTTATCCTTTCTTGCAGCATGACACTCTCCCATCAAACAGCACATACCTCTCCCCTGTCAGTCAGAATGAAATGATAGAGTGCTGCTCGAAAGAGGTGACAGCAACTTTTATCAAAGAAATGCATGAGTCAAAAATGTTTGCCATTATGGCGGACGAGGCCAGAGATGGACACACAGAACAGCTAGCAATTTGTGTGAGGTATGTCACTGAGGGAACAGTTAAAGAGAGATTCCTGTCCCTGACAGAGCTGAGAAGTTTTGACGCAAAGTCAATAACTGAGGCATTAGAAAGAAAATTACAAGAAGAAGGAATTGCTCAGTTGAAGTGTGTTGCTCAGACATACGATAGGAGCAGCAGTTATGAGTGGAGCAGCTGGAGGTGTTCAGTCTCTTTTCAGGGAGAAGCACCCTGAGGCTATATATGTTCACTGTTATGCCCATGAGTTGAATCTTGTCTTGTGCCACACCTGCAGAGGGATTACTGAGGCCGCATAGTTGTTTAGCCTGCTGGAAAGTTTGTATTCATTTTTTAGTGTTTCCCTGGTCAGCCACCACAAGTTTAAAGAAGCACAAGCAAAATTAGGATTGCAACCATGTGAACTGGTGCAGCTGTCCAACACACGGTGGGCGTGCCAGCTTCACTCAGTGAATGCTGTGCTTGAAAATCTGGCTGCCATCATTGATTGCCTCTCTGCCATCAATACAGCAACTGCAGTGGGGTTGAAAACAAAAATATGCAAATTCTCATTTTGTGTATTTGTTGATTCTTTTCAAGGATCTCCTATCTGTAGTAGCAGGCTTGCACAAATATCTCCAAAAAGAGACCATTGAACTTCCCCAGGCAGTGGCATACAAAGATGCTGTGTGTGACTCCTTAAAGCAGAAACGCAGTGATCCCACTGCTGCAGATATATATGCTAGAGCAAAGGCAGTGTGTGAATATAATGACATTGTAGTTGAGGAGCAACTTTCTGGCCAGAGACAGAAAAAAAGGATGGATGATTTTGTTGTTGAAACAACTTATGGTGCACATAGGATAATCAGCACAGATGCCGAACAAGTCAAAACAAAGTTACTATATCCATGTCTGGATAGAATGATAACTGAACTGGAGAACCGTTTTTCTGCTGTAAATGGTGCATTGCTTCAAGGTATTCAAGCATGCAGTCAAGTGTCTGAAAACTTCCTGTCTGAGTCACATTTGGAAGAACTAGCACACCATTACAACATTGATTTAAAGACAGAGGAAGTCATGGTAGCAAGGCACTTTTTGACACGCAAAAAGCAAGCTGGTGCAGCTCCACAGGACATGGTTTCACTTTATAACCTGCTGGATTCTGAAATGTTTCCATCACTGAAATCTGTCATCCAGGTTGCCCTCACTGAAGCAGCTGTTCGTGCGAGAGGTCTTTCAGTGCTCTTCGCCGTCTCCGCAACATGCTAAGAAGAACAATGGGTCAGAGCAGGCTCCATCAGCTGGCAGTTATGGCCATCGAAAAAGATGTTGTTGAGCAATTGGATCATGATAAATTTATCAACAGGTTTGCTACTCTTAAGGAGAGAAGACACAGGTTGATGCTCCCAATGAAAGACCAGTAACTGGGCTGCAAGACTGCTGCTTCTCACCGGCTGCTTCTTCATTTTGGCTTGTTTTTCCATTACTTCTTATAGTTAACCACAGCCCCCACTTAATCCATTGTCCAGCCTCATACCTGTGTTGTTTATATTGCTGATATGGATAATCAAAGTTTATGGCTTTTATGTTATTTTCTGGTTAAAATATAATTTAATTTTGTCAGAAAAATTCCTATCTGAGGTTTGTATGTAAGCATAGAAATGCAAACAGTAAAATGTTGTGTTTGTACTGGAAATATGTGTGCGTGTGTTTGTACAGTAAATGAATCAGGAGGTCTTCATTGTAAAAAAAAAAATAAAATCGACATTCCCTATTTTCTAGTGGTCACATCCAATAATTATTTTTTTATTACAGTGTTGTATATGGCTCAGTCAGTACTCCTACTCCCATATATGAAATACAGGGAATACAATGGAATAGTGGATTGCAGTAAGGTTAGTAGCATACCACCCTACCCTAATAGTCAAATAATATGTTTTTAATCATACCCTTATTGGGGGCTGAGCCCCCCTAAAATCAAAATCCTAGAATCGCCCCTGCAGTCAATACAGATATTTCATGAAAACATGGAAAGAAAGTAGGGCTATAACATAACCCATTAAAAAGCTCACGCCAGGTCTACACTGGACACGAGTGGCGAGATCCGACAAATGACAATGGAACCCATTATGTTGTCTATACTGGATGCGGTATACGACATGTTCCCCATCAGTAAACTGATGCCTCGTTCTATTTAAGACGAAATGTACTGACAATACGTTCAGATGATTTGCAACTCTAGTGAGGTGTCATCAAGTTTTGACAGCCTTTTAGTGCAGCGGGGCGCAGCACGACAACTCTTGCGTCCGGGGTAGACACGGTTAGACAGTGTCTGCCCTATTACAAATAATTTATATTTTTAAACAAATAAATAACCTAAACCAGTTACATTACAAGATGGAAATATAGACTAGAAAATATATTTACACTTGCTCTGTCCTACGTCCATAACACACACTGCGGAGTTGCCAGTTTTAATCTTAACAGTTCTTAATGCCGAGTGTGCACTTGGATGGTTAGATGCATGATGGGCTAGTATTAAAATATAGCTAGTATTATTATTATTATTTTTAAATTTTATTGTCTCAGTTATACATTTGACTGGTTAATAATAAAGAACAATTTTAAAACTTGTTTTGAACAATTTCTTTGTCATCTGAATATTGATTTTAAGTAGGGGAAAAAAATTGATTTAAATCGTAAATCAGGGATTTTTTTTTTTAGGCCATATCGCCCAGTCCTACTTCAAATTAATACTAATACACATCAAACTCGGCTTCACAGTGTAAATCAGTGGTTATTTTTAAGAGACCAGTTTTGCACCTGTGGTGACAATTTTGTACCTTTATTTAACAGTACAAAAATTCACATTTCAAAAAGGGTACAATCGTTGACTATAATATATATATATATATACATATATATATATATATATATATATATATATATATATATATATATATATATATATATTTAACACACACGTTGAAATAAAATCAGAATTTACTAAATCCTTTTCATTTTAAAAACAATGTCTAACTATAACATAGAAATGATCATCTACTAAGTGAGTATAATTTGCCTGAAAATCTATTTCATCTCCTGTTTTCAGCATAGTCCTTTTTTTAACAGCCTTGACACTGCATGCATGAAAATGATGCTCATAAGACAAATTATCCACATGGTGTCTTTGTTAATAAGATACTTGATTTGCCAAAACAATGGAATAGACTCAGAATGCAGTACATCTCGACGTCGGTTATTCTATGCCTGCTTCTGATATTTTTTGAAGGACCTCCTTGGTTGAAAGCCCTGTAAGAACCAGAGGTGGGAAGTCCAGGGGCCAAAGAGTAAAAGTCCTGACATATTTTTGTTCCACCCATGAACTCAGCAGCTGATTTCATCAGAGGAGGAACCAAGGCATTCCTTCCAAGTCACAAACGAGTCTTGAGTCAAATCCCAAGTCCTCAAAGAGTTAAAGTTAATGAGATAGTTAAGTGACTAATTAAATGATGATTGTGCATTAGTTATTAACACCTGCTGTAATTGAGAAATGGAGAGGATCAGATGTTTATGTTTTATTGGTTAAAATGATGCCACCATCATGGAGATCAGTGTTTGGTTTAGTGGTGCTCTTGACCCTTGACTAGTTTTGCTAGATCTCTCTCTGTAGCTCTGCATGGGGTGTTGTGGAGAAGACAGAACTGTGACATATGAAAAACATAGCAGGTTTTACTATATCTCAAATGTTTTTGCTTTCTTATCACATGTCTAGGTTTTGAGTAATTCCAGTGCAACTACAACATGCACACACAAAAAAGCATTGCTCTAATATTTACAGGGTATGGATTTTATTATTTGTAACACATATAGAAGTTTGAACTCCAGTGCTTTTTAGACACACACACATATATATCAAGAACCAGCATATGAATCTCTACAATGGTGACAATCAACAAAATGCTTCATGTTGCAATACATGAATTACTCCCATAATGCACTGCAGTATGAATAATAATTTTCACCACTGTTGAGGATCACATGATAAATGTTAATATGGATAAATGTTCATGGCTAATTCCAAAACGTTTTTTTTTTCTTAATATTGAAGCATTATATGGTGGCATTTGCATAATGAGATTTCTCTCTTTTTTGTGAAAGTGACATACAGTCAAGTATGGTGACCCATACTCAGAATTCATATTCTGTTTTTAACCCATCCAAAGTGCACAGACAGAGCAGTGAATACACGGCAGTTCTCTCTAACAACTAAGCCACAAACTCTTCTCTTTAAACGTATAATCAAGAAATTTAATCAAGTTAAGTTTTTCTGCTAGATCAAGAGTTGTATCAGAATTGCACAAATGTTTGCTGCAAAACAATAATGCAATTGTTTAGAAGCAAATTCATAACAACTGCTTAAAGGCTCAAGAGCTCAACTGAAGCAAATACTCTTTTATTGCTACACTTTTTTTTCCCCTTTCAATTGATTTCATGCAAGGCTGTGCTTAAAGTCAGTTGTAGTTCTTCAGTTCTTGTAGTTCTTCAGCCAGTAATTATTCAGCCAAGTGATGATATCTCAGATCATTATTTAGTTCTGTGCAAACTTCATATAGCCAAAATTGTAAATCCTACTTCTTTTTACAAGTATGGAAGAACCATCACTTCTAACACAAAAGACTGCTTTTTAAGTTATCTTCCTGATGTATCCAAATTCCTTAGCATATCCAAAACCTCAGAACTTGATGATGTAACAGAAACTATGGACTCTCTCTTTTCTAGCACTTTAAATACAGTTGCTCCTTTACGCTTAAGGAAGGTTAAGGAAAACAGTTTGACACCATGGTATAATGAGCATACTCGTACCCTAAAGAGAGCAGCCCGAAAAATGGAGCGCAGCTGGAGGAAAACAAAACTAGAGGTATTTCGTATTGCTTGGCGGGAAAGTAACATATCCTACAGAAAAGCATTTAAAACTGCTAGATCCGATTACTTTTCTTCTCTTTTAGAAGAAAACAAACATAACCCCAGGTATTTATTCAATACAGTGGCTAAATTAACGAAAAATAAAGCCTCAACAAGTGTTGACATTTCCCAACATCACAGCAGTAATGACTTTATGAACTACTTTACTTCTAAAATCGATACTATTAGAGATAAAATTGCAACCATTCAGCCGTCAGCTACAGTATCACATCAGGCAGTGCACTAAAGACCCCCTGAGGAACAGTTCCACTCATTCTCTACTATAGGAGAGGAAGAATTGTATAAATTTGTTAAATCATCTAAACCAACAACATGTATGTTAGACCCTATACCATCTAAGCTCCTAAAAGAGGTGCTTCCAGAAGTCATAGATCCTCTTCTGACTATTATTAATTCCTCATTGTCATTAGGATATGTCCCCAAAACCTTCAAACTGGCTGTTATTAAGCCTCTCATCAAAAGACCACAGCTTGACCCCAAAGAACTAGTTAATTATAGACCAATCTCGAATCTCCCTTTTCTGTCCAAGATTACAAATATATTCCTTCTTAGAGAAAAATTGGATATGTGAGGATTTCCAGTCAGGATTTAGACCGTATCATAGTACTGAGACTGCTCTCCTTAGAGTTACAAATGATCTGCTCTTATCATCTGATCGTGGGTGTATCTCTCTATTAGTTTTATTGGATCTTAGTGCTGCGTTTGACACAATTGAACACAACATTCTTTTGCATAGACTTGAACACTTTGTTGGCATTAATGGAAGTGCATTAGCATGGTTTAAATCGTACTTATAAGACCGCCATCAGTTCGTAGCAGTGAATGAAGATGTATCCTATCGATCACAAGTGCAGTATGGAGTACCTCAAGGCTCAGTACTAGGGCCGCTACTCTTCACGCTTTATATGTTACCCTTGGGAGATATCATCAGGAAACATGGTGTTAGCTTTCACTGTTATGCTGATGATACTCAACTCTATATTTCTTTGCAGCCCGGTGAAACACACCAATTTGAAAAACTAATGGATTGCATAGTCGCTATATAAAAAACTGGATGACAAGTAATTTCTTACTGCTAAATTCTGAAAAAACAAAACTCCGCTTGTAATAACCTAGAACACTGTCTAAGACTTGATGGTTGCTCTGTCAATTCTTCATCATCAGTTAGGAACCTAGGTGTGCTATTTGATCGCAATCTTTCCTTAGAAAGCCACGTTTCTAGCATTTGTAAAACTGCATTTTTCCATCTCAAAAATATATCTAAATTACGGCCTATGCTCTCAATGTCAAATGCAGAAATGTTAATCCATGCTTTTATGACCTCAAGGTTAGATTATTGTAATGCTTTATTGGGTGGTTGTTCTGCACGCTTAGTAAACAAACTACAGCTAGTCCAAAATGCAGCAGCAAGAGTTCTTACTAGAACCAGGAAGTATGACCATATTAGCCCGGTCCGGTCAACACTGCACTGGCTCCCTATCAAGCATCGTATAGATTTTAAAATATTGCTTATTACCTATAAAGCCCTGAATGGTTTAGCACCTCAGTATTTGAATGAGCTCCTTTTACATTATAATCCTCTACGTCCGCTACGTTCTCAAAACTAAGGCAATTTGATAATACCTAGAATATCAAAATCAACTGCGGGCGGCAGATCCTTTTCCTATTTGGCGCCTAAACTCTGGAATAACCTACCTAACATTGTTCGGGAGGCAGACACACTCTTGCAGTTTAAATCTAGATTAAAAACCCATCTTTTTAACCTGGCATACACATAACATACTAATATGCTTTTATTATCCAAATCCGTTAAAGGATTTTTAGGCTGCATTAATTAGGTAAACCGGAACCGGAAAACACTTCCCATAACACCCTATGTACTTGCTACATCATTAGAAGAATGGCATCTACGCTAATATTTGTCTGTTTCTCTCTTGTTCCGAGGTCACCGTGGCCACCTGATCCAGTCTGTGTCCAGCTCAGAGGGTCACTGCAGTCACCCGGATCCAGTACGTATCCAGACCAGATGCTGGATCAGCACCTAGAAAGGACCTCTACATCCCTTAAAGACAGCGGAGACCAGGACAACTAGAGCCCCAGATACAGATCCCCTGTAAAGACCTTGTCTCAAAGGAGCACCCGGACAAGACCACAGGAAACAGATGATTCTTCTGCACAATCTGACTTTGCTGCAGCCTGGAATTGAACTACTGGTTTCATCTGGTCAGAGGAGAACTGGCCCCCCAACTAAGCCTGGCTTCTCCCAAGGTTTTTTTCTCCATTCTGTCACCGATGGAGTTTCGGTTCCTTGCCGCGGTCGCCTCTGGCTTGCTTAGTTGGGGACACTTCATCTACAGCGATATCGTTGACTTGATTGCAAATAAATGCACAGACACTATTTAATTGAACAGAGATGACTTAACTGAATTCAATGATGATCTGCCTTTAACTATCATTTTTTCATTATTGACACTGTTTTCCTAATGAATGTTGTTCAGTTGCTTTGACGCAATGTATTTTGTTTAAAGCGCTATATAAATAAAGGTGACTTTGTCTTTGACTTTTGACTTTCTTGTGTTTCTCTTTTCTTCAGTGATGTTGATTGTAAACAGCAGGAGTTCATCACTAATGCATCTTCATTTAATTAGTTTTACTCTTTGAGGACTTGGTATTTGACTCAAGACTTGTTTGTGACTTGGAAGGAATGACTTGTTTCCCCATCATCTGCTGAGTTCATGGGTGGAGCAAAAATATGGCAGGACTTTTACTCTTTGGCCCCTGGACTACCCAAATCTGGTAAGAACCATGCGTAACCTTGCTATGACTTCGTCTTCGCCAAAAGAGAGACACAGAAGAAACCGAATGTTCTTTCAAATTGAGATTCAAGCAGCCAATCAGGGCTGGTTCTACAAATTGTACCGTAAACTTTAAAAGAAACGGTACATATATGTACCTTTTAATGTTTGGGAACATATATGTACCTTTTTGACCCTCAAAAAGGTACATACTGTACATGTACCTTGAGGTCCAATAATAAGCCCTATGGGGTACGTTAGTGTAAATTGTACCTTGGGGGACAGAAATGGACTCCTATTGTACCCCTATTTCTGACAGTGTATAACATTGTTTGCATTACACTTTCAGGTTGCATGTTTAGTGTGTAATAAACCTGTTAACCTGCACCTGGACACCGTACTGAACTTTCTTTGTTTGCACGTGTCAATGTTTACGAATAGAATAAATGAAACTGGACACAATTAATCTTGACAAACTATATATCATTATAAAGATCTATAAATAAAGCATCGACGACAGATGGCTGTTTTTCAATGGAAGGCTTATAAAGAATGTATTTGCTAAATTTGTGTAAGCAGTACACATCAAAACATAAAGAATAAAAATGCAGTACATACCAGATTCGTCGTAATAACACTATTGGGGTGGGTATGGATGAGGTTGGGCTGGGTGCTTGGGGCTTGTTTTGTTACGTGACGTGCTGTATTGTGTAATATGGTCACGAAATGCTGATGTTAGTATATAATGTATTTGCTGCATGATTTTGTAACTCACAGTATGTAGTTCTTTTTAAAACCATATATTTGGATTATCCTTTAGAAAGGTCTGACCATTGACCTGGGTTTCAAATTAGCCTATTGGCTAGAAACACAACTATTATGCAACACAATTACATATATTGTTATGGTTTTGACTGTGATAACTATGTATGTAATAATGTGTGCTGCATTGTCCCTGACAAATAAACTAATAAAAAATAAAATAAAACGAGTCATAAACACATCCGCAGCCGTAAATCCCGGTTTAGTTAGAAAGGTAAGGGTCCACTGAACGACATCTCACAGAGCACGATCTCACATCTCACGATCTGCATGATTAACATCTGTCTGAGCGCGAATCAGCTCGCTATTACTGTGTAATCACGACTATCGACGTGAACACCATCTATATGAATAGAGTGTGATTTATTGACTTTATGGCGCATTATTACCATCTCTATAATTGGCCATCAGCACATGCTAATTGACTTTATGACCAGAATTCATCACTTTTTTTTTTGTATTAATTTTTCTTACTCAAATTATTCTTATTGTCTTTTTCTAGTGCTCAAATAAATCACTAATATGATTTCTAAGATTCTGTCTATTGTTCTATAATTGAAAAACTATGCAGTGGTATGTTTAATGACTAAAATAGTTTGTAGAACCCTTCAATACAGTTGGTAAATATTTTTTATATTGGGGGGGGGGAGGTCTCATAGTCTCAAAAAAATGTTTGCAAAATGTTTGTTTTTCATGATATCTTCTTCAGATTTGAAATAGAAACTCATGAGGCATGTGACTTTCATTGAGCATTATCAACTCTGGTTTATAAAAAGTAAAGCCTAAAGGGTCTTCTTTCCAAAGACAACAAAATTATGTGTGTAACAAACATAAGTAAGGAACTGTTGCAATTTTAAGTTAGGTAGGGCACTTTCAGCTGTGAGTCCCATAATGGGGGTGCTGGCTAACAGGTTAAGGTACAAATCACAAGGGTACAAATTTGTACCCTATGCCAAGGGTACAAAAACTGTACCCTTTAGGGTACAGCCCCAGTGACAAGCTATTGTACCCCTAAAGGTACAATTATGTACTTTATTTTCTGAGAGTGTATGATAAATAAAACATATTATAAAAAATATTACAGTTAAACCCCACAGAGAGACAAATATACGCAGAGAAGACAAAAGTCTAATTTGAAGGTCAGTTTACAGTCACCTCTCAGATAAATACAGACAATGCTTGTAACATAAATGCCAGAACAGGAAGAATGTTTCTGAGAATACTATGATCACTTATTCATTATTAAATAAGTTTAAATAAATCTAATTTAAATAAATCACTTATTCATAAAATTTAATAAAAGAGGAGGGGATTTGAAATTCATCCCATTCAGCAGTATTAAATATTAGACCAGTTTCAAGTTGTTTTTAGCCGAGAACAATCTAAAAGCAGTAATAGGAAGTTCTAAACTGAAGTTTTGCACAGCATTCGTCATGACAGCAGCGAGAAAAAGATTACATTGTTGATAGGATTTTATTCTTCACAGACAGTGTTTAAAATAATTATCTAAACACAGACTCAGTCTTACCTCTGTTCCTCTGAGAGACTCATCTCAGACAGAAAGTCCTTTCCTCGCTCCTCTGACATTCTGCAGCTAAACAGACTGGCTTGTGAATACTTGTGAATCAGATGCTCATCATGACCTGAAAATGACAGTATTTTACTGAAATAACATGACAGATGGATGAATGTTGATGTTAATTAATAAACTATATATATATAAAGGGCTACAAACAAATATTGTAACCATCTTGATTTCAGATCATTCAGATCACTCCACAATATATGGATCTAAATATACTTTTATTACTATGAAATTAATAAGCATGATGTGGTAACACTTCACAATAAAGTTCCATTTTTTAAAATTAGTTTTTGTGAACTAACAATTAAATATACTTGTAAAGCTTTATTTAATCCTAGTTAATATTAATATCAACATTTACTAATGCATTTTTAAAATCTAAAGTTGTATTTATGAATATTAATTAACAGGCCTGAGCTATGAACAATTGTATTTTTATTAGGTACCATTAACAAATATGAATAAATACTGTAAGAGATGTTTTACTTATTGCTAATGTTAGTTAATGGATTAATTAATGTTATACTACGGGGCAGTTGAATGCTTGAATCTGATTGGCTGACGAACGTTCTGAGGTGTGCAATTATTTTCTGGGAAACGCATGGCGAACGTAGCTCCAGGCAACTCTCTTGACCGCATTACAGTTTCATATCACTTTGCATTGTTAACAGTAATAATGGTCACGCAGTTTGCACAAAAAGGTGTTGTCAGCGCTGCCCTGGTGATTTTATCTGTTAGCCTATAAAGTGTAGCAACGTAAAGGCTACACATGACATATTTCTCACTAGCGATATAATAACAGTGCTGTTTACAGACACTGCAGCAGAAGAGTGTTTAGAGACGCACAGAGGTACGTTAGCCTAATTCACACAAGCTCTTTCTCTTTCTCTGTTTGTCTCTGTTGCTCTTGCACTCTTTCTAATAACTTCATTAATAACTCCATTAGAATGTTATCAACGGCTAAAGCCTCCGTTACCAACTTTAAAACGATGTTTTGGTACTAGCGAAAGAGGCATTGGATGAGATGCGGAAGAAATAGTCCTACTCACAATAGCGATTTAAGTACAAAAACCAAACGAATCCCTTTAAATAAATCATCTGATCGATGTCTTGAGGTGTGGTAACCCTAGTATAAGTGGAATAATTGACTCCGGACCATTAAATTATTATAAAAATAATGCACACCCGAGGTGTAACGGCCACTACGCTTCGCAGAGGTGCATTATTTTTCAAATAATTCAACGGTCCGAATTCAATTATTCCTTACTTAACTAACGGACCTTATTTTGAAGTGCTACTAATTATGTTTACACAGTGATTGATGACATTGATGGTAAAACAATGAATACTGTTTTTTATGCAGTGATATGCTATGAAAACCAAAATATTGGCATTTGTTTTATTCTTTAACATTATTGTAAAAGGAATATCGGTGTGTTGCAGTTTATCTATCTGTCTGAATTCACACAACCCAGTGTTGCGCAATATTCAGTTGGTGGAGCATCCACAAATATTAATTATAGTTCCCCTGTTGTGGGCAGGTCCTTGAGACAACACACAAACGAATAGAACTGAAAATATTAGCGCAACACTCATCAAATCGCAACATTTTTAATGGATTATTTCTAAAAGGTAATAAACTTTCAATGTTAATTTATAACTGCAAGTTTCAAAACCATGCATAGTTTGTGGAACATGATAAATCATCATATTTTCTGGACCCCCTTAAGTAATAAGGGACCCCTAAAAGACCTCCTGTCAGTAAAACAGAGAGACAAAACTGCTGAGAGAATTAGCCCACTGTGGGTTATTCTAAACAACACTGAATGCTGTCAATTGCTTTTGTACCATTTACATTCTTCATAATACTTACAGAAAAAAAATAGCATTCATTTTTGGATTTTGGTCCTGAATGCAGTGTTAAAGCAGTGTTTCTTTAATTTTTTCCTTCCTTCTTCACAAATTTGCTTTAAGAGAAATTTGCTAAGTTTGTTATTACAATGATTTTTTTGGTAGTCTCTGGCCATAAATTATTCTGCACAGTAAATGCTCAGCTGCATAGAACTGTTCTGAAACGGACTAATAAAAAATGACTCTCTCCTGCGGCCTTTTATGTTGAAATAAGCTGATCATGAGTAAAATGCAGTAAATAGCCAATCTGTTGCTTTCAGTGAACTCTGTGTTGTATTTGCTTACAGATCAGGACACATTTATGTGGCTAATCTCGCTCACAAATATTTCAATGAAATAATGCTGAACCATTCCCGAGCCAGATAACCTTACCTTAAATGAGGCATGTCTGTTAGTATAGATATGGCTGTTTAGACATTTTTATTATAATTTTATTATAAACATTCAAGGAAACAGTTGGAATTCATATAGACAGAACTATTGGTGCGAAGAATGTAGCTAATACATAAAAAACAAACGAACAACATTTGTATGTCAAGCTCTCAAAGGCCCAGTACAAAGCACTGCACCTGCTGGAAATGTCTGACTTAGGAATACTTTCGAACTTTCGATTTATTAATACTATAGATTTAGAGATACAGACCTATGATGTGAGGAGTGATGCAAAAATGGTGTAAAAAAATACATAAAAATAAATTTTAAAAACCTTTCAAAAAATACTTTTCGATAAACTTTCGCTTTAAACGGTAACGCGCTTGAGTATGGCTGCCTCAGGAAACAGGCAGACATGAAATAAATTAACATTTAAATCACACTTGGGAAATCCGTTAAACAATAACATAAACAATTGTATTCGTGTTACTATTTAAACTTACTTGCAGTAGTTTAGACAGTCGTGTGCAGCAGGAAGTCTTTGAAACACTTTCGATTTGTGATCGCTGTTAAACACACCTCCATCACGATATTGTTGTCTGTCACATGACAAATCAAAATCCAGTTTAAATATTTTGATAACCTCAGTTAGAGTTTTTAAAGATGAATTTGCATTTTCATGACCACAGGCCAACAGACTCTGGACTTTACAAAGTAACCACCAGACGACACTCAACATGATGCAGCCTAATATTACCGTTTCATATACGAATCTTATACATTAATATGACTCAAACTGGCAACTGTGACAGTAGCGCCATCTCTTGGCAGTAAAGTGAACGTGCAGAAAAGTTACAGCAATTTTTTTTACATTTTAATACATTTGGAGTTGAAAGCTTCCCTGCTTCCGAATTGTGTTTTGCTACTTTTTTTTTTTTTTTTTTTTTAAGAGCAACATAAACAGAGTGAACATTTAATGCTGAGGACTTCTCCTTTTTTAATAAAAGGTAAGAAAGAATGGAAGGACACAGACTAGGAGACAGCATAGGGCGCATGTATCCACCAAAGCGTGACAACTGAGCTTCGAAGAAGAATGCCACAACACAAGACTCAGCCAAGACAGAGTGGTAGTCCAGCATGCCTTTGGGCATCTGAATGTCTTGGTGAAGGATCAAAGAAATCCAGAACGCCAGGGAATATCTTGTAGTGCAGGGGATTTTAGCTGCTTGTGTTTTGCACAACTTGTCTTCGGATCTCATTACCAGAGTCTTGGATGCCCCAGAGATGGAGATGAAAATGAATAAAATGAGCACACTTAAAGTAAGCATGACAGTGTTATTCTATTGTTAATTGTTTATTGTAAACACAGACAAGCAATACATTTTAAATTAAAATATTACTTGTATGTCATTTTGAGCTGGGGAAATAGGGAACCTGTTTTTTTTTTTTTTTTTTTTTTCAGAACTATCCTGGGATCCTTTTCCATTCTTTGGATGCCCCATGAAGAAAAAGTAAAAGAGCAGAAGATGACTACACTTACCAAAGGGAGAATTGTTTTATTGTTAATGCATTTGAAATCAGTTTGTTTGTCACATTGCGTTAATGAAACAGAAAACCTGTGCTTATAAGAACTATATTAGCACCTATTTTCCTATGCAACAAATTTTGTTGGCAATTGTCTGTTAAATGTGTACTATAAAAAATAAAACAATATCTTAACTTTTCATGACCTTTTTCATTTATCAAGACGGCAACAGTGTTTTGACATGAAGAACTATAAAGAGGACAAAAACAATAGGGTGGTGTAAAGGATGTGCGCCTGTATTTATGTGGGCTTACAATGCCAACATTATTTGTTCAAAGGACTGTTGTGAAGCTGACATCTATGCAAGAATTTCTTCATGACTCCTTTCTGTAGCTAATTCTGACTCCCTCAGATAATCAAGAAGACCACTGTCCTGTCCCTCCTGCAGGTGTTTGTTGTAACACTCTCTGAAGCACGTTTCTACATTTAAGGCCTATGAGGCCTATATCCTATATCTCAACACTCTCAGCTGTCGCCACAACAGGAAAACTTATGTCATGCTGGTCACACAACAGGGCATCCATTTCTTTAAAAACTGAAATCTCATTGAACTGCTACTTGTGTTGCTATTATTCACTGTAAACCCAGATTTTAATTCAACTCAAGAAATTGAGTTCATATTACGTTTCTAATTTATTGACATTACTTGTTAATTCTGAGTAAGCTGAACTTTTTCATGTCCTTTCTTATTGTACTTGTGTTTTTAAGTCCAATCAGTAGTTTCTACTCAAACAAATTGGGTTTGTATTACTTAAACATGTCATTTCTTTACATTACTTAAGAATTCTGAGTAAACTGTACTTTTTAATGGCCTATCTTATTGTAATTATGTGTTTGAGTTCAAACAACTCAATATCATCAAGTTTTGCCTGTTACTAACTGCTGCATCCTGGCGCTTCCCGTCTCATGCCGAGGCGTGTCCAGTGGTTCATAGGGTCAAAAACAAAATATGAAATCGCGAATTATTTTCCATGGAGTCACGGGTAAATTTGTGATTTCCGGATTTTATTGTTGTGTCCCTGATGTTAACGTAAAATTGATGAAAACTTGAAGAGGTGCTGTACAATATTGTAATGATTGGAGGTAAAGAGGAAGATCTTATTTTTTTCATCACAGCAAATTATCCAGTGTTGAAATCCTAGTGTTGGGGACTTTTAGAGTAAAGTGTTAAAGTTGTGGTGTTGAATTTTATAGCTAGTGTAAACAGCCCCCTCTGGCCGGTGTAAATACTCAGAGTTACCTTTGAGTGTTAATAGTCACATCCGGGACATTTGCTCGTGTGCACGCGCCTGACCCATCTGAAATACTTTTCACAGACGCCATTTTCTTTGCTCACGACGCGGCTCGTATGAGGACGGAATACGGCGAAATAAAGTGTATAATCTTACTCATAAAATGGGGTTTGTAATATCATATCGTTTATAATGACATTTATTTGCTGTGTGCGCATAAACTTTTCTCAAGGACATTTCCTTTCACTCACGATTCGGAACAGACGAGGACGTCTTTTAGTTTCTATATGGGAAATCTAAAAAGTAAGTGTTTTTATCTCATTTAAAATGTGTTTAATAACTTCATATTGGTTTTTAGTGATATTTATGTGCTTTACTCCAAAACTTTTTCTCAAGAGAGATATTTTCTTCTACTCGCGATGGGGAGAAGATGGGAAATTCGTTTTTTATCAAAGGAAAACACCATAAGTAAGTGATTTACCTCGTTTACATGTATTTTATAAGATGATATTACTTTATGGTGATAAATACTCTGTGCGCCTAAACGAGCCTAACGGATCCTCACAGATTTGAACTGCTGTGCAGCAGACCATGATGGTGCAGACGCGGAAAAGACCAGAAGTAAGCGTTTTACCTCATTTAAAATATCTATTTTATAACAGCATATTGATTTATTGTGACATTAATATGTTGTGCGCTCCTACACCTTCAGAGAGATATTTTCTTTCACTCACAAAGCGGAGCAGACGGGGAAGTTGGTTTTAACAAGGAAAACACGGTAAGTAAGTGTTTTACTTCATTTGCTATATGTAACGTTACGTTATTTCATAAAATAATATTATTTAGTAACGTTAATGCTATTTGTATGCTGTGTGTGCCTAGACGATCTGAAACATTTCTCACAGATTAAATTTGATATCAAAATAGCAATATCAGTAATGTTAATTGTTTCTTGCATGTGTCCTGACCAAATGTTGTCATTTTTGTCATTATACTAAGCATTAATTTAATGAGTTTTCATAATGTTGAGTTTAAGTATATTGTATTTTAGTTATTTATTCCATATATATGTATGTATGTGTATGTTTCATTTGTATACGTAAAAAAAAAAAACTTTTCAATATACTCAAATCCTCTATAATGCATGAGTTAAATTGTTCACCCTTCAAAGTGAATTTGTGCCCTCACAAGACTTGGAATATGACACATGGGTAGCATGAACTACAGATTAGATATGATTTTTTTTGGTACTGTCATTTATTTATGTGCTGTCCCATTTATGCGCATACATTTTGATAGACAGAGCCCTCAGCGCAGTGAGATCAGCATGGAAATCAGGAATCATAGAAAGAATCAGAAACATACTGAACTTTTTCATATTATTTAACAAATATCCTGACTAGATTGTTGGTCTCTGTGCATGACTGTGTGTTCATGAGACACTATTAGTTTAGTTAGTTGCACAAAAGTTGTGAAAAAAAAACTGTGTACTTTCTTCACTGAGTTGAATCTTTTTCAATGATTCCTTACTAGAGCTTTGGTTGTTATGACTGTCAAAATGACAGCTGACAGATTAACGTGATAACTTCATGTTGCAACGAGCACAGCAGATGTATTTACCTCAGAGAAAAAAAGCACATATGTTGTATTTCATGCTTTGTTTTTATTAATCTTCATTTTTCACAACTTGTGTGCTTTTCCTAGTTGAGTTGGATTGAATTGCTTTGCTAATAGATTCTCATGAACACATATTCATGCACAGAGACCAGCAGTCGGGTAAATAAATGATGACATCATTTAAAAAAAAAAATTGTGGCGAAATAATCCTTAAAACAAATTGTTCACCTGAATTGTTATTCACTTATACTCATGCCATTCTACAGACACCATGTAAGACATGTATGTCATACAGGTTTGGAACCACATGAGGATGAAAAAAAATGATGACAGAATTTTTGGGTAAATGCTTTGAGTGAACTATTATTGTATTGTAATTGATACTTGTCTGATATTTCACCTGTTAATAATATTTTTGATAAATGGATGTAAAATGATTGTTTTTTTCTCCCCAATTTTACAGAAGCACTTTTGTGATGCTGCAAGTGGGAGTGGATTTCTTGCTTAGATGGAAAGTGCAGAGAACCACATCCTGTCGTCCTGAAAAAAAGAAAGAGACTACTTTCTCCAAGGAGGTCCAAACGCCATTGGCACAGACTTTGTTCAGTGATCAGTAACATACATTAAGCCAGGGCCGTCCTTAGGGGGTGCAACTGATGCAGTTGCACCGGACTCCACACTTGAGGTGTAAACGGACTGAATGAGCCCCCCCACCCCCCGGGAACGCTTCCTACTTCGCACCGGGTCCCAAATCAGCAAAGTATGGGCCTGCATTCATAGTTAATGGTAATGACTGAGATGCTGTGGTTTTAGCAGATAAATGTAAGCACTATAAACCTGATTAAATTGAGAATACATATGGACCAAATAAGTTTTTTTGTGCCTTTGCACTGATTTGCTTTGACATTTTTTTAATTGTTGTAAAGTATGTTCTTTATATGAATTGAAAACACTGAATGTGAAGACATTTTGGTGCAGGGAAAAAGAATTACAATATTTCAGTTAAAATAAATAAATAAGTGTAAACATTCATTGTTTTGTGAATTAATGTATCTCTCTCTCTCTCTCTCTCTCTCTATATATATATATGTGTGTGTGTGTCTTATATAATATATATATATATATATATATATATATATACACACAATGTTTTTGTTGTTGTTGTGTTTAAAACACTTATTACAGTGTTGTTATTTAACTCCAATAGTGTTACATTTTAACACCGTATTGGTGTTGCAAGTGTCACCACTTTTAAAAGTGATGATTTAACACTCGTGTGGTGGTATCCATATATACACTGAGAAAGTGTTAAATTTAACTATTGGTTATAAATTTCCGATTTCAAATTTGTAGTGTGCCATCACTGAGGAAACTACACACTAGAAACCTATTAGACCATGGATTTGTTTCTTTTGTTGCTAAAAAAAAAAAACCTCAGTTTTTTTAAGTAAATTCAACTTATCCGGGTTTACAGTGTTGTCTTCCAGCTTTTTGTAAGCATCTTCTAGTGTGTACCACTTTCTCTGTACTTTTTCTGGGTTTTCTGTGTCTCTGAATTGACTGGACAGCTTACATGCCATGTCCTTTCAGAACATTTTTTTCTTTCCTCTGGATGATTTTACTTTGTTCCGTAGTTCATTTAGATTTTTGGGAAGTTCACCCTCTTTCTCCTGGTTCTGATGCATTAAATCGATTAAGTACAGTGTTTGGTGCCTGGTGAAGCCACAGTTGGTGGGTATCGAGGACTGTTCACATGTAGTAGGTTGTAACTTCTCACTCTCCTCCATATTGCAGTCCCCAGCCTCATCTACACTCTCAGAAAATAAAGTAGGCCTACATAATTGTACCTTTAGGAGTACAATAGCTTGTCACTGGGGCTGTACCCTCAAGGGTACAGCTTTTGTACACTTGGCATAGGGAACATATTTGTACCCTTGTGATTTGTACCTTAAGAGACCAGTTTTGTACAGAGGTGGGAAGTCCAGGGGCCAAAGAGTAAAAGTCCAGCAGCCGATTTCACCAGAGGAACCAAGTCATTCCTTCATAGTCACAAACGACTCTAAAGTTAAATCCCAAGTCCTCAAAGATTTAAAGTTAATGAGATAATTAAGTGACTATTGAATGTGCATTAGTGATTAACACCTGCTGTTATTGAGAATTACAGAGGATCAGATGTTGATGTTTTATTAGTTAAAATCAGAATCAGAATCAGAATGAGCTTTATTGCCAGGTATGTTCACACATACGAGGAATTTGTTTTCGTGACAGAGCTCCGCAGTGCAACATAACAGCGACAGAACAAAAAACACAATAAGGAATAAAAAATACAAAAAAATACAAATAGGTGGGTAAGGATTGACAATATACAAATTGACAATGTATGGCAGGTATATTAAAATGAGCATTTATGTATGTACATGTATATTATGTGGAAAAGTTTTAACTGTACGCTAAGTATGTGTGTTGGATAAATAAGTGTATGTGTATATAAATATAAGTAGTGTAGTGTGTTCCATGTATGTACATGTATATTATGTGCAAAATATTTAAGTGTACGCTAAGTATGTGTGTTGGATAAAAAGTGTAGTGTATATAAATAGTGTAGTGAGTCCCACAGTTATTATCAGCTGTTCATAAGATGGATTGCCTGAGGGAAGAAACTGTTCCTGTGTCTGGTCGTTCTGGTGCTCAGTGCTCTGTAGCGTCGACCAGATGGTAACAGTTCAAACAGGGAGTGTGCTGGATGTGAGGGGTCCAGAGTGATTTTAACAGCCCTTTTGCTCACTCTGGATAAGTACAGTTCTTGAATAGATGGGAGGGTTGAACCGATGATTCGCTCAGCAGTCCGGACTACCCTCTGTAGTCTTCTGAGGTCAGATTTAGAAGCTGAGCTGAACCAGACAGTTACTGAAGTGCAGAGGATGGATTCGATGATGGTGGAGTAGAACTGTTTCAGCAGATCCTGTGGCAGGTTAAACTTCCTCAGCTGGCGAAGGAAGTACAACCTCTGCTGGGCCTTTTTCACAATGGAGTCAATGTGAACGTCCCACTTCAGGTCCTGAGAGATAGTGGTGCCCAGGAACCTGAATGACTCCACTGCAGTCACAGTGCTGTTCATGATGGTGAGTGGGGGGAGTGCAGGGGGGTTTCTCCTGAAGTCCACAGTCATCTCCACTGTTTTGAGCGTGTTAAGCTCCAGGTTGTTGAGAGTGCACTAGACAGCCAGCTCTTTAACCTCCTGTCTGTAAGCAGACTCGTCACCGTCCTGAATGAGGCCGATGAGTGTGGTGTCATCTGCAAACTTCAGGAGCTTGACAGAGGGGTCCTTAGATGTGCAATCGTTAGTGTACAGGGAGAAGAGCAGTGGGGAGAGAACACAGCCCTGGGGAGCTCCGGTGCTGATTGTACGGGTGCTGGATGTGTATTTTCCCAGCCTCACTAGCTGCTGCCTGTCTGTCAGGAAGCTGTTGATCCACTGACAGACTGAGGTGGGCATGGAGAGCTGAGTTAGTTTGGGCAGGAGGAGGTTTGGGATGATCGTGTTGAAGGCAGAGCTGAAGTCCAAAAACAGGATCCTCACATAGGTCCCCGGTCTGTCTAGGTGTTGCAGAACATAATGCAGTCCGATGTTTACTGCATCGTCCACAGACCTGTTTGCTCTGTAGGCAAACTGAAGAGGATCTAGCAAGGGTCCAGTGATGTCTTTCAGGTGGGCCAGCACCAGTTTTTCAAATGACTTCATGACTACAGACGTTAGAGCCACAGGCCTGTAGTCATTTAGTCCTGTAATTTTGGATTTCTTTGGGATAGGGATGATGGTGGAGCATTTGAAGCATGAAGGGACTTCGCACAGTTCCAGCGATCTGTTGAAGATCTGTGTGAAGATGGGGGCCAGCTGGTCAGCACAGGATTTCAGACAGGCTGGTGTAACGCAATCTGGGCCTGGTGCTTTTTTCCTTTTCTGCTTCCGGAAGACCTGGCGCACCGCATCCTCGCTGATCTGTATTGCAGGTGTGGGGGAGAGGGGGGATGCAGGAGGTGTGAATGGTGAGAGCGCTTGATTGGAGAGGTGTTCAGGGTGGGTTGCAGGAGTTGTGAGTGGTGTGAACAGTTGTTTGGAGAGGCATTCAGGGTTGGTTGCAGGAGTTGTGAATGGTGAGAGCGGTTGATTGGAGAGGTGATCAGGATGGGTTGCAGGAGCTGTGAATGGTGTGAACGGTTGTTTGGAGAGGCATTCAGGGTTGTTTGCAGGAGTTGTGAATGGTGTGAACGTTTGTTTGGAGAGGCATTCAGGGTTGGTTGCAGGAGTTGTTATTGGTGTGAATAGTTGTGTGGGGAGGTGTTCAGGGCAGGTGATGGGTGTTCTTTCAAACCTGCAGTAAAACTCGTTCAGATCGTCTGCCAGTCGTTGATTCTCCACAGTGCTGGGGGGTGGTGTCTTGTAATTGGAAATGATGCCACCAAAATGATGCCACCATCATGGAGATCAGTGTTTGGTTTAGTTGTGCTCTTGACCCTTGACTAGTTTTGTTAGATCTCTCTCTGTAGCTCTGCATGGGGTGTTGTGGAGAAGGCAGAACTGTGACATATGAAAAACATATAGTTACAATGAGCAGGTTTAACTATATCGCAAATGTTTTTGTTTTCTTTCTTATCACATGTCTAGGCTTTGAATAATTCCAGTGACACTACAGCATGCACACAAAAAAGCATTGCTCTAATATTTACAGGGTATGGATTTTTTATTTGTAACACATATAGAAGTTTGAACTCCAGTGCTTTTTAGACACACACACACATATATCAAGAGCCAGCATATGAATCTCTACAATGGTGACAATCAACAAAATGCTTCATGTTGCAATACATGAATTACTTCCATAATGCACTGCAGTATGAATAATAATTTTCACCACTGTTGAGGATCTTATGATAAATGTTCATGGCTAAATGCCTAATTCCAAAGTGTTTTTTTTTTTCTTAATATTGAAGCGTTATTATGGTGGCATTTGCATAATGAGATCTCTCTCGTTTTTGAGAAAGTGACATACAGTTAAGTATGGTGACCCGTACTCAGAATTCGTATTCCTTATTTAACCCATCCAAAGTGCACAGACAGAGCAGTGAATACACGGCAGTTCTCTCTAACAACTAAGCCACGAACTCTTCTCGCATAATCAAGAAATTTTATCAAGATCATACAGTCATCATAAGCATAAGACATCTGCTAGATCAAGAGTTGTATCAGCATTGCACAAATGTTTGCTGCAAAACAATAATTCAATTGTTTAGAAGCAACTTTTTAAACACTGCTTAAAGGCTCAAGAGCTCAACTGAACCAAATACTCACCACAATTATGGTGGCAAGTTTTTTTTTTCAATTGATTTCATGCAAGGCTGTGCTTAAAGTCAGTTGTAGTTCTTGTGTTTCTCTTTTCTTCAGTGATGTTGATTGTAAACAGCAGGTGTTCATCACTAATGTATTTTCATTTAATTAGTCACTTAATTATCTCATTAACTTTTACTCTTCGAGGACTTGGGATTTGACTCAAGACTCGTTTGTGACTTGGAAGGAATGACTTGTTTCCTCCTCTGATGAAATCATCTGCTGAGTTCATGGATGGAGCAAAATATGGCAGGACTTTTACTCTTTGGCACCTGGACTACCCAAATCGTAACCGTGGTATGACTTCGTCTCCGCGAAAAGAAAGAAACAGAAGAAACCGGACGTTCTTTAAAATTGAGATTCAAGCAGCCAATCAGGACTGGCTCTACAAATTGTACCTTAACCTTTAAAAGAAATGGTACATATATGTACCTTTTAATGTGTTGGAACATATATGTACCTTTTTGACCCTCAAAAAGGTACATACATGTACCTTGAGGTCCAATAATAAGCCCTATGGGGTACGTTAGTGTAGATTGTACCTTGGGGGACAGAAATGGACTCCTACTGTACCCCTATTTCTGACAGTGTAGCTAATAATACAGAAAAAAAGCATTTACTTATTAGTTAGTAAACAGAGTTAAATATGTACTGTACTGACATTTATAGTGATGCATTATAATGCAAATGGAAAAAGTTAAGGTCCCTAAATCAAAGTAAGATAGCCCTGCCTTGACTCGTTTACTATGCAAGTAACAGTGTTCAATGAAAGGAAAAATGAGGTGAAAGTTTAGAAGTGTATAGTAATTTACCATGGACTTTGCCTTCCATACCTGAAGAAATTAGGACCGACACAGTCATCTTGTCATCCATAAAATATCTGTTGTCACCCTGTCTCTGGTATAATGTCTTAATGAATTTTGCAGAGTTATGATCATCTAGATAGAGCTGCATCAGAGAGTCCAAGAATAAAGAATAAACTAAACACAATAACGAATATAATGTCAGATGCAATGCTAAAAAATACAGACTAATTTAAAGGGATACTCCACCCCAAAATGAAAATGAAAACAGAAACACTTTATTTATTTTTGTTTTTAGAAAAACCACGACTTTATTCAGAGGAGGCTGTTAAACAGGAGACTGTTGACAAAGGAATTGTTGAATAAAGTCATTATTTTTGTTTTATTGACTTACAAAAAGTGTTCCCATTGCTTCATATAACCCAGATTGCACGTCTGATGGCAGATGGAGTATTCTGACGATGACCTTCATACCTTTTATGGACCTTGACACTGTTATTTACTTGGCAGTCTATGGGACAGTCACAGGCCTCCAGATTTTAAATTAAAATTACATTAAATTAAAAATAAAATTCTCAGGTTTTCAGCCAAAATATCTTAAATTGTGTTCCGTAGATGAACAAAGCTTTTACGGGTTTGTAACGACATGGGGGTAAGTGACTTATGACAAAATTAAATACACAATACAAGTAACAGTTGCTATGCAAATGCGTTATTTGTCACATTTGACACATTTGACTAAGATGCAATTAATCCACGTTTAGAATTTAATAGTGAACTCAGAAAAGGTATTTGCTCAGAGGTGTATCATAAACATCAATACATAAAATAACCGACGATCTAATGGGGGAATCACAGGAACTAAAATAGGAGTGAAGATGAGGGCAGAACAGGTGATACAGGTTAACTAATTATTAGACGATGAGCAAAGGAACTAATGAACACAGGAACATGACCAAATAAGGAAAAACAGGACCCAAAACAAAAAAAGAAACATGACCTCATTGCACTTTATAATTATTTATTTAGGTTGTTATTGCATGGATAGCCTAGATATCTAACTCTGTTCTGCATATGTTTTGTTTATGTTCACATTACTTTTGTATGAAACCAGTAGCCCCTCACTGCAGAACAAAAGATCCTGGGGGCATGGTTGGATCCACATCTAGGGGGTGGAGTCTGTTAGGTTTAGGGGTAGAGATAGGTGGGTTTAAGGATCAGGTGTTGGAAACGGGTAGGTATATGTAAAGTTGGAGGAGTTAGATATGGATCCAACCTTCCCCACTGGATCTTGCATTCTTCAGTGAGGACCATCTTCAGAAAACTCCCAGGTCACAAGTTTTAATTACAAGTTCTACTGGGATGTGAATGCTTTTTATGAGTTGGTATCTCGTAATTATGTTAATTATGATAAGGCGTGTATGCGCCTTTACTTCCTTGAAGTGACCATCACATGTACCCTTCATTAACAGACTTGTGGAAGGGCCATTCGTGAAGGGATTCAGACCTCTTTTTTTTTAACAGCCCTATAAATGGCATCCCCTTCCTGAAGTGCCCTTCAAGGGTGAAAAAACGCAGTTTTGAATTTGCCCTGTACAATATGTCAGGAGTTCTCTATTCTGGTTCTTGAGATCCAGTTTCCTCCAGCTTCAGCTCCAGCCTTGATCAAACTTGCCTGCATGTAACTACAGTATCTTCTATCACTGAAGACCTAGCTTGTTCAGGTGTGTTTGATTAGGGTTGGACCTGAACTCTGCAGGAAAGTGGACCTTGAGAGTTAAAAACCACTGGTGTATGTCATATGACTTTTCAAACCCTCAGTAAAAGCTTTTTAAAATAGTTAACCCTGGATCATTCTAAACAAGAGGTGCAAACATAATCAAACATATCTAAACTTAACAAATTAAGGTCTTTAAGACATTTCAGGGGGGAAAAAAAAGCAAAAAAAACACACCTGGAACTAAACTTTGCAGGACAGTGGGTCCCCAAGAGAGGGCTAGAAGTCCTCTGTTCTAAACTCAGGGTTAACAGAAGGATGATTGGATGAACCCAACCCAATAAAGACTCTAGCGTAGTGCATCCTCATATTACACAATCATGACTGTACTTTTTTTTCTTGCTTGAATTTTTTAGATTTTAAAGGTATGAATACAATTTTTAACTCCTTAAATTGACACATTTTCAATTCAGTTAAATTTCTAAAGCACTTTCAACACCCCAATGTTTAATCAAAGTGCAGTACAGAAGTGATAAATAAAAGACAATCAGTAAAACAAACCACAAAAAAAAAACGAAGAAAAAAAAGCGTACAAAGCATTTTCAAAAGGTAAAGAGAACAGATGACTTTTAAACACACTCTTGGAGCTGCAACGGAAAGGCCTTTGTTTTTTAAGTGAGATCGAGGAACCACAAGATGTAACTGATTATTTGAACGCAGTAATCTATTAGACTGATTCAGACTGATTAAATAAAAAAACATACTCTGATGCTAAACCATGCAAAGCTTTGTAAACATATAGCAGTACTTTGTAATGAATTCTGTTTTGCACAGGTAGCCAGTGGTGAATAAGCACAGAAGTTATGTGATCTCTCTTCTTTGTATTGTTAAAAGCCTAGCAGCTAAATTCTGAACAAGCTGAATGTGAGAGATAGGCCTGATTCATAACCAGATACAATACATTACATTAATCAAAATGCAATAACACAAAGGCATGAACAACTTCCTTCCGGTCCTCAAAAGAGAGCAGAGGCCTTAACTTAGATATAGATCTAAGATGAAAAAAAAAAGCTATGTTTGGTGAACAAATTTAAACTCAAACCATGTAAAATATCATTAGAAACCCTCAAAAGATCTGACTCTGTGCTATGACAGGGTCTAAACCCAGACTGGAATCTATCTGAAATGTTATTCAACGTATGTTTCTATTAAAATGTTTCTAATCATTTTAAACAGTACACAAGAGTTAGTATAAGAAACCTTTACATTGTTAAAACAATGCTATTTGAAGCGGTTTCCATTTACTCTCAAGTAAGTGAGTGTGTGTATAAAAACTGAATTCATAATATAGCTGTTGGTTTTGAACTGTTTTCATTTATGAATTGCTTCTCACCAAAAAGACATTGATCATGTGATGCTGAACAGCCGTGACCTTTTTGTTTTTCATACAATCTAACTACATTTTTGTTCATTTTTGTACAATACATCAGATTGTAATGATTTTCTACTATTAATGCAATTCATTCAATCCTGATATTCCAAACAACACTAAAACAAACACTAAACCAAAACATAATCAACAATCGGTTAATTTGATTAATTGTTTTAAAAAGCTTCTCTCAGGCTTCTTTAGACTGATAGAAATATTTCAGCATTTAATGGTGAGTTTCTGTCGGAGGAACTTCACTGGAGTTGAACTACTATAATAGGCTATACCACTGTTGAAAAAAATAAAAATAAACTAAACATACAGATTTGTTACCAGCACATAACCCTCCAGTTGAGTTCAGCTTCATTTAACTTGTCATTTAGTTTTTGCTCACTGATTTTTCATTGTTTTTACATGAAACATAATTTATTAGAATATAATGAAGTCCTTATTAAGAGATTCATGGTGATGGTGTAGTTTTCTCAGCTGACAGTGATTAAATTAGCTTTTTGGTCAGTTTACAGGAGATCTAAAGACATCAGCACAATTATGAGGTGAAAACAGGAACTATTGGCATGAAAATGACACTCTTGCCATGAGAAACTCGTTTCACAAAAAGAACAAACATGAGGTTTCTACTTTGTATGAACTTCCAGCTGGACCTTCATGGATTCTGCTAGTTCTTGATAATGTGGATATTTGAACAACCACAATAGCTTAAATCAGCAGACAGAACAATACGAGCAAGTTTTATGAAGACAAATTCAGAGACAGACTGAAGGTGAATCAAACTGGATCTCTGACAATCACAAACACCAGAAACCACAGACTCTGGAAGAAACCAGCAGCAGCACAGAGACAATGCTCCACATATTTCATATAACTCCACTACATAAAAAAGGTTGGCTAAATAGCTTTGTTTCAAAACCAGCATTGAAAAATCAGATTTAAATAGGCTGCTTTTTGTTCTCTTACTGATAGATCCTGATGAAGATCAGGGGCTGAAGCTTCAACATCAGTGCTGATCCAGAGTGATCAGTGAGATCCTGCTGCTTTTGTTCTTCCTGTTCACAAACACTCTAACATTTGTTCAGTGATTTTCCTTCCGTTCAGGTAATTCCTTTAATTCTGAGTGTTTAACAGAATTACTTATCTGGTGTTTGGTATCTTGTCATCCACTTAAATGTGTCCATCTCATACTGTATGTCACATGACTTTGTAAACCCTCAATGCGTCACAAATCTCACAGACTGCCAGTCCATATCATAATTAATAAGCTAGTACTTTCCAAAAACCATGATTTACACATATTTTGTTGAAAATATTTTAAGAGATTTCAAGAAGAAAACTCTTGATACTTAGACTGATATAATTTATGATGTAATTTAGATGGTGCTGTTTGTTGTTGGCGGCTGTACTGCGTTTGAGCTCCGTCACTATATTCTTTTCATTGACTATTTTTAACTCAAAAATCAATTTTATACATCATCGTTTCCGTTTATATAACGTGTGAATATATCCTCTATTGTATTCTACAACAAAAACAATCAGAGCGCCTCGCTATCACTAGTTTTATTTTGATCTCCCGGGTCCGCTATTAGCTTTTAGCCCGTTAGCATCAGCGGCGTGGTTGCAGCTAACTGCGCTAACATTGCTAATACTCTATTCACACACATTACCACTGCTGTACTCACTGTTACTTGCTTTAATGGCGGATGAATGTCTCCACTCTGTGCAGCTCGAGCTCGAGGCCGTGGGAAAGCAGATTCGCGACCTGGAGGTGAGGCAGGCCCAGCTGAGAGAGCGGAGAACCGCGCTGGAATCATCCCGGGCTGACGCTCACAAGTCCGGGGTAAGTATACAGCGATCTGCTAACAGTCCCACCACGTCTACTCCGTGTGTTTCTCTGCACAGGCCCGGTGCACCCAGGACGCGATCTTCCCAGATGTCCTTCACTGCGACGCCGGGACACCACGGACCCTGGGTGCATCCACAGCGGAGGACGTGAGCCGGGTCCCGGGCGACGACTTCTCCCCCTCCTGCCTTCGACATCTCCATCCGGAACTGCTTCGCTCCCCTCCGCGAGACAGGACGCGACGCTGTGATCATCGGAGACTCCATCGTCCGACACGTAAGTGCTACGTTAGCCGAAGGTAAAGTGCACACTCATTGTTTGCCTGGTGCTCCTGTTCTCGATGTTTCTGCGCAGATACCCGCGATCCTGAAGGTCGACGAGAGCCCCAGAGCGGTCGTGCTTCACGCCGGGGTTAACGACACCACGCTGCGGCAGATGGAGACACTGAAGAGGGACTTCAGGAGCCTGATCGAGACGGTTCGCAGCACGACGCCCGCGGCGACGATCGTCGTGTCAGGACCACTTCCCACGTATCGACGAGGACACGAAAGGTTCAGTAGACTTTTTACTTTAAATGAATGGCTGTTGTCATGGTGTAAAGAACAGAAACTGCTATTTGTTAATAACTGGAATCTTTTCTGGGAGCGTCCTAGGCTGTTTCGCACTGATGGATTACACCCCAGCAGAATCGGAGCGGAGCTGCTCTCTGACAACATCTCCAGGACACTTCGCTCCATGTGACTAGTAAGACAATTCTCTAATAACTATTATGATGAGTTTTGTTCCACCCGCTTAAATGATAAAAGTACTTGTGCTGTAAAAACTATTAAGACTGTGTCTGTTCCCCGAATAGTGAGGTCAAAATATAATGTAGGATCTAAAAAAAATCTTATCGTAATTAAACCAGAAAAATGTAAAGTAAATGAACAAAAACTATTTTTAAAGTTTGGGCTCATAAATATTAGATCACTCACACCCAAAGCAGTTATTGTAAATGAAATGATCACAGAAAATAGTTTTGATGTACTCTGCTTGACTGAAACCTGGCTAAAACCAAATGATTATTTTGGTCTAAATGAGTCTACTCCACCAAACTACTTTTATAAGCATGAGCCCCGTCAGACTGGTCGTGGAGGAGGTGTTGCAACAATATATAGTGATATTCTCAATGTTACCCAGAAAACAGGATACAGGTTTAACTCTTTTGAAATACTTCTGCTAAATGTTACACTGTCAGACATGCAAAAGAAGTCTAATGTATCTCTTGCTCTGGCTACTGTGTATAGACCACCAGGGCCGTATACAGAATTCCTAAAAGAATTTGCAGATTTCCTCTCAGACCTTCTAGTTACAGTTGATAAGGCGCTAATCATGGGAGATTTTAATATTCACGTTGATAATGCAAATGATACATTAGGACTTGCGTTTACTGACCTAATAAACTCCTTTGGAGTCAAGCAAAATGTCACCGGGCCCACTCATCGTTTTAATCATACACTAGATCTAATTATATCGCATGGAATCGATCGTACTGCTATAGATATTGTACCCCAATGTGATGATATTACAGACCATTTCCTTGTATCGTGCATGCTGCGTATCACTGATATTAACTATATGTCTCAGCGTTACCGTCTGGGCAGAACTATTGTTCCAGCCACCAAAGACAGATTCGCAAATAACCTGCCTGATCTATCTCAACTGCTATTTGTACCCAAAAATACACATGAATTAGACGAAATTACTGACAACATGGGCACTATTTTCTCTAATACATTAGAAGCTGTTGCCCCCATCAAATTGAAAAAGGTTAGAGAAAAACGTACTGTGCCATGGTATAACAGTAATACTCACTCTCTCAAGAAAGTAACTCGTAGTCTTGAACGCAAATGGAGAAAAACTAACTTGGAAGTTTTTAAAATTGCATGGAAAAACAGTATGTCCAGGTATAGACAGGCTCTAAAAACTGCTAGGGCAGAGCATATCCACAAACTCATTGAAAATAACCAAAACAATCCAAGGTTTTTATTTAGCACAGTGGCTAAATTAACAAATTACCAGACGCCACCTGATTCAAATATTCCACCAACGTTAAATAGTAATGACTTTATGAATTTCTTCACTGATAAAATAGGTAACATTAGAAATACAATAGCGAATGTAGATTCTACAGCGTCTAACACTTCAGTTTCATCCATCGCACCCAAAGATAAACTGCAGTGCTTTACAAATATAGGACAGGAAGAGCTAAATAAACTTATCACTGTATCTAAACCAACAACATGTTTATTAGATCCTGTACCCACTAAATTACTAAAAGAGCTGTTACCTGTAGCCGAAGAACCGCTTCTCAATATCATTAACTCGTCGTTATCTTTAGGTCACGTCCCAAAACCATTCAAGCTGGAGGTTATCAAGCCTCTTATTAAGAAACCAAAACTAGATCCTAGTGTACTGGCAAATTATAGGCCTATTTCAAATCTTCCATTTATGTCTAAAATTTTAGAAAAAGTTGTGTCTGCTCAATTGAGCACCTTCCTGCATAAAAATGATCTGTATGAAGAATTTCAGTCAGGTTTTAGGCCCCACCATAGCACAGAAACTGCACTTGTTAAAATTACAAATGACCTGCTTCTTGCGTCAGATCAAGGCTGCATCTCATTTCTAGTCTTACTTGATCTTAGTGCTGCGTTCGACACCATAGATCATGACATACTCATAGATCGATTACAAAACTATACAGGTATTCAAGGGCAGGCTCTAAGATGGTTTAGATCCTACCTGTCCGATCGCTACCATTTTGTTTACTTAAATTAGCTTCCACTGTTATGCTGATGATACTCAGCTATATATTTCAACGAGACCAGATGAAACTTCCCAATTATCTAAGCTAACAGAGTGTGTTAAAAATGTAAAAGATTGGATGACATAATTTTCTCCAATTAAATTCGGATAAGACAGAGATATTAATTATTGGACCAAAAAACACCACACAGAATCTTGTAGATTACAATCTGCAACTAGACGGATGTACTGTTACTTCCTCTACAGTCAGAAATCTGGGTGTTATATTGGACAGCAATTTGTCTTTTGAAAATCATATTTCCAATGTTACAAAAACCGCATTCTTCCATCTTAGAAACATTGCCAAGCTACGAAACATGTTATCTGCTTCTGATGCAGAAAAGCTAGTTCATGCATTCATGATCTCTAGACTGGACTATTGTAATGCACTTCTAGGTGGTTGTCCTGCTTCGTCAATAAACAAGCTACAGGTCGTCCAAAATGCAGCAGCTAGAGTCCTTACCAGGTCAAGAAAATATGATCATATTACCCCAATTTTACAGTCTCTGCACTGGCTACCTATTAAGTTCAGTATCAGTTACAAATTATCATTACTTACCTATAAGGCCCTAAATGGTTTAGCTCCTGCGTACCTAACTAGCCTTCTACCACGCTACAACCCATCACGCACCCTAAGGTCACAAAACGCTGGACTTTTGGTAGTTCCTAGGATAGCAAAGTCCACTAAAGGAGGTAGAGCTTTTTCACATTTGGCTCCCAAACTCTGGAATAGCCTTCCTGATAATGTTTGGGGTTCAGACACACTCTCTCTGTTTAAATCTAGATTAAAAACGCATCTCTTTCGCCAAGCATTCGAATAATGTATCTTAAATTGTGAGTGTAGTTGCATCTGCATTTTTATTCTTTAGCTTGGGTTAAACTAATTTTACTTTGTTGGATCAGCAGCTATGCTAATGATGTCTCTATTTTGTTTCTATGTTTTGCCACGGGATTTACATCCCGTGGTAACTAGGATTTGCACAACCTCCAGTCTGGATCCAGAACACCTGAGAAGAGATGATGCTGACCCTCAGAGGACCCCAGATGATCCTAACCTTGAATCAACAAACAGAACTAACAATTATTGCTACATGTGTGACTGCATCATATAATTACTATTAATTAATAATATTGATAGTTCATCATCTAGCTGACTACGTCTTGTATTATTATTATTATTTTTATTTTTCTAAAATCCTGTCAAACGTGCACAAACTACTAGCTACTACTAAATATTGTAGAAACATAATTTTCTGTAAAGTTGCTTTGTAACGATTTGTATTGTAAAAAGCGCTATACAAATAAACTTGAATTGAATTGAATTGAATTGGTGCAATTTAATTTAACGTTCAAAACATTTGGAAGTTGCAAAGATACCCAAAATTAAAAATTATGCCATCATTTATTCCCCCTCATGTGATTAAAGCTGTGTTTCTCGCTTACTTTCATATGTCTGTGGAAAATAAAAGACGTTTTAAAGAATGTTAGCAACCAATCAGAGAAACAGAGACATTTCTCAAAATATATTTTCGACTGTTTACAAAGAAAAAAGGCACACGTTTGGAAGAACATGAGGAAGAGTAAATGAAGACACAATTTACTGTTTTTGGGTCAACTATCCCTTTAAATATCCATATTATATTAGTAATATACAGTATTACTGTTATCACTCATACAGTTTTATGTTTCACGTCTACAACTTGGCCTTTATTTAATGAGAAATTCTCTTCATCTGCTTATGTGGCTTCAATACATAAAACTCAAGAAGTGAACTTTTCCAAACAAAATAATTGTTTTGAACTGTGTATGTAGCATTTTATTTTCATGAAAATGTAAATGTGGCCAAAAAAAAGACAAAATACATTCTGTCTCGAGCAGAGTGAAAGACACAAATGCTGTTAACTGGTAAAAATGTTTAGTTGGTCTGGACTAATGAAGGCGAGATTCCATCTACAGAACTAAGACAATATACTGGATATCTGAACATTAGCAACAGACACACACATAAAAAACTAAATATAATATAAAAACAGAATAATAGTGATAATCAATCAATGTATACAACGTAAGAGAAATAATGTAAATGTTTAAAGTAACATGGAAATTTTAGACTGTAGATTTGATTTATATCTTTTGATATATTTAAGTGCTGCACTTGACAAGCACATCTATGATTAGGAATATTTGAATCATAATGGATGAGTTTATTATTTATAAGCCTTAAAGTGAAGAGCCAATCAGACTCACCTGAGCTTCTTCCTCTTCTGCTCACCTTTAAATAAAACAATATTATCATTTGCTTGAATTCTAAAGCAATATTAATATCTAAATACCATGTTTCTAACACACATACTGCATTATTTCATTGTAAAGTCTGAGTCTCTTCACATGTATGGATCACATTTACACAATTATGTCTCCTCATAGACACAGTAGTGAAGCTCTTCTGTAGATCCTCACCTGATGTTTACTGCTGCTCTCATCATGACTTCAAATTTTGATATACAGCATTTATCATCTTTTGGCAGGGACTCTTGGCAATAGATCTTCATTTACTTTGTAAGGTAAAAAAGAGAAGAGAAAACAATCAGTGTTCAGTGGAACATAGGGCAAATTAGTTACTATATTCAAGTTACAGTTTTTTTTTTTTTTTTGAGTAAAAAGAAATTACATTTACATGATCTTGTAAAAAATTTTATAAAACAGTATTTGTTTTAAATATAATACATTTAAAACATTCCATTCATACGCTTATCTGTTTGTGTGAATCTCGTTGAGTAACAAATTCTATGCTATGTATGACAAAGAACAAATACAAATGTGATTTTGCCTTAAAAAAAAAACAAAAAATTCACAAAACACATTCTGATTGGTCAGTCGGGCATTCTGAGGTGTGTTATTCCCTGAAAACATCTGTTGCCATTTGAGGCTGGCACTTCTTCACTTCTCTCCTATCACACCGTCACTCTCATGCTCTTTTCATTCAGACACAACTGCTATCAGCTTCAGTTATTGACTGCATTTTTTGTCAAATGAAACCCAGAGGACTTCACTCTTAATAGTGGGCTCCTGCTATAGTATTATTATAAGGGTTTGTCTTGTTGCTAGAACAATTGTTTTGTACACTGTAATGGATTTAGTATAATAAACAGGTAAGATTTTAAATTTTGCTTTCTTCTCAAATAACATTGTATGTCCTCATCTTTTTTTATGTGGTGAAAAGCTGTGCGATTAATGATACGACTGAACATTATGCCTTAAATGTCCATCTTATCTGAACTTCCAGTCTCACAGCTGTTTGTTAGGAACTGTTTTTTTTCTTTGTGTTTTATAGAGCTAATAAAATATTTCAACTCAAATCAATTTTGTGTCCAACTATTCACTTATATGAGAGAATGACATGTAATGAGCGGGATAATGTGCCGTACTGTGCAAAAGTCCATTAGTATTTTCAGGAAGCAGTCAAAATGCCATACATTTGATTTATCAGTTAACTTCTTTAAACTAAATCAAATTAACATTTGGTGTGACATTTTCAATTAGTTTTTGTTTACTATTGTTTTTTTGGTCATAGGAACATTTGCGCATATATTTTTTCAGGTTGCTTTACAGGAAGGATTCTTCAAGAGTTTTGGAGATGTTGCCACAGATTTTCTGGATTGAGTCTGTCTCAGTTTGTTGTCTTTCTTTACGTCATTCCAGACAGACGGATGATGATCAGATCAAATCTGTGTGCAACACTGGCTGTTGTTAGATTCCTTGTAGGAGCCATAAAGGTGTTATTGTTATATAATATATTTTCTATAGTCTACAGTCTTTTCTATGGTCTAATTTCCCACACAGAAGTGGCTATTTATCAAAAGGAAGCCAAGTATACTGAGTATAATTTTGAGTAAACTGTAAAGTGTTTTTGTTTAAACTGCGGAAGTGATTTTAATCATTTTGATTCTTGTATGTGAATGTTACTGACCTCAATCTCTCCAGTTTACAGCGTATATCCCTCAGTGTTTCAGATACATTCTTCACTCCTCTGTTTTCTATTTTATTCTCACTGAGGTTCAGCTCTCTCAGGTGTGATGGGTTTGAACACAGAGCTGAAGTCAGGATGAGACACTGTTTGTAATACTAAATTCATCCAGACTGAAGACAGAAAGAGAAATAATCAATAAATCAAATGCTATATAGCCACTAATAAACAAGCAAAATCATGTAAACTTAATGATATGTAACAAACCAAGACAGGAGTATTTGCGGATGTTAGTTACAATCCATGTCTGGATTTGTCCTCACTCAACAAGTGCATTTCATTAATGTTGATTAATATAAGGGATTATTGTACACAATAGAAATAACACTTCATCAGACAGACCAGGTCTAAGTAAAAAATAAAATAAAACTCTACACATAAATAATTAAAAGTTATTTTATTTAGAGTGTACAACACATTCTGAATAAAAGAAGGTTTAGTGAAAATTACCATTAGTCCAATATATAGTGCGTGCATAATTATTGTGCAGGTTTACTTTACCGATTCCAAACCACATCAATCTTAATAACCTCTATTTAATTTTGTTAATAATATTTTATTAATCTTAAATATAATTATTAACCAGGGCTGGAAGTAAAAAATACCTTATACTCAGGTGTGCATAATCATTATAATTATTATATTATGAAAATTATTAAATGCCCACAAGAATGATGCAGTACTAGAAATGGCAAAATGAAGGCGTGTCCGCTGGTGAGTGAAATGCTCAATGGGTCAGCAGGTTCACAAAAAACATACAAACAAATATGTAGAGAAGAAAAGACGCACGTTAACTTCAAAAGAATTAAGAATTAAAACGAGGAATTAGGTGTAAAACCATCAGGAAAGATTTAGTCTCCGGTTCCACCATTTTCCAGAACTGCAACCTGCCTGGAGTCTCCAGGATTACAAGGTTTTATGTTCTCAGAGACTTAGGTTAGGTAAAGAATAATGAAACGCGACCTCTGCTTGAAAAAATCACACTCTGATGTTGAGAAATACATGAAGACTTTTTTTTATAGGTTGGGAGTGACTCTTGAAGGACCAGCACATCTTCCAGTACTGTTTGGAATTAATCTTCCAGAATCCGGCAGTACGTTTTTTTTTTTAAGTTCATCTCCTACCTTGCAAGGTCCGTCTTGCTCATTGTTGTAGCAGCTCACACCATGACTGACTTGCTGCTGCCGATGTCGTCTGACTTGAACTGGTGCTGGTCCATCAAGGGTCAACCTCAACCTATCTGTCCATAAATCTTTTTCAAAAATCATGTCTTAATGTATTTCACAACACTAAGTGGGGATCATCTTTCAGGATTCTTTACCTTTGCAAAAAATCCTGCAAAAACTGACCTCAGAAGACTACGGTGGATAGTCCAGACTGCTTAGCGAATCACTGGTACCCCCACTCTCATCCAGAGTGAATAAAAGGGCTGTCAAAAACACTCTGGACCCCTCACATGCAAGATACACTTGTTTGTAGTCTGTGCCTTTTGCCTTGTTGTCTGCTTTTGTAACTGAAGACCTGGAGCAATATAATTATTTATTTGATTTTAGCTAGTTGTTAAGTAAGAATATTATGTTTAAGTCATCATTTGTTCATAGAGATTAATTAAAAAATTAAAAGGTTTGTTCTAACTGAGGTGAACATGCTGAGTGTTCATAATATTTTTATTAGGCAGAATACTGAAGATGTCAATATATTTTATGTGTATTTATTTTTGTCTATAGCTCCGTTTCTGTAACTGTGGAACTGAAAATAAAATCAAAGGCGTAAGTTTGTCACCTCAATCGTAAATGAACACGTGTGCAATATTTACAGAATACAAAATTTACGGAAGCTGTTAATAATGTATGAATAATGAGCTTCTTATGTATGTACTCCTTTGTAACTTAAGATCCTGAGCAATATGAATTGTTTGTTGTGAGTTTGACAAAATGTTTTAACTTATAATTTGATTATATGGCAATTAAAGAAGTTAAAATTGGAAAATCTTCAATACATATTTTTTATTCTTCATTTTCTTCCCTTACATACTCCAGTTCGCGTCGAAACACACTAGACATGCTTATCCTGTGCCTTTTTAGCATGTTTTGTGTGAAATCATGTTCATTTTGTCCATCAAAACTGTGTTACTTTAACTGAGCCCAGCAAAAATAGACTTGGCACCGAAACCCCCTTCACTGCTGCTCACGCGACGGTCCTGCTCATGTGCTGCTCCGGCTTCCAGTGTGAATGCACTCACTGCTTAACATGCTTGCCTAAAAATATATGCTGCTCACGTGCTGCTCATGCTTGCAGTGTAAAACCAGCATGAGGAGGGAGGGGCTGAGTGAAAAAAACCCGCTCCAATATTTTGAATTTGGACTGCAATACCTAGTTCAACCACTCGATGTCAATCCTACATACAGCACCTTTAATATTTTAACTTTGCAGACAGCCAATCACAAATTCAAGTAGTACGGCCTAGGCAAATGTGACATTGCACATCCAACGAGTGAAATGCCCGCACACAGCTGCAAATTCATCATACAGTAAGTAGTCGTAATGCGAAAGAGAAAGAAAAGTGTTTTTCCTGAGGCTATGTCACCAACCATCAAATATTAGGCCTACATTACATTAAGCAGTAAGTTATGAGAGGCCATGCTCTATTGTGAATCATGACTGAAGGGCGTTGTTAGGAACTACGCAAAGCGGAGTGACTGCAGCAACCTCTTCAGCTGTGACTTATCCACAATAGAGCCTTGAGTACCTTACTGCTTTTATAAAATGGTTACCACACAATAAAAAAAAAAAGAATAATAATAATAATATATATATATATTATATAACTAGTACTGGGCAATGATTAATCGTGATTAATCACATCCAAAATAACCGTTTTTGTGTATATTTATTACATGTATATGAATACACACACATGTGTATATTTAGGAAAGAAATATGTTATGTTTATATATTAAAACATTTATATATAATATAAAGTATATGCATATAAATATATATGAGTGTCGTAAATACTGTCGTGGGTAGTGCAATACATGTGAATTTGTTGACTAAGCTGACAGAACTGGTGAATGTAGAAACCTTGTTTGGAAACAAATGTACATACAGTATAAGACTTACAAATCCAGTAGCAGGAAGGCTAGGTCTCCAACCGTTTTGCTACCCGTTGCCTCTTTCAGCTCGCGACACCGTTCAATATTGATTTGTTCTCGGGCTCGTGTCCGTTCAATCTTTCATGTGGTGAGATTCCAGAGGATCCCAGAATCCAAGATCAGGTTATGAATGAGACCCTGAATCACCTGTGAGCACATTACAAAACATTCAGTCTGACGTTTCTCACGGTTCACTGAAAGATTCATGATCAGAAACAAATGTTTTTCTAAATTCATCTCTGTGAGGTATTTCCGATGGCCAGAATATAAAATTATTAAAATGTTATTTTAAGCTCATGATGATTCATTTATTCATTATGACTGGTGTAATTAGATTTTGCCAATATAATACTGATATTTAATTAGGGGTGATATAAAAATAATATAAAAATTGGCTCTGTAATATGTACATATATGATTATAAGAAATAAAATATTTCACAATCAATACTGCTTACTATACTTAATTATAATTCTTATCTAAGATTTAACTGTGAGCGAGCAATCGATGGTTTAATATTTATTAATACTTAAAGCCGTAATATTAAGTAATCATCAGTTCGGTAATATTAATTAATAAATGCTGAAATATTTAGTTAGAGCTGTAAAATCACATATTAAATGCTGTAATATTTTATCAGAGCCAAAAATTTTTGCTGTATTATTTTATTATAGTGCTGTGAAGTTTAATAACAAGCACTTAAAATTGAATTGCTATTCCTGCAACATGTAATATTCAGCACTGGTGTGGTCTAGAGGTGAATGTTACTCACAGTCTTCAGGATTCAGGTGAGATCAATATCAGACACAGGAAGTCTGCCAGGAACTGTGTGTTATTCTCAGCCATCTGCAGATGCTTGCAGTATTCTTCATACATAGAGAGAGAGAGAGAGAGAGAGAGAGAGAGAGAGAGAAAGAGAGAGAGAGAGAGAGAGAGAGAGAGAGAGAGAGTGGATGAACATACATTTACACACAACACACATTTACGAGAGGAAATATCATAATGGATAAATGTATGTGTGTAGCTACCAGGGAGCTAGAAACACATGACCAGCTGAGTCAACTCGTTCAACTCAAACGAGTTCGGCAGCAGGGACTGTAAATCTGAGAGAAACACAGGAGAGATTATTTAAGATGAAACATCAACATCACTAATCCCACACAAAACATCATCATCCGTATTAAATGAAAGACTCACACTGCAGCTGCAGCATGACATCGCTGAGGTCAGCCTGGATGTAATATTCACTGTACAGAGGAAGTACCAGACCCAGACTGCAGGGGGCGGCGCATGAAATCAAACCATGAGTTAATTGTTAAAAGTCAAACTGGACGATCTGAACTGTTCAATCGACTCATACCTGTAATCAGTGTCATTAATAGGTGTCCAGGAGTACATACGTGTGACCAATGTAGCGCTGCAGGGCAGCATTTCCTTATCAGACATTTTCAAGCAAAAATTAGAACATTTCTTACGATGTTGCAGAAAATGCATAGATAGATCCCTGCACTATTCTTGCTCAATTTCAAAAATGTTCTTCATGGGAACAGATTTGGAGAAATGCAGTGTGACATAGAGCCCTATGATTTCCACGACGCGTAAAAGACGGACGGAATCACGGAATCCAGTTATAAAAACAGAATTTACTGTATACCGCAGAATTTCACAGAATTTGGCAAATTTTGAATGGATACATCAAACATAGATTAGTACAGTAAAATTAAAATGTGACATGACATGGACTAATGTCTGTGAATACTAAGTCGCAAAAATATGAATCCTGCAAGTTCTGCTCATCTCTGCTGAATGAATGGTGCAGATGTATGGTTTAATTTCTTTAGAACTGCACTAAAAGTCACCTCATGAGGATTTTACCATTCCCTTTCGCTGTAAAAAAAATAAAGCATCTTAATTTTATTGTTCTGTTATTTTAAATTATATTCAAAACTCTGTAAAATGACAAACAATATCTGTAAATTAATTGACTGTAGATTTACAGATTATATAATTAATGATAAATTACAGTAATGCTCTTTTTTACAGGACAATTACTGTATTATTTATAGAGTATTTTTTCTGTTTTCTTAAATTACATAGAAAGTTATGTAAAATTACAATACAAATGTGTAATTTGTAACAATGAGCAAGAGACGTTCGGATGGATCTTTTATTATGAGAATGGTCAGACAGTCAATAATCAGGAACAGCATCAGGTATGTCAGGGATGTCCAGAATCCAAAACAGAAACAAGCAGAAGTCGGGGCAGGCAGCAGAGAATCAGAGTTGGTATAAACAATCCAAAGGTCAGGTAGGGAATGAACAAACACAGGGAAAAACGCTCGGAAATGTCAGACAGGCTAAACAAGACTTCACAATGTGGTGGTGTGAGTGTGCTGCTTATATGGATGTGTGTGTATTAGCTGCAGGTGTGTAATCAGATGCAGGTGTGTGTGTGTGTGTGTGCGCAATCAGTCCAGGAATGAGGCAGGATGGGAAATGGAGTTTGCATGAGTCCAGAGTGGAGTGCCCTCTACTGAAGTTCATGGGCACTCCAGCAGATGATTGTGACATAACCCCCCCCAAAAGGGGCGGCATCCAGACGCTCAAACCAATCTAGGAGGGCGGTGGAGTGGAGGTGGAACAGGGGAAGGGACGGAGGGCCAGGTCCACGTGGAAGTGCAGTCGCCGGGAACCGGGGCAGAACTGAAGCCCTTCCTGGGCCTAACATGGAGTTCAGGAGCCCTTCCTGAGCCTAACATGGAAAACAGGGGCCCGCCATGGGCTTAACTCGGGAACAGCGCTTAACTCGGGAACAGGGGCCCGCCGTAGGCTTAACTCAGGAACAGGGGCCCGCCGTGGTCTTAACTCGGGAACAGGGCTTAACTCAGGAACCGGGGTCCGCCATGGGCTTAACTCGGGAACCGGGGTCCTCCATGGGCTTAACTCGGGAACAGGGCTTAACTCAGGGACGAGGGCCCGCCATGGGCTTAACTCGGGAAGAGGGCTTAACTCAGGAATGGGGGCCCGCCATGGGCTTAACTCGAGAACAGGGGCCTACCATGGGCTTAACTCGGGAACAGGACTTAACTCAGGAAGAGGGGCCTGCCTTGGGCTTAACTCGGGAACAGGGGCCCGCCGTGGGCTTAACTCGGGAACAGGGGTCCAGCAAGTAGGGGTGTCAAAATTAATCGTTTCTACGGTGCATCGCGATTCAGACGAGGACGATTCGGTTTCGGTTCAGTAATAGCCCATAACCGGTTATAATGTACTGACGCATTTCTGACGTCATCACCGCGTGCTTAGTCGCGGCATACAATGGCAGAGGGAAGCGAAACGCCTGAGCGTGCAATAAAAAATGCTCCAACCACTTTAAAAGCCGACATTTGGGCACATTTCGGTTTTTATCAACAACACGGTAAGCCCAACCTTGACAAGACACACGCTGTGTGCAAATCATGTCACGCAAAAACAAAATATGCAGGGGGTAATACCACCAACATGAGAATCCACGTCAGTCGTTTTCACCCCGAGCTGCAAACGCCTGTCAGTGCCATTGTGGATCCAGCTCAGCCAAAAATTTATCAACTTATATCAACGTTGCCGCCAAACTCAGTGCGAGGGCAGAGAATTACCAGAGCAGTGGCATCTTTTATTGCAAAGGATATACGGCCCTTTTCTGTAGTGGAAAACAGCACATTACATTAGCGATGACTGGAAGATTTTGTCTCATGTGCTGCAAACGTGAGCCGTTTATGAGTCTCACACGGGTGCTCATATGGCAGAGCTACTGTCTCATGTCGTGGATGAATGGCAGCTATCACATAAGGATGTAGTGCTTGTAACAGATAATGCGTCGAACATGATCGCTGCAGCTCAATTCGGAAAATTCCCTCACGTAACATGCTTCGCGCATACGCTGAATCTGGCATCTCAGGGCGCTCTTAAAGTGGGCGCGCTCTCCAGGCTTTTGGGCAGAATCCGACGAATATCATATTTTGTGTATTAAAAAACACTGCTGAAGTGCAGATTTAGTTTTTTGTATATTGATTATATTCAAGTAGGTTTGGCCTCTTGTTTATTTTGGTTTGTAATTTAATTTCATGTTTATACATTTTTCAATATTTAAATGTTTTACAAGAAAGTACACTGCACTATATAAGTATTTAAGTACACTCTCTGCATTATGCACTTTTAGTACTTACATTTGTGTGTTCTAATCTAATGCTGCTGTTGTCTTCTGTGCCCAGACTTGAGTTTTATTTAATGTTTGATACATTCAAGAAGCGTGTTTCAGGTAAAATTAAAGGTTCAGTTCATATATCTGACTGCTTGTATTTATTGACAAAATTGTATACATGAAGCAAAATTGAAAAATAAGGAGGCAGTGCATCATCAATGCATCGTGATGCATCGAGATAATCGAATCGAACTGAATCGATGACTTGATAATCGTAATCGAACCGAACCGTGAGACCAGTGTAGGTTCACACCTCTACCAGCAAGGCAGAGCAGGTGGCGTGGGAGCCCACCAAAGCGGAGCAGGTGGAGCTGGAGCCCACCAGGGAGGAGCAGAGGACCACCACAGCCAAGAAGATGGGACAGAAGCCCACCAGGGCGGAGCAGAGGACCACCACAGCCGAGAAGATGGGACAGAAGCCCACCAGGGCGGAGCAGAGGACCACCACAGCCGAGAAGACGGGACAGAAGCCCACCAGGGCGGAGCATAGGACCACCACAGCCGAGAAGACGGGACAGAAGCCCACCAGGGCAGAGCAGAGGACCACCACAGCCAAGCAGATGAGACAGAAGCCCACCAGGGCGGAGCAGAGGACCACCACAGTGGAGTCGATGGCACAGGAGAGCAAGTCTGGTCAGGAGGGACAGGGCAGACGGTGAGTTGGTGGATGGCCTCCATGGCTGGGACAGGACAGACAGTGAGTTGGTGGATGGTCTCTGTGGCCATGACAGGATAGAACGTGAGTTCGTGGATAGCCTCCGTAGTTGTGATGGGGCCGTCAGAGAGTTCACAGCCTGCTTCCATGGCTGTGACACAACCGGCTGAGAGAACATTGCTGGTTGCAACAGATAGGATGTGACTCTGGATGATCTGTTGAGACTTGACGAGGCTCTGGAAGATCTGATGAGACATGATGAGGCTCTGGAAGATCTGATGAGACGTGACAAGGCTCTGGAAGATCGGTAGTGACTGGACTTTGTTCACGAAGATCAACTGTGACTGGGCCTTGTTCACGAAGATCAACTGTGACTGGGCCTTGTTCACGAAGATCAACTGTGACTGGGCCTTGTTCACGAAGATCAACTGTGACTGGGCCTTGTTCACGAAGATCAACTGTGACTGGGCCTTGTTCACGAAGATCAACTGTGACTGGGCCTTGTTCACGAAGATCAACGGAGACTTGACTTGACTTGACTCATGAAGTTTAACTGTGGTTTTACTTGACTCATGGGAGTTAATGGTGACTTGACCTGACTCTGGGCCAGTGTTGCCAGATTGGAAATGTCCAAGTATCGTACCAGAACCTCAAAATTCGTATTTGGAAGAAAATTACGTACAGAAGTCAAACAGAGACTATGCAGCTATTATTATAGGCAAACAACGTTTAGACACAACGTTCAAATTGCAACAATTGCACGAGCCCATTCAGAGTATCTGTTATGAGCCAATTTCGTGGCTTTGTTTTGATGAGATTGACTTTGGAAAAAAGCACGTTCACATGACGACGCATTCGAATGGGGAAACACGAGAACATAGAGGGCAAACATTCCCAATTTGTTGAACATGGTTGCTCTCTCGAAATCCTGTAAAGTGGAAATATGGTCCTTAATGCTATGTTTTACTCTGCCATGAACCCTGTTAGCTTTATCTCTGCATTTTTCACTGTATATAGCTCATTCTCCGACGGTTTCTTTTAACACCTGGGCTATGGACCTTTGAGCTGGGGCTAGATTTTTCTTTTTGTCCTGATGTTTCTTTGACTTTTCGTGATTTTTTAAAACAGTGATCTCAGCCACCATGTGCACATTACAACACTTGCAGAAGGCTTTGGAGTCAAAGCCTGAAACAGGTCTTAGCCATCCAGCAAAACTGAGGTCCTTTTCCCACTCAGTTCTGTATGTTTGCTTTTGGTGCTTACTTTTAGGCTGCTCCATAGACTTTACCTTCCTCTTCGCCTCTCCCCTGTCTTCACCTTCCTTTTCAGCACTCATTTTTTTTATACTTTATTGCTTAAACTATAAGCTGAATTGTTTGAAACGGTTGATGGCAGGAACGTTAACTTGTGCACATCTAGTGATGTCCGATTCGCGAACGAATCGTTCAATTGAACCGGTTCTTCTTAGTGAACCGGTTGAACCAGTTCACCAAATCGAACTGAATTGTTTGAAACGGTTCGCGTCTCCAATAAGCATTAATCCACAAATGACTTAAACTGTTAACTTTTTTAATGTGGCTTACACTCCCCCTGAGTCAGAATAAACCAATATCCCGGAGTAATTGATTTACTCAAACAGTACACTGACTGAACTGCTGTGACGAGAGAACTGAAGATGAACACCGAGCCGAGCCAGATGACGAACGGACACGCCCACTGCTGGAGCGGTTCTCGTTCTCGAGTCAAGAACCGGTTGTATCGGTTTTCGGATTACCAGTACACTGAATCGAGAACCGTTTCCTTCGGACGCGTCCGATTTGAGAACCGATGAGCTGATTCTCGTTCTCGAGTCAAGAACCGATTGCATCGGTGTTCGGATCACCAGTACACTGAACCGAAAACCATTTCTTTCGGACGCGTCCGATTTGAGAACCAATGAACTGATGATACTGCGCATGCGTGTAATTTTTCAAGTATTTTGTTAAACCACAGAAAGTGTGATAAAATAACTATTTTATTTTGCTCTTTTTTTTAAAGATGAATATATCTAATCTGTGTGTTTTGTTCAGTTGTAGATTATAGGCCAAAGAGGTTTTCAGGGAAGTTGGACAATAATTAAGAGTCTAAAGACTCTATGTTTAATAGGAATAAGGGATGATTTATGAAATATCTGTAATGTATTTATAGTTAACGATGACACATTCACAAATTGAGTTTGTATTAAACAGAAGATGAATAGGAGTAGAGTAGCTGATGATACTGAACTGCAGCACACCAGTTAGAGCGGGTGTCGTTCTGGAGTCAAGAACCAGTTGCATCGGTTTACGGATCACCGGTACACTGAACCAAAAATCGTTTCCTTTGGACACGTCCGCTTTGAGAACCGAGGAGCTGGTGATACTGCGCATGCGTGATTCAGCGTGAAGCAGACTGACACACAGCACGTCTGATCCGAACTGGTTCTTTTGGTGATTGACTCTGAACTGAATCTGTGCTAATGTTATGAGCGCTGGTAAACCGATCGCTTGAATGAAGGGCAATCTGGCGAAACGTAAGTTTATTTATTAACAAATAAATCGCAATGGATTATGTATAGTAAGTGGATCATGGTTTCTGCGCTGATGACCTAATTTATTTACTTTATATCTTCAAGACTTAAATCCTCGTATGCACATTACTGCTGTTACTGTATTTGGGTGCGTTGTTTCAAAACTTAATTGTAAACTTTTCGTGATTATGAGGTTTTTAACTGACAAGTTATGGTTACTGACTTTATGTATTTGAACGTTTGATAGACTTGACGCCATTATGTCATCGCCAATGACGTCATTACGTCGAGCGTAAAAGAACCGGTGAACCGGTTTTTTCAACCGGTTTATTGAATCGAACCGTCCGAAAGAACCGGTTCGCGGAAAAGAACTGAACATCCCATCACTATGCACGTGACAGAGTGAGTCATTCTCCACGTTGATTGGCTGAGAAGATGTAACATGAGACGTGATAGAAAATGTGCATAACACCACCACATTCTTCTCACAGACATTAGGAATGATGCACACCTAGATCAATAAGATGGAAATCATTAGAACTGCCATAAAATTCTGAAATTATCGTACATTATAGGATTTTTTTCATTATTGATTGTACATCGTACAGAGGTCAAAATTATCGTACAAATACGATAATTATCGTACGTCTGGCAACACTGCTCTGGACGGTCCGCGGTGACTTGACCTGACTCTGGGCGGTCAGCGGTGACTAGACCTGACTCTGGGCGGTCAGCGGTGACTTGACTGGACCTTGATTCTGGAAGATCAACGGGGACCTGACTGGGCTCTGGAAGATCAATGGGGACCTGACTGGGCTCTGGAAGATCAACGGGGACCTGACTGGGCTCTGGAAGATCAACGGGGACCTGACTGGCCTCTGGAAGATCAACGGGGACCTGACTAGGCTCTGGAAGATCAACAGGGACCTGACTAGGCTCTGGATTGGCGGCCATCTTGTGCAGTGATGCTGGGCTGGCGGCCATCTTGTGCAGTGGCGCTGGGCTGGCGGCCATCTTGAAGAGAGATTTTGGGGCTTTAAAGTCCTCTACCTCTCCCACAGTGAAAGGAGAACCACATAACAAGAGTGTAAAGTCCATAATGTCCCTTAAACTGCCATTAGACTTCCCTATAGGTAACCATGATTTGACTGGTCCATTGAGTCCAAAACGAAATAAATCTTTAAACAAGACTTCATCATCTAGAGGAACTTGATACACCAACTCTCAGAACTGTTGAACATAGTCCTCAATAGATCGATCTCCTTGCCTTAGACTTAACTTAATAACTTAGACTTATGCACTTAGACTGGATCTGTGGTTAGGCAGGATTGGTGAGAGGCTAACATGGAAACCGGAACTGATACCTTTTTTGACGAGGGGATACCAGGCTGCTGGATCCTGGTACGGCGAAGTCTTCTGTAACAATGAGCCAGAGACGTTCGGATCCATATGCAGATCTTTTATTATGAGAATGGTCAGACAGGCAATAATCAGGAACAGCGTCAGGTATGTCAGGGATGTCCAGAATCAAAAACAGAAACAAGCAGAAGTCAGGGCAGGCAGCAGAGAATCAGAGTCGGTATAAACAGTCTGAACACAGTAAATAATTTTATGAATAAAAGAAAGAAACTCATATGGTTTTGGAACAACTTGAGGGTGAGAAAATGATGACAGCATTTTACAATTTTGGGTGAAAAAAACAGGCAACAGGTAGATCATATGAACATGTATGAAATTATACATTAAATTAATGTATTAAATACATTAAATTAAATGTAATTTAATTTCAGGTAAAACAGTTCAAACATGCATTTTAGTCTGAGACTACAGGCTTAAGCCTTGCCTGTGAAACCTGAGGTACATGTTGTAACTTGTATAATTACAATATTATATGAATGCTGAACGGAGGATGACAGCAGCTGGGAGAAGACGTTACATGAACTTTACTTAAATATTCATCTCTACTTCACATTAAACTATGGAACGGCTTAAGGCATACTGGTAGTATGCCTTAACAAGTTTTATCAACCATAAATTATCAGCAGATTTTGTGTTTTGTGCTTAATGTATTATTGTGAACCTGTTCAGTTCTTTACTTTTACATGGTTGATGTTTTAGAGGATTTTAGCGTGACTAAAACCTGATAGCATACACTTCCTGGCCTTATCTAGGCCTATCTAGTTCTGGCAGTGGCAGAGGTCATTTGGGCCAGATTTGGCCCACACATATCAAGCCGGTTTTAGTCTCAGTTCTGGCTTGTTGTATGTGGGCCAGATCCAGCCCATGTGTGACAAACTTGTTTTAGGTTGAGTTCTGGTTTGTTGTATGTGGGCCAGATCCGGCCCATGTGTGACAAACTTGTTTTAGGTATATATATATATATATATATATATATATATATATATATGTGTGTGTGTGTGTGTGTGTGTGTGTGTATATATATATATATATATACACATACACATATATATATAGGAATATATACAGGAACGGCAGTGGAAGGCGGCGTAGGCCAGCGGCTTCAGAAATGGCTCGTCCCTCTGAGATGCCTATCTGACGGCGCTTGCTTCCTCTCGTGATCCAACGATGCGAACTTATCCGCGTTCTCTCCAGGGCAGTGGATGAGCTGGGTCTGGAATGGTCTCCTCCAGAGGAACCAGCCCGTAGCCGTCTGGATGAATGGTTTCTGCCGGGGCGCCAGCAAGCCCTTCGTCAGCGAACCGCCCCGTTCTTCCCGGAGGTCCATGACGAGCTCACAAAATCGTGGCGCGCCCCCTACTCGGCGCGCTTGCGTACTTCATCTTCATCTGCCCTCACCTCAATTGACGGCGCTGAAGAAAGAGGATACGAGCGATTGCCACCGCTGGACGAGTCTGTGGCCGTGCATCTCTGCCCGCCGGCGGCTATTGGATGGAAAGCCAAGGCCAACCATCCGTCCAAACCCTGCCGTACGATATCGGTGCTCGCCGGGCGTGCCTACTCATCGGCAGGGCAAGCAGCCGCGGCGCTCCACTCCATGGCAGTGCTACAAGTCTTCCAGGCCAAACTTCTCGCCGCCACTGATGAGTCTGGCCCGGATGTCGCCACACTCAGGGAGCTGAGAAGTGCAACAGACTTAGCACTACGTGCTACCAAGAGCACTGCCCAGGCCATTGGGCGGTCGATGGCTAACCTGGTCCACCACTTGTGGCTTAACCTCATGGAGATCAATGATGCTGACAGAGCCCAGTTCCTGGATGCGTCGATCTCCCCCAGCGGCCTCTTTGGTCCAGCGATCGAGGGGTTCGCCGAATGCTTCACAGAGGCATAGATGTCGTCCCAGGCGATGCGACACTTCCTGCCAAAACGCGCTTCATCTGCTGCTGCCAGTCGCCCCAGACAGGTGCCGACTCGTCAGCCTCCCAAGCAAGCGCCCGCTGCTACCAACCGCGGCCCAGCCTGTGAAACCCGAGCCTCGACACCGTTCTCGCTCGGCCACCAGACGGTTTCAGATCCCTGAACGCATGGGACCCCGGCCCAAGATAGTGCTGGACCCTGCGCCGCCACCATCATCCTTATCTACAGGAAAGAAAGAGGAGGGGGCTAAGTCTCGCTGCGGCCGGACCACCCCCCAAACTGCCCCGTGTGTTTTGCCGTACATCTCCAGGTGTCGACGAAGTTGTTCTTGCTGCAAAAAATGGGCCCTTTTTAGCGCCCAGACAGCAAAGCGCTGTTATAGTGCACAAAATAAAAGACACACTCCTTCACAAAAAGAGCAGTTTTTCCTCACATAACACTCACGAGTGCTATGTCCCCCCACGGTGGACAAACATTTGGGTTAATACAACCCCTGTCCATCCGGGCCTCACAATGGCAAGCCATTCCCGGGGTATCAGATTGGGTCATGGGAATAATAAAACACGGCTATTCCCTTCAGTTCGCACGACGACCACCAGGCTTTCACGGGGTGGTCACCACTTCGGTGCACAACGAGAACGCTCACGTTCTTCGTGCCGAAGTGGAAAATTTGCTGGTGAAGGGAGCTATAGAAATCGTTCCCCCAACACACTGTGACACAGGGTTTTACAGCCGTTACTTCCTAGTTCCCAAGAAGGATTGCGGGCTGCGCCCCATCCTCGATTTAAGACATTTGAACCGTGCCCTCATGAGATGGCGCTTCAGAATGATCACGTTGAAACAAATCCTCTCACAAATACGATAAGGGGATTGGTTCTTTTCGCTGGATCTGAAAGACGCTTACTTTCACATCCAGATAGCCCCCCGTCACAGGCCATTCTTGAGATTTGCCTTCGAGGGTGTGGCTTACCAATACAAGGTCCTCCCCTTTGGGCTGTCTCTGGTGCCTCGCACGTTTACAAAGTGCATGGATGCGGCTCTCTCCCCTCTCAGGCAGAAGGGAATCCGCATTCTCAATTACCTTGACAACTGGCTAGTTCTAGCTCAGTCAGAGGGGGAGGCATTGGGTTACAGAACTTTGCTCCTCAGCCATCTGGAATGCCTGGGGCTCAGGGTGAATTTTGCCAAGAGTTCGCTGTCTCCCAGCCAACGGATATCTTTTCTGGGAAAAGTGTTAGACTCAGTTACGATGAGGGCAACAATGGTGTACAATGGAGCTCTACAACGACTTGCGGCCTCTTTCAAAATAGGTGCTTCTCGACCCCTAAAGGCATTCCAGAAGTTGCTGGGCCTTATGGCAGCAGCATCTCCGGTGCTGGAGCCCGGGCTGCTACGTATGCGCCCCCTCATGCGTGGTGTCACGGACGGCTGAAAATCAAGGTGAGTCAGAACTGCATTTCGGCCCTGACCCCTTGGAGGAACATGCAATGGATGGAACGGGATGCTCCGCTTGGTATGGTTTGCAGGAGGAAAGTGATTTCCACAGACGTGTCCAACAAGGGTTGGGGCGCGCTGTGCGAAAGGAAACCCGCTTTCGGCCAATGGTCGAAAGAGGAGAGCAGGCTTCACATCAACTGCCTCGAGATGGTTGCAGTTCAACGAGCCTGCCAGAGCTTCCTGTCAGACCTAAGAAGCCACCACGTGCTGGTCAGATCAGACAGCATGACAGTGGTCTCTTACATAAAACACCAAGGTGGGCTGTCATCGACGCGTCTCTTCAGACTAACGTTGCGACTGCTGAAATGGACCCAGAGCATGTCACAGATGCTGACTGCGGCCCCATGGCCCGTTCCTCTGAGACGGGACCTCCTTTCTCAGGCGGACGGAACAATTTAGCATCCACACCCAGAGAGGTGGTCTCTGCACCTTTGGTCGCTCGACGGGAGCCCGCAGGACTCACAGGCTAGAGCTCCGTTTACACGACGCCTCTATGCCTCCAAATGGTCTGTGTTCTCCACATGGTGCTCAGACCATTGTGAAAACCTGACCTCCTTTGACATATCAGTGATACCGTCATTTTTGCAAGAGCTCTTGGAGAAGGGACGATCCCCCTCCACGCTCAAGGTCTACGTAGCGACTATAGCGGCATCACTTGCCCTTATAGCAGGCCAGTCGGTGGGCAGAAACGACTTAGTCTTCCGATTTATGAGAGGTGCCAGAAGGCTTTATCCGCCTTGCCCTCCCACTGTCCCTTCATGGGACCTGCCCACGGTACTGAGAGCCCTAAAGGGGGCCCCCTTTGAACCGTTACAGTCCATAGGCCTTAAGGCCCTGTCGCTAAAGACCGCTCTGCTGTTGGCACTAGCGTCTGTTAAGCGTATGGGCGAAAACTTTAACAAAATAAATTATAAAAAAATTTAAATTAATGAATCGTTTTACAAGCTTTGAGATTCATGGAAGATGAAATAGTTTGAATATACTGTTGAGCCTCTTTTTCAAAAACAATATATAAAGGATTTTGACTATTGAATTTACTACGGTGAATGTGAAATTTTGCAAGAAGTAATAATAGGTTAATAATAAAATATTCCTTAATTTTATCTTTTGGTATATTAAAGAAGCCAAACAGTACATCCTTAAAAAGCAGAGAGAAACCATGGAGCACACTGCGATTGACAACACTACAGAATTCAATCCAAAATTGCTGTGTGGGAGGACAATCCCAAAATATATTCCAAAATATAATCCCAAAATACATTCCAGAAGTTGCTGGGCCTTATGGCAGCAGCATCGCCGGTGCTGGAGCCCGGGCTGCTACGTATGCGCCCCCTCATGCGTGGTGTCACGGACGGCTGAAAATCAAGGTGAGTCAGAACTGCATTTCGGCCCTGACCCCTTGGAGGAACATGCAATGGATGGAACGGGATGCTCCGCTTGGTATGGTTTGCAGGAGGAAAGTGATTTCCACAGACGTGTCCAACAAGGGTTGGGGCGCGCTGTGCGAAGGGAAACCCGCTTTCGGCCAATGGTCGAAAGAGGAGAGCAGGCTTCACATCAACTGCCTCGAGATGATTGCAGTTCAACGAGCCTGCCAGAGCTTCCTGTCAGACCTAAGAAGCCACCACGTGCTGGTCAGATCAGACAGCATGACAGTGGTCTCTTACATAAAACACCAAGGTGGGCTGTCATCGACGCGTCTCTTCAGACTAACGTTGCGACTGCTGAAATGGACCCAGAGCATGTCATAGATGCTGACTGCGGCCCCATGGCCCGTTCCTCTGAGACGGGACCTCCTTTCTCAGGCGGACGGAACAATTTAGCATCCACACCCAGAGAGGTGGTCTCTGCACCTTTGGTCGCTCGACGGGAGCCCGCAGGACTCACAGGCTAGAGCTCCGTTTACACGACGCCTCTATGCCTCCAAATGGTCTGTGTTCTCCACATGGTGCTCAGACCATTGTGAAAACCTGACCTCCTTTGACATATCAGTGATACCGTCATTTTTGCAAGAGCTCTTGGAGAAGGGACGATCCCCCTCCACGCTCAAGGTCTACGTAGCGACTATAGCGGCATCACTTGCCCTTATAGCAGGCCAGTCGGTGGGCAGAAACGACTTAGTCTTCCGATTTATGAGAGGTGCCAGAAGGCTTTATCCGCCTTGCCCTCCCACTGTCCCTTCATGGGACCTGCCCACGGTACTGAGAGCCCTAAAGGGGGCCCCCTTTGAACCGTTACAGTCCATAGGCCTTAAGGCCCTGTCGCTAAAGACCGCTCTGCTGTTGGCACTAGCGTCTGTTAAGCGTATGGGCGATTTGCAAGCACTCTCGATAAGCCCTAATTGCCTAGAATTCGGGCCTAATGACTCGAAGGTCGTCCTGAAACCAAGGCATGGCTATGGGCCAAAGGTGCTCTCCAAACCTTTTAGAGCACAAGTGGCCACTCTCTCTGCATTACAAAACACAGAGGATGATCCAGGGCTGAATCTGCTTTGCCCAGTGAGGGCTCTAAAAGTCTACATAGAGCGTTCTGCGCCAATAAGGCGATCAGAGCAGCTCTTCATATGCTTTGGAAACCGCACCAGAGGGTTACCGGTCTCAAAGCAAAGGCTTTCAAAGTGGATTGTTGATGCAATCCAGCTAGCCTACTCTTCTCTGGGCCTGCAAAGCCCAATTGGAGTAAGAGCCCATTCGACGAGAGCAGTGTCTTCGTCCTGGGCATGGTCTAGTGGTGTGACCATCGCAGAAATTTGTGCAGTGGCTGGTTGGAACTCGCCGTCCACATTTGCTAGATTTTATAATCTAGACATCCCGGCACTTCATGCTAGGGTACTTTCTGTCTGAAGGTCACCTTTTTTGTTCCTTATTTGCATGCTCTTGGCCATTCTTTGCCCAAGACTCAAACTCTACTCGTATGCACTCGGTCCCGAACACGGGATGATCAGGCTAGGCCAGACGTAACCTCATTGAGCTTATTCTGCTCCTAGTTGCTATTGTCATATCTTGGTTTCGCAGATCAAGTATGATTGCGTTGGTCGTCCCCCCTTCTTAGCATGGCGAGATTGAACAGTACGAGTGAAGAATTGAAAGGGAACGTACTCGGTTACTAACGTAACCTTGGTTCCCTGAAATACGGGAACGAGTACTGCGTTCCTTGCCATGCTAAAAGGCTGCACGACTCGGTCGTCGCTTCGGTCGAAGTAACCTGAATTCCTGTGGCGAAGCGGCCAATATATAGCCAGATTCTCCGCCCATTTTGCCGGGCTTTGGCGGGCTTCGCTGCCATAGGTTCGTGCAGCACCACTGCCAAGCCATTGGTTTGTTTTAATAACACTGCACGATCCAATGGCTGTGCAGTTTCACTGCGTGATTGAATAAGGCTTCAGTTCAGGAGAAAAAAGGAGTTTTTCCCATATGCGTCTTCGACGCAGTACTCGTTCCCGTATTTCAGGGAACCGAGGTTACGTTAGTAACCAAGTACGTTTTTTGTTGTTAGAGTTTGTATTCGTTTTTCACACCCACCGAGCAACTTTTCAGTCTTTGAATGATGTATTGAGCAAGGCATTGAACAACGGAGCAACACATGTGTAATTTAGTAACCTTCAACCTTTAGAAATAATCATTTACAAAAGTCTTTACCGAAGTCTGAAAACTATACAACGTCAGTTCAACGATAATTGGAATCTCTTCCCCTTTGGTCGTATGATGTAATGGCAGAAAAGAGACGAGGCCGAAATACAGATAAAGGAAAACTTTTTTTTTTTTATTAATGCCAAGGTACCAAAGATACAAATACAGATAATATCAACATCACGTGCAAAGAGGTGACATTACATGCAAAGCGTCATTTATAGACATATGCAACAGTAAATAAATAATACAAAACAAAAACTTTAACAAAATAAATTATAAAAAAATTTAAATTAATGAATCGTTTTACAAGCTTTGAGATTCTTGGAAGATGAAATAGTTTGAATATACTGTTGAGCCTCTTTTTCAAAAACAATATATAAAGGATTTTGACTATTGAATTTACTACGGTGAATGTGAAATTTTGCAAGAAGTAATAATAGGTTAATAATAAAATATTCCTTAATTTTATCTTTTGGTATATTAAAGAAGCCAAACAGTACATCCTTAAAAAGCAGAGAGAAACCATGGAGCACACTGCGATTGACAACACTACAGAATTCAATCCAAAATTGCTGTGTGGGAGGACAATCCCAAAATATATGTACATCTGTTTCATTAGGGTCACCACAAAAACAACAGCTTGTATCGATGTGTGATTTAAATCTTTTCAAAAACACTTTAGTTGGGTAAAATCTGTGTAATAATTTGAATAAGATCTCTCTAACCTTGTTTGTTATGTATTTCGAAGACAGATTCCATACTTTTTTCCAATCAATATGATCAACCACATTCCTCCAGTAAAACACAACATAAGGAGTTGTTACAAGCTCCTTTTGAAAAAGTGATCTAATCTTAAAGTTACGTGATGAAGAAGGTGACGGAAAGCATAGTTTTCCTACTGGGATTTCAAATGGGTCTAAAGAAATAGATAAAGTGCTGGATGATCTAACAGAGTCCCTTAAAAGCATAACAGCTCCTTTAGGAATAGCGTCCATGACAATGGAAAATTCTTTGGGAGTTACTGGAAAATTAAATTTACATAAAAATTCTTCGTAACTTAAAAGAGGACCATCTGAGTTAAATAACTGGGAAACAATCAGAATGTTTTTCTCAAACCAACTACTAAAAAACAAAGATTTTCTCTTATATAAGATGTCTTGATTGTTCCAAATGAAGTATCGGTGAGGGGAGAAATTGTGCTTAAAGATTAATGACCATGCAAGTAATGCCTTTTTGTGAAATTTAGATAAATTGTAAGGGATTCTAGCAATATTATAATTACAGATCAATAGCAAAGGGAGACCACCTAATTTGGAAAAATAGTAATTGGGGATAAAATTCCAGATTGAGTTTGGGTTACACAAAAACTGTCTAGTCCAATTAATTTTGAAAGTGTTGTTCAAAGAAGAGAAATCAAGGAAATTCAAACCACCATGCTCATACGTGTTCATTAATACAGACTTCTTAATATAATGGATTTTGTTTTTCCAAACAAAATTAAACAGGATTTTATCAACTGATTTACAAATTTTGTTGTCTACATATAGAGAGAGTGCAGAGTATGTAAGCCTGGAGATGCCCTCCGCCTTAGCAAGCAGTATTCTGCTTCGCAGATCTGGTGCCTCGCACGTTTACGAAGTGCATGGATGCGGCTCTCTCCCCTCTCAGGCAGAAGGGAATCCGCATTCTCAATTACCTTGACAACTGGCTTGTTCTAGCTCAGTCAGAGGGGGAGGCATTGGGTTACAGAACTTTGCTCCTCAGCCATCTGGAATGCCTGGGGCTCAGGGTGAATTTTGCCAAGAGTTCGCTGTCTCCCAGCCAACGGATATCGTTTCTGGGAAAAGTGTTAGACTCAGTTACGATGAGGGCAACAATGGTGTACAATGGAGCTCTACAGCGACTTGCGACCTCTTTCAAAATAGGTGCTTCTCGACCCCTAAAGACATTCCAGAAGTTGCTGGGTCTTATGGCAGCAGCATCGCCGGTGCTGGAGCCCGGGCTGCTACGTATGCGCCCCCTCATGCGTGGTGTCACGGACGGCTGAATATCAAGGTGAGTCAGGACTGCATTTCGGCCCTGACCCCTTGGAGGAACATGCAATGGATGGAACGGGATGCTCCGCTTGGTATGGTTTGCAGGAGGAAAGTGATTTCCACAGACGCGTCCAACAAGGGTTGGGGCGCGCTGTGCGAAGGGAAACCCGCTTTCGGCCAACGGTCGAAAGAGGAGAGCAGGCTTCACATCAACTGCCTCAAGATGATTGCAGTTCAACGAGCCTGCCAGAGCTTCCTGTCAGACCTAAGAAGCCACCACGTGCTGGTCAGATCAGACAGCATGACAGTGGTCTCTTACATAAATCACCAAGGTGGGCTGTCATCAACGCGTCTCTTCAGACTAACGTCGCGACTGCTGAAATGGACCCAGAGCATGTCACAGATGCTGACTGCGGCCCCATGGCCCGTTCCTCTGAGACGGGACCTCCTTTCTCAGGCGGACGGAACGATTTAGCATCCACACCCAGAGAGGTGGTCTCTGCACCTTTGGTCACTCGACGGGAGCCCGCAGGACTCCCTGAGCGTGTGCTAGACACAATTTCACAGGCTAGAGCTCCGTTTACACGACGCCTCTATGCCTCCATATGGTCTGTGTTCTCCACATGGTGCTCAGACCATTGTGAAAACCCGACCTCCTTTGACATATCAGTGATACCGTCATTTTTGCAAGAGCTCTTGGAGAAGGGACGATCCCCCTCCACGCTCAAGGTCTACGTAGCGACTATAGTGGCATCACTCGCCCTTATAGCAGGCCAGTCGGTGGGCAGAAACGACTTAGTCTTCCGATTTATGAGAGGTGCCAGAAGGCTTTATCCGCCTTGCCCTCCCACTGTCCCTTCATGGGACCTGCCCACGGTACTGAGAGCCCTAAAGGGGGCCCCCTTTGAACCGTTACAGTCCATAGGCCTTAAGGCCCTGTCGCTAAAGACCGCTCTGCTGTTGGCACTAGCATCTGTTAAGCGTATGGGCGATTTGCAAGCACTCTCGATAAGCCCTAATTGCCTAGAATTCGGGCCTAATGACTCGAAGGTCGTCCTGAAACCAAGGCATGGCTATGGGCCAAAGGTGCTCTCCAAACCTTTTAGAGCACAAGTGGTCACTCTCTCTGCATTACAAAACACAGAGGATGATCCAGGGCTGAATCTGCTTTGCCCAGTGAGGGCTCTAAAAGTCTACATAGAGCGTTCTGCGCCAATAAGGCGATCAGAGCAGCTCTTCATATGCTTTGGAAACCGCACCAGAGGGTTACCGGTCTCAAAGCAAAGGCTTTCAAAGTGGATTGTTGATGCAATCCAGCTAGCCTACTCTTCTCTGGGCCTGCAAAGCCCAATTGGAGTAAGAGCCCATTCGACGAGAGCAGTGTCTTCGTCCTGGGCATGGTCTAGTGGTGTGACCATCGCAGAAATTTGTGCAGTGGCTGGTTGGAACTCGCCGTCCACATTTGCTAGATTTTATAATCTAGACATCCCGGCACTTCATGCTAGGGTACTTTCTGTCTGAAGGTCACCTTTTTTGTTCCTTATTTGCATGCTCTTGGCCATTCTTTGCCCAAGACTCAAACTCTACTCGTATGCACTCGGTCCCGAACACGGGATGATCAGGCTAGGTCAGACGTAACCTCATTGAGCTTATTCTGCTCCTAGTTGCTATTGTCATATCTTGGTTTCGCAGATCAAGTATGATTGCGTTGGTCATCCCCCCTTCTTAGCATGGCGAGATTGAACAGTACGAGTGAAGAATTGAAAGGGAACGTACTCGGTTACTAACGTAACCTTGGTTCCCTGAAATACGGGAACGAGTACTGCGTTCCTTGCCATGCTAAATGGCTGCACGACTCAGTCGTCGCTTCAGTCGAAGTAACCTGAATTCCTGTGGCGAAGCGGCCAATATATAGCCAGATTCTCCGCCCATTTTGCCGGGCTTTGGCGGGCTTCGCTGCCATAGGTTCGTGCAGCACCACTGCCAAGCCATTGGTTTGTTTTAATAATACTGCACGATCCAATGGCTGTGCAGTTTCACTGCGTGATTGAATAAGGCTTCAGTTCAGGAGAAAAAAGGAGTTTTTCCCATATGCGTCTTCGACGCAGTACTCGTTCCCGTATTTCAGGGAACCGAGGTTACGTTAGTAACCAAGTACGTTTTTTGTTGTTAGAGTTTGTATTCGTTTTTCACACCCACCGAGCAACTTTTCAGTCTTTGAATGATGTATTGAGCAAGGCATTGAACAACGGAGCAACACATGTGTAATTTAGTAACCTTCAACCTTTAGAAATAATCATTTACAAAAGTCTTTACCGAAGTCTGAAAACTATACAACGTCAGTTCAACGATAATTGGAATCTCTTCCCCTTTGGTCGTATGATGTAATGGCAGAAAAGAGACGAGGCCGAAATACAGATAAAGGAAAACTTTTTTTTTTTTTTATTAATGCCAAGGTACCAAAGATACAAATACAGATAATATCAACATCACGTGCAAAGAGGTGACATTACATGCAAAGCGTCATTTATAGACATATGCAACAGTAAATAAATAATACAAAACAAAAACTTTAACAAAATAAATTATAAAAAAATTTAAAATTAATGAATCGTTTTACAAGCTTTGAGATTCTTGGAAGATGAAATAGTTTGAATATACTGTTGAGCCTCTTTTTCAAAAACAATATATAAAGGATTTTGACTATTGAATTTACTACGGTGAATGTGAAATTTTGCAAGAAGTAATAATAGGTTAATAATAAAATATTCCTTAATTTTATCTTTTGGTATATTAAAGAAGCCAAACAGTACATCCTTAAAAAGCAGAGAGAAACCATGGAGCACACTGCGATTGACAACACTACAGAATTCAATCCAAAATTGCTGTGTGGGAGGACAATCCCAAAATATATGTACATCTGTTTCATTAGGGTCACCACAAAAACAACAGCTTGTATCGATGTCTGATTTAAATCTTTTCAAAAACACTTTAGTTGGGTAAAATCTGTGTAATAATTTGAATAAGATCTCTCTAACCTTGTTTGTTATGTATTTCAAAGACAGATTCCATACTTTTTTCCAATCAATATGATCAACCACATTCCTCCAGTAAAACACAACATAAGGAGTTGTTACAAGCTCCTTTTGAAAAAGTGATCTAATCTTAAAGTTACGTGATGAAGAAGGTGACGGAAAGCATAGTTTTCCTACTGGGATTTCAAATGGGTCTAAAGAAATAGATAAAGTGCTGGATGATCTAACAGAGTCCCTTAAAAGCATAACAGCTTCTTTAAGAATAGCGTCCATGACAATGGAAAATTCTTTGGGAGTTACTGGAAAATTAAATTTACATAAAAATTCTTCGTAACTTAAAAGAGGACCTTCTGAGTTAAATAACTGGGAAACAATCAGAATGTTTTTCTCAAACCAACTACTAAAAAACAAAGATTTTCTCTTATATAAGATGTATTGATTGTTCCAAATGAAGTATCGGTGAGGGGAGAAATTGTGCTTAAAGATTAATGACCATGCAAGTAATGCCTTTTTGTGAAATTTAGATAAATTGTAAGGGATTCTAGCAATATTATAATTACAGATCAATAGCAAAGGGAGACCACCTAATTTGGAAAAATAGTAATTGGGGATAAAATTCCAGATTGAGTTTGGGTTACACAAAAACTGTCTAATCCAATTAATTTTGAAAGTGTTGTTCAAAGAAGAGAAATCAAGGAAATTCAAACCACCATGCTCATACGTGTTCATTAATTCAGACTTCTTAATATAATGGATTTTGTTTTTCCAAACAAAATTAAACAGGATTTTATCAACTGATTTACAAATTTTGTTGTCTACATATAGAGAGAGTGCAGAGTATGTAAGCCTGGAGATGCCCTCCGCCTTAGCAAGCAGTATTCTGCCTCTCAAGCTCAAGTCTCTCTGCAACCATGCATTGAATCTTCTTTGGGCTTTTATTATAACCGGATCAAAATTCAATGTACATCTTTTATCTTGATTTTTAGTTATCATAATGCCTAAATAAGTAATCTCAGATTTAACTGGAATATTATAAATAGTGAGTGCTGTACAATCTTTAATAGACATTAATTCACATTTACTAATGTTAAGAGAACAGTTTTATATAATTAATGGCTATAGGGACTTGGGAAGCATCTCTCAAAAATAAGGTGGTGTCATCTGCTAATTGACTTGTAAATATTTCTCGATCTGCTACACGGATACCCTGAATACGACTTTCACATACAAAAGTTGACAGTAGCTGCACACAAAGAAGAAATAAATAGGGAGAAAGGGGACAACCTTGTCTCACTCCTCTGGATAAACTAAACCTACGTGAAGTGCCATTCTTTAATTTAATCGAAGCACTTCCATTATTGTAAAGGGTTTTAATTACTTTGCAAAACATGTCCCCAAAACCAAATTTACCTAATGAATTATTAATAAATTGGTGCTCTAAAGAATCAAAAGCCTTATAGAAATCTAAGAAAAGAATGAAGCTGTCCTCCTGAATCAAGTCTGAATAATCTAATAAATCAAGAATCAACCTTATATTGTTAACAATGTGTCTTTTGTTCAAGAAACCAGATTGTGTCTCATCTATAACAGAACCCAATACAGATTTTAGTCTTTAGCAAACATAATAGCTAAAATTTTATAATCACTGTTAATCAGAGAAATAGGTCGCCAATTGTCAATTAAGAGTAAATCTTTTTTAGGCTTCGGAATTAAAGTAATTAAGCCTTGAGTGAGAGTCGGGGGGAGAGCCTCATTCTGTATGCTTTCTTCAAAAACCTTAAGCAAAAAAGGAGACAATTCTAAATAAAACACTGCGGTAAGCCCTTCCGTTTCGGGAGATTTATTGTTTTTAAGTTCTAGAATTGAGTTACTAACTTCAGATAAAGTAATTTCACTATCAGAGATTTCTGTCATCACCTGAGATAGTCTTACAATCTTTAACAGACTCCAGAAAAGTATGGGCTGCCTCTTCCGAAAAGGTTTTTTTATACAGATTACTGTAAAATTTAGCACAGAAATGTGCAATTGACTGAGGATTATTAGTGACAGTCTCCTCAATATTAAGAGTTTCAATTAGTGAAGTACTTACGCGATTCTTTTCTAATCTGAAAAAATATGCTGTGTTACATTCTCCCTCCTCCAGCCATTTTTGTCTAGATCTAATATAAGCACCCTGTGCCCTATAAGTGTACATCTCATCTAATTTAGACTGCAGGCCAGCATACTCAAGCTTATCAGATTCAGAAAACAATCCCAGCCGGCAAATGACCAACCTTCAACGTTGAAATATGTTTGAAATAAGGTCAGTTGTTGTTTTAACGCTGAAACAACGTTGATACAACGTTTAAAGCTGAACGGTTGAAAAACAGTCTGCCCATGACCAACTTTCAACGTTGAAATATGTTTGAAATAAGGTCAGTTGTTGTTTTAACGCTGAAACAACGTTGATACAACAGTGAATCAACGTTACAATATCAACGTTGATCCAATTTGCAAAATCGAAAGGTAATTCAATGTTGATTCAACCATGGTACCAACGTTGTTTCAACCTTCAATCAACGTTGAAATGCCGGCTGGGAACTCTGGGCGTTTAGAAGAAAGTATTGCAATTTTAGACACCACCTTATTTTCTTCTGCTCTCTTAAGTTTAGCTAAATTACTACCGAATTTTCTAAAGTATTTACTAATTTCAAACTTTAACAGCTGAAACAAAGTAAAGAGGCCGCACTATGCATATAAAACGTTTATTTTGCACAAACGCGTTTCGCCGTGTGCCTTCTTCAGTGTGCAATCAGGAAAGCTTGTGACCAATCTTAAATACCCACACCCATTGTCATTGACACACCCATCGTCGTCATCATCATCAAAAGTGATACCAGGACCAATGGTGTCACTATATACTGCAATATAATACACATAATACATCAAGAATTTTAACACATTCCATACACATGTAGTATTAACCTGCATTTATAGGAAACAGCTTAGTGACAGATCTTCATTCATCCCGTGCGGGATGCAAGTATTCAAATTAAAAATATGCCAAGCCTCTCGCTGCAAGAGGTGGTTCTCACGGTCTCCACCTCTTGGAGGCCGATTGACCAGCTCCAAGCCCATAAATTTGAGCATGTTGGCATTATGTCCCACAGAATTAAAGTGTCTTGCAACTGATGATTTATCGTCATTCTTTCTGATGGCACATTTGTGTTCGAAAATTCGGGTTTTCAATTGTCGCTTTGTTTTGCCCACATAAAGTAAACCACAAGGACACGTTAGTAGATACACAATAAAAGTTGATAGACATGTGATTCTGCCCTTTATTTTATACACCCTGCCTGTTTTTGGATGTGTGAAGGAATTTTCTGTGATCATAGAATTACAAGCAGCACAATTCAAACATTTGAAATTCCCGGATGGTATTCTAAAGGGAAAAGGCGAGTGAGTTGGTGCAGAAAGGTGCGAGCGCACTAGCTGATCTCTGAGGTTGGGTGCACGTTTAAAGCAGCTGCGCGGCGGATTTTGGAACGTGTCGCCCAAGTTCGGGTCACTACTTAGAATGTGCCAATGGCGATGTACAATATTCTTTAAGTTATTTGAAATCTGACCATACGTGGATACACAAGTCACTGCAGTGTTAGCGTTATTCTTATCAGTCCGTTTGGTCAACAGATCAGTACGTTGGATGCTGCGTGCGCGTTCCAAACAGTCACGTACTAAATTATGTGTGTATCCCCTGTCAATAAATCTTTGACATAATTCATTTGCTTGTCGCTCAAACACCTCATCATCATCACAAATACGGCGTACTCTTAATAGTTGACTGTAAGGCAAACTGCGTTTGAGAGCAGGTGGATGGAAACTCTGGAAATGTAGGAAGGAGTTACGATCCGTTTCCTTACGATAAATTTCAGTGTGTAACACATTCTCTACTTTCCTTACCAAAACATCCAAAAAGGGCAAGAGCGTATCGTCATGGGTCAATGTTAATTTGATTGCTGGCAATCTAGTATTAACAAAACCATGAAAGGCAGACAATTCCTCTTTTGAACCCGACCACACAAAAAAATATCATCTATGTATCTGTACCACACTTTTAATTGTTGTTTAAAAGGATTATTGTTTTGGATAAAATCCTGTTCGAATTTGCCCATAAATAAGTTTGCATAATTGGGAGAACCCATGGCAGTACCCTGGATTTGTAAGAAAAACTTATTTTGAAACATGAAATAATTTTTCGTTAAAACCTCATTAGCTAATGATAAAATAAACCTAATAAATCTAAATGTGGTACTTTATTTATCTGTAGATAATATTCCAAGGCTGCTAAGCCTGCATCGTGAGGGATATTAGTGTACAAGCTGGTCACATCCATGGAACATAACACATCGGTTGGATTCAACTCTCCAATACCTGACAATTTAACCAAAAAGTCAGTGGTATCTTTTAGAAACGAGGGCAGGTTATGCACTAAATTTTTAATATGGTGATCAACAAATTTAGACAGCGGCTCAGTCACGGATTGATTTCCAGAAACAATTGGGCGACCAGGCGGACTATCCAACCTTTTGTGAATTTTTGGTAAGGTATAAAACACTGGTCTTAAAGGGTTAGACTGTAACAAATATTTGTATTCTTTTTCATCAATGATTCCATCAGATAGAGCTCTTTTCATTATAGATTTTATCTCTTCACTAAACCTCATAATGGGGTCTCCGTGTAGACGAGCATAAAAGTTAACATCACCAAGCTGTCTTTCAATTTCTTGTACATACGCAGTCTTGTCCTGGATGACAATAGACCCCCACTTGTCTGCAGATTTAATCACGATGTCATCATCAGTCATTAATGCATGTAATGCCTCTTTCTCCGAGGTCAGAAGATTTTGTCTGATCGAATAATTGCCGGGCTTAAGGCAGGAAAAAACATCCTGTTCTACCAACCGGCAAAACGTTTCTACTGAAGAATTGTTCATGGGAGGAAGAAAAGTGTTCTTAGGCTTAAACAGCGTCTTTTTAGAGACGGGAGAGGGTTCCTCAGATGTGATAGTCACATGTTGGTTATATTGTCTTACAGTTCCTTTTGAATAGAATGCCTTAAGACGAATAGATCTAAAAAACTTAAACAATTCAATTTTAGTCACAAAAGGGTCATTTCCCTTTACAGGAACGAATGAAAGACCTTTGGATAAAACAGAAAGTTGACCTTGACTTAGCTGTTTAGATGAGATGTTAATGACGTTGTCCTTTAACTCTGTCCTCTTGCGCTTCTTATTCCCCCTCCGCGTCTTGTAGTGCCGCCCTGAAACGTGCGGGGAGGTTCAAAAGAGGAATTGTCTGCCTTTCATGGTTTTGTTAATACTAGATTGCCAGCAATCAAATTAACATTGACCCATGACGATACGCTCTTGCCCTTTTTGGATGTTTTGGTAAGGAAAGTAGAGAATGTGTTACACACTGAAATTTATCGTAAGGAAACGGATCGTAACTCCTTCCTACATTTCCAGAGTTTCCATCCACCTGCTCTCAAACGCAGTTTGCCTTACAGTCAACTATTAAGAGTACGCCGTATTTGTGATGATGATGAGGTGTTTGAGCGACAAGCAAATGAATTATGTCAAAGATTTATTGACAGGGGATACACACATAATTTAGTACGTGACTGTTTGGAACGCGCACGCAGCATCCAACGTACTGATCTGTTGACCAAACGGACTGATAAGAATAACGCTAACACTGCAGTGACCTGTGTATCCACGTATGGTCAGATTTCAAATAACTTAAAGAATATTGTACATCGCCATTGGCACATTCTAAGTAGTGACCCGAACTTGGGCGACACGTTCCAAGATCCGCCGCGCAGCTGCTTTAAACGTGCACCCAACCTCAGAGATCAGCTAGTGCGCTCGCACCTTTCTGCACCAACTCACTCGCCTTTTCCCTTTAGAATACCATCCGGGAATTTCAAATGTTTGAATTGTGCTGCTTGTAATTCTATGATCACAGAAAATTCCTTCACACATCCAAAAACAGGCAGGGTGTATAAAATAAAGGGCAGAATCACATGTCTATCAACTTTTATTGTGTATCTACTAACGTGTCCTTGTGGTTTACTTTATGTGGGCAAAACAAAGCGACAATTGAAAACCCGAATTTTCGAACACAAATGTGCCATCAGAAAGAATGACGATAAATCATCAGTTGCAAGACACTTTAATTCTGTGGGACATAATGCCAACATGCTCAAATTTATGGGCTTGGAGCTGGTCAATCGGCCTCCAAGAGGTGGAGACCGTGAGAACCTCCTCTTGCAGCGAGAGGCTTGGCATATTTTTAATTTGAATACTTGCATCCCGCACGGGATGAATGAAGATCTGTCACTAAGCTGTTTCCTATAAATGCAGGTTAATACTACATGTGTATGGAATGTGTTAAAATTCTTGATGTATTATGTGTATTATATTGCAGTATATAGTGACACCATTGGTCCTGGTATCACTTTTGATGATGATGACGACGATGGGTGTGTCAATGACAATGGGTGTGGGTATTTAAGATTGGTCACAAGCTTTCCTGATTGCACACTGAAGAAGGCACACGCCGAAACGCGTTTGTGCAAAATAAACGTTTTATATGCATAGTGCGGCCTCTTTACTTTGTTTCATATGTGTTATATAAGGCCAGCACTCTGAAAATCTAAAAAAACATAGTGAAGCCTGCTCCCAACCTTATCACTTGTTAAACTTTAACAGCTCCCACTGGCAACAATATGAATCTAACACTAAAGCTTTTCTCCAGTACTGCTCAATCAATAATGTAGTATTCTTCTTGACATCTTCAAAATGGAGTAGAGAATTGTTCAATTTCCAGTAAGAAGGAGATGAGCTGAAGTCAAGGGATGCAGAAAGACAAAGCCTAAGAGAGACTGCACTGTGATCTGTAAGAGGTGTAGCATGAATGCTGACTGATTTACAACTATTTCTTAGGCTTTGAGAAATGAGCCAGTAATCTATTCGGGACTGCTTAGAACGGTCCTTGCTGCTCCACGTATAGAGTCTCTGCTGTGGATACATTTCTCTCCATATATCAACAACACAAAAACGCAACATGAAATTATACATAATAGTACTTATAGAAGCAGCTCTAGGGGGAAACCTATCTAAATCACTGTTTAAAACCATATTGAAATCCCCACCTAAAATAAGAACAGCATTGGGGTATTTCTTTAACCAGTACTGTATATTTTCACTGATATTGTCCATTAAAGTAGTATTTTCTATAGAAGAATTGTACCCATTGACATTTAATAACACTGAGATGGTCTGACCAAGTGAAAGCACTAATAGAAGAAAATGACCCTTTGGATCACTGTCAACGTGTAGAATCTTACCAGCAAACTTATTTTTTTAAATGGTGACACCTGCTGAACGCTCTGTGCCGTGCGACATCCATACATCACTGCCCCACTGGGACCTCCAAAATTTAACATCATCCTGTGTAGAATGGGTTTCTTGAAAAAAGCAAAAGTCTGATCCATGGTTCTCTTACGAAAGTTCTCTCATACTGCGTCTTAGCTAAGAGGCTACGGGAAAAGTCTCTTTTCACGAAATACTGAAGCAAAAAATTATCCTTAATTTTGAATTATTGTAAAGCGCATTTGCAGCAGCACACAGCCATAGGCGAGACGGCTCGCTCGCTCATTGGCTGCTCTGCGGCAACTGCACAAGCCTATCGAGCGCAGGCTGATGCAACATCAGACCAATGTGGGCGCTTCGCGCCCTCCATTCCACTTCCCGCTGAAACGGGTGTGGCCTAGCCCTATAAAGGGAGCTCGAAAAGGCTGATTCACCTGATTTTTCATCTCTTCAGCGAAGCTCACGCATCGTTGGATCACGAAGAAGCAAGCGCCGTCAGATAGCATCTCAGCGGGACGAGCTATTCCTGAAGCCGCTGGCCAACGCCGCCTTTCACTGCCGTTCCTGCTGCGCGTTCCGGCGCCCATATCCTTTCAATTCTGTTATATCCAACTGTTCTTTATGCGTGTGTGTGTGTGTTCGCCCTGCGACACACACTTGTAAAAGAGCTTGTGTCTTTTTTAAGATGCTTTCTTGCAGCTCGTGGAGAGCCCCACTCAGCGAGGGAGACCGTTACGTCATCTGTGTCTCCTGCCTGGGTGAAGATCATGCAGCGCTCGCACTCGCTGACGGCAGATGCCCTCACTGCGAGCTGTTGCCAATGGTGACTCTGAGGACTCGCTTGGCCTTTTTCTCTGAGCCTGCATTCTCCGCTGTGCTGAAGCGCCGTAAAAGCGCCGCTTCCAGCGGATTCCGGAACCGTCTTCAGCTCAACCGAGCTCGCCCCCTGCATCGCTTCCCGATGGGCAGCGCCCGCTGTCTGCCGCCGCGTCGTCCGAGGAAGTCGATCTCAGGGCCGCGTCGGGGGAAGAGGACACGTGCTCTCTGCTAGCTTCGGGCAGTGAGGGCTGGGCAAGCTCTGGGGATCTCGCGCCTTCTGCTCAGAAGCCCAGCAAACGAGCTGACATCGAGAAGGAGCCGAGGCGAGTGCTCACGCTGGCCGCAACGAGCCTCGGCCTCGAGTGGCCTGCACCAGCGCCCACCCTCTCGTTCCCGGCTGGATGGTAGTTTCCTTTAGGATGAGCGTACTTCTCAAAGCCCGCCGCATTTCTTCCTGAGCTTCACGAAGAGGTGGCAAAGGCTTGGAACGCTCCATATTCAGCGCGAACTCGTTCGTCTGTCTCACTGGCATTCTCCGCACTGGATGATGCTAAAAACAGGAACTACCAGTCACTTCCGCCGGTGGAACAGGCGATAGCGACGAACCTTTGCCCACCCTCTGCTGGACGGCGGATGAAAGTGGTGTTGCCATCTAAAGCCTGCCGCATGACGTCATCTCTGCTCGCTCTAATCTTTTCTGCTGCTGAGCAGGCTGCGTCTGCCTCCTGCTGCTTTATCGAAGCGCCGGTGTACGAGTACTGCTGTGGCCGAGCTCTCACCCAAGCGCGCCGCTGTTTCAGTTCCAGGAATTGTGACTGTCTCAGCGTTTTCTGCAACGCGCAAGCCTGCACAGTTGCCCGCTTGCCTGCACACAAAAGCCGTTATCATAACAGCGCCAGCAACGCAGCTCGAGACCCTGTTCTCGCTCTACCGGCCGTCGCCCCACGCCGCGGGGACCACGGCAGAGGATTACGGTGAGGCCGGAAGCCCCGAAGCCATCCTAGCATTCCTAGGAAAGCGCCGGTGTACGAGTCGCCGCGGCCGAACACTCACCCAAGCGCGCTGCTGTTTCAGTTCCAGGGATTGTGACTGTTTCAGCGTCTTTTGCAATGCGCAAGCCTGTACGGTTGCCGCTTGCCTGCACACAAAAACCGTTATCACGGCTACCCAGATATTTCCTGAAAAAGGTGTAATTTCTGGTGTCCCGGCCACGGCCAATGGTGCTATAAATGTAGTGACGATGCCCACTGCTCAGTGCCCATCTCCACATATAAGCACAGCCCTTCACACAGGGCTCGCGCCCATAAAAGCAACTCAAGTCGATCACGCGCACTACATAGTAAACGTGCCCACTCCTCAGTGCCCACAAACAATATGTCACATGCGTCATGTGGTTTCTGTAAAAACGAAACCCATGCACGTTCGTTCAGCCAAGGCAGACAGCAAGTCTAAAGCAGTAAATGTGCACGCTTACAGCCCACAATTACTCACAGACAGCTAGAGTCCCACGGGACCCCCTCAGCCCTCCCTCAGGCGGTTAAGCACTGTGGAGGGGTCGAGGACGAGCGATCTGCCCGCTGTAAAAGTGCGCTCCCCGCCTCAAATGTCACAGGCTTAACGCCCATGTTAGAGCACATCGAAGCACTGCCGTTGCCCAGCCAACAGAGCGCGCTTCGCATCCAACCCCTAACCATTCATGCAGACGCATGGTCAGCGCTTCCAGGGTTTTCGGATTGGGTGTTAGACAATATAAAGGGAGGCTACTCGCTACACTTTTTTCGACGCCCTCCGCGCTTTTCAGCGCGCGTCGAAACTATGGTCAAAACAGAAGTAGCACACCTACTTCAAGCCGAAATATCAAAACTGTTGAGTAGAGGGGCTGTGGAGCCTGTATCTCAAGCTCAAAGCGAAGGGGGCTGTACAGCAAATTCTTTCTAGTGCCCAAGAAAGATGGGGGTCTCAGACCCATACTGGATCTAAGACAGCTGAACAAAGCATTGGCGAAACGCAGTTTCAAAATGCTTACAACCAGGAGACTCCTCACGCATATTCGCAAAGGAGACTGGTTCATGTCAACAGATCTGAAGGACGCGTATTTTCAAATACAGATAGCGTCACGTCACAGGCGATACTTGAGATTCGCCTTAGAGGGCCAGACATACCAGTATACAGTCCTGCCGTTCGGCTCGTCCATGGCTCCTCGTACGTTTACGAAGTGCATGGACGCAGTGCTCGCTCCTCTCAGACTCAGAGGCATGCGAGTGTTGAACTATTTGGACGACTGGCTGATTCTGGCTCAATCACGATCAGAGCTCGTGGAAAACTGGGCCATTTTACTCGATCACCTCGAGAAACTCGGTCTCAGAGTCAACGGGACGAAGAGTTCGCTGAACCACAGTCAGACGATACTGTTTTTGGGTATAGCTCTGGACTCACGTTCCATGATGGCGCGGCTGTCGCCACAGCACGCGTTGGGCATTCAGCGCGCAGCGAGCTCTCTCCGCTGCGGCGCAACCTTCTCGCTCAGAGAATTTCAGAAGATGCTAGCTCAGCATCTCCAGTTCTTCGGTGGGGCCTGCTCCGCATGCACCCCCTGCAGTTCTGGCTGAGAGCGCGAGTACCGCGCGGAGCGTGGATATCCGGTTGGCTGCGTCTCAGGGTCAATCAGAGCTGTGTTACAGCCCTGAAACCCTGGACAGCGAACGACTGGTACCAATCAGGTGTAAGCCTGGGGACTTCCTCGAAAGTGAAGATGGTGTCGACAGACGCCTCCACTTCGGGATGGGGAGCGCTGCTCGAGGGCAGACCGTCCTTTGGCCTGTGGTCAGAATGGGAAAAGCTCCAACATATCAACTGTCTGGAAATGCTGGCAGTGGGGAACGCGCTGACGCGCTTTTGTCCCCGAATCAAAGGCCACCACATCTTAGTCCGTTCGGACAACATGTCTGTGGTGTCCTACATAAATCGCCAGGGCAGAATGCCTCCTGGTTTGGGCTCAGCGCAACTTGCGCTCGCTGAGAGCAGTTCATGTGCCTGGGCTACAGAATCTGGGTCCAGACAGGCTGTCCAAAAACAACATTCCCACGGGCGAATGGTCTCTACACCCGCAGACAGTCCGGCTGTTGTGGGAGAGATTTGGCAGGGCGGAAGTGGACCTCTTCGTGTCCCACGAAAACGCTCACTGCCCCGCGTTCTTTTCCAAGAACGAAAGCGCGCTGTCACGGAGATGGCCGTGCTGCCCGCTCTATGCTTTCCCCCCCCGTCTCCCTCCTTCTGCAGGTGATAGAACGGGTGAGGGAAACGAAATGCTCAATACTGCTTGTAGCACCATTTTGGAAGAACCAACCATGGTTTCCAGATTTGATGCAGTTAGCAGACACTGCCCCGTGGCCAAAGGAATGGCTGTTTCGAGACAGAGCCTATCCAGATGGATAGTTGACGCCATAGCGTTAGCTTACGCTTCCAGGGGCCTTCAGTGCCCACTGGGCGTCAGAGCACACTCCACAAGAGGTGTCGCCTCGTCGTGGGCGTGGTCTACTGGGATCTCCTTGCAGGATATATGTATGGCGGCAGGTTGGGCCTCGCCGTCTGCATTTATCAGGTTCTATAACCTGGAGGTTCCTGCCCTGTAAGCAGGGCTGCGGTCGGTATAGTCGAATCAGGGCCCTGATTGGAACTCTGAGATCGCAAGCGTTATGCGCTGCCGACTGTTATATGGGCAGAATTGCGTAAGACCCGCATTACCACATTGGTCAGGCCTTGCCTCGACTGTGTGATGTCATATTGCCGCGTCTACGGACGCTGCTAGATATGGGACGGAGGGCCCCCCCCCCTCCTGTCCTGGACTCTCTGTGAGTCCCTCTGGTGACTGTGCACTGTAAATCCTGGGCGTTGCTTCCAGGCTTATTGGTGTGTGATCCCTGTGCGCACGGCGCTTTACATGGGGTTCCCGTAGCGTCTTAGCTAAGACGCAGTACGAGAGAACTCTCGTAAGAGAACGTACTCGGTTACTAACGTAACATCGGTTCTCTCTAGAAGAGGGAACGAGTACTGCGTTCTCTGCCGTACTTACGATTCACTCTGGTTCGCTTCGGCGATGAAATAAATCAGGTGAGTCAGCCTTTTCGAGCTCCCTTTATAGGGCTAGGCCACACCCGTTTCGGCGGGATGTGGCATGGAGGGCGCGAAGCGTCCTGATGTTGCATCAGCCTGCGCTCGATAGGCTTGTGCAGTTGCCGCAGAGCAGCCAATGAGCGAGCAAGCCGTCTCGCCTATGGCTGTGTGCTGCTGCAAATGCGCTTTACAATAATTCAAAATTAAGGATAATTTTTTGCTTCAGTATTTCGTGAAAAGAGACTTTTCCCATAGCGTCTTAGCTAAGACGCAGTACTCGTTCCCTCTTCTAGAGAGAACTGCATGATAACGGCGCAAGGTTTTGTGTTGTCACCTCTCCTCCCTAAACGATGCACAGTGTCAACAACATCAGGGTACTTGATCTTGGCCTCGGGATTAGTCTCGCTGCAGATTCGAATGACCTTGGATCTGATGTCTTCTTTGAATGACTCAGGCACTCCAAACAATCTCAAATTCCACCTGTGAGAGTATCTCTCCAGATCAGAAATGCGTGTTTCCCAGGCGCTCGTGAGATGTTCTTGATCTTTAAGCCTGGAATCTACATCTTTCACATTTGTTTTTAGATCTTGTACTTAGGCACAAAAAAAGTCTACCGTTTTCTTCAGCCCTTCTATCTTTAGAGCATTGGCACTAATCATTCCTTCCAGTGCGTCAAACCAAGTATTGATCAACGAGGAGAGTGTAGAAATGATGGCAGAGTCGCCTGCTCGTTTGGACTTGAAGACTAACCTTTTTTATGAGCAGGTGGCTTGCTATGAGTGACAGGGAGTGAAGTCGCGCAGAGAACATCTAGCTCGTTTACAGCAGGAGAAGCATAATCGTGGACATCCATGATGTCGCTAGTGTCCGATAGCTCTTTTGCGTTTGTCAAATGGCATATTAATGCTCTCAATTGAATGTACTAAAATATTATCAACCAAATGTAACGAAAAAAATACGTTAATACAGCTATACTTTCTTAGTGTGTAAAGTTTGGTCAGGAGCTCTGAAAACATCGACTTAACAAGGCGCCATCTTGGACCTCCCCCGATAAAGGAAAACTTGGTTTAGGAAGAGATCATTCTGCTGACAATCAAAATATGGATGTCATGGAGACTCATTCCTACGCTCGATGCAGTAGTCCAGAGCTAAAATGAACTCCGATCCCAGGTTCGGAGCCATGCATGCCAGATCCCAAGAAAAGTAAATCGGACCCAACGCTTGCTGAGGTACAGAACAACATCGTGCAAATATTGGTGGAGAAAATGAATCAAAATACCGAAACCATACACCATGAGATCAAACAAAACAGAGAATGCATAAACTCTTTAAAAGAAGCTACTGAATTTCTCTTCAAAGAGATGCATGATGTTAAGAAAGACATTGTGACACTTAAAGAAGCTAACGAACAGTGTTGGGGAGTAACTAGTTACATGTAACTATTTTTATTTTTAAAAATAGTTTTATTTTTTACAGGAGACTCATGCAGTAACATCTGATTTAGTTTTTTGGAAAAATCAATGGGGTAGTGATATCTGGTTGGCATATGGGAGTAATAAATCAGCAGGGGTTGCAGTTTTGAAAGGTAATTATAAAGGGAAAATTTTAAAAAGTAAAGCTCATTCTTGTGGAAGATGGTTGATTTTAGTTGTAGAAGAAAATAATTATTTTTTCATTTTGGGGAACATCTATGGTGACAATTGTGCTCTACAAAACAGATTATTATTACACAATTTTAGAGAAGAAACTGTGAATTTCTTTAAAATATACCCAAGTGCCCAGTTGATTTTAGGTGGTGATTGGAACACTATTAATGATTCTTTTTTAGATTGTTTTCCTCCCCGTATCAGTAGACAGTCTCAATATACTGATATATTTAATTTATGTTCCCAATTAAATTGTCGGGATGAATGGAGGCACAGAAATCTTGATAAGATAGACTTTACTTGGAGTAATAAGGATAGATCTATACAATCTAGAATTGATTTTTGGTTAACCTCAGAGGAACTTGGGAATCAAATTCAAGAGATTGACATAGTACCTTCAGTGACCACAGAATGATCCATTTAGTTATCAGCCTTGGTGATACAAGAACTCGTGGGTCTAATTTCAATTACTGGAAATTAAATAATTCACTTTTTGAAGATGTTCAGTTTAAAGATAATGTTTAAAGTGTGATAAAAATATGTTACAATAATGCTAAAATATCAGGCTTATATGGTAAAAATTGGGAAATTATGAAATATGAAATCAGAAAATTTGCAATATCAAGAAGTAAAGAAATAGCCAAAACCAAAAGAAACAAAGAAAATAGTATAATTCAAAATATAATTGATATATATTACAAACAAATAGAAAGTGTAAAATATAAAAATCTTTTAATAAAATTACAATTGGAATTAGAACAAATCTATGAATATAAGGCTAAGGGTGCGTTTATAAGTTCAAGGAGAAAGTGGTTAGAAAAAGGTGAATCAATTTCTAAATATTTTTTCAATCTAGAAAGAAAAAATTTAGATTTTTCCTCTAAAGAAACTCAAGATTAATGATTCTCTTACAGTGGACCCAAAATTAATTTCTAATTATGTTGCTACATTTTATGAAAAGTTATATGCCCAAAATAACAATATAGGTAATGTTGTTGTTTTTCTAGATACACTTAAAGAAAATGCAAAAACTATAGATCATCATTCAAAATCTATATGTGATCAAGACATAACTCTTTAGGAAATTTATAAAAGCATTGAAAAGCTTAAAAATAATAAAGCACCAGGTAACGATGGGCTGACCTGTGAATTTTATAAAGAGTTCAAAGAAGATATCTCAGAGTTTCTTTTATATGTCTTCAAAGAAATTTTGCAAAATGAAGTAATGCTGCCAACTATGTTACAGGGATTGATTACATTGATTCCTAAGACAGGTAAAGACCTATTAAATATAGAAAATTGGAAACCAATAACTCTAATCAATAATGAAACTAAATTACTTTCACATATATTTGCGAACCGAAGTTAGTTTTAAATGAAATTATAGATGATTGTCAATCTGGATTCTTACGTGGAAGATATATTGGAAATAATATTAGATTAATATTAGATTTGATCGACTACAATTTTCTTTTAAATGATGATGGTTACATATTTTTTTTATAGATTATTATAAAGCATTCGATACTGTAAACCATAATTTTTTATTTGAAGTTCTTGATTTTTTCGGTTTTGGGAACAACATTATCCGCGCAGTTCGAACTTTATATAATGATTGTAACAGCTCTGTTAAACTACCCTTCAGGACCTCTCCTAGATTAAATATAGGTAGAGGTGTTAAACAAGGAGATCCATTATCTCCTCTGTTATTTTTATTGTTCATGCAAGTATTGTATCTTTATATTAAAATCAGTCCGTTTCAAGGTATCCAGTTGGCCAATAATGTGATTAAACGTTCCCAGTTAGCAGATGATACGGCAATTTTTCTAAAAGACATAAAAGAATTAAAAGTGCCTCTTGATTGTCTACATGAATTCTATTTAGTATCAGGGTTAGCTATAAATATAAAAAAATGTGAATTGTTTGCTTTAAAAGAAAGACCCAGTAACTTGTCTGAGTTTTGTGGCATTCCAATAAAAGACTATATTACTTATTTAGGAATTACGATATGCAAAGATCAAAAAGAAAGAATAAATCTTAATTATACCCCAATAATGAACAAAATAATAATAATAAAAAAAATATTTGGCTGATGAGAGACCTTTCTTTAAATGGGAGAGTTTTATTATCAAAATCTGAAGGTTTATCCAGACTAGTTTACACCGCAATGGCAATAGATATTCCAAAAAGTATAATTAATGAGATAAATAAATGTATGTGTAATTTTATTTGGAAAAATAAACATCATTATTTGAATAAAAAAAATACTTACTAATCCACTTAATCAAGATGGGCTAAATGTACTTGATTTTGAAATATCTAACACTATTTTTAAAATCAAGTGGATACAAAATTATATCCGTTCAAAAGATAAGCAATGGTATTACATCCCTAATATTATTTTTGAAAAAGTAGGCGGTATTGAATTTCTTCTTAATTGTAATTTTAATATTAGCAAGCTTCCCATAAAACTTTCCAATTTTCACAAACAGGTATTGTTATCATGGATGATTATATACAAACACAATCCCCCCACCACAAATGCTTAGTTTGGAATAATAATTACATTACCCACCAAAATAAATCTCTTTTTTTAGGTAATTGGTTTAGTAAAAATATTTTGTTGGTTTCTCAACTTTTGAATAGTAGTAATGGTCATGTGCTTACATATTTAGAATTTGTAGAAAAAAATTCATTTTATATACCGGTTAAGGAGTATATGATGGTTATTAATGCCATCCCTTTAGAACTTAGGAAATTATTCGGAAATGATATAGTCGAAAAACTAAATTTAGATTTCAGTCTTAAATTGGAAGGTATAAATATAAAAGAACAAAAATGTAATAGCAAATGTAATAGGGAAGTCGTGGCCTAATGGTTAGAGAGTCGGACTCCCAATCGAAAGGTTGTGAGTTTGAGTCCTGGGCCGGCAGGAATTGTGGGTGGGGGGAGTGCATGTACAGTTCTCTCTCCACCTTCAATACCATGACTTAGGTGCCCTTGAGCAAGGCATCGAACCCCCAACTGCTCCCCGGGCGCCGCAGCATAAATGGCTGCCCACTGCTCTGGGTGTGTGCTCACAGTGTGTGTGTGTGTGTTCACTGCACTGTTTGTGTGCACTTTGGATGGGTTAAATGCAGAGCACAAATTCTGAGTATGGGTCACCATACTTGGCTGAATTACACTTCACTACAATTATCTTAGAAAGATTTGCCAAATTTCCAGTGTTCCTTTAGCCATTGGTTTTTGGAGATCACAATTTCAAGATGTCAACTGGAAAGAAACCTTTAAGATCTCCAGACGTTTTTTGTATCACAAATAAAATTAGAGAGGTATCATACAAGATTGTTCATCGTATTTATCCTGTAAAACAGGTAATTGCAAAGTTTTGTAAAGATATTGACTTGAAGTGTGTTTTTTGTAAAGGGGAAAATGAGAGTATTGTTCATTTATTTTATGATTGTATTTATACAAATTTATTTTGGTGTGATCTAGTTTTTTTTTGTTAAGCTAAGTATTAATATTGAATTGCAACTTAAAGAAAAGGATGTTTTATTTTTTTATGAGTATACTATTGATTTCAAAATTTGGTATATTGTGAAATTCTTTATTCACAAATGTAAATGGGCAGGGAAAAAAAACCTAATTTTACTCATTTCAAAATAGAAATGGGTCACTACCTGTATACTTTAAAAGAAATAAGAAATGAAAAAGCCAAAAAAACTGTAAGTTGCTTTAAAGCCTTAAATCTATTTTTTTGAATAATTTGTTATTATTTGTATTAGTTAACAGATTTTTTTTATTGATTTTCTTCTTTTTTAAGCATTTGTCTTAATTCTGTTTTAATGTTATTGCCCTTATGTTCTGTTCTAAAAACTGCAATAAAAAAAAGAAGAAAAAAAAAAAGACAAGCTCAAGATGGGCGTCGTCCATCTTTTTTTACAGTCTCCCGTTGAATAACATGGGGAGGCGGGGCTTATGACCTATACTGGGACCAGTCACTGGGGGGCGATCGAGATGTTTTGGCTTCACTTTTCAGGGCTTGTGCGGCACGCTTGGGCGGACTCGATTTCTCATGACACCGGATCCGTTACCCCGCTTTGTTCCGGGACCTTGCAATTTACAAATTAAGCACTGCTGCTCGCGTACTGTTTCTTCGCATACTACAACCCGAATTCCGGAAAAGTTGGGACGTTTTTTAAATTTTAATAAAATGAAAACTAAAGGAATTTCAAATCACATGAGCCAATATTTTATTCACAATAAAACATAGATAACGTAGCAAATGTTTAAACTGAAAAAATTTACACTTTTATCCACTTAATTAGCTCATTTAAAATTTAATGCCTGCTACAGGTCTCAAAAAAGTTGGCACGGGGGCAACAAATGGCTAAAAAAGCAAGCAGTTTTGAAAAGATTCAGCTGGGAGAACATCTAGTGATTAATTAAGTTAATTGATATTAGGTCTGTAACATGATTAGCTATAAAAGCTTTGTCTTAGAGAAGCAGAGTCTCTCAGAAGTAAAGATGGGCAGAGGCTCTCCAATCTGTGAAAGACTGCGTAAAAAAATTGTGGAAAACTTTAAAAACAATGTTCCTCAATGTCAAATTGCAAAGGCTTTGCAAATCTCATCATCTACAGTGCATAACATCATCAAAAGATTCAGAGAAACTGGAGAAATCTCTGTGCGTAAGGGACAAGGCCGGAGACCTTTATTGGATGCCCGTGGTCTTCGGGCTCTCAGACGACACTGCATCACTCATCGGCATGATTGTGTCAATGACATTACTAAATGGGCCCAGGAATACTTTTAGAAACCACTGTCGGTAAACACAATCCGCCGTGCCATCAGCAGATGCCAACTAAAGCTCTATCATGCAAAAAGGAAGCCATATGTGAACATGGTCCAGAAGCGCCGTCGTGTCCTGTGGGCCAAGGCTCATTTAAAATGGACTATTTCAAAGTGGAATAGTGTTTTATGGTCAGACGAGTCCAAATTTGACATTCTTGTTGGAAATCACGGACGCCGTGTCCTCCGGGCTAAAGAGGAGGGAGACCTTCCAGCATGTTATCAGCGTTCAGTTCAAAAGCCAGCATCTCTGATGGTATGGGGGTGCATAAGTGCATACGGTATGGGCAGCTTGCATGTTTTGGAAGGCTCTGTGAATGCTGAAAGGTATATAAAGGTTTTAGAGCAACATATGCTTCCCTCCAAACAACGTCTATTTCAGGGAAGGCCTTGTTTATTTCAGCAGGACAATGCAAAACCACATACTGCAGCTATAACAACAGCATGGCTTCGTCGTAGAAGAGTCCGGGTGCTAACCTGGCCTGCCTGCAGTCCAGATCTTTCACCTATAGAGAACATTTGGCGCATCATTAAACGAAAAATACGTCAAAGACGACCACGAACTCTTCAGCAGCTGGAAATCTATATAAGGCAAGAATGGGACCAAATTCCAACAGCAAAACTCCAGCAACTCATAGCCTCAATGCCCAGACGTCTTCAAACTGTTTTGAAAAGAAAAGGAGATGCTACACCATGGTAAACATGCCCCGTCCCAACTATTTTGAGACCTGTAGCAGAAATCAAAATTGAAATGAGCTCATTTTGTGCATAAAATTGTAAACTTTCTCAGTTTAAACATTTGCTATGTTATCTATGTTCTATTGTGAATAAAATATTGGCTCATGTGATTTGAAAGTCTTTTAGTTCAACACAGTCTCACTCTCTACTCGTCAAATGTCTGACGCATGGTCAAGGGATCACTTTTTTGACGCACTGGATATACCTTTGGCGTTATTTTTCAACGTGCAGGTTAGTCCGATAGACTTCTATAGAACTCAGCAGCGTTTAAATTTGACGTCTTGGGTCAGCACACGCAACGAGACTAAATAAATAAAAATAAAAAAGAATAGGCTACAAAAAATTATATATGACAGAGATCGTTTTATCTGGCCCTCCAACTTGTTTTTGGGGTTTAAAAATCCTCGCAATCTGATATCAAAGTGCTCTCTGTGCAAAGGCTTAGCGCGTTCATCAGTGGTGAGTTTAACAACACTCAACTGCAGGTAAAACAGCATTCAGCGGTGAGTTTGACCATAGCAACGCTCAACTGCAGGGAAAACGGCATTAAAAGGTGAGTTTAACAACGCTCCAAGGCGCGTGCAAGTAAGCAGTTTAACCGTTTTCTTACAACCCATTCTCGCTTATCGCTTATTCATAGTTTATCACTATGAAATCACGTTCAAGAAGTCTCATTCAGCACACATCGCGATACTTGCCATCAGTTTACATGTGCCACAGGTTTGGTGAGTAGATGTAAATTCGCTCTTTTAATGGCTGTTATAAAATGTATTCTGTCTTTATTAATCAGATTAGCGCCGTATTGTTTACTCGCTGTATTATATCAGTCATCCGAGGCTGTCTTTGAGTTTCATTGCGTTTAACTAAATGAACACACCTGCTAACTAGTGTGATTAAACCCTGTCGGTCACGTGACGTGCCATAGACTTTCAATATATTCATTTCAGGTTCAAAGATGTAAACCACGACACGTACAACAGTAACAAATTACATTTGAAGTTAAAACCCAGGAACGGGCCATTTACCATGTTTTTACCACAGTAACTGTAGGTTTACTATGGTATATTAATAATCAATACAACAATACAATAATCATCAAACTAACTATGGTTGTACAACTGCAATGGTCGTTTTTTGATGTGCTTTTATATGACAGATATCACAGTAATCACATTTACTGTACCATGCTTTTGATACCTTTTTATGTAAATCCAGAAAAAGTAAATAAATAAAAGGACACATTTTTCCCCTCTTGCAGTTCATTCATATCAGTTTATATTTTAAATATTTTGCTCACAAAACATTATTAAAATTCTGTTTATAATTCTATTTTATTCTACCCCCCCCCCCCCCCCCCTGAGGTCTGAGGTATTCCTTCAGAAATGGAGAAGACAGAAAGCTGCGGAGGCAGACATTTGCAGCAGTAAGTCTGTGATAGTTTGACCTTTTTATCAAACTGCTGTTATAAATTGCACAGCATTTGTTGTTTCTTAAACTGTTGCACTGTCCAAATACCCACACTTGCCATCTTTGCACTTGACCACTTGATTATTTATTTGACGTATTTCCTGTGTTTAGCCCAAGTGTTCGAGTGAGCATGGTGACCAAAAGTGTGTGTCGAACTTTTCATGACCTGATGACAGTGGTTCCCAATCCTGGTCCTGGAGAGCCCCAACACTGCATGGTTTGGTGTCTCTCTTATCTGACAAACACACTTTTGAGGTCTTGGAGTCTTCACTGATGAGCTGATGAGTTGAATCAGGTGTGTTTGATCAGAGAGACATCTCAAATATGCAGCGTTGGGGTTCTCCAGGACCAGGATTGGGAGCCACTGCCTTATGGGACACACTTAAGTGTTTACAGAGATTTTTTTTTTTTTTTTTTTTTATTATTCAACTTTGCATTTTAAAATAAATTCTAAATCACTTTTCATTAGTCCCTATTACAGAGGACAATTTAATTTTTGGTGCTTCTAATTAAGTGAAAATTATTTAAAAATTATTATTAATAATATTTCACATACATTGGAAAGGTTATATTATAGCTTATATTATTATTATAGGTTATATGATATAATATAGCTTGTTATTAATGACTTGCTTTTATTAATGGATGCATTTAACATTTAATTATACAGCATCTTTACAGAGGCTGTATAATTAGACACACACATACACACAGTAATGTATAAGTTGCATGTAATGTAATAATATTTCTTTTCTTTCTGTCTTACAGGATTGTTTGCAGATAATGCTGCTTTTCTTTTTCAGAGGTTTTTGGTGAGCCAACCCTCACAAATCTTCCTAAAAACTAAAAGAGCTATTATTGAGTCTCAGCGAATCTTGCCATGATCAGCTCTTCCCAGGTACATTTGTTTAGAGTTTTTTTGAATCAACATTTACTCCTCAAATGCTCTGGTCTGAATCTTACTTTAAATTAACTTAATTATATGTTTAATGAGCAATATTAATTACACACAGAGTAAGTAGAGATTATCTTGTTTTTCAGAAGATAAGGAAGACCAAGGAAATGATTTGCCCAGGATGAGGAATGAAGAGCTCATCTTGTGCTCAAACAAACAGACGTCCACTGGTATGTGTCTGTTGAAGCAATGCTGTTATGTGCTACAGCACTTTATGATGATCTCTCACAGGACTGGTCATGTCAGCTGTGATTATTCTTTCTAATTTTTTTTTTTTTTTTGATACAGCTATTACAATTATAGCATGTTGGCAAAGTGTGACTGGAACATTTTTAAATTTTAAGTTAAATTTTAAACACACCACCTGTTTGTCTTAAATAAAAGAATACAAGTTTTATAAAACTGGTTTACATTATTTAATTGTTTCATACATGTTTTGTTATAAATTGTGGATTGATAGTTGATTGGTTTGAAGCCAGGCCTTACAGTGCACAGACTAAAACACATTTGTGAGAGAAGTCAGGAACTTTGGAGAAAGATTCTAGAGGAAAAAGACACATTTACTGCAACAATAGATGAATTATAGAGGCAAACATTTCTGTCACATGTGCAACATGAGCAAGTCCTTTGCCTCTAACTTTTTCTTAATTCTTGCAGAATTAAATTTTTATTGCAGTATTTTAATTTGTACAGATGATCTCATCAGCCAAATGAGGGGTTTTGACCAAGTGAAAGTGAAGTGACATTCAGCCAAGTATGGTGACCCATACTCAGAATTTGTGCTCTGCATTTAACCCATCCAAAGTGCACACAAACAGTGCAGTGAACACACACACACTGTGAGCACACACCCAGAGCAGTTGGCAGCCATTTAAGCTGCGGCGCCCGGGGAGCAGTTGGGGGTTCGGTGCCTTGCTCATGGGCACCTAAGTCGTGGTATTGAGGGTGGAGAGAGAACTGTACATGCACTCCCCCCACCCACAATTCCTGCCGGCCCGGGACTCGAACTCACAACCTTTCGATTGGGAGTACGACTCTCTAACCATTAGGCCACGACTTCCCATAGTGATGCTCTTGAAAGAAGTGAAAGAAGAGGATGTGGTAAATTGTCTTCAGAGAAAAAGCTTCTCAAAAGGTCTTAAAACAGCTTGAAGAATGGTAAGTGTACAGCACTACAAGGGTCATAGTTGCTCACCCTGCTAAAATCACACAGAACATAAGCTGAGCTCTCTGTCCATTAAACAACTTCATCTGGATTGATGTATTGTTTGTTTTACTTTGACCAGGTCTGGGAACTGTCTGAAAATGGGATGTTAGGACCGAGAGATCCTCTGGCTGAGAAAAAGCTACACCACATCAGTGCTGGATATCAACCACAAACTGTTTCCAGACACGAGAGAAGAAGATCATGATGGGGAGATGAAACCAGTTTAGATGTGATGATAAGGAATCATTATTTTTTGAAACCGTATCACATGTCTTATAAGTATCACATGATCTGTATCACAGTTGACTGGATGGAATCTTTTTACTTTTAAGGACATTTCATCATTCATCTGTGTGAACCGATTAATTTATGATATTAATGAATTTTTGATCCATTATTATTTTCCTTAAATCGTGTTTGTCTTGATGCTACTTTATCAACTTCATAGTCTATGCTTCAATAAAATTAATATGGTGAACATTGTGTGTTGAAAATTCTTGGTAAATTCATAATTTTACTAGGTAGGCTCATATGTGTTTATTCTACACTTGAAAAACTATATATTATTAATTACCAGGATTATTTTTTACTTAAGACATAAACATTTTTTTCATCAGATTAATGAAATCTGGAACAACAATACACCAGAAAGTTATTATATATATTTAATCACAAATATGGCTTTTTTAAAATATATTTATATATAAAGGGAGTTACTAAATGAATTATTTTGAAAAGCCATTTGCTTTATTGTTACAAACACTTGAGGGATAACTGAGAATGTAGCAGGAATGATCAACGTGGATCTTGTACTGTATTCAAACCAAGAGCATCCACATTACAGATGTCCAGCACCTGAGGAGCAAGATAAGGGGTGAGCAGGACATTTTTACACTGATTGTTGCTAATTAGTTTATATATAAAGTATTCTTATATATATATATAGTATTCTTAGTACTCCATGAATTCTTCCTTGTGTAATAGTGAAGTATCACAATGTGTATGCATTGTCCTTGATTACTGCTTAACAGTGGGGAATAGATAATGGCAAGTTGTTGCAGGTTTATCCATTCTATTTATTACTGTTAACTTCAAAAATAAAAGAAATAATCTATTATTTTTATTATTAAATTATTTCTTTCTAATTTTTCCATGTTTCATCAGATGGCCTCACCATGTCCTGTCAAAAGCTTTACTAGCCATGATGTTAAGATTAGAAAAGTGTGGACTGTGAAAACTGTCAGATATAAATGTGACTCAGCTCAGTTTGTTGTCCATGATGAGGAGAATACATATATGTTGGTTTTACTGCCCTTCTACCCCCAGGGGCCCAGTAGCACCTCCCGAAAGAGCCAAAACTGTACATTTCAAATTGCTGTAAATCAGAGTTCAATTAACGAATCAAAGAGAAAACCGGAAGGATTATTACTTATGCTATGCTGATAAAATAATGTCGGGCACGGTTTTCAGAAATGAATGGAAATGTGTCATAAAGGCATTTTAAATATTGCTCACTCTAAAATACCAAATTTCACTCTGTCTTTCAATTATATCATAGAGGTTTACACAATGAAAATATTTAGAAATCCAGTTTTCCATTAAATATTTATTTCATTTCGTCAATAAAACGTTGTAAACTACATTACCCACAAGCCTCCGTCGTTCTGTCTATGGAAATGGAAAACTAGGCGCTGTTTTTTGTAGTTCTTTGAAGTTATGCCTAGGGTTAGGGTTAGGATCTCGCTAAAGAGGTAATTTTTCTCAACATAGCAACCCTTACTTGTTGACTTAATCTATTACTAATGTGATAAGAGCAGCTAAACGTACTTTTGTAACACGATGCGCTGTTTAATATGGGTTAAAAGATAGTCCAACCACAGACTGTCCTGCGGTGACAAGGGAAATTGACAGCCAATGATATCAAAGCTGAGCAGCCGCGTCACGCTTCCTTATCCATTTATGACCGATGTCTTTCAGCTGAAGGGATAGATTGGTTAACAATCAATAACATTTGCTACCTATTAGATTGTGTTTTATTAACGTCTACACCTTCCTCCAACAATAATGCAAATGATCTAATTATTGTTGTTCAGCTGGACAAAAATTGGGCAATATTGATGAGCACATGACCAGCATTCGCAGTTCTATCTAACCGATTCCTCTCATTAAATATAATTTTTTTTTCAAAGACAAGTGCATTTTCTACTCAAATGAGAGCTTCTAACATTTACATTGTATATTATGTTGTGTTTTAAAGTTATAAAAATTATTAACTTTTGTGTTTCTGTGATTTGCCATTCTCTACCATTTGAACTCTAGCAATAAAAACAGAAAGAAAAGACTTATTCAAAGACAAAGTGCCCATATAACTGCACTGCATCCTCTGTCATTAAGCTTGTTTTTGCCACTATGAAGAATAAAAATACTTTGCAAATACTTTTATTTAAAAAAAAAAAAAAAAAAAAAAAAACAGATAAGTCTTTCAGAGAACACTGGAGAATTTAATTGACCAAAAAGTGATACAACACACGGTTTCAAACTCAGAAAATAAAAACCATGAAGACATGCATGTCAAGTGTGCAATATCATCTATAGAACTCCATCAGCACAGCATCAAATAAACACTGATTGTCCAAACAATGGAAGAAAGAAAACGTGTTCAGGAAAACAAACACTTGCTACATAAAAATGCAGAAACAAAACCGACAATAACATCATTCACTTTATGACTGGAACTAGGGGATGGCTGTGCATGAATACGTCCTTTACGAAAACTCCTGATGAGAACTGATGTTTTTTTTTTTATGATAAAAGCACCAGAAGCAAAGTTTACTTTATGAAGCTTGAAAAAAAGAACACAATGCTTTATCAATATGAAAATACTACTGTCAACTATTGTTTTGATCACTGGTTCTGTATACAGTATATGGGTTGCTGGAAGGTCACAATGTAATCATTATAAGCTTAGAATTAAAACAAAGTTGCATTTTCTGCAAAAATCAAACCACTGCAAAGTCTAAACACTGATCAAGGGACCATTTCTGTGTGTGTGTGTGTGTGTGTGGGGGGGGGGGGGGGGGGTAAAGAGTTAAAGAGGTGAGTCCTTGTGCATGATGGAGAAGAACAGCATTATCTGCAAACAATCCTGAAAGACAGAAAGGAAATATTATTTAATTACATGCAACTTTTTTTTAGACCATCAAAGCAGCCTCTGTAAAGATGCTGTATAATTAAATGTTAAATGCATCTATTATTAAAAGCTAGTCAATAATAGCAAGCTATATTCATATGAATTATTTTAAAAAATATTACATGCTTAAAGGAAGGTTATCAGCAGTGTAATTGATCTGGTCACAGAAACCTTTCCAATGTATGTGAAATATTAATAATAATAATAAAGATATTGAGAATAATTTGGTAGTAAAACAAAGTGTTGCACGATTTCTTGGTGCACAGAAAAGTATATTTATTTTGTACATCATTTGCAACTGCTTTTATTCACTTAATTAGAAGCACCAAAAATTAAATTGTCCTCTGTAATAGGGACTAATAAAAAGAGATTTAGAATTTATTTTAAAATGGAAAGTTGAATAAATAAAAAACTAAAACTAAAACTCTAAACACTTAAGTTGTTGTTTATTGATCCAACAATCAGCTATCTCATATACATATGAGTGCTGTTCTTCCTGTGGTCAAAATCACTATTACATATCAATTTTACAAAGTGTGTCCCATAAGGCAGTGGCTCCCAATCCTGGTCCTGGAGAACCAGGGGGGGGGGAAGAATAAAATAGAATTATAAACAGAATTTTAATAATGTTTTGTGAGCAAAATATTTAAAATATAAACTGATATGAATGAACTGCAAGAGGGGAAAAATGTGTCCTTTTATTTATTTACTTTTTTGGGATTTACATAAAAAGGTATCAAAAGCATGGTACAGTAAATGTGATTACTGTGATATCTGTCATATAAAAGCACATCAAAAAACGACCATTGCAGTTGTACAACCATAGTTAGTTTGATGATTATTGTATTGTTGTATTGATTATTAATATACCATAGTAAACCTACAGTTACTGTGGTAAAAACATGGTAAATGGCCCGTTCCTGGGTTTTAACTTCAAATGTAATTTTTTACTGTTGTACGTGTCGTGGTTACCATGATTTTACTACAAATTTACATCTTTGAACCGGAAATGAATATATTGAAAGTCTATGGCACGTCACGTGACCGACAGGGTTTAATCACACTAGTTAGCAGGTGTGTTCATTTAGTTAAACGCAATGAAACTCAAAGACAGCCTCGGATGACTGATATAATACAGCGGGTAAACAATACGGCGCTAATCTGATTAATAAAGACAGAATACATTTTATAACAGGCATTAAAAGAGCGAATTTACATCTACTCACCAAACCTGTGGCACATGTAAACTGATGCCAAGTATCGCGATGTGTGCTGAATGAGACTTCTTGAACGTGATTTCATAGTGATAAACTATGAATAAGCGAGAATGGGTTGTAAGAAAACGGTTAAACTGCTTACTTGCACGCGCCTTGGAGCGTTGTTTTAATGCCGTTTTCCCTGCAGTTGAGCGTTGCTTTGGTCAAACTCACCGCTGAATGCTGTTTTACCTGCAGTTGAGTGTTGTTAAACTCACCACTGATGAACGCGCTAAGCCTTTGCACAGAGAGCACTTTGATATCAGATTGCGAGTATTTTTAAACCCCAAAAACAAGTTGGAGGGCCAGATAAAACGATCTCTGTCATATATAATTTTTTGTAGCCTATTCTTTTTTATTTTTATTTATTTAGTCTCGTAAAATTTAAAAAACGTCCCAACTTTTCCGGAATTCGGGTTGTATTAATTAAGTAAGTATTCGATGTTGGATGAAGCTTAAGCTTCAAAAACAATCTTCAGTAGTGTACGGGTGACGTCACGGACACTACGTCCATGTTTTCATAAAGTCTATGGTTTGGACACAACAGTGACACGCTGAACCTGTTTCTTGTACTTCAGTGTGATGTGTGTGTTGACCTCTAGCGGTGAGCTCGAGAAACTGCAGATGTGACTTTTTCAGTTTCAAGTCTTCAAGCAGGAAAATCTTGGCATCTACTGCTGTATCTCCAGTTATACTGATAGCTGGCTATTGAACTAATGAACTCTTCAAACTAAATACAATGATCAAGTTTTTTATTTGTATAGTTACAATATGCCAACACTTTACAATACAATAAAAGAAAATTTAAAATCACTAAACAAAAAGCATTCGATGTACAATCAGAACTAGTGACCGAAAGCACATAATATGCTACACACATTCTAACTAGTAAAGATTAATCTGTGCTTGTGTGTGAGAACAGATTCATCCACAACTCTTACATCAGTAAAAAAGTCTTATGTAGAGAGACATGTTTTTTGTGACGTGAGTCACGTGACATACAGCCAAGTATGGTGACCCATACTCAGAATTCGTGCTCTGATTTAACCCATCCAAAGTGCACACACATACCGTGAACACACACCCGGAGCAGTGGGTATCATTTATGCCGCAGCGCCCGGGAGCATTTGGGGGTTCGGGGCCTTGCTCAAGGGCACCTCAGTCGTGGTATTGCCGGCCCGAGACTCAAACCCACAACCTTAGAGTTAGGAGTCAAACTCTCTAACCACTAGGCCATGACTTCCCCTTTCCCTGTTTCTCATGAGACAGACACAGAACTTACAAAACACATTTAAATAAACAGTCTGTATATAAAATGTCAGAGAAATGTAATGTAAACATGCATAAATGTCAAATAAAACAATGGTATAAAGGAATATAAATATGACACAGGACCACTGATCTCTAAAATTAATCCATTATAGATCACTGATTTGAATCTGTGTACATGTAGCCCATATTAATTACATTTATTTTATTTACATTTTCATTTTATACTTTCAGTTTATGTCGTTTGATATAGAAGTGCTAAATTACATTCACAGTCATGATCAGCAATATTTTATTAACTTCATTATGGATGAGCTTAATCTTGACATCATGATGATGGTCTTATAGACTTGTATTCTTAATAATCCAGCTCTTCTGAGCGCTCATCAGACTTGAGTCCCTTCTGTTTCATCTGTAAAAAAAAAGAAGAAAATAGCATTAAAATAAATAGAAAACCAACAATAAACATTCACCATTACTCTGTGTTTCTATTAATGCTGCATTAATTTGAAAGTCTAACCCTCTTCCATGTGTATGCAGTATTAATCATTTTTAAATAGTAATATATATATAACAGTTAGAATAATAACTTCAGATTTGTTAAAGCAGTGCTATTTGAAGCTGTAAGTTTGGCATTGTTTATATTAATTGCTTGCTCTTTAGCAACATCTCACCAAAATTACCATCACACATATTGATTTATAACAGTACTATAGTGAGAACCTTCTGTTGATTCCACAGGATCCTCCGGAGCTTTAGACCAAGGTCTCCATCCACTAAAGTAGTTAACAACAGTTCTCCCGAGCGACTGTTCTTTCTCCAGACTGTAAGGAGGAACCAGAAGAACACAACAGTGATCAGTAGAACAAGTTGAAAAATTGTTACTATATTTTAATTAGTACAACGTAGACTGTAACAAAAATATTTGTGTAATTTTTTAATACATTTAAAGAAGTTACATGATGTTTGTCTGTTTGTGTTAGCATGACAGCGACACAGTGATGTTCACTCACCTCAGTTTACAGTTTGAGTCTCTTAGCACATCAATGAGCTTCTGCTTTGAGTCTCCTATTTTATTATTACTCAGATCAAGCTCTTTTAAAAACTGCAGTGCTTTTGTTTCAACCAGAGACTGAATTAAAGAAGAAACGTCTGTAATGCTACAGTCATTTAGACTAGAAAGAGAAAGACAGACAGAGGAAGAAAATTATTTTCTCTTTAACACAGAGTGTGATATTAACCCAGAGGACACAGACACGTTTGTCATTTCTTAGCATCATTTTTTAGGCAAAATCACAGTCACTTCAATGGGAAACCATGTGATGAGGAGTTTCAACTAATGGATTAACAGTGGCAGAGAAATTCAGTGTTTCCCATTCATTATTTAAACTATGGAGGCCCACCATAGTCTAATTTGTCCCACCAGTTTGATAATGAACCAAAAATCTTTTAAAGTTCTCATTAACATAAACTTGCACTGCTGCTTCAGCAATGTCTGTATTACTCTCAGACAGACAGTGAACTGCTGTGAGTGAAGGAGACAGACTGAATGAATCTACAGTTCACTCTCTGACAGTAGATGGAGCTCAAGGAACAGAGGTTTCCCAGAAAACCCCCATAAACTAAACACAGCAGACTGCACTACTTTCTGTTCCTGACATCACCTTTCACAGAGAACAAAGTCAAAACATATTTGCATGTTTTCAATCAGCTATTCAGATTTTATCTGTTTATCAAACAAGACTAAATATTTAAAGAATTAATATTTATTTTCAAACTGGACTAAAACATGCCAGAAAATATATAAAGGTTCTGTATTATATTATTGAATTTTATAGCTGTGTTCTTTTGAACTTTAATCTGTTTGAAACATTTGATTCATTTTACCATTTTATGTACTGTTTAATTGTATTTTCATGTTCTTGTTATTTTCTGTTAATGTTATAATATCATTACAGTTACTCCGAACACAAACATCATTTCTTGTATTAAACTAATTTCTTTTTTTGCTCTCCGTTGCTTACACTCGTCTGGTGCGTGTTCTTCAGGAGTTTGGCTGATTCTGTTACCCTGCTGATGTTCACTCTGTGGCCTCGCCATTTTTATCAAAGTATCTTGTAGTTACACATTAATTCATGAATATCACTGAGGTTCTTTGTGCCACAGCGCACATTTAAAGATAATCAGTAATTAAATAATCACCCGCCATGTGTTTGGTATCTGTCAGGTGTTTATAACAAACTTTCATCAGTTCATAAAACACAACAGGAATTATTTATATACTATACACAAATATTATTATATTATTTATTATTTATATATTTATATAGTGTTCCTTTAGCTCAAGTGGTAGAGTATTGCGGTAACAAGCGCAATGTTGGGGGTTCGAATCCCAGGGAACACATGTTAAGTAAAAAAAAATTGTTAGCCTGAATGCAATATAAGTCGCTTTGGATAAAAGCGTCTGCTAAATGGATAAATATACAAATATAATGTGAACTCAGACTCTTCTTGAGATGTTGAGTGAAATGATCCTCACCTCAATCTCTCCAGTTTACAGTGTGAATCCTTCAGTACATCACATAAGTGATTGACTCCTGTGTTTTCTATTTTATTCTGACTCAGGTTCAGTTCTCTCAGGTGTGATGGGTTTGATTTTAGAGCTGTAGTCAGGAAGAGACACTGTTTCTCTGTAATACTGCATCCACACAGACTGAAGACAGAAAGAGAAAAGACAATGAATCAGATCCATGTTAAGTTTATGTGAGTTCAATGCATCATAACAACATGTCATATACAGTAGCACACTAATACGTCAGCAGAAGCATGAAAAATATATTATAGAACTATAAACCAATTCCTAACCAGGATTTTTAGACAATCATCACTCAGTCAAGATATGTTATAAATGTAGATCTGATTTTGTGAATTATAAATGTAGAATTGAGTGAAACATTTCAATTGACTATTTTCACATTCTTAATGTGAGAAAAATCACAGGTGTCTACTTGGGTTTATGAAATCATGTTAAAAAGTTAAAACGAGGATAGAAAATGATCAATTTTACAAACATTTACAAACTTTTGGGGAAAAAGAACATTGCTGACTTTATAAACAAACCCCAGACACATGCATTTCATGACCCCTTTTAGATTTAGTGAAAAGCACCATCAGTTTTTTGAAGCCACTTAATTCTGTCAGAATATAGGGCTTTAAAAAAAACAAAAATGACGTCAATTCGATATCGATTCTCAAAAGTCGTGAATCGTTCTTTTCCGATATTTATTTCAACAAACATTTAAACGATTTGATAAATGAGGATCTTTTCATTAGTCTCTTCACTAGATGTCACGCTCTTATTCACCGTGGGCAATATCACATCAGAAAGCCTGTCACTAATGTAACGTTCGCTGACGCATTTGGTCCTCTTTTTGACGTTCGCTGGCGGACTTTCGGAGGACATTTGTCCGAGCCAGTTTGAGAACTTCCTGTTTTGTCCTTCATCTGCCATTTCCATTACAACACTTGAAAAATCCAGTCGCCATGCGTGGGCCTTTATCACCAGACCTGACCAGTGTTGGGGTTACGTAATTTAATTACAAAATAAATGTAACTGTTGGGGAGCGCGGGACACAAAGTAACGCGGGGTTAGTTGTAACTAGTTTTGGGAGTAACGCATTACAAAAGTAATGCATTACAGTAACATATTGCTTTTTGCTGTGACGCAGTAGTGTAAAGCCTGGTTCACACGGGGCGATTTTAAAATTGTCGGCCGATTTTCCAAACCTGAGAGACCCCACACACGGCGATAAAAAAATCACGGGTCTAACAGTTTTGTTCGTACAGTGTGTGGTGTGCAGCCACACGGCAAAATCAACACATCACACACGAACCGATTTGACCCCGAGCATTCCCAGGTCAGACGGGAAATCTCGCAAAATCCCTCGAGATCAAACGTGACTTCAGAGTAAACAATCATGGCAGACGAAGAGGATGCAGTGGCCATAGTTTGTGCTTTGTTTGTAACCGAAAAAAAAACATAAGAAAAAAAAGGAAAGGCGATGGTCAAAGATGTGAAGACAAAGTCCTCCATCTCCGACGTCCACCGGACTTTCTGGTGCGCCATGCTGCCGGCTGTTTTGATTTTGTTTCCCGGTACTTCCTCGCCGCCTCGTCACCTCGCTTTCTGATTGGCTACACGCCACAGTCCACAGGCTGCGTGATCGTTTGTCCTCGGGGGACACCACACACGAGAAGAAATCGGGCCAAATAAATCCAACATGTTGGATATCCCAGATTTGAGATCGGAGCGGTCCTGACGTCCTTCCGAGCAGAGGAGAGCAGTCTTAACACACCACACACGGCAGGAATATCTGATCAGATTATTTTACGATAATCGGAGCATCCTTAAGATTGTCGGAAGGGGTGAATCGGGGCTAAAATCGGCCTAATTATCCTGCCGTGTGAACCAGGCTTAAGGCATTACTAATCAATTTTCAGTAATATTTTACTCGGTACATGTTCAGTAATGTTTGCGTTACAATGCACTTTTAGCCCAAAATGTAATTGTTCAAAGAAAAGAAGAAAAAAAAAAACCAAAGACCGCAAGACATTAACGAATCGAAAAATGAAGCAAATAAGTCATATTTCCTGTTCGCAGTCAGTCAATAGCTGCTTGTGGTGTTTGTTTTGCATTTAAATAATTTCTGTGTTTTTTTTCTTTCCTAGTAGCCTATAGTTTATAGTTTCAGTTCAAAGCGGCTTGCGCTCGCCCCGTTAGAAGCTCTGACAGAAAGGCTGCGTGTGAGGCTGACAGAGACTGAGAGACGTGTTTGAGATGTGCTGTTTTCCTTAATGCATAACTTACACTGCACAGGTATATTCTCCATTTGTAAATGTTAAAAAACCAATGGAAATATTTCCATTTTGCTGTCAGAAGTGCATGAGCTTTTGCTTTAGCGATTCTCCGCTAGTCGAGCGCCGCCGCGCGCATGGACACCAAACAGACTGAGCTCAATGAAATAGGAGCGCAATAATTCTAATGTATACATTTTGCTGAAATATTTATAGTTGGACATTAAATGTGACATGTAGAATTTTAAACCTATAAGTAAGTGTATTTGTATGATAGCACTAACTGTAAAGTGTAATGGGGTAAACAACATATTTATATATATATATATATATATATATACTGTATATATTAGATTGCAATGTTATGTTACAATGTAATGTGATTTTAACCCTAATATATGCCTATATGCTTACATTCACTTTATTTGTTTAATCCAAATCCAAAATACCAAGATATAGACTACCTATACCGCAAATCAGACAAAAAATAGAGAGATATGAATTTTTCCTCATATCGCCCAGCCCTATACAGAAGTGTGGAGTTTTATTTCAAGTATAGTTTTTCCCTTTTTTAAAATAGCATAAAAACAACTAAATAGCAAAAATAAATAAATTAATTAATTAAATAAATAAACAGGTACGATATACTGTAAAGCGTAAACTGTTTACTCCAAACACCATCCAACTCCATTGATTAGGATAAATTAAATTGTTTTATGCCTTCATATGATCACCAGAAAAATTTAAAACATCATTTTATATGGCCCTATTATTGTTTAAAAAAGGACCCTATACAAAAAAAGAAGAGCCTGTGGCTCTTAATTTCTTTTTATAAATTTACCATTTGTAAACTGATTTTCATTTCATTTTTTAGAAATTTCAATAGCATTTGATTAAAAATCAATTGTGAATCGAAATCGAATCGAATCAGGACATCTGAATAAATACCCAGCACTATCAGAGTAATATATTGTCATGCAAGTTTTGTCCGCTCACTTCTATCTCATTTTGCAGCAAGGTTTTGTCAGATTTCAGCACATAAATCTTTCTGCTGACAGAAATACTAAACCATCAGTCCATTAGCTGACAGTACTTTTGAATCTTTCTTCAGAAGGGGAAATGAAGAAAATTCAGTGCTGGACATTTTGTAACTTGTGCCCTGTTGTCTTAATAAATAGTACATTTAAATCACAGTGTAACTGCTGCACAGAGTAATGATGATACTAACTGTAGTTTCTCCAGCTTGCTTTGTGAACTGCTCAACAGAACACAAAGGTTTTCAACTCCAGAGTCTCCAAGTTCATTCCCACTCAGGTCCAGTTCTCTCAGGTGTGATGGGTTTGATTTCAGAGCTGAAGCCAGAGCTGAACAATCTTCAGCTTTTATATCACAAGACCTTAACCTGCATTCAGAGAAAAGAGACAAATATGTTTTTTATTCTGTTTCATGAAAATACCAAAACACTAAATTGTTTGTTGTATGTGAATGTTCCTCACCTCAATCTCTCCAGTTTAAAGCGTGAATCCTTCAGTATATCATAAAATGTTTTCACTCTTGTGTGTTTAAGTACATTTCCTGTGAGGTCCAGTTCTCTCAGGTGTGATGGGTTTGATTTCAGAGCTGAAGTCAGGAAGACACACTGCTTCTCTTTAATACTGCATTCACACAGACTGAAGACAAAAACAGAAAGGAAAATGGTTCAGATCCTTGATAGCCGTCTTATAAAAGAGCAACAGTAGTCATATAGTCTTTAGTTGCCATAGTTTAACTGAATTAATTGTTCTTAAGTCCAAATACCAGAAGTTTTTTTTCTCACTCATTTTTTTAAAAACTAGAGACATACACTTCTTTGTCTCTCATCTATTGTTGCAGCAAATGTGAATCTCCTAATATTTCTGCAGAACATGTACACAACCAGTACAGTTTATCAAATACTTTTAATTGAACCAATTATTTCCTAGTTACAGTGTGTCTACACCAGACACGACAGCCACAACAGCTCAAGTGTGTCCACACTGGACGCCACAAAGCGACGTTGAAAATCATTTTAAATGTGTGTCAGTACGTCATAAATAGAGGACACCATCAGTTTACTGTCAGGCATTTGTCGTGCCGCATCCAGTGTAGACAGCATAATAGATTCTATTGTATTTTGTCATGTTCGTTGTAGACACAGTGTTAGACACCCATCATTAAGTTTGAGCAGTACAGAAAAAAAAAGAGTTGCAGCACAGATGCAGTGCTACGGTTTAAATACTGTAAACTGGGCCTGTTTAACTAAACTGTGACTTTCTCTCTGTAGCTGCTGTACAGTATAATGATACTAACGCTAGTATTTCCAGCTTGAATTGTGGGTTCATCAGTAGATCAGAGAGGTTTTTCACTCCAGAGTCTCCTAGTTTATTCTCACTGAGGTCCAGTTCTCTCAGATGTGATGGGTTTGATTTCAGAGCTGAAGTCACAGCAGAACAACCTTCATCTGTCATATCACAGTATCTTAACCTATGTTGAGAGAAAGAGAAAAGCAGAAAATAAACCATTCTCTAAAGACATAGAAAGAGAAATCATCTTGACTTCACCAGATCACAAAATACTCAGACTCTTTACAATATACAGAATTTGTTTAAAAACTGTTGCAGTGATTTTAATCATTTTCATTCTTGTATGTGAATGTTACGGACCTCAATCTCTCCAGTTTACAGCGTACATCCCTCAGTGTTTCAGAGACATGCTTCACTCCTTTGTTTTCTATTTTATTTCCACTCAGGTCCAGTTCTCTCAGATGAGAAAGGTTTGAACACAGAGCACAAGTCAGGATGATACACTGTTTCTCTGTAATACTGCATCTACGCAGACTGAAGACAGAAAGAGAAAAGACAATTAATCAGATATATGAAGATCATCTAAGGTTTTGGATCGTTTGTCTGACTGTAATTTTTCATCTAAAAGTCACACTTGAAATTCTCTTGAACAGTATTTACGTTATAAAGCATTACTTCTATTCCAGATGCATTTGCTTCTCGTCAGTTTTAAGACTGGTTCTTCTGTCAATGTCACCTTCAGCTCGTCTGGGAAAATGTGTTCCCAGCTACATACAGTAAGCTTTACTTAGTTAACTACATTAGTTAATATGAACTAATGATGAACAATACTTCTATGGCATTTTTTAAATAAAATGTTTTATCTCTTAACACACACACTGAACTGACATAAACAAGCAATGAACATTAAAGATTAATCTGACCAAATGTTTATTCATTAAAGTAGTGCTGTTTGTGTGCTTGCTGCAATTTATACAAATAAATAAATACAAACTGTGCCTGAATTTAAGCAGGACAGAAGGATAAAGGTGACCATCAGCTGATAAAGACTGGTGGCTGATCTGTTGGTTCATCATTAATTTGCTTTGTTCTGAAACAGACACTAAATTGTTGAAATGTTGCATTTGTGTTTTGAGGAGTTTGTGAGTTCTGGAAAAAAAACCACATTGCTCTCCCTCTACAGTAACTGAAATAATTAATAATGATCCATGATCAAAATGACTTGGGCCTACTGTTTAAAGCTAACTGTCATTTTTTGAAAATGATTTGTTTTTAATGGCCTGTTTAATTTCAATACTTCACATTGTGGTTGTGACACTACTGGCTCAAACAAATGAGAAAATGTATTAATCAGGTACATATTAAATTATGCAAAATACTCACATCAGTGCGTTGAGTTTACAGTGTTTATCCTGCAGTAGCGCAGCGATCTGATTCACTCGTGTGTCTCCTAGTTCATGTTTACTCAGATACAGTTCTCTCAGGAGTAACGGGTTTTTACCCACAATTCCTTTCACAAACTGACAGGCTTCATCTGCAACAGGACTTCTCAAAAACCTGGAAAAGGTAAAATTTTAATTCTGAAATAAATGTACACTGCCTTACAAAACATGTTGATAAAACATAATTCATTATTTTTCCTAATGACAAGCTTTATTTACTGTTTTACTTTGAACATAAAAAGTATTATTTTTTGACATCCAAATGTTCAAAAACAGTGATGTCAAAAAACAGAAACAGTGTAAATGTCATGAAAGTTAGTGACAAACTACTGAGTATCAGAACATTTAGTGGCTCATAATGTCTATTTAAACAGTACTGTAGCTTATACCACTACAATTTGTCACCAACAACACAGTACACAGTACTTCATCACATCTCACCTCAGTGTCTTCAGTGAATAGTTTGGATCCTGTAGTAAATCATTGAGCTCCTTCACTCCTGATTGTCCAGGATCATTTCCTGTGAGATCCAGCTCTATCAGGTGTGAAGGGTTTGATCTTAGAGCTGAAGCCAGAGCTGTATAACCTTCTTCAGTTATAATGCAGTCTGAAAGTCTATTTGGATTTTTTTTTTATAATAATCAAAAAGTATTATGTGAATTAAAAACACATTTATTACTGTTAAAATATAAACTTTATTATGAAAAAAGTTACATGCAATCAATGATTATTCAACTCACCTGAGTTTCTCCAGGGTGCAGTTTGTATCTTCTAATCCGTTCTGGAGTTTCTTTATTCCTGAATCTTGCAGATTATTGTTACTCATGTCAAGTTCTTTCAGACTGGAGTTTGATCTCAGGACTGTAGCAAGAGCTGAACAGCTTTCCTCTGTTAGACCACACTTACGCAGACTAAAATGTTGAACAGGAGAGAATTTACAAAGGAATTTATTATTGTCTTTTGGTCACTGTGCAGTTTATCTCATCTCTATAAAATACTTGAAATGTGAAGCAATAAATAAACTCAATACTCACGTCAGTGTGTTGAGTTTACAGTGTTTATCCTGCAGTAAAGCAGTGATCTGATTCACTCGTGTGTCTCCTAGTTCATGTTCACTCAGATTCAGCTCTCTCAGGAGTAACGGGTTTTTCCCCAGATGTTTAATGACATACTGACAGGCTTCATCTGCAGCAGAATTTTTTAACAACCTGGACACAGAAGAAGTACATTAAAATTTCACAACTGTACATTGCAGAGCTGCCTTTTACAACAAGATGAAGATCAGGAGACAATGAAGATCATCTTGATACACTTTGTAGGCTTTTTACACCACAAACGCAACATAAAAGACAGTTTTGTGTAAAACTGCCTCTTTTTATATAAAAGCTTGCAATTAAATTTTACAAGGATAATACAATATAACCATTAAACTCAAATACGTATATGCAGAATGCAAAAATAAATAATACATTTATGAAGTTATTAAAATATTTTCAGAAATCATTGTTCTTATTTATTAAAAAGGAATCAAATTCAAAGGTAAGATGTGGTAAATTAATGTAGATGTAGGTACATGTAAATGTTGCACACAGATAAAAGATGATTTGACAGTTTAATTGCATTTCAGCTAAAATCTTAAATTTATTGCACTTAAGGAAGCTCACCTCAGTGTCTTCAGCTGACAGTTTGGATCCTGTAGTAAATCACTGAGCTCCTTCACTCCTGATTGTCCAGGATCATTTCCTGTGAGATCCAGCTCTATCAGGTGTGAACGGTTTGATCTCAGAGCTGAAGCCAGAGCTTTATAACCTTCTTCACTGATACTGCAGTCTGAAAGTCTACAGAAAATTAAAACATGAATTAAAAGCAAATATATACAGTGCACAATCACAATTATTGTAAGAGTTGATTAGAATAAATTAATGCACGGTTCTGATCAGTTGCAGATGTTGATTATTTTGAATAACTGCACAGCTAAAGTAGCTCCAGGCAGGTCTTGACCACATTTAAGTTTCATATCAATTCATCAGATTACTTTCCTTAAAGCCTACAACAGCGAAATAACCAAACCTCCTGAAGAGAATGACCAAGAAAACAACAGGAATAAAAGAAAAAAAAAAGAAATGAAATGGCACTTATTCAGGCCAAGAACCATTTATTATTATTTTTTTGTTGCTTTGTATGCATAAAAAAATCAATTGGTTATTTTAGTAGCATGAAAAACAACAACAAAAAGAAAAACAGTTTTTCAAACTTGGAATACATTTTATACAGAAAGGGAGCAAAGAACTTCCCCATCACTGAAGCCATCAATGACTAGCATGAGTTCTGTCCTCTTACAGAAAACTCCCATTAAAATCAAATCTATACTTCAAGATGATGTATGAGTGCGTGCCATAAACTGAACAAAAGTCTGACATTTTCACTAATCTAAACACCTTTGGATTTGGCACATCATATATCTGCTCAACACAAATATGTGATTGGTTAAAATTCTACACGATTTTTATGCAACATGCGTAAAAAGAAAATCTGATGTAACATCAGCAGATCTAAATTCAATCGTGTATTTTGCTTATTTTAGTGCAATTTTTTGACTCAAGTCTCCATTAATTTCCAACCCTACGTGGGTTATGTACAGTATGAGAAAGATACTTAAAAAAGTAGGAGACTGATTTTGACATTTTGATTTTGTGCTTTGTTTTTAAATTTCATCCTTAACATAGGAAAAATATAATTGTGAACAAATGTAATAGTCATTTTATTTATTTTATTACTGTGATAAGAGACAACACTGTTATTAAAAATACACTAATGTGTTCTCAATGCACAATTAGTGAATGAAAACCACTGTCTACAACAAAAACAACATAGTATTATTCAATTATTTGCACTATTGGAGGTGAACTATTAAAATCTAGATATACATACATACATAAATATATGTTGAATAATGGTGAAATGTACTCACTTGAGTATCTTCAGCTCACACACAGGATTCTTCAGTCCCTCACAGATCTCTTTGACTCCTGAGTCCAGCAGACGGCTGTTGTTCAGGTTCATCTCTTTCAGGATGGTTTTGGAGGAGAGAACAGTAGCTAGAACTGAACAGCTTTTCTCTGTCAGCTTACAATTATTCAGCCTGAACACAAAAACAGCATTAATTATTATTCAGCACATATTCTACAAACAAAAAATTCATCATATTTGCTCACACATACAGTATGACTGACGAATTAAATGACGAAACAGAAAATATAATGTATAAACTCATGTTAATTCACTTTATTTTCTCCACTTTGCTGTGAGAGTCCATCAAAAGAGCAAAGAGCTTCTTTCCATCCAGATCTCCTAATTTATCTTCACTCAGATCCAGTTCTGTCAGTAATAATGGACTTTTACCCAGAACTTTAGTGAGATAATCACATGCTTCCTGTGCAGCAGGACTTTTCAAAAACCTAGAGGAAACGATTACAGATTAGATAATAGTCCAACTGTATGCCTTTAGGCACTCCTGTTCTAAACGAAACTCTAAACAGAGCAGAATAATAACTTCAAACATTGGTCTGAATGAATTAAACTATTGCCATTTTCATGTATAAGCAAACACCAGTAACAGAAAGTACAGTATAAAGATGTATTTCCACTTATTACTTCTTTACACATAAACAGAACTCATAAAACAGCATATCTTTAATTACAGCAGATGAGCAAATAAATCATGGCCAAAAATAATACTATGAAAATGATAATGTGATATAATTTGTCTAAACACATGTGACACCAGCTGACAAATACATTAAACCCTCATCAGATATTCTCTTGTGAACACAAATATAGCAAAACTGCTTATCTGTGAAAATATATGTGGAAAATCCACTATCAGTGCTATAATAATAACTGAATTCTCCCAGTGATCAGTCAATAATATCTCATCACCTAAATACTGTGCTCCTCTGCTCCAGTTTAGTATTAATGTAAAATGTGTGTAGAATGTAGTTGAAGTTACAGTTATGATAATTGTCTCCAGTTTCATTGAGAACATATGTATTATTTAAATAAAATAAATTAGCACAATCCATTTTTTTTTACATTTTATTACAAAACTCTGACAAAAACTGTTACAAAACATCAGTTTATTTAGAAATATCTGAAAGCTTTTATCACCTAATGGTTTTTAATGAACACTGTTCATCCTGTAGTAAATCACTGAGCTCCTTCACTCCTGATTGTCCAGGATCATTTCCTGTGAGATCCAGCTCTATCAGGTGTGAACGGTTTGATCTCAGAGCGGAAGCCAGAGCTTTATAACCTTCTTCAGTTATACTGCAGTCTGAAAGACTAGAGAAAAAATAAAATAATAATTGTTATTATTTTTGGAGACATATATCATCACATCTCTAATGGGATTTATGAACGGCTTCTGAAAACATAAATAGATAAATTATGAAAAAAAGTGCATACAAATATTTTACAGAACAACAATAACAGTGTTTCATTAGACTGTAAAAATATAACATCAACATTATTTGTAAAGCATTATAAACCATGTGCAATACTCACATCAATGTGCTGAGCGCACAGTGTTTATCCTGGAGTAGAGCAGCGATCTGATTCACTCGTGTGTCTCCTAGTTTACATTCACTCAGATTCAGTTCTCTCAGGAGTAACGGGATTTTAATGTGAAGAACTTCAGTCAGATATTTACAGGCTTCTTCTGCAGCAGGACCCAAAAACCTGCAGTATGATAAAGCAGTATTCAATTAAAATTTCTAAATAAACTTCTGAAAATCTAATGAAAAATAGATTCTGCATGTGAAATGCATTTTATATTCTTGAAATAATATTTATATAAATTATTTGCATGCATGTAATTTATATTGTATTATTTCATCACGTCTCACCTCAGTGTCTTCAGTTTACAGTTTGGATCCTGTAGTAAATCATTGAGCTCATTCACTCCTGATTGTCCAGGATCATTTCCTGTGAGATCCAGCTCTATCAGGTGTGAAGGGTTTGATTTCAGAGCTGAAGCCAGAGCTTTATAACCTTCTTCAGTGATACTGCAGTGTGACAGTCTAGAGGAATACAACAACAAAAAAAAAAGTAGTTTTAAAACACTAGAAATTACTCCTTTGCTAAAAAGATTTCAATATGAGGATTGTGTCATTAGGATATTTGGTAACACTTTCTATGAAACCCGTATTTATAATACTTTATACGGGTATTCTTAAGGCATTATAATTGTTATACATTATATTTAATGTTATACATAATATTTGATTGCTTCCATTGTCCTCATTTGTAAGTCGCTTTGGATAAAAGTGTCTGCTAAATGATTAAATGTAAATGTAATTATAATGAATGCATAATGTATTAATAAAAAAAAAACTTTATAATATATTTTATCATTTCATGAGTAATCATAATCAAAACAAGTCTTAATGCATTATAATATTTACTTATTTGTGGCTACAGCTTTTAAGAGTATGATGATTTATAACACATAGTGAACACAATGCATCCACTTAACTTACAATGGATTATATTTCCCATAGTTATAATGTATTATAAGTCTCATATCTTGTCATTGTTAAGATGTTACTTAACCTAAAGCAGACAAAGAACACATAAATAATATCAACAATGACGACAACCAGTGGCGCCCCCAGAAAATTTTAATAGAGGTGGCCAGATGAAGCCACAGTAAATCTTGGGGTGGCACATCAAAGAAAAATAAATAAATAAATAAGGGTTTGCAATATTGACAAAACATGATATCTGTAATTTTGGGGATTTTATTGATAACAATATTTAGACAATATTTTGCTTAGTGTATTATTGTGCTGATATCTTATTTCTAATTGTGCTGACAGCAGACTCGTGATTTTTTTATTTTTACCTTTACGCCTTTTTTTCTAAACGTGTGCACCATCTTTTAGGTCAAATACTGGCATTTGGGCTGTTACAAGCAAATGCCATCAGTATCAACAAAACTGATCTTTGCCATGCAGAGAAAACAGAAGCTGCATCTGAAGTGTCATTTAGATGTTTTTACACAGTGTTTAATGCAGCTCTGTGGGACATGGGATACTTTAACCTGCAGTTACAAATTAATAAATAATGTTTTGATATTTTAAACATAAAACATTGAAAACAGATGTTTGAAATTATTTTAAAAATTTAAAGGTACCTTAAATGTGAAATTAAAACCACCAGTAGGTGTCAGCGCGACACTGTTAATAAGTGAGTCATTTGTGATTGAACCGAATCATTTAATTCATTTGATTCATTCAGGAACGAAACTTTTATGTTGCTGTGTTTGGAATGATTTTTGTTTTTAGAAATAGAGCAAAAAACAGGGAATATGTTGTCTAAAACATAAGTCTCTTGATATTAACTTCTTGCTCTCGTTTATTGAACTGTTGTATAAAATCAATATCACATTTATAATTATGCTGACCTTTGGAGAAAAACGTAACTCTTCTTGTGTTAGTAACTATATAAAATTAAATAAATTATATAGATCTATACATTTTCTGCCCCATATCTTGAAAAATGTGATAATTCTACATTTCCAGTGAAAGACCCTACTATAAATGCGTATGTGAACTATTCTAGAGCATCACATGATGTATGCGCGCACTCTGTGTTTTGTTTGGACGTGGGAGGGTGAGGGGGAAGAGCAGTTACTCTGGTGGCGCCAATCTGCAATCTTTTTTGGTGGCTGCAGTCAGTGCTGTATTTTTTTTTCTTCTTCTTTTCTTTCACTTCTCAAACTATTGTGAATTTACATTCTGCATTTAAATTAATAGTACCTACTGCAAATCATCCTAGGGGTGTCCACAGGGGTGGCCAGAGTTTATACAGTGGTGGCCGTGGCTACCCCTGGCCACCTCTTGTCGCCCCTGACGACAACAACAATATTAATAACAAATAAAAACAGTATTTATTTCTTAAAAAGCCACACTGTCAGATATTTATTATGTTATGTTAGGTAAAAATTGTTAGCCTGAATGCTCTGTAAGTCGCTTTGGATAAAAGCGTCTGCTAAACGCATTAATTTAATTTAATTTAGAAAGTGTTACCAGATGTTTATATTTCCCAGCACCTCAAAAGTGTTTTCAATAAGAGAAATTAATGTGTCTTTTTTTTTCGCCATGTAAGTGATGTTACTGAAAAAGGTTCTTCATGACACACATCCACCTAATTAATAATTTCAAGCCCACCTATTGGAGACTTATTTACCTGCATTCATTACACAGCTCTCTGTAATACTTGATTCTGATTGTTCAGTTGCAACATTTCAAGGTGTGTTATTCACTGATAACTACAGTCATCATTAGCAACACCACATAACATACCACTCATCTGGTGTTTCTTTCACATCTCTCATATTACAACACTGTGGTCTCTAGTTTCATTCAATCACAACTGCTTTCATCTTGTGCCTCAGTTATAAACTGCATTTACTCTCAAATGAACCCAGAGGACTTCAGTGTTAATAGTAGGTCTGTGGTAATTGTTGAAGTGTTTGTCTTTTTACTAGAACTATTGCTTTGTACACTGCAATGAATTTCAGATAATTAACATGTAAGTTTTTAAAACACTGCCTTCTCAAATTACATGTCCTCATCTTTACTTGTGTGGTGAAAAGCTTTGTAAATAGTGATACGACTACATTACACCTTAAATGTAAGTCTCATCTGAAATTCATCTAGACTCAAAGCTGTTTTAGGAACTGTTTTCTTTTAAGAGTAAAAGAAAACAGTAAATCAATAAAAGAGTAAAAGAAAACAATAAATCAATAAATCAATGTTTTTTTTCTGATATAACAACCGGTCAGATGTACATTATTCCTTATTTGCTGAATAGAGTGTTAATTTTAGACTTCATTTACAGTCCAGTTATGAGCTTCATATTGATTCATGTTCAGATTAACCAAATCCTAACCTTAATATCTGCAGTGAACACTGTACATTTCTCAGTAGACTGGAGATTTGAGTCACTCCAGAGTCTCCAAGTTCATTTCCACTCAGATCCAGCTCAGTCAGGTTTGAAGGATTTGAATTGAATGCTGATACTAGAACAGAACAACTTTTTTCAGTAATACAGATGGAACTAAACCTATAAAAGAGAAAAAAAATTATAAACGTGATGTAATATAAAAATGATAACATCAGTTTTGTATTAGTTGGTCTGTTTTACACTTTGACTAAATTACTTACTTCAGCGTTTTCAGTCTACACTGTTTATTCTTAAACAGAGTTGAGAAGATCTTCATTCCTGAGTTTCTGAGTTTAGTTTCACTCAGATTCAGTTCTGTCAGATTTGAAGGGTTTGAATTTAAAGCTTCAGTCAGAATATGACAATCTTCTTCTGTGATATCACTGTTATTCAGACTGCATTGAGAGAAAAAGATTTGCTTGATGATGACATTACAAAAGCATTATTATTATTATATGAATATTCAGTAAGCACTCAAGTAAAAGATACATAAAACACACCCAGCAGCAAGTCCACAAGTATTAAAAAGAGTAATCATAATGATAATACTCACATCAGTGTGTTGAGTTTACAGTGTTTGTCCTGCAGTAGAGCAGTGATCTGATTCACTCGCAACTCACATTTACTCAGATTCAGCTCTCTCAGGAGTAACATGTTTTTACCCACAATTCTTTTCACATACTGACAGGCTTCTTCTGCAGCAGGACCCAAAAACCTGAATTACAAAAAAAAAAAAAAAAAAAAAAAAAAACACACAAAAAAAAAACAATTCAGTGAACAAATTCTGTTGTTCAGCACATTTTTTCACAAAAAAATAATGCCATATGTTTTAGTGTAAATTATATATATTTTTTTACATTTTAAAAGATGGATTAAATTGTTAAAGTTTTATTCATTTCATTAAACATCCTTTTTGATTACATTTTTTATATTAAATCATAACACACAGAATACATAAAAAGGGAATTTGATTGGAGCCCTAAATTAGAAAGTATCCTACTTTGTGGAGTTGACCCTTTAAAAACAACAACAACAACGACAACAAAAGCTATATTTACATTTATTCTCAGGGTCTAACAAACATGTGTAATACATTTCCTTCCTCATTAATAGAATTAAATAAATGTGACTGGTGCTGGCAAAATAAGTCAGAATGAGAAAGTTTTCAAAAATTTCTTCTCCATTTAAATACCTTTAAATTGATATATGACTTGTTGGAATCTGACAAAAAAATGACTGATGCAAATAAACAGTAGATTAATTAAGAGCAGTGAGTGATATAGTCTTTTCTTTTAATGTATGATCAACAATGAGACAGATCTACAGTACAAGACATATCGTTTGTGTGAATCTTGCCAAGACATATTTGACAATAATGTATTTTACAGGGAGATTGCATGCTCTGGGAGAGGTGCTTTACAAATATCATTCACTGCAATTGTTCTGCTTTCATCAGCATGAGTTTGAAAATGGTCTTTCTTTAAATCTTATTTTGTCATCGAGAATTCTGCACTTTGCAACAACAGACACACAACTTGTGAGAAGCAGCAGCAGTCATCCAGAAGCGAGCAGAGGAAAAGGTCATCATCTCAGAAAACATACAAATAAAGATCATTTTAGATGTTTCAAATGTGAAAATGTTTAAAATGTCAAATTTGGATGTGTTCAAATTCGACGAAAACTGACATTTTTAACTTCTTTTGCCTGTAGCTCAAAATTAGACCGTGCGCATTCTGAATCATTTTGCCAGCACAGGTCACAAAAATGTCATAAATATTGATATTGAATAATATGGGACAAAAATATTACCCAGTTGTATTCATTAGACTGAATTAGTAAAATAATTTTTCTATGAATAAATAGGCTTTAACAGGCTTTATGAAAAATAATTTATTTTGTATTACTTCATCACATCTCACCTCAGTTTCTTCAGTTGACAGTTTGGATCCTGTAGTAAATCATTGAGCTCCTTCACTCCTGATTGTCCAGGATCATTTCCTGTGAGATCCAGCTCTATCAGGTGTGAAGGGTTTGATCTCAGAGCTGAAGCCAGAGCTTTATAACCTTCTTCACTGATACTGCAGTCTGAAAGTCTGGAGAAAAAAGGAGAAAAAAACATATTTAATCTGACAGAAACTGTTTACTGTTGTAATTTAAGATGGGAGAAAGGGCATGTTGTCATTAAAATCAAACAATTGTTCATTTTCACTCACCTGAGTTTCTTGAGTGTGCAGTTTTTATTTTCTAACCCGTTCTGGAGTTTCTTTATTCCTAAATCCTGCAGATTATTGTTGCTCATGTCAAGTTCTTTCAGACTGGAGTTTGATCTCAGGACTGTAGCAAGAGCTGAACAGCTTTTCTCTGTTAGACCACAACCACACAGCCTAAAATGTTGAACAGGAGAATAATAATTTATGAACACAAAAGAATCTGATGCCGATATTCAGTGATTAGAATTATTTTGTTTTGGTCACCTGATGTCTTTAACATAAAATCTACAATGAACACAATACTCACATCAGTGTGTTGAGTTTACAATGTCTATCCCGCAGTAGAGCAGAGATCTGATTCACTCGTGTGTCTCCTAGTTCATGTTCACTCAGATTCAGTTCTCTCAGGAGTAACGGGTTTTTATCAAAAACTTCAGTCAGATATTTGCAGGCTTCTTCTGCATCAGGACTGTGCAATAACCTGGACATAACATAAGCACATTGATATTACCTGTCATACAGTGATTTATGTTTACAATGTTGCGAAAGGAACTTCAGTCATTTCAAAGCGTTTACAATGCCTTTTTGAAAGTTCCTTGTTTTCAGCTAAAATTACCCTTAATTATTTTAATATCTCTCACCTCAGTGTCTTCAGTTGACAGTTTGGATCCTGTAGTAAATCACTGAGCTCCTTCACTCCTGATTGTCCAGGATCATTTCCTGTGAGATCCAGCTCTATCAGGTGTGAAGGGTTTGATCTCAGAGCTGAAGCCAGAGCTTTATAACCTTCTTCACTGATACTGCAGTCTGAAAGTCTAGAGAAAAAAAGAGAAAAAACTTATTTCATCTGACAGAAACTGTTTACTGTAGTAATTTAACATGGGAGAAAGGGCATGTTGTCATTAAACTCAAACAATGGTTTATTTTCACTCACCTGAGTTTCTTGAGTGTGCAGTTTTTATTTTCTAATCCGTTCTGGAGTTTCTTTATTCCTGAATCCTGCAGATTATTGTTGCTCATGTCAAGCTCTTTCAGACTGGAGTTTGATCTCAGGACTGTAGTGAGAGCTGAACAGCTTTTCTCTGTTAGACCACAACCACACAGCCTAAAAAGATAAACATGAGAATAATAATTTATGAACACAAAAGAATCTGATGCCGATATTCAGTGATTACTGAGAATTATTGTGTTTTGCTCATCTGATGTCTTTAACATAAAATCTACAATGAACACAATACTCACATCAGTGTGTTGAGTTTACAATGTCTATCCCGCAGTAGAGCAGAGATCTGATTCACTCGTGTGTCTCCTAGTTCATGTTTACTCAGATTCAGTTCTCTCAGGAGTAACGGGTTTTTATCAAAAACTTCAGTCAGATATTTACAGGCTTCTTCTGCATCAGGACTGTGCAATAATCTGGACATAACATAAGCACATTGATATTACCTGTCATACAGTGATTTATGTTTACAATGTTGCAAAAGTAACTTCAGTCATTTCAAAGCGTTTACAAATGTCTTTTTGACAGTTCCTTGTTTTCAGCTAAAATTACACTTAATTATTTTAATATCTCTCACCTCAGTGTCTTCAGTTGACAGTTTGGATCCTGTAGTAAATCATTGAGCTCCTTCACTCCTGATTGTCCAGGATCATTTCCTGTGAGATCCAGCTCTATCAGGTGTGAAGGGTTTGATCTCAGAGCTGAAGCCAGAGCTTTATAACCTTCTTCACTGATACTGCAGTCTGAAAGACTAGAGAAAAAAAAGAGAAAAAACATATTTAATCTGACAGAAACTGTTTACTGTAGTAATTTAACATGGGAGAAATGGCATGTTGTCATTAAAATTCAACAATGGTTCATTTTCACTCACCTGAGTTTCTTGAGTGTGCAGTTTTTATTTTCTAATCCATTCTGGAGTTTCTTTATTCCTAAATCCTGCAGATTATTGTTACTCATGTCAAGTTCTTTCAGACTGGAGTTTGATCTCAGGACTGTAGCAAGAGCTGAACAGCTTTTCTCTGTTAGACCACAACCAAACAGCCTAAAATTATAAACATGAGAGAGAATTTATAAACACAAAATATCTGATGCCAACATTCAGTCTCTGAGAAATCAATAACTGGGAAGATCAATCTACAATAATAAATGAAAACAACACTCACTGAAGAGCTTTGAGTTTACAGTGTTTATCCTGCAATAGAGCACAGATCTGATTCACTCGTGTGTCTCCTAGTTTATGTCCACTCAGATTCAGTTCTCTCAGGAGTAACAGGTTTTTAATGTGAAGAACTTCAGCCAGATATTGACAGGCATCATCTGCAGCAGGACCCAAAAACCTGGACACAGGAGAAGTAGACTGACATTAACTGCCATATGATGATTTTTTAAAATCTTGTTTTAAAGGGTCTTCAGTCATTTCAAAGCTTTTATAAATGTCTTTTTTGATGGTTAAATTCTGTTCCAGCTACAAACTTTTGCATTTTACTATATTAATAACACTTACCTCAGAGTTTTCAGTGTTTTTGATGTAAACCACCCTCCCTTTTGTGAATCACTGAGCTCCTTCACTCCTGATTCACCAGGATCATTTCCTGTGAGATCCAGCTCTATCAGGTGCGAGTTTGATTTTAGAGCTGTAGCCAGAGCTTTATAACCTTCTTCAGTGATACTGCAGTCTGAGAGTCTGCAAAACATAAAGCTTAAATATAAATACATTTTAACATTTAAATGTAACATTGTGTTTCAAATTCAGAGTCACAATATATATCTAGACACACCAGAGCTGAATACATTATCAGATATGATAAACAAAAAACACACAAAAAACAGACATGTAAGCAAACCACTTCAATTTTTTATGGACTACAGCCATGTCTTCACTTTTCATCTGGGAGAAAACTCTCTCAACCACCATTAAGCCAGAATAACATCTTTGGAGTTTGTCACTGTTCAAACCTGGTAGAACGTGACTGCAATTCCAACACCATCAAACATTCAAACCATCAAGACTTCAATCCAAGGCTGCATCCAGACACTCATTCAACGACCAAGTCAATGTAAGTATCATACATTTAACTAAATAGAACAGAGGTTTAGAATAAGCTGTAGACCCCATCTACAGAAAGCGGTGTTGATGGTCACACTCAGGTGGTTAACTGACTCCTTTTCATAGCTTCATCTCCAGTTTCTCTAATGGTTTCATTCATTCAGTCTCATGTGCCCCTCCCCCGTGTATATCTGACTGTATGTTAATTTGCTTACACTAGTTGTGTGTTAGTGTTTAGTTAATACAAATATTGTGCACAAATTACATAGGTTTCTGATTGTCACAGCTTTCGGATAATGTCCCTTTTTGCAAGCCGATCTTGTTACATGCTCTACTGCACTAGTACTTGAAAGAAAGCTATTTTCTGTGGCCACAAAAAAAAAAATATTTTTTAGAGTTGATATGAAATAACACTGAATGGTTGCTGGACGAACAGATTAGTTGATGGTAATAATAATTCTGCTACATAACTACTATATAACTACTGACAGCTGATATAAATAATTGTGTTTAATTATATTTAATTGTAATTATTTGATACATTTATTTTATTGCTAATTGTGTCATGTTTTGTTACATTCAACAAAACATTCTTTGAGTTTTTCTAAAAATTGTAGTTTTATCTAGAGATATTACCACTGTTTTGAGAGAAAAAAATATATATTTAAAATATATATATCTGGAAGCAACCAGATTCAATAAATATATTATGTTAAGTGTAGGCAATGTTGAAGTGCACTCACTTCAATATCTTTAGCTCAGATTTCTTCAGTCTCTCACAGATCACTTTGACTCCTGAGTCCATCAGACGACTGTTGTTCAGGTTCATCTCTTTCAGTTTGGTTTTGGAGGAGAGAACAGTAGCTAGAACTGAACAGCTTTTCTCTGTCATCTCAGAATTATTCAGCCTAAACACAAAAACAGTATTATTTAATATTCAGTACATATTCAGCACATAAGAGATAAGCAGCTTTTCATATCTGATCACACGTGACTGACAGTACTTTATACTGAACAAAATAAAAGTTATAAATCATGATCACTCACTTAATTTTCTCCACTTTGTTATGGGAGTCCATCAAAAGAGCAGAAAGTTTTTCTCCATCCAGATCTCCTAATTTACCTTCACTCAGATCCAGTTCCGTTAGTACTAATGGATTTGTACCCAGAACTAGACTCAGATAGTCACAAGCTTCCTGTGCAGCTGAACTTTTCAAAAACCTACAGGAAGCAGAACATTTAAAAACTTTAAATTAAATAATCTTGTTAGAATTTTAAGTCTTTTGCAGCTCCCATCCTTCTTATGGGTCCAGTGTAGTACTAAAGTTTAGTAAAGAGTAGAATGTGCAAGTCATAATTGTGATAAATATTACCAGATTTGCTTAATAGCAATTCAGTAAATCATGCCATTCTAATTCTTTATTTGCTTTATTTGTCACATTTAACTAGTTGCACACATTTCATAAATACTAAAAGGCATTTATTACCTGACAGTCTTTAATTTACAGCATCCACCCTGCAGTAAATCAGTGAGCTCCTTCACTCCTGATTGTCCAGGATCATTTCCTGTCAGATCCAGCTCTATCAGGTTTGAGTTTGACTTCAGAGATGAGGTCAGAGTTTTATAACCTTCTTCAGTGATACTGCAGTCTGAAAGACTAAATATACATTAAAAAGCTGTTAAGTATTACACTCAATGTAGCACCTGCTTAATTTCAGTTTCATGAAATAGTTCTCTTTAAACACAGTGAAAAAAATAATTTTAGCTTCTATAGCCATCTTATTTGTAGATTAATAAAAATACATACTTCAGTTTCTTCAAGCTACATTGTGGATTTCTCAACAGAATACAGATCTTCTGGATTCCAGTGTTTCCTAGTTTATTTCCACTCAGATCCAGCTTTATCAGTTTTGAGGGATTTGAAATAAACACTGAAGTCAGAGCAGCACAACCTTTTTCTGTGATACTGTTGTTCTTTAGCCTGCAGAGAAATAAAACAAAGACAGGAAAGATTATTTGGAATATTTTAGCCACAAAACAACTTCATTAAGGTTTTTGCTCTGATATGCAATATCAGCTGTTAGACCTTTAATTAAGAGGTGTGTGCCTTTCCAAATCATACCCATTCAACTGAATTTGTCACAGGTTAACTTCACTAAACGTGTAGTAACATCTATAAACAATATGAATACTCCTGAGCTAAATGTCAACTGTTCCAGATAAGGATATGAGTACTTATGCAATGGAATCATTTAAGTTCCCTTTCAGTCGGTCACGTTCGACGTTACGAATGGGATCTCGCCCGAGAGCCCAATCACATTCGAGTGGTACAAAACGAGCCAATGGTACACAAAGTACCTTGGTCTGTGGAATTTGCATCGCGAGCTCCGCCCCGCAGAGCGGGTATATAAGGAGCAATGCGAGCAACTCGCATTCAAGCTTTCGCTTCGGAGCCGAGCACATCGCTTGCTGCTTTCACCGGAGTGCTGCAAGAGTCACTGGTGTTGGTGTGACGGCGCGATTCAGCGGTTCGTCTGTGTTTCCTGCGACAGCTCCCGCGTTCCCCTGAGCGCTTCAACACCGCTAAAAGAGCAATTTCTCTCACAAAAGAGATACGGGCCGATCTGCCTCTTTTTAAAGATGTCATTTCGCCCGTGTGTTTCTGGGTGCGGTCGATATATCGCTCCTCGTGACGGTCACGATCGCTGTGTCACGTGTTTGGGCTTCCAGCACGCAGAGACTGTGTTCGTGGATGGCTCATGTTCTCATTGCGGGGACATGACCATCTCGGCGTTGAGATTGAGACTCGATTACCTTAAAAGGTATAGAGTCCCCTCTGCCACACCCCGTTCTAGCTCTTCTTCTCGTAAGAGGGCTACTTCGGCTGGTGGCCAGGGTGATCTGAGGGTTACTGTGTGGGCTTCCCCGACGAGCGAACCTCCTCGGGCCACACCCCCCTCACATACGCTGCAGCCGGTCGAGTTTCCGAATGAGTTTGCTGGACCCTCTCAGGCTCCTGAAATCTCATTCGGGGCTCGCGAAGAGGACCGTATGTTCGATCGCCGCATCACAAGGCGGGCTTGAGTCCTCGGGAGATGAGGATTCGGCTGCGTTGCCTCCCTCGGGAGTGCCAGCGTTGTCCGAGTCCGATCCCGAGCTGACGGCCGTGCTTTCCCGGGCAGCGGAGAGCATCGGGCTTGAGCGGAACCCTCCACCCTGTCCTGAGTGCTCGAGGCTGGATGATTGGTTCCTGGGGGCTGCTCATGCGGATCGCCAGCACCCCCCTCTTGTTCCTTTCTTCACGGAAGTGCACCAGGAGGTAACCAGTTCATGGAAGGCACCTTTAACTGCCCCGAAACCGTTCTGGTACTTCCCCCGCCTTCACTGCCCTTGATGGCGGGGCAGCCAAGGGGTATGCTGGGATTCCCCCGGTGGAGCGTTCTGTTGCGATGCAACTGTGCCTCCTCCACTCCCGCTCGGCCACAGCAGCAGCCTTCACCCCGGCCGCAGCGAGGAGATGGCCGCAGAAGGGCGGCGCAACCCGTCTCTGCCCCTAAGCCTGCCAAACGCCAGGCCAAGCGGCGTTCCTGAGACGGGCGACCCGGAGTTGGAGACGTCAGCTCGTCAGGAGATGGTAGCAGGACCACTCATTCCCCCGGAGGAGGGCCGGGGGAGAATCCTTTGTTCTCGTTTTCTTTTTGTTCTGCCACTGGCCCTGCGGCCGGTGGTACCCAAACCTTCACTAAAAGAGCTGTTTCCTCTACCTCCGGGTCCCAAGAGGCCACGAACGACAGTTGGCGACGTGCTTCCTCGCCGCTCTCGTTCCCCTCTCCCCTTGCCAGTTTCCAGGCAAAGCCGGCCCGAGAACGCTCCGCCTTCTCATGCCCTCTTTGCTACTTGGAGTCAGATGAGTGCCCGCACTTCGCCCCCGCTAAGGGACGCTATGCCTCCCATGCCGGGGCTGTCTGCTCCACCACGCTGCCCCACTGTGGGTACGCCTGTAGTCCCCTTGACCCCACTGGTTCAGTTCCTGGGAGCCTGGCTAGAGCTCCCCAGGCCTTCCCGTTGGCTCATCTGGACGCTCAGGCTCGGCTACGCGATTCAGTTCGCCCGGCGTCCCCCCAGGTTTCGGGGTGTCCACGCAACGATGGTGGGCATAGATCCCGTGGTTGGACCCCTCGTTTCTACGGGCCGGCGTACCCCTAGAACCAGTGTCCAGACATGTTGGTGTATCAACAGATGCCTCTGCCACGGGCTGGGGTGCCATGTGCAATGGGCCGGACCTGGTTCCCCGAACTTGTACTCCTCGCGACAGCCCCTCCCTGGCCAATTCCTCTGAGGAAGGACCTTCTTTCTCAGAGACGGGGCACCCTCTGGCACCCACGTCCCGATCTGTGGAACCTACATGTGTGGGTTCTGGACGGGTCACGGAAGGTTTAGGTACCTTGCCACCACAGGTGGTAGCTACCATCACTTCAGCTAGAGCCATGTCCACCAGACATGCCTATGCTTTGAAGTGGAACCTCTTCGTCACTTGGTGTTCTTCACGGCGTGAGGACCCCTGGGAATGTCCGATTGGGTCAGTGCTTTCCTTTCTTCAGGAGGGGTTGGAACGAAGGCTGTCTCCTTCCACCCTCAAGGTCTATGTGGCCGCCATTTCGGCTCACCATGACCCTGTTGAAGGTAAGTCTCTTGGGAGGCACGATCTGATCATCAGGTTCCTGAGAGGAGCAAGGAGGCTCAATCCACCCCGCCCTCAGCAAGTCTCCTCTTGGGACCTCGCAGTGGTTCTATCAGCACTGCAGAGAGCTCCCTTCGAACCCTTGCTCTCAGTAGAGCTAAAATTTCAATCTTTGAAAACTGCACTCCTGACGGCTTTGGCTTCAGTGAAGAGGGTCGGGGACCTGCAGGCATTTTCAGTTGACGAAGCGTGCCTGGAATTCGGGCCGGCTAACTCTCACGTTATCTTGAGACCCCGGCCTGGGTACGTGCCCAAAGTTCCCACCACTCCTTTTAGGGATCAGGTGGTGAACTTGCAAGCACTGCCCCTGGAGGAGGCAGACCCAGCCCTGGCGCTGCTCTGTCCAGTACGTGCGCTCCGCACCTACGTGGACAGAACTCGGTGCCTTAGGACCTCAGACCAGCTCTTTGTCTGTTACGGAGGCCAGCAGAAGGGAAAGGCTGTCTCCAAGCAGAGGTTATCCCACTGGATAGTGGATGCTATTGTCCTGGGTTATCAGGCTCAAGACCTGCCATGCCCCCTAGGGGTGAGAGCTCACTCAACTAGGAGCGTAGCTTCCTCCTGGGCGCTGGCGCATGGCGCCTCGCTAGCAGACAACTGTAGAGCTGTGGGCTGGGCAACACCTAACACATTCGCAAGGTTTTATAATCTCCGTGTAGAGCCCGTGTCCTCCCGGGTACTCGCCCCTTCGGGCCAGTAAGGACCTGCTCGGTGTCAATCCGCTTGCTGCGCCATTCCACTCCACGGACTGGATGCATGCGCTATTCCCCTCAGGTGAGTTCCTCAGTCAGAACCCTGGGTTCCTCCAGCATTGTTGATGTCCAACACTTGTGTACATGCCCTTTGGTCAGCCATGTGTGGGACTAGGTGCCTCCATGTGTCGTGATTCCCCTTCTGGGTAATCCCACGTGTGTATGTCCACAGTGAGTCTCTCCGCAGCATGTGTCTTTCCCTTGGCAAGCCCCTTGCCAGCTCTGTCATTGTAACTTCCACCCTGCGGGCTGGGTACCTCAGAGTTCTTATGTATCACCACCTTGGTAGATACCTGCCTTCTGTAAGTCCTCCCACGGGCAGGCAGCCTGCTAGCGTATGTCCAGCTGGAATATGCTACCCAGTGTAGTCTGTGTGAGCTATAGGCCCTTGCTCGTGCTGGCTTCACGACAGGGTGCTATCACTCACACGGGTCGCTGGAAGACAGCCATGTGGCGTTTTGTAAGGGACCCCATTCGTAACGTCGAACGTGACCGACTGAAAGGGAACGTCTTGGTTACGTATGTAACCCTCGTTCCCTGAAGGAGGGAACGGAGACGTTACGTCCCCTTGCCACATCGCTGTTCTGCTGAACGGCCGGGTCACTGGCTCGGCTCCTCAGCGAAGACTTGAATGCGAGTTGCTCGCGTTTCTCCTTATATACCCGCTCTGCGGGGTGGAGCTCGCGATGCAAATTCTGCAGACCAAGGTACTTTGTGTACCATTGGCTCGTTTTGTACCACTCGAAGGTGATTGGGCTCTCGGGCGAGATCCCATTCGTAACGTCTCCATTCCCTCCTTCAGGGAACGAGGGTTACATACGTAACCAAGACGTTTTTTATCTTAATAAATTCGCTAAAAAAAAAAAATTTTTTTTGCTTTACCATTATGATGTATGGAGAGTAGATTGATGTGGGGAAAAAGGAAATTTAATCCAGTTTAACATAAGGCAGCAACATAACAAAATTAATACTTTTGCAAGGCACTGTAAGTAAAAACTTCTTAAGTAATTAAGTAAATAAGTAAACAATCTGTGATAAAAGCAAAATCAAATTACAAGCAATAAGAAAAATAAACATACCAGAACAAAGATGCAAATTAGTTTTTCTTTCCCCATGTAGCCAATGATTCAAGTAAAAAAATATTTAAAAAAAATGGAGTCATTAAATATGAAATAAAATAAAACTGTGAAGACTGCATAAATTAAATATGCTATAAAAGATTTTCAGTCAAGGGCAGCAGGTATATTATGTTGCTGTCACTTTAACACTGAATGCACAGATTTAATTTATTGATACACATCTGAATTTCTCACAACTGCTCATGCTCACTTTAGACATATTTGTCAGGCATTTTTATACATAATGTGTAATATGCAAATATAGTGTATTATATTGTACCTGCATACAGGCCGAACTGAAAGCTTATGAACAGAGAATGCAGTTCTTTAGCACAGTTTATTGTGCTTTTAATGACTTAACAAGCATGTTACAATCTTCATTTTCTCATTCTCCATTTTTCTTTTCAGCTTTAGCATGTCAATAAATAAAAAGCTCTGTCATGAAATTACATGGCACTCAATCTAATATAAACATTATTATTCACATGGTGCAGCTGACTGGTTTCTTTCGCATCAGCAGAAAATAAGCTGCTGCACAACATTCAAATATTTAGCTAGTTATTGCTGTAGCAGTTGCAGCATGCTTCAGAAAGCATCTGAATCAACATCTAAATTAACTGAATTCTCTTTTACTGATTTCACTGTGAATATTGCATGGTCTGCCTTATTAATGTCTAAATGAGAAACTATAAACATGTTTTAAAATAAGCCTCATGTTTAGCATGCCTTGCATTCATATGCAGGAGTGAAATGCTAAGCAGTGGCATTTATGTAACTGTGTTTATAAAGCTGCAGCAACATTCAGTCAAATGTTTGTGATTGTTGTGAGAACACACCAACAAGTTCTGGTCATGATAACAGGTTGAAATTAAATAATAATTTGTGTTTGCTTGCACTTTAACAGGGATTCGCTATATTTAGCTGCTTAACCCCTATGTCATGTTCATTCATTTTTATGGTTGATGTTTTCAAAAAACAAGTTTTGATGTTTGTAGCTGTACTGAGTCGTAATGGCTTTCTATACAATTAAGAGTTAAAAAAGAATTTCAATGACAATTATCAAAATGTAAGATAAACTGTTATTCTTTTTAAAGATACATATACTGTATAATGTAAAGTGTTAAACAATGTACAATACTCACGTCAGTGTGTTGAGTTTACAGTGTCTATCCCGCAGTAGAGCACAGATCTGTTTCATTCCTGTGTCTCCTAGTTCACAATTACTCAGATTCAGCTCTCTCAGGAGTAATGGGTTTTTACCCACAATTCCTTTCACATACTGACAGGCTTCATCTGCAGCAGGACCCAAAAACCTGGAGATGGGAATATGAAAAAAAAAAAAAAATTTTTGCTTAGAAACCTAATAGTCCTATTTAATAATATTCTAATATTAACCCTTCCACACATAAGTTTAAAATGTTATAACTGAGCTCCCAGTGCGAGTATAACACAACTGTTATTTTAGAATATGTATTGTAGAATGTGTAGAATGTGTAGCTCTGTATGCGTAATGTATCGCATTTATTTAGTTTTCCCTTTTTTATTCAAAATATTCACAAACATGTTAACTATTTTACAAAACATCCGTTATTGCAATTCTCAAATATGTGCTAGTAAATGTATTTGGTTATTTATATAATGATCATCGTGGCGAGGGGGGAGTGGTTTAGCAGGGTTTGCAGTGGGAGAGTGCGGTCTGAGACGAGCGGTGAGAAAGTAGGTCAAGTGCAGAATGACATTCAGAAGCTTCTAATTACAGTTATTGGTGTGGGGAGACCTTTAAAATGGCCACTGTGACTCAGAAGTGGCAGAGAGAGACTGACTTGAAGACTCATGGACAAATGAATGGTGTCGACGAGAGTATAACCAAATGGGGAAGTCGTGGCCTAATGGTTAGAGAGTCGGACTCCCAATCGAAAGGTTGTGAGTTCGAGTCCCGGGCCGGCAGGAATTGTGGGTGGGGGGAGTGCATGTACAGTTCTCTCTCCACCTTCAATACCACGACTTAGGTGCCCTTGAGCAAGGCATCGAATCCCCAACTGCTCCCCGGGCGCCGCAGCATAAATGGCTGCCCACTGCTCCGGGTGTGTGCTCACAGTGTGTGTGTGTGTGTGTGTGTGTTCACTGCTCTGTGTGTGTGCACATCGGATGGGTTAAATGCAGAGCACAAATTCTGAGTATGGGTCACCATACTTGGCTGAATGTCACTTCACTTTTTTTTTTTTTTTTTTTTTTTTTTCAAATGTGCTTTGAGTTAATGTTATTTGATGCGTGTGATCATGCCTTTGCTTATAGTTTTGACAAACTGAATAAATATCCACGAGCCTGAGTCACGCCGACTCTGACTTATTCCTTTCATTCTAAAACTAGCTTCATTACAGTCATATTAGTTGATCTATAACGGACGATGTGTTCCTCCATATTACTTTGTGAAAGACATGAAAATAAATCTCACGGTTTGTAGTAAACTCGAAAACGAATATAATGATGATGAAGAAACACTATTATTTTTATTATAGGATTCAGTCCTTAGAAGACACAGGTAACATCTGCAAAGCATTAATGTGAACCCACTGAACAGAAACTGAGATAACTTAAGTACTGTGAAAATGAACTGGACACAGCTGAGCCAAATGACAAATCAACTAACAACCATGACAACAAACTAAGGAAAATGGTGCAAAATGAAAATAATGACATCCAAACTGAGTGTTAAACTGGTGAACTGTGAGAAGAATAGAATTTTCTTTTTATTTAAAAAAAGAACTTTAATGTTACCTACATTATATTAATAGAACACATCAAAATATAGTTTAAAGGGTCATTATCGCTGATTCCATAGACGCTAATGAGTATTTTACAAACTACTTTTTTTTTTGCTAGAACTTATATATATTTAAATGTCTGAAGCCTAAAATAAATATTATGTGGTTGAATATACTGCATAGTTCTGATATATGCCAAGAGCTGAGTGCATTTATCTCTGGCTAAGTGCCAGCCAAGGCGTGAAATTAGATCTCACTCTGAATGTAGCGGTCGGTCGCTTGATGCACTGAACACTGTATTCTCACCTCAGTGTCTTCAGTGAATAGTTTTGATCCTGTAGTAAATCACTGAGTTCCTTCACTCCTGATTGTCCAGGATCATTTCCTGTGAGATCCAGCTCTATCAGGTGTGAAGGGTTTGATCTCAGAGCTGAAGCCAGAGCTTTATAACCTTCTTCAGTGATACTGCAGTCTGAGAGCCTAGAACAGGGGTAAACATGGAACATTCATGTGATTAATTAATTATTCTAGGAAATAAAGAAATTAAAGTTTACTTGTATGTCAGATTACTTTTTTCAAGCAATGAGTAAAGTTATGCATTGCTTTTTAAATTAACAATAAATTAACTGATTACTTTTTCAAACAAGTAAAGCATGTAATTCTTTTTTTTTCATTCAAGCAAGAATGTTTCAGTGGAATGCTGTCGTACGTATTTGCAGCACTGGATTAGTTCTGTTAGTGAGCTCTCATGTGCAGCAGTAATAAACCTAGACTGCCACTGTCATGACAACCAGTGCAACAGGACAAAATGTTGACTACGGAATGACTACAACATTTTTTCACATGATACATTCTGAAAATTGAACTACAGAATTGTGAAAATGATCAGGTGAGAAAAAAATTTGCTTCCTGCAATTACAATTACAAAATAATGTTTATACATGCGCATACATGCTATACAAACACAGGCACTTTTTAACACGATAACTTACTTACTGATTAGTAACTAATTAAACAAAAAGACCCAGAGTTACACATCAATTCACCTGAGTTTCTCTAGCTTACAGTTCTTTTTCAGTCCATCAGAGAGCAGCCTGACTCCTGAATCTTCCAGACTATTATTGCTCAGATCAAGATCCCTCAGACTGCTGGAGTCTGAACTGAGAACTGAAGCAAGAACTGAACAGCTTTCCTCATTTAGATCACAGTTACTGAGCCTGAAAATAATAATAATAATAATAATAATATATGTGTGTGTGTGTGTGTGTGTGTCTTTGAGATTATAAAAACATGTAATGCTACAAATTAAATTTCAAGTGACAATTAACAAAACTCTTAAATTAATCAAATCAAATCACAAAGTTTTGACAGAAAGGAAAACAGAAGAAATCAGAAGAAACAGAATATATAGTTAAAACATTTTTTTTTTATTGTTATTTTGTTGTGTGTAGCTGCAGGTGAATTGTACTCACTTGAGTATCTCCAGCTCACACACAGGATTCTTCAGTCCCTCACAGATCACTTTGACTCCTGAGTCCAGCAGACGACTGTTGTTCAGGTTCATCTCTTTCAGGATGGTTTTGGAGGAGAGAACAGTAGCTAGAACTGAACAGCTTTTCTCTGTCAGCTTACAATTATTCAGCCTGAACACAAAAACAGCATTATTTATTTTTCAATACATACTTAACACACATCAGATCATTAGGTCTTTATTTATGCTCACAGATATTACAGAGACTTTTATAATGAATAAACAAAAGTTATAATGTATAAACTCATGTTAACTCACTTCATTTTCTCCAGTTTGCTATGAGAGTCCATTAAAAGAGCAGAGAGCTTCTCTCCATCATGGTCTCTTAATTTATCTTCACCCAGATCTAGTTCTGTCAGAAGTAATGGACTTTTACCCAGTACTTTAGTGAGATACTCACACGCTTCCGCTGCAGCAGAACTTTTCAAAAACCTGCAGGGTATAGAAGAGAATTAAGAATTTAGGTTTTGCACAAGAGACATTACGTTTCCGTTTCTCGAGTTTTGGGAGTGGCTGCAGTAGAAAGCTTAGTCAATTAGTAAGAGCTTGTTTAGCCAATTTGGAAAAAGAAATTCAGATACTTTAATAAAACAATAAAAAAAGTATAAATAAATAGACACATTTAAAACTTGATTTAATTCATGTTTTAAAACGTGGATTAATAAAACAATAAAAAGTACATTAATAAATCCTTTAAAAAAATTTTTTTAAATGCATTTGGAATTCGCTTTTCTCCATTTGCCAATTGCTTTTTTTTCTCCTTTTGCCAAATGCTTTTGCTTATCCATTTGTCAATTGAGTTACAAATGCCATTGGACAGTACGTGGGAGCAACCAATCAACTTTCACCTCGATTTGGAGAGCCAAACCCTCTCTCACAAGGTCATTGGACAGTGAGAAAAGCTGTTATGCCATTAAAGTGGGAGTATGAAGACGGGTTCAAGCGACATAAAATGTCAGAGGAATTTGAACTTGTTTGGAGAGGGATTGTGGATGATTTGTTAGCTTTAGCTGATTTCTGAAAAAGATATTCTCCTCTCGGTTATCAAGGGCTGGTGGAAAATGCAGCATCAGCATCTCGCAGTGGCACTACCATTTACTTTTTTATTTTAAAAACTAAATTTAAATAAAAATAACACTATGTACCACAGGACTGACATTTACAGGCATTTATCATAAAATTTGTTAATAAACTCAGTTTATGTTTGATATTCGCTGCATAATCGTCTAGGCTGGGGACCATCTGCAAATTTACCTTACAGTACAAAACGAATTTCAATAATTCATTCAAATTAATGTTTGCACTGCAAAGCTATAGTAAAAGCAATAGTAATACAAGCTTTACAGTTCGCCAGTGTGTTATATTTAAATGTTCTATCTAAATGTTAAAAGTAATTTTATTAAAATCGCATTGGACGTTTTATACCCAGTTGGTGGAATTATAATTCGGTCCCTTACCCATCAAGGACTGTGATAGTGCTTCTAAGCTTTCTCTGGTTTAAATTCACTGCTACAATACACAAAGGCAGTTTTGAAATATTTTTTCATGTCGATATAAAGTGGTTGCAAACTGTTAAAACTGATTGTGGTAGTGATATGGTAGTGATAGGACTGACGACTGTATAAAACAGTGTCAAGCGAAAGCGAATGTCCAGCTAATTAACTGTATACCGCACTAGTTCACCACTACTTAAGAGCAGGGGCACAACTGCACATTTACAAAACTGCCTTTGTGTATTGTAGCAGTAAATTTAAACCAGAGAAAGTTTTGAAGCGCTATCACAGTGCTTGATGGGTAAGGGACCGAATGAAATTCCACCAACTGGGTAAAAACAATGTGTTTTAAATAAAATGACTTTTAACATTTAGATAGAACATTTAAATAGAAAACACTGGCAAACGGTAAAGCTTTTATTACTATTTGTTTTTACTATAGCCCTGCAGTGCAAACATTAATTTTAATGAATTATTGAAATTTGTTTTGCATTGTAAGGTAAATTTTCAAACGGTCCCTAAAGCAGCCTAGACAATTATGCAGTGAATATCAAACATAAATGGACTTTATTAACAAACTTTATGATAAATGCCTACAAATGACAATCCTGTGGTACATAATGTTATTTTGTTGAAATGTAGTTTTTAAAATAAAAAAGTATTACATAAAATTATGTCACTGGCCAGTGAAGAAATTCCGTGCAGCTAGAAGTGATAACAGAAAATTTATTTTGCAGAAATCAGCTTAAGCTAACAAATCATTCACAATCCATCTCCAAACACGTTCAGATTCCTCTGACATTTTGCGACACTTGAACCCGTCTTCATACATCCGCTGTAATGACATACAGCTTTTCTCACTGTCCAATGACAGTGTGTGTTACATTTACAAGTGAGAGAGGGTTTGGCTGTTCAAATCGAGGTGAAAGTTGATTGGTTGCTCCCACGTACTGTCCAGTGGCATTTTTTAAATCAATTGACAAAAGGACAAAGCAAAGCAATTGGCAATTAGAGAAAAGCAATTGCCAAATGCATTTTTAAAAAGTGATTTAAAATGTGCATTTAAAAAGATTTATTAATGTACTTTTTATTGTTTTATTAATCCACGTTTTAAAACATGAATTAAATCAAGTTTTAAATGCCTATTTATTTTTTTATTAAATTTATTGTTTTATTAAACTACATCTAAAAACGCGAATTAAACATCTTTAAATATGTCTATTAATTTGTCCATTTAAAAAATTATTTATTTATATACATTTTTATGTTTGAATTATTAAATCAATAAATTAATTCATTTTTAAGTGGCACTCTCAGACCTCCATACAATAATGTGTCTTACTGAAATTATATTTAAATACTATTATCAAAGCTCTTAATTTTTTATTTTTTTGGAGATTCTGAGATAAACAAATAAACATCCATCCACAGCCTGATCTTTCATATTTGATACATACTTTTCATAAAAAAACTGATTTGTAAATAATCAAGCAAACTTATGTTGCTTCATCTTGCAATATTACTAATATAAAAGTTATGTTTACCTTATAAAAATAAGTTTACTACAACTTGAATAGGGGCATTTTAAATATGATACTAAAAGAGCTTGCTAATGCAAGACAGTTCTGACAGTTATAATCTTCCATATGGCATATGATGTGATTAATTAAACACTGGATCAGAACAAGATACAAACTTGTCAACTGATTGTGGCTGCAGCATGGTTCCAGAAAGGTTATTGGAAATTTAGTTTTAATACGTAATTGAAGGTTTTAATCACCTGATGGTCTTCAGTGAATAGTTTGGATCCTGTAGTAAATCACTGAGCTCCTTCACTCCTGATTGTCCAGGATCATTTCCTGTGAGATCCAGCTCTATCAGGTGTGAAGGGTTTGATCTCAGAGCTGAAGCCAGAGCTTTATAACCTTCTTCAGTGATACTGCAGTTTGAAACTCTGTATATGAAACAAGCTGTTAGGTATTGCATGTTCTGTGCTAAATAAACAAAATAAATAACACTTCAAGTTCAAACCAATATTTTGATGATAAATAATAGTTAGAGAAATGAGCACCAAATTAGACAAATTATTGCCATAGAGTTTGCAAAAATATATGCTAATAGCATTTTAAAATTAGCAAATACATGCATTGACCAATGATTTAATGCTAAAATCTTACTAAACAATTTGCCCAACAAAGAAATTTGCTATTATTGATTCACCCTTTTTTTATATACAAAAGGAGATGTTAGACAAAATATTAGTCTAAATCAAAGTGAATGTAAGGTAAGTACAGTAACTCAAATGATAGCCTCCAGGTTTAATTTTTTCAGGTAATATAATCAAATAAACACTATAAATTCAAATGTAGAAATGTACATGAATGAAAATACACACTTTAGTTTTTCCAATTTGCATTCTGTGCTTTTCAACAGAAGACAGATCTTCTGTATTCCCGAGTCTCCTAGTTTATTTCCACTCAGATCCAGCTCTATCAGGTTTGAAGGATTTGAATTAAACGCTGAAGTCAGAGCAACACAACCTTCTTCTGTAATACTGTTATTTTTCAGTCTGCAGAGAAAAAGAGAGCGTGAGAGGCAAAACAAAAACAAAAAGACTGGAAACAATCTTCAAATTATTTCATTCACAGCACACAACTAATAACTAAAGAAGGATAAATCTATATGATGGTTCAACTAATCTTAGTCCTCTAAAAAAAGAACCAAAATGCCAGTATTTTGAAAGTGAAATATCAAACCATATTATACTTTAAGTGTATTTTATAAAGTATTGAACCATGTGAAATACTCACATCAGTGTGTTGAGTTTACAGTGTTTATCCTGCAGTAGCGCAGCGATCTGATTCACTCGTGTGTCTCCTAGTTCACGTTCACTCAGATTCAGTTCTCTCAGGAGTAACGGGTTTTTACCCACAATTCCAGTCACAAACTGACAGGCTTCATCTGCAGCAGGACTTCTCAAAAACCTGCAGAAGAGAAGATGAAGCAGGATTTAATTAAACTAAACTTGACATTTAAGAGCTCAGAGACCAGTCTTTAATTAAACTGTCAGTTACTTCATTACAGAAATAAAATTTCTACAAATAATTAACTTAATTTATTTTGCTTTATTTAATCACATCTCACCTCAGTGTCTTCAGTTGACAGTTTTGATCCTGTAGTAAATCACTGAGCTCCTTCACTCCTGATTGTCCAGGATCATTTCCTGTGAGATCCAGCTCTATCAGGTGTGAAGGGTTTGATCTCAGAGCTGAAGCCAGAGCTTTATAACCTTCTTCTGTGATACTGCAGTCTGAAAGTCTAGAGGCAAAAAAAAAAAAAAATCAGCTACAAAATAGTCTCAAAATAGTTACTAATTTAGTAAAAACAATTTTTAATTTTTTCAGATTACAATACTTATAATTATAATTATAATTATTATGTTTCAAGACAGATGTATACTAACTTGTTTATGTACAAAAGTGATATTGTTGACAAAAAAATTTCTGTTCATGTCTAAATTCATAAATTCAAACCTGAGCATCTGCAGTGTGCACTGAGAATTTCCCAGTAGAGTGGAGATTTGAGTCACTCCAGAGTTTTCTAGTTTATTTCCACTCAGATCCAGCTCGATCAGGTTTGAAGGATTTGAATTGAATGCTGACGCCAGAGCAGCACAACCTTCTTCTGTAATACTGATGAAATTAAACCTGTATAAAAAAAGTAAACAAATAAGCTATACATATAATTATGCAACTAGTAGATTTGGCTATAACTATTTTAGTGCACCAATATGATAATTCTATGATAAAAGTATTTTTAGTAGTTGGTCTTTGTTTTACAAATTGACTAAAATACTTACTTCAGTTTTTTCAGTCTACACTGTTTATTCTTAAACAGAGTCGAGAAGATCTTCATTCCTGAGTTTCTGAGTTTAGTTTCATTTAGATTCAGTTCTGTCAGATTTGAAGGGTTTGAAGTTAAAGCTTGAGTCAGAATATGACAATCTTCTTCTGTGATATCGCTGTTATTCAGACTGCATTGAGAGAAAACAGTTACACCATTAACAATAACAACTGTTACAGTTTGAACTAAATATTTACCAATAGTTATAAGTCAACACTCTCTGGTAAACAATATATAAAACATCCAACAGCAAGTTCATAAGTATTAAAATGGTCATAGTAATGAAAAAAACTTACATCAGTGTGTTGAGTTTACAGTGTTTGTCCTGCAGTACCATAGCAAGTTTCATTAATCCATTATGTTCTTGTTTAAGTTCACTCAGATTCAGTTCTCTCAGGAGTAACAGGTTTTCACCCAGAACTCTATTCACATCCTGACAGGCTTCATCTGCAGCAGAACCCAAAAACCTGCATAAGAGAAGATGAAGCAGGATTCAATTCAACTAAACTTGGTGTTCTTGAAATCTTGAATTTACTTTAATGCAACACATTGCATTAGCGAAATAATAAGGTGTATTAATGCAACAGCATGTCATTTTATCATCTAATCATGGCTCACCTTAGAGTTTTCAGTGAATAGTTTGCATCCTGTAGTAAATCACTGAGCTCCTTCACTCCTGATTGTCCAGGATCATTTCCTGTGAGATCCAGCTCTATCAGGTGTGAAGGGTTTGATCTCAGAGCTAAAGCCAGAGCTTTATAACCTTCTTCACTGATACTGCAGTCTGAAAGACTAGAATTGTAATGTAAATGTAACATTCAGATTAATTGATTATTCTAGAAATGTTCTGAACAATCTAAATCCATTAAAGGAAACCTTTTGTGAGGCCAAAAAAAAAGTTCCAGAACCAAACAAAAAGAGAACCTTTAGTAATGTCAGGCATCAATTCACCTGAGTTTCTCTAGCTTACAGTTCTCTTTCAGTCCATCAGAGAGCAGCTTCACTTCTAAATCCTGCAGATTATTATTGCTCAGATCAAGATCCCTCAGACTGCTGGAGTCTGAACTGAGAACTGAAGTGAGAGCTGAACAGCTTTCCTCATTTAGATCACAGTTACTGAGCCTGAAAAAAAAAAACAATATTATGGATATATAACTGTACTATTATTTTAGGAAGCAGATGTGTTGAGAGTGAAGCAGCACCAGAGAAACCAGCAGATCACCAACAAAATTTGATCATTAATGTGTTTTTCCCTAGCCTGTAACAAACATGTTAGATGGGTTGGGGATTTCCCACAAAAGAAATGCTTAATATGTTAAATTACCAGGACTGACCAGCATAGTTAATTTTATATTTTGTCCACTCCTATTATAAGATTGAATAAATATATAATATATTTTGTGATTCCTGTCATGTTGAGTCTAGCTGCTGGGGATATGTACTCACTTGAGTATCTTCAGCTCACACACAGGATTCTTCAGTCCCTCACAGATCACTTTGACTCCTGAGTCCAGCAGACGGCTGTTGTTCAGGTTCATTTCTTTCAGGATGGTTTTGGAGGAGAGAACAGTAGCTAGAACTGAACAGCTTTTCTCTGTCAGCTCACAATTATTCAACCTAAATGCAAAATAAATAAATCAATCAAAATAAATAAATTAAAATAATAATAATAATAAATGTACATATATATATATATATATATATATATATATATAGCCATATATATAGCCATATATATATAGCCATATATATATATATATATATATATATATATATATATATATATATATATATATATATATATATATATATATATATATACACATAGCCATATATATATATATATATATATATATATATATATGTGTGTGTGTGTGTGTGTGTGTATAACCCTCTGGAGTCTAAGGGTATTTTTGGGGCCTGGAGAAGTTTTGTCATGCCCTGACATTTGTGCTTTTTCAGTATCTTATACACATCTAAATGGCTAAAATCTAGTCTCACTGTAATCAGCACAAACTGGGCTATAAAAATATGTGAGCAGCATGTATGTATATGATTGTGTTTTTGAGAAAAAAAATGTTGGTTGCATGGTTAGTGAAAAACTGAAAATGTAAAATCACTTGAATAAGGCCATAAAACACATACAGAACAATGGTTCCCGGGACTTTTGAGAACTGGAGCTTGTAGCCTAGAATTTCTTTCTAAATTATGTAAAAATCATCTTGTTTACTCACTTACAGAAAACAATATATTGATTTAAATTTTCTAAGACACTTTTTGTTGCACAAAGTTTTGTTGTTATTATGTCTGTATGCAAAAAAAGTAGACCCTTTACATTAAATTTTTTCATTTAGCTGACGCTTTTATCCAAAGCGACTTACAATTGCTATATATATATATCAGAGGTCGCACGCCTCTGGAGCAACTAGGGGTTAAGTGTCTTGCTCAGGGACACATTGGTGTCTCACAATGGATTCGAACCCAGGTTCTCTCACACCAAAGGCATGTGTCTTATCCACTGCGCCAACACCACCCCATTTACAGATTCGATTGATGTATTGCTCTTATCTGTACGATCAAAACTGAAAGTGTAATTTAAGTTATTTTCGGTGTTATCAGGAGAAAATGCCTCATAACGCGTATACACATTAATTGTCTTCAGAGGGTTAACACAAAAATTAGATCAATAGGGCTTTATACAGTGGGCCTCATTTACGAAACAAACATACAACATAGAATTGGGTGTATAGTTGTTTCAACGCAAAACTTGGAATTTATCTGTATGTTATATGTATGTGAACTATGGCTACGATCAAATCTCACGTTTGGTCTCAGCTCATGAACACGAGTACCTGAACTTGCGCACAGCATGTAAATATGGTAGAGAATTGCAGAATGACATCATTTGTGTTCAGTTTTTATTTTGCTGACCATCAACCGAAGCTCATTAGTCCATAGTTCCCTATATGTCGGTCACTACGAGTTATGTCAAAAGACATATGGGGTCTCACTTGGGAGGCCAATCATCTCTGAGTTTAAGAGAAAACGCCAATGAAAATCGGCTAGTGGATTTAACATACCTGAGCCACTCCCCATGCCAAGTGTATAAATAGGGCGACAGGTGCATCCACTCATTAGATTTTTGCTTCGGAGCTGAGTGGTTGTATGAAAGCTGTTATACTCCACAAAGCCATTCATCTGCTGTGTGTCGGGAAGCTGTTCTGGTTTGCGGTACGGCGCAAACAGTGGTGTCCCTTTCAGCGATTCCCCTGGGTGCTTCAACTAAAAGAGCAGATTTCCTAAAAGAGCAAATCACGGACGATTCGCGTCTTTTTAAAGACACCGTTTCGTCCGTGTCCTTCTGGATGCGGTCACTTCCTGTTCTCTGACAACGGCCACGAGCGTTGTCCTCCGTTTCTGGGCATTTAGCATGCTGAAGGCACGTTCATGGATGGTTCATGCACGCACTGCGTGTGTGACCATGGCAACGCTGCGATCGCCTCTCTCCTTTCTTAAAGGGAAAGGAGCAGACCCCTCTGTCACTACCTGTTCCGGTTTCTCTGCCACAAGCAGAGGACCGCCGGCTACTGCTCTGGGAGATTTGAATGTGACAGTGAGAGCTTCTCCGCCGGGCCACACCCCACGGACCTCTTACCCCTTCCGCAGTGTTTGTCCTGTGCAGCTGCTGGGTGATTTTGCTGGGCTGTCTTATGGCAGTCCCAACGGGTCATTCAGTTTGCCGCCGGGGATCAGATGTCGATTGCAGCATCGGGCATGGGCTATTGACCTCTGTGGATGAAGATTCTGCGGGGCTGCCCCCCTTGGGTGTTGTCGCCACTGCCGAATTGAACCCAGAGTTGACAGCCGTGCTTGCCTGGGCAGCTGTGAGCATCAGGATGGAGGTGAATGCCCCACATAGCCCTGAGTGCTCATGGCTGATCGATTGGTTCTCGATGTAGAGCGCGGCTCACAACCGTGTTTCACTCTGGTTCCTTTTTTCCCGGATGTGCATGGGGAAGTGATGTAGTCGTGGATGGCCCCTTTTTACGGCCGGAAGCAGCTCGTTTCGTCCCTCCATCCTCATTACCCTCGATGTCGGGGCAGCTAGGGGTGCGTCGACATTCCCCAGTAGGAGAGTGCGATTGCGGTGCACTTGTGTCCGCAAAACGCCACCACTGGGAGGAATAGTTTGTGCCTCTCACCCAAGGCCTGTAAGCTGTTGGACGCTCTCACTGCCAAGGCTTACAGTGCTGCGGGCCAAGCTGCCTCTGCCCCGCATGCCATGGCTATCCTGCAAACTCACCAAGCCAAGGCTTTAACAAATGCACGAGGGTAGGACCAACCCAAGGTTGATGCAGGAGCTGCGCACTGCGACTGACCTCACCCTTCCGGGCGATGGAAGTCACAACGCAGTCCCTAGGGAAGGCGATGTCCACTCTGGTGGTCCAGTGTTGCCGTTTCTGGTTCAGCCTGGTCGGTATGAGAGACGTTGACAAAGTGCACTTTCTCGACGCTCCCATCTCACAGGCTGTCCTGTGTGGCAACGCTGTCAGGGGCTGTGCCCAGCAGTTCCTGACAGAACAACAGCAGACTGAGGTCGTACAGCACATCTCCCCTGGCGTGATCCTCCGGTTGCCACCATTCCGTCGCAGGCAGCGCCTCTGCCTGCTCGTTGCAATTGAGCCGGTCCCTCCAGCCGAGATGAGGACAGCCCTTACTTCATCGTACCCAAGAAAAGCGGTGGCCTTTGACCTATCTGGGATCGGCTCCCGTTCAAGATGCTGACGCAGAGACGCATTATTAAATGCGTTCAGCCCCAGGACTGGTTTGCAGCGATCGACCTGAAAGATGCATACTTTCATGTCTCGATCCTCTCTGGCCACAGACTGTTTCTGTGGTTTGCATTAGATGGTCAGGCATGGCAGTACAAGGTCCTTCCCTTTGTGCTCTCCCTTTCCCCCCGTGTCTTCACGAAGGTCGCAGAGGGCGCCCTTGCCCCACTCTGGGAAGTGGGCATCAGGATCCTCAACTATCTCGACGACTGGCTTATTATGGTCCGGTCCCCGAGAGCAGTTGTGCGATCACAGGGACTTGGTGCTCCGGCACCTCAGTCAGTTGGGGCTTCAGGTGAACCGAGAAAAGACCAAGCTCTCCTCTGTGCAGAGAATCTCTTATCTCGACTCGGTGAGTATGACGGCACGGCTCACCAGCGAGCATGCCCAGTCAGTGCTGAACTGCCTGAGTTCCTTCAGAGGCAGGACAGTGGTACCACTGAAACACTTTCAGAGGCTCCTGGGGCATATGGAATCCGCAGCCGCAGTCACGCCGCTCGGGTTGCTCTATATGAGGCCACTTCAGCACTGGTTGCACTCCCGAGTCCCGAAATGGGCATGGCGCCGCGATACACATCGTGTCACCATCACACCGATGTGTCGCCACTGATTCAGCCCCTGGTCGGACCTTGCCTTTCTTCGGGCCGGCGTGCCCTTAGAACAAGTGTCCTGGCATGTTGTTGTCACAACAGATGCCTCCAACACGGGCTGGGGCGCGACATGGAACGGGCAGGCAGCTTCAGGGTCCTGGACATGACCTCGACTGTTTTGGCACATCAACTGTCTGGAGTTGCTGACAGTGCATCTAGCCATACGGCGGTTTCAGCCACTGTTGCTAGACAGGCACGTGTTGGTCCACACGGACAACACTGCGGCTGTTTCGTACATCAACTGACAGGGCGGTCTACGATCACATTGCATGTCTCAACTTGCCTGCCATCTCCTCCTCTGGAGTCAGACGCGGCTCAAGTCGCTGCATGCTATCCACATCCCAGGGGAGCTCAATCATGCAGCCAACGTGCTCTCACGACAGCTCACCTTTCCCTCTACGCAAGTATGCATTTAAGCTCGAAGGTTGAAATCCCTTCCATTAACTTTATGTGGGCGGAACAGCAGCGTGGCCTTCTCCAGCAGCGATGCACTCACCCTTTGGCCCCTTTGGCCCCTTTGGTACCAAGGTCAGTGAATTTGCGCTGGGGCTTTGGGAAGGTTACAACCTTAAGCATAGCTTTTGGGGAACGCCATGGCTTGCAGACAATTGCAGCACCACAGGGTTGTGACGGTGTTCGGGTTGTGGCGTTTTCCATAGTATCCCATATTTCGTTCGACATAACTCGTAGTGACCAACAGATAGGGAACGTCTTGGTTACGTACGTAACCCTCATTCCCTGATGGAGGGAACGGAGACGTTATGTCCCCATGCCACAACCTTGAACCGTTCGCTGTTGCCGGGACACGTTCTCGGCTCCTCAGCGTAAAACCTAATGAGTGGATGCACCTGTCGCCCTATTTATACCCGTTGGAATGGGGAGTGGCTCAGGTATGTTAAATCCACTGGCCAATTTTCATTGGCGTTTTCTCTTAAACTCAGAGATGATTGGCCTCCCAAGTTAGACCCCATATGTCGTTCGACATAACGTTTCCGTTCCCTCCATCAGGGAACGAGGGTTACGTATGTAACCAGGACGTTAACCAGTAAGATTAGAATGTGTTTTTTTTTGTAAACTCCAGGGGTGAGGCTTCTAAATCAGGGTGTTTTAGGTGTGTGGTATTCAAATGACGATTTTTTTCTGCCGCCACATTTATCAACGTGCGTTCATTTGTACGATGAGATTGGCGGCATACCATTGTTTCATAAATCACATGTGAACTCTGTCGTAAGTTGATTTTCTGCGCATGGATCTGTGCTCGTTTCTATACTAGATTGATAAATGAGGCCCAGTATGTTTACCCGCACATTGCTGATAGTCTTTAGAAATGAATAAAAAAGTAATAATATATTATATTATATAAATTATTATATATGTAGCTTTAATGAAGCATTTATATTATATATGCAGGTAAGGGTTTTAAGAAAATATTCATAAAGTTCAGGTCATAGTTAGAAGAGAAGGGTTACTGTGTGTACACTGGCGACCATAAATCTGAAGAATAGAAAGTTCCACAAGGCTTGATTCTTGTACTGTTCCTGTTGTTACGAATGGATTCGTTTGTTGTTAGGGAAACCATATATCATTTGTTTGTGTGCGCATGTGTAGGTCTTTCCCTGTGTTTTCTTTGTCTCTCCTTCACTTTAACTGATTACAGGTGGAGCTGATTAGGAGGCCTGGGCTGGTGGGTGATTTGAAGGACTGCTGCACTACTTAAGCCATCCGGTGAAAGGAATTGTTGGCTCCCCGCTCTCCTGGTGTCTTTTGTTACCACTATTGGTTCTGTTGTGTAACGCACATGGCGAAAGGATCACTAGCAGGGAAATTTGTTCAATCATTGAATTTAAGTAAGGGTTGAGGTGTATCTTATGTTTATGTTTGGTTACTTACTTCCTAGACCTTGGTTAAGTGAAGCCTGGTAGGGAGGTGTGTGCCTGTTTTGGTTTGTTCATTTTCTCCTGTTTATGTTAGCAGGGAGGTAAGAATTTGTATTTTATGTTATCTGATTTCTAGGTTAGTTTGTGTGTGTAGTAGTAGTTTTGTTTATTGTTATTTGCAAATTGTTAATTGCAATTTGCCCCTCCCAAAGTTAAGGTGCTCCTTTGTTTGTCTTTATTTAATAAACCTTAATTTGCACCTAAATAAGTGTTTTGTGATTTGAGATATTTGGGGAGTGAGAGCGGGGACCCCAGGGATCTTCCTTATGTGTATCCCTGTTAATTGTTACGGATGCATTTTATTTCTCTTTGAGTAGGGATTTAACTTTTTATTCGTAACACTGTTTAACTTGTATATGATTTCACTAGGCAAAATAATAAAAAAAGAACCAAACTGATCATGACAGCTATGCAGATGACATCCAGTTCTACCTAAGTCCTGACCACAGACTGCTTAACCTCCTGCCCTCCGGGAGGCGTTTCAGGAGCCTCCGGACAAGGACCGGCAGATTCAGGAACAGCTTTCTCCCTAAAGCTGTCTCCTTTCTGAATTCTGCCCTCTGACACCCACCCAACACACACACCAAAAACACACACTTCTCACGCCTCCTCAACACTACATCTGGTTTACAAACAAACAAATAAACAAAACAGTTAACTTGCTATTACTTACACTACTGTCTATTCATCCAGAATACTGAATAATCTGTTTGCACACTGGAATATTTTCTATGCACTTTTTTAATATCCACTGCACTAGTGTAAATGATGTTCAGTTTCTAGTGTACATACACATTACATAATCCATCTGTATGGAATGTTCATAGTACATCTGTACATCATGCTGATAGTATTTAAAAATCTGTAAATTACATCCATAGCCTTATCTGTATATTTATTGTACATTTATAACATATTGTAGACCTTGTATATACTGCCTATTGCACTTCTGTTTAGATGCTAACTGCATTTCGTTGCCTTGTACCTTACATGTGCAATGACAATAAAGTTGAATCTAATTTAATCTAATCTAATCTATCACACAATGACTACAGTTCCACAGATTTTCTGAGCCAGTGTATTGATCAAAGTAACAGTTGGATACACCAATTCTTCCGTTAAATAACTAAGAAAAACTGTGGTTAATAGCCGCGTTTACACTGTATGGCCAAAAGTGGTGCGTGCCAGGGCCAGTGCTTGATCGTGCCTCGTTGGTGCTTCCTCGAGGCCAACGGCCTGGGTTTTTTGGCCCGACGTAAACCTTGGGCCAAAGCGGGCCAGCTGGGACTAGAGGAGTAGTTATGAACAGAGGCGGAATTTCTCAGCGTCTGGAAAGCGTCAGTGCCGCGGATCATTTCAGAAAGCTAACAGTTATAACAACAGTATTAAAAACTTTTATAAAATAAATTGAGCTCAAAACTCCCTTTCAGTCAGCAGGGAGAGTTTGAAATAACTTGATCTGATGTGGCTTATAATCAGGATACAAAGGCAGAAATATTTATAAGCGATGCAAAGACTAAGCATGCTAGTCATTAATGTTACCATAGTAAACATGGTAAATATGACCACTTGACTCAACTAAATAAGCAGGCTATGTTCATAACGCTTTATTTCTGTGTGACTATTTTTCAATCCTGATAAATAAATTAATTATGATTAATGTAATGTAAAACATCGATGCTTTTGGATTTAAATATTTAACAAAGCATGCAAACAAACGGCTGCTTTTATGGTGTCTGTTTTATGATCCCGCTGGTTCCAGTGACTTATTTCTTAGTTTTCTGATAACTTCTCTTGATGGAGCTGCATGAAGTTGTTCCTGAGAGGCATGTAAAGACGGGTTTTAGTGAAGTGCAGCGGAGCTTCTGGCCTGATGGTGGAAAAGCAGCACTATTTTGGCCTCGTGCTACAGGTCCGAGGCTATTATCCCTGCCCGGCCCCGGCCCACTGGCTCACACAGGCCCCATAGTGGAATAGCGGCTATTGTATTTGGCAAAAATTCTCAAGGTTAACCCAAAACTTTGGTAAACCCAGAATTTCTGGCATCACAAAACACAACATCAAGTCAAGAATATAAGTGTGGTTTTGGATTTCAGTAGTCATGTCAAGTAATAACTTAAACAGCAAATTAACATATCTAGATATAGAGAGACAGATGATTTTTAGATCCCACTACAATTTTATAAAATTGTTTCATGCTTTCATCACTAGCAAAATGAACTATAATCACCTCACTTACAATCACCTGCCTTTCCAAAAAGACCATTAGTTAACTGCAGCTCATACAGAGAACAGTGCTTCCAAGATTGTGACCAGAACCAGAACTTTACACTCAGGTTCCAACATTAGATTCCATGTACAGTTAGAATTGCCTAGTAACAGTAAAAGTATTATTGCCTGTTAATTTATTCAGTGGCCAATTACTAAGATACAATGAGGATATGATAAATTAATAAAATAGGTTTGAACCAGTTAGAAATACCTAATGGTTAAAATGGAGTTACAAGAATACAAGAGGGAAAAAAAAAGAAAATAAAAAAATACAACAATAAAGATTATTAACTAAGGTTAAAAACAAGGGTCGTCTATGTTCAACAACACGTGGGAATCAGCTTCCAGAAAAGTCAGTAGGTACATTCAAAACCAGACTATAAACACTGTTTAGCAGTGTATTATCTGAGCACTGTGCTGCATTTACTGATGGCACTGTATTATTTTATTTTTTGTATTTTTCTCTTATTTCATTTAAAATAAGTTTTACATGTCTTATACACCTTTTATGAATATTTGTAATCACTGTTTTTTGTATAGCACTTTGAATTTGCATATCACCTTTTATGAATATTTGTAATCACTTTTTCTGTATAGCACTTTGAATTTGCATATGTTCTACAGGAATAACCTTGCCTATAAAATCATGTTGACTCACTTGATTTTCTCCAGTTTGCTATGAGAGTCCATCAAAAGAGCTGAGAATTTCTCCCAATCCAGATCTCCTAATTTATTTTCACTCAGATCCAGTTCTGTCAGAAGTAATGGACTTTCACTCAGAACTTTAGTAAGATATTCACATGCTTCCTCTGCAGCAGGACTTTTCAAAAACCTGTAGAAATAAGAAGACAATTTAAGATTAGATGATCTTGTTGTAATGTTATACCTTTTGCTGCTCCCATTCCTGTTTATGGAGTTCAGCAAAAACAATTCACGTCCACTAATATGTTTCCATAGTTAATGTATTAGTGTGAGGTTCCATTTGGCTTTTAGTTATTCCTAGCTCAATTTAATTGTTACTCAGTTTTTTAAACTTCAATTGTTTAAAGAGAACATGATATTAGCAAGTGTAAACCCATATATATATTTTTGTCGTTACAATTTTATTCTGAGGCAAAAACTGAGAAAATATAAAATTTGGTGCAGCTGCTGATATTTATTTGGCCTTATATTTTTATAGATACAATTTTAAAAGCTGATAATATAATGTCAGTGAGATCTTTATAACAGTGAAGCAGACTACTTACATAAAACACATATAAACATCAATTGTTATTTTGTATGTCCCAATAATGTGGATGATTTCCCACGTTTCCATGATTAAAGACAGTTTTTGTTTACTCATGCCTCCTGCGTGCTTCCTCAACAGCGTGATGTGACCGTGTCTTGGTGAAATTATATTTAAATGTTACTGTTATTTCATTTTTTTTTTGGTCAGAGATAAATATGTTTCATATTTGATACATAATTTAAAAAAAATACTGGTGCGTAAATAATCAAGAAAACTTACTGTATGTTGCTTTAGCCCAGTAAGTGTTCATGAAATATTACTAATATAAAAGTTATGTTTACCTTATAAAAATCAGCAAAGATCTCACAGCAAACACATATGTTTACCAAAACTTGAATGGGGGCATTTTAAAAATTAAACTAAAAGGGCTTTTACTTAACTGGCTAATTCAAAGAAATACATGTTTCTGATAGTTATAATCTTCCATATGGCATATGATGTGATCAAAAAAACACGGGATCAAAACAAGATACAACTTGTCAACTGATTGTTGTTGCTGCATCGTCCCAGAAAGTTTATTTGACATTTAGTTTTAATAAGTATTTGAAGGTTTTAATCACCTGATGGTCTTCAGATGATAGCACTTTTCCTGTATTACATCATTGAGCTCCTTCACTCCTGTTTGTCCAGGATCATTTCCTGTGAGATCCAGCTCTATCAGGTGTGAAGGGTTTGATCTCAGAGCTGAAGCCAGAGCTTTATAACCTTCCTCAGTGATACTGCAGTCTGAAAGTCTGTATATGAAAGAAGCTGTTAGGTATTGCATATTCTGTGCTAAATAAACAAAATAAATAACACTTCAAGTTCAAACCAATATTGTGATGATAAATAATAGTTAGAGAAATGAGCAACAAGTTAGACAAATTATTGCCATAAAACGTGCAAAAGTGAATGCTAATATAATAGCATTTTAAAATTGGCAAATGCATGCACTGACCAATGATTTAATGCTAAAATCTTACTAAAACTATTTTCCCAACAAAGAACATTTTTATTATTCCTTAACCCTTGTGTTTTTTTTTTTCAAAACACAAAAGGAGATGTTAGACAAAATATTAGTCTAAATCAAAGTGAAAGTAAGGTAAGTACAGTAACTCAAATGATAGCCTCCAGGTTAAATTTTTTCTGGTAATATAATCAAATTAACACTATAAATTCAAATGTAGAAATGTACATGAATGAAAATACACACTTTAGTTTTTCCAATTTGCATTCTGTGCTTTTCAACAGAAAACAGATCTTCTGTGTTCCTGAGTTTTCTAGTTTATTTCCACTCAGATCCAGCTCGATCAGGTTTGAAGGATTTGAATTAAACGCTGAAGTCAGAGCAACACAACCTTCTTCTGTAATACTGTTATTTTTCAGTCTGCAGAGAAAAAGAGAGCGTGAGAGGCAAAACAAAAACAAAAAGACTGGAAACAATCTTCAAATTATTTCATTCACAGCACACAACTAATAACTAAAGAAGGATAAATCTATATGATGGTTCAACTAATCTTAGTCCTCTAAAAAAGAACCAAAATGCCAGTATTTTGTAAAATGAAATATCAATTCATATTATACGTTAAGTGTATTTTATAAAGTATTGAACCATATGAAATACTCACATCAGTGTGTTGAGTTTACAGTGTTTATCCTGCAGTAGAGCAGCGATCTGATTCACTCGTGTGTCTCCTAGTTCATGTTTACTCAGATTCAGTTCTCTCAGGAGTAACGGGTTTTTACCCACAATTCCAGTCACAAACTGACAGGCTTCATCTGCAGCAGGACTTCTCAAAAACCTGCAGAAGAGAATTTAATTCAACTAAACTTTATGTAATGAAACATCTGGTTCAGATTGTAAACAGTGTTAAATGATGTTAAACTGTTATGAAACACTTTCAAAAGTCAAAGATAAAGTCTGTTTCTTTGTCAATTCTGCCACATGTACAGCACATACATACAGAGAATTGAAACTGCATAACTCTCAGACCCTTGGTGCATACAGTTCTCTCTAAATACTAACAGTAGACATAAAAACACAGATAAGTACTGTCTAAATATATATAAATACAAACTATACAAATAAAGAAAAATAAAATAGATAAAGTGGCTTAAGGCACATGGCAGACAGAGTACAAACCAGTGAAATAAACATAACAGTGCAGATATAATGAGTGTAGTGCAAAAAGAGCTTATCAGTCTGTTTAAAGTGATAAGAGCTCAGAGGACAGTCTTTAATTAAACTGTCAGTTACTTTAATACAGAAATAAAATTTCTACAAATAATTAACTTGCCAAATAATTGATTGTGCATTATTTAATCACATCTCACCTCAGTGTCTTCAGTGAATAGTTTGGATCCTGTAGTAAATCACTGAGCTCCTTCACTCCTGATTGTCCAGGATCATTTCCTGTGAGATCCAGCTCTATCAGGTGTGAAGGGTTTGATCTTAGAGCTGAAGCCAGAGCTTTATAACCTTCTTCTGTGATACTGCAGTCTGAGAGTCTAGAGGCAAAAAAGTAACAGCAACAATATGAAGTCTCAAATGCTGTTACTCATTTAGTTAAAACAATTTTTAATTTTTTCAGATTACAATACTTATAATTCTCAGCTCTCCAAAAATGTACATTTGTCAATATTTATGAAATGTTTCAAGACAGAAGTATACTAACTTGTTTATGTACAAAAGTGATATTGTTGACAAAAATTTTCTGTTCATGTCTAAATTCACAAATTCAAACCTGAGTATCTGCAGTGTGCACTGAGAATTTCCCAGTAGAGTGGAGATTTGAGTCACTCCAGAGTTTTCTAGTTTATTTCCACTCAGATCCAGCTCGATCAGGTTTGAAGGATTTGAATTGAATGCTGACGCCAGAGCAGCACAACCTTCTTCTGTAATACTGATGCAATTAAACCTGTATAAAAAAAGTAAACAAATAAGCTATACATATAATTATGCAACTAGTAGATTTGGCTACAACTATTTTAGTGCACCAATATGAGAATTCTATGATAAAAGTATTTTTAGTAGTTGGTCTTTGTTTTTCCAAATTGACTAAAATACTTACTTCAGCGTTTTCAGTCTACACTGTTCATTCTTAAACAGAGTTGAGAAGATCTTCATTCCTGAGTTTCTGAGTTTAGTTTCACTCAGATTCAGTTCTGTCAGATTTGAAGGGTTTGAATTTAAAGCTTGAGTCAGAACACAACATTCTTCTTCTGTGATATCGCTGTTATCAAGACTGCATTGAGAGAAAACAGTTACACCATTAACAATAACAACTGTTACAGTTTGAACTAAATATTTACCAATAGTTATAAATAAACACTCTCTAGTAAACAATATATAAAACATCCAACAGCAAGTTAAACTAATCAATCCTAAAAAACTAATCAAGATGGCAGCTTATCGTTTGTCCTGTTTAGTGTTTGTTTGTTTTAACTAGTTTTAATTTGTTTTTTAATGGATTTTAACATCTTCTCAAACTATTTTTTGCCTTAAACAACGTTTGGTGCAACCCAATTGAAAAGTTGTGGTTTACCACACAACTTATTAACAATTTTTAACTGGAGAACTATTCTGTGTTAAAACAGTTTGGCCCTTTAACTACAAACCATCTGCTGCTGAGCTAGGCGTTTGCCTGGATCTCTGTGTTCATCATTTTTGGTGTAAAGCTGTATCACTCTGACTTTACCAGTTACAGCCTGGGTCTACATTAATTACAGCTTGGCCTCCTGCTTTAGCCTGGCCTCCATTCCATCAGCTACCAGCTGCAGCCTGGGTCTTCACTAGCTATCAGCTATAACCCTGGATCTCTACTAGCTACACTCCGAATACCCTGCTCTGTTTCTTCAAACTATACCCCGGCTACCCTGCTCTGTGGTGTGCATGTCTATCATGGCAATTATGACTTTTGCCTTGCTGTTTTTGCTCTGTCTGCCTAAAATCTCAGAGTATGAAGTGCACCAGGAGGTCCCAGTGAGTAACTATAGCGTTTCTTCAAATGCATTTTATATGTCATCACGGTCAAAGATTACTGGTTATGCACAGGATCTAGTTGGCAGTCAGGGGAGCTGGATGTATGACTGGAGCCTATTTTCACAACATGGAGACTTGAAGCATCTTTTAAGTCTTCTCCTTTTAAATGACTGTTTTATTCCATCAAAAAACTATTGGCCCAAAATCACAATGAGTGGGGACTTAAAAAATTGCAGAAAACACTGTATGTTGAAATGTATAATTACACTTATGTTGCTGATGTCAGGGAATGTGCAACCTAACCCAGGTCCTGTGACAGATATGATATCTCTGCAAACCCCTGCTGATTTTTTAAAGAGGTCAGGTATTGGTTTTGTGCACAAATGTAGAAGTCTATTACCAAAAATTGATATGGTCAGAATTTGGGCCAAATCGACAAATGTTGATATTATGGTGCTATCCGAGACTTGGCTGGGTAGATCCACTCCTGATAGTTACATTTTTATGGAGGGGTATAATTTATTTTGAACTGATCGTCGTGCTAAAGGTGGAGGAGTGGCGATCTATGTAAAAAATAGTTTACAGGCAACAGTACAATTATCCAAGTCTCAAAAATTGAGTTATCGCAGAATTATGTTTTGACAGTTGCGGGATGCTATAGACCTTCTGCTCCAAAGGAAACATTGTCCTCATTGTCTGACTGTTTGTCATCTATAAAATATACAGAATTGGCTTTAATGGGACACTTAAATTGGGATTGGCTAACATCTGCATCTGATCAAATTAAAAGTTTTTGTGACTTAGCGAATCTGACTCAAATTATAGACTCACCTACTAGGCCAAATCCTTAACATCCTGACAAGTCTACGCTTCTTGATTTGTTTTTAACAAATGTGCTGAAGAAATACAAAGCTACTGCTGTTTTTGCAAATGATATGAGTGATCACTGCGTTATTGCAGGTGTGAGAGATGCCAGGATATCTAAATGTAAACCGCGTACTATAATTAAGAGAAATCTGAAGTCATTCTGTAAACAAGCCTTTTGTATTGATCTTAATCTTTGTGACTGGGCCAGAGTGAATTTGATACCAGATCCTGAAATAGCGTTGAAATATTTTATGTCACTATTTTTGAATATTATAAATATATAAACAAGCATGCACCTTTTAGGAAATATAAAATTAAAGGCCGTGATAATCCGTGGTTTTCAGAGAAATTGTTTGATTTAATTCATGACCGTGATCTTGCTTGGTCAATGGCAAAGAAATCCAAAAATAGTTCAGACTGGCAAAATTTTAGGCACCTGAGAAACAAATGTGTCTCTCAAATACGTAAAGCAAAATCAGATTTTTATGTAAATGAATTATGTGATAGCTCAGCTAATCCCTCAAAATTTTGGAAAGTTATAAAATCACTGTGTTCTGACGCTAGGGATACTGTTATGCCAAATATATTGAAGTTAAACGATAAAATTATTACAGACAAGAAAAGTATGTTAGATTCCCTGAATCAGCACTTTATATCTTCTGGGTTGTTGTTTGACCATTCAACAAAACATCAGAGGAGACAAGAGGATGACTCTTTGTCTAGGGAAAATGTACCTATTGATTTTGATCTTGTTTGTATTGGAACAAAGGAGGTGTATGATGCTCTAATAGGGTTAAAGACTAAGAAATCTGCTGGTCCAGATGGGTTGGATCCATACTTTTTAAATATTGCTGCTGAACATATTGCAGAACCTTTGACACACATTTTCAACTTGACCATTGAAACTGGATTAATACCAATTGTTTTGAAGTCAGCATATGTCACTCCTTTATTAAAGGGTGGTGACCAATCAAACCCAAATAATTATAGACCTATATCTAAGCTATCTGCTTTAGCCAAGGTTTTAGAAGGGCTTATAAGTGACCAGTTAAAAGACTACTTATTAACAAAAAATATTTTACATGATTCGCAATTGGGTTTTCGTAAAAATCATAGCACTGTCACTGCCACTATGAAAGTGTTGAATGATTTTATAAGTGCTATTGATTCTAAAGATAATTGTGCTGCACTGTTTTTAGATCTTTCAAAAGCATTTGACACAGTTGACCACTATATTCTGTCTCAGAGATTGGTGGATATTGGAATGTCTCCAAAAGCTGTCAAATGGTTTGGCAACTATTTGAGTGGCAGAACACAAAGTGTTCATGTTGATGGTGTGTTATGGAAGTAAAATAATGACTTATGTCTTTGAAACAAAAAAGCATGCTGAATAGCACTAGCTGAAAAATAATGCATTGCATTAACAGTACTTGCATTTTAATGCCTTGAATTTCCAGGGCTTGCATTGTTATGCTGTGTTCACACCAAACGCGAATAGAGCGTCTGGCGCGAATGATTTCAATGTTAAGTCAATGCAAAGTTGCGTTTACGCGCGTCTGGGGGTCTCGCGGCGCGAATGAGGCGTGTAGCGCGGCGCGGAAGACGCGAATTGACACGCGAATTGACATTTCGCGCGATACGAGCATTAGGCGCGAATGGTGCTTTTGTGCATTTAAGCGTTTGACGCGAATTCGCGTCTGCCGCCCGAGTTGAAAATATTTAACTTTGGCGTCAATTCACGCCGCGTTAACCAATCAGGAGCCTTCTAGGAGTCACTCATTCAATAGTATATTCCTGCAGCCTCCGGTTGTAACATATTAATAGATTAATTGAATAAAGGCCAAAGATAAGAAACATTTCGTTTTACCCCAAACAAATTATATTTTAACTTGAACCACTAAAGAGACATCAGAGCCAGCGGCAAATGTCAGAGGGTCTAGCCGAGGTGAGGCTGCTCTCGGCGGATACTTGAGCTCTGAGCTCCCGCTGATCGCATGGAGCTCATCTCCGAAATCGGCGAAACACATTTTTTAAATAGACACTGTCTTTCTAAATAAATCGCATATTTGAGTTTAAAACAACTACATTCTCGCCTGAAATACTTTTAAAACTACATTTCATGAAACGATAACAGTAATATTTTGAAAATTATCCGAATAAAATGGTGGTTGAAAATGCTGAGTGAACTCAGCTGGCAGAAGCCCCCCCATGACGCGAATTTGCGTCTGTTGTGAAGTTAATTTCACGCGCGAATGAAGCGAATTACTCGTGCGAATGAAGCGAATGATCTCAAAATGGTCAAGCGGCAAACTATATGCGGTAGACGCGAATTTGACGCTCTATTCGCATTTGAAAAAAAAAAAAAAAAAAAGAAGTGAAGTGACATTCAGCCAAGTATTGTGACCCATACTCAGAATTTGTGCTCTGCATTTAACCCATCCGAAATGCACACACACACAGAGCAGTGAACACACACACACACTGTGAGCACACACCCGGAGCAGTGGGCAGCCATTTATGCTGCGGCGCCCGGGGAGCAGTTGGGGGTTCGATGCCTTGCTCAAGGGCACCTAAGTCGTGGTATTGAAGGTGGAGAGAGAACTGTACATGCACTCCCCCCACCCACAATTCCTGCCGGCCCGGGGCTCGAACTCACAACCTTTCGATTGGGAGTCCGACTCTCTAACCATTAGGCCACGACTTCCCCTTGAAGTGGTGTGAACATAGCATTAGGTCCTGACATTTTATATAGTTGTTCATTTAAGCTGTGAATATTTCAATTGAAAATATTTCACACACCTTTTCATAATTAAAAAATCAATAATTCATATTCACGTTCCAGAATTCACTTCCAAAATATTAAATCAGTTAAAAAATACGATGTATAATATTCGACAGGCAAATTTCGGTCAATTTTATTTCACTTTCCAAATTCGCTTCCACAAATTCAGTGGTTAAAATTCGGCAGATAATTCGCCCTTTCACATCCGGGAGCTGCAGGAATAGCAGTAGAGCACAGAGGCATGATCTCCAACTGCTGTCAGTTGCTCACCAGCAGGTGGTGCAAGCGGCTGTTAAATAAGGCCAAAGCAACAGGTGGATTAAGTAATACAGTTACAAAAACTGATCTGCAGAAATTAAGCAAGCGCTAAGCAGAAGTTTTGATTATCGTGGCATGTGGAAAAGCTGATTGTGCGTATGTTTATTTCAACCTCTTTGCTGTTACCAAGTAAGCAGCATTCAAAGGAGATTATAATGGTGTTTTACCCAACGCTGAATTACAGAACTAACATTACATCTAAGGAAGACACATATTGCTTTCGGTTGTTTAGTTTGCCTAACTTTGTGTCATGGCTTTTGCGTCGCTGTGCTGTAATACTGGGGATCCCCTCACGTCACACTCCAGGATTCCCCAATGACGAGTAATGCTTCTCAGTCAAATAATAATGTTATATAAGACCTCAGATCTCAGAATAGATTTTATTGATGATTATGCAAACTATATACAGGCAAGCAAATGGGGTCAAAAAGAATCCAATGCGCTGCATTTTCTTTATAATTGATTTCCATTACCACTGATCTATGCAGTCGACAGACACACAAAGATATCAATACCATGATTAGTTTTAACAATATGCAACCAATTTATATTAACATAAAAAAATGAGTTAAAAACAATCTAGGTATATTCTGAAAATTTAAACTGAAGAAATTATTGACGTGCTACCGCACCCAAGGGACCGTCTGACAATTCCACTGACTGGGTTAAAAGGTCCAATGTGTTTTAATTAAAATTTTAAATAACACAGTCAAAAGATTCCTAATCTTGTATTTCTCATAGTGATTTTCTACAGGTGAGATTTTGCCAATACCTCCCTTCATATATTTACAGTATACAATTATTTACATATTAAAGATCCCTGGAAAGGGTTTTCATGTTCCAACAGTTGAAGTACATTGCTAGATACAAGACTGACTTACTAGGGATGGGCGTTTTCCACAAATATCACATTCGAATATTTGAGCTCACAAAAAAAGAATATTCGAATATTCGTTTATTTAAATTAAGTTTAATGAGTCAGACGTTATTTTTCAGCAACATTTGTTTTCGTCATTTTGAACAAGCTTACACACAATAAGCTTGAACATTACACATCGTGTTTTGTAGCTGAAAACCTTTAACAATGCGTGCAAACAAATAAAAGTACAGATTAAAAGTAAAAAATAATAATAATAAGTGAACAAAGAAAAAACGTATAGCAGCCTGCAGCAATTAGGCTATTATACACTTAACTTTTAAACTGTCAGCAAATCTTTTTTGCTTTTTTTCTATTGTTTTACATGTTCTTGTTAAGAAATACGGGCATGTAAACATGATCGGGGGAAAGTGGGCTCCTTAGTCTGTTAACAATAAGGCTGGCCGCAGAGAAAACGTGCTCTGATGGCACAGACGTTGTCGGGATTCACAAATAACGGTGTGCTAAGCGAATAAGTTTTGTGAAGCGCTTCGTGTTTTCGTTTCACCACTGAATGGGATCCTCATCTGGTGGAATACATGGAATACATGGCTCCAGCAAGAACTGTTCCCACTCGTCTCGGCTGGACTCCCTGTAATCATCGCTGAAGAACTGGCTCAGCCTTTTCTGTCGAGTGGGCATTGCATCCTCTTCATCGTTGGTGCGGCGGCTGCATCCGTACCACTCGCATCAAGGAAAATGTTCTGATAATGTTCAAAAAAACATTTTTTTTCTTACTTCTCTCATGTTTTCATCGAGAAACCTGAGATGTTTGTGCCGAGGGTCTAGGGCAGACGCGAGAAGAGGAGTTTTCACTGTATTCTCCAAGTTAGCGGTGTTTATTCGTTGCTTGAGAGATGCCGCAACAATGTTCTTGAATTCGGTCACTTTCTGTGATTCTCCACGGCATATTTGAAGTAGAAGACCGCAGTTCTTAGGGGGCGTGAACTAAACATTCATCTTCATCCTTTCCCGTAACAACGTTGAAAGCTCAGCCAAGATGAAGGAACTGCTGATCATAGCTGTATATGGATTGCCATTTTGAAATAAATTTAGTAGCAGAGCTACTGAAAGCGATTTTTTTTGTGCTGCAAATCCATTTATCCTTTGCTGAAATTTCCGCGTCTACATGGAGAGAGCGCATCATTGTTGCTTAGCCTCAGGAGCGCTTCTGCCCGAGCGCTTTGGAAAAAAGGAGAAAGCGGTGCGCATAGCCTTTTCCACGCGTTATTAGGCGCGATATGTGAATGCCCCCTTATTCATTCATTAATTATTTTTTAAATAAATTAAATAAATTATTTTATATATATAACATGCACTTTTTCTTGTTCCGTAACTTGCGTTCATATCCTCATCTGTCTGTATATAGTTTGCATCATCAGTAAGATGTGAGTTTGTCTTTTAATCGCTGTCACGCTTAGTGCGCTGAGCCACGTAATGTGTTTTCTTTTCTTTAACAGATTTCTGAGGGAAACCGTGTGAAACCTTGAGCGTTCGTTCATATATTACATCTGCTTAACTGTCTAAATAGTTTGCATAATCATCAATAAAATGTATTCTGAGATCTGAGGTCTTATATCACAGTATTAGTTGATTGAGAAGCGTTACTCGTCATTGGGGAATCCTGGAGTGTGACGTGAGGGGATCCCCAGTATTACAGCACAGCGATGCACAAGCCATGACACAAAGTTAGGCAAACTAAACAACCGAAAGCAATATGTGTCTTCCTTAGATGTAATGTTAGTTCTGTAATTCAAGCGTTGGGTAAAACACCATTATAATCTCCTTTGAATTCTGCTTACTTGGTAACAGCAAAGAGGTTGAAATAAACATACGCACAATCAGCTTTTCCACATGCCCCGATAATCAAAACTTCTGCTTAGCGCTTGCTTAATTTCTGCAGATCAGTTTTTGTAACTGTATTACTTAATCCACCTGTTGCTTTGGTCTTCATCAGAAGACATCTGCTGGTGAGCAACTGACAGCAGTTGGAGATTATGCCTCTGTGCTCTACTGCTATTCCTGCAGCTCCCGGATGTGAAAGGGCGAATTATCTGCCGAATTTTAACCACTGAATTTGTGGAAGCGAATTTGGAAAGTGAAATAAAATGGACCGAAATTTGCCTGTCGAATATTATACATCGTATTTTTTAACCGATTTAATATTTTGGAAGTGAATTCTGGAACGTGAATATGAATTATTGATTTTTTTTTATTTTAAAAAAGTGTGTGAAATATTTTTAATTGAAATATTCACAGCTTAAACGAACAACTATATTAAATTTCAGGACCTAAAGATGCAAGCCCTGGAAATACAAGGCATTAAAATGCAAGTACTGTTAATTCAGTGCATTATTTTTTCAGATTTTTTGTTTCAAAGACATAAGTCATTATTTTACTTCCATAGTGTGTCCTCAAACTCATTATTTATACAAAATGGTGTTCCCCAGGGGTCTATTTTGGGTCCCATTTTATTTACTATTTATATAAATGACTTGTGTAAAAATGTAACAAATGCTAAATGTCATTTTTATGCGGATGATACTGTTTTGTATTGTTCTGCTCCAGCCTTGACAAGTGCTATAGAGGATCTGCAATCTGCCTTTATAATTATTCAGAAGAATCTTCAGAAATTGAGACTTGTACTAAACTCTGATAAAACTAAAATGATGTGCTTTTCTAAAGATGCTATTCAAATTGCTACACTAGATGAGAAAGTAATTAAACGAGTATCAGTCTATAAATATCTTGGTTTCCTTTTAGAAGAAAATTTCTTTCAAACAGCATATAGAGGGTCTAACAAAAAAACTAAGAGTAAAGTTGAGTTTCTATTATAGAAACAAAGGATGTTTCTCTTTTAGTACAAGAAAAACACTTATACAAACAACATTTATGTCAATGCTGGATTATGGTGATATTTTATATATGCATGCAAACAAAGCTCCTTTGAAAATGCTGGATTCAATATATCATGCAGCACTAAGATTTGTGACTAATTCCAATTTTCGTACTCATCATTGCAACTTGTATGAGAGTGTTGGTTGGCCATCTCTGCACAATCGCAGGCTGGAACACTGGTATATTTTTCTTTTTAAGGCCATACTTGGTAAATTGCCTCCTTACTTATGTTCTCTTCTGACTCCAAACGTCACTACCAGGAAGTGTAATCTTAGATCATATGGCCAAATCATGTATGATATTCCCACGAACGCGAACTGTCTTAGGTGAAAGTGCTTTTAAAGTTTTTGCACCTTTTTCCTGGTATAAATTGCAGAATAAGCTAAAATTTGACTCTTTACATTTACATTTATTCATTTAGCTGACGCTTTTATCCAAAGCGACTTACAATTGCTATATATGTCAGAGGTCACACGCCTCTGGAGCAACTAGGGGTTAAGTGTCTTGCTCAGGGACACATTGGTGTCACACAGTGGATTCGAACCCGAGTCTCTCACACCAATGGCATGTGTCTTATCCACTGCACCAACACCACCCCTGTGACAATGTGACAATGACACAATTTAAAATGAGGATAAAGAACTATTTGAGTACTAAATGCACATGTGCTGTTACTGAGTGCTGCTGGTGAATATGTTGAGATGATGTTTAAATTGCCAAAATGTCTTTTTCTGTTAAATGTTTGTATATGTATTTTTAAAATGGAACTATTATTCTGCCGTCTTGGCCAGGATTCCCTTGAAAAAGAGATTCTGAATCTCAATGGGATTATTTCCTGGTAAAATAAAGGTAAATAAAAAGTTCATAAGTATTAAAATTGTCATAATAATGATAAAACTTACATCAGTGTGTTGAGTTTACAGTGTTTGTCCTGCAGTACCATAGCAAGTTTCATTAATCCATTATGTTCTTGTTTAAGTTCACTCAGATTCAGTTCTCTCAGGAGTAACAGGTTTTCACCTAGAACTCTATTCACATACTGACAGGCTTCATCTGCAGCAGAACCCAAAAACCTACAGAAGAGAAGATGAAGCAGGATTCAATTCAACTAAACTTGGTGTAATAAAAATAACATCTGATTCTGATAAGAAATGAGAAATTGTTTATCTTGAATTTACTTTAATGCAACAGATTGTATTAGTGAAATAGTAAGGTGTATTAATGCAACAGCATGTCATTGTATCATTTAATCATGGCTCACCTTAGAGTTTTCAGTGAATAGTTTGGATCCTGTAGTAAATCACTGAGCTCCTTCACTCCTGATTGTCCAGGATCATTTCCTGTGAGATCCAGCTCTATTAGGTGTGAAGGGTTTGATCTCAGAGCTGAAGCCAGAGCTGTATAACCTTCTTCACTGATACTGCAGCCTGAAAGACTACAGTAAAGAGATTTTAATAAATTGCATTTGACCTTTTGTAATATAGGGGCACTTTCGCAGCATTATTAATATTAAATATTAATTGTACAAAAAAAAAATACAAAAGTCATAAGTGAGTAACATGTACGTACACTATTTTTAAGTAAATCAAGTTTCAACATTGAGAGTAAAAATAATTCTTAATAAAAACTGTAAGATAAAACCTTAAAACACATACTTAACATTATTTCATAAAACATTTGAGAAAAAAAAGAAAAAACACTAAAGGTTATGATACACAAGGCAACTTTTTGAGAGATATTGCTGGGCAATGATGCTATCAATGGGCCACCAACACTGATCTAATTATCCAGACAGAAGTCTGTTGCCCATTCTCAGTGGGAAAGTGCCCAAACAACATGGCAACATTTCTCAATTATGAGTATGTGCCCTGTGTATAATCACCTTAATACAAAAACTATATTATTATTAAAATTAATTATTCGTTCATTGAACTCACCTGAGTTTCTGCAAAATGCAATTTGTATTTTCTAATCCGTTCTGGAGTTTCTTTATTCCTGAATCCTGCAGATTATTGTTGCTCATGTCAAGTTCTTTCAGACTGGAGTTTGATCTCAGGACTGTAGCAAGAGCTGAACAGCTTTCCTCTGTTAGACCACACTTATGCAGACTAAAATATTAAACATGAGAGAGAGAATTTACAAACACAAAGCGCATGCATGCTAACATTTAGTGATTACTGAGAATTACTGTGTTTTGATCACCTGAATTCTATAACATACTATATATCCACAATAATAAATGAACACAATACTCACGTCAGTGTGTTGAATTTACAGTGTTTATCCTGCAGTAGAGCAGCGATCTGATTCACTCGTGTGTCTTCTAGATCACATTCACTCAGATTCAGTTCTCTCAGGAGTAATGGGTTTTTATTGTGAAGAACTTCAGTCAGATATTTACAGGCTTCTTCTGCATCAGGACTTTGTAACAACCTGGACACAGTAGAAGTACATTGACATTATCTACCATACAGTGATTTATTTTCACAAGCTTGTGAAAAGCCTTTAGTCATTTTATAGCTCTTAAAATTTTTTTACAGTTTAATTCTAATTTGAAACTTTTTAAAGACTTTCATATTAAGAACACTCACCTCAGTGTCTTCAGCTGACAGTTTGGATCCTGTAGTAAATCACTGAGCTCGTTCACTCCTGATTGTCCAGGATCATTTCCTGTGAGATCCAGCTCTATCAGGTGTGAAGGGTTTGATTTCAGAGCTGAAGCCAGAGCTTTATAACCTTCTTCAGTGATACTGCAGTTTGAAAGTCTACAGAAAATAAATCCATGAATTGCAATTAACTGTGGTTAAAATTATTTAATTAGAAGCAAAATATGACTACATTACACTACAGCTGAATAATTGACCAAATATGCAGATAAACGGATAACAGATGCAGGAACACAACTTTTGGTTTTATTCAGTAATCATTTATCCTTGAGTGAGGTGATTAGTCAGCTATTACCTGATTCATTTGAACTTAAATTGATTCCAATGTAAAGAAAATGTAAATGTAAAAAGAAAATTACTAAAAGCTTATATTTAAAACTGCAACACATTTGAAAAATAATTATTCTGACTATGTGCCATTAAAGCTGAGATTCTCCCGTTTTTAGTTATTTAAGACACATGTATGGGAAAATTATTAATATTTTGTAAAACAGGGCACATATTCACAAAACATTTTATCTTACCACTAAGAGTTCTCCTAAATAGCAATAAAAGATTTTGTCTCAGACTAAGAGCAAGGGTGGGGTTGACCTCGTTGCTATGGATGTTGTCAGCATGCTTACCGTATTTTCCAGACTGTAAGTCACACTTTTTTTCATAGTTTGGATGGTCCTGTGAATTATAGTCAGGTGCGACTTATTTATCAAAATTAATTTGACATGAACCAAGAGAAATGAACCAAGAGAAAACATTAACGTCTACAGCCTCGAGAGTGCGCTCTATGCTGCTCAGTGCTCCTGTAGCCTACTCCTGAAGCACTGAGCAGCATAGAGCGCCCTCTCGCGGCTGTAGACAGTAATGTTGTCTCTTGGTTCTAAATAAATGCGACTTATAGTCCAGTGCGACTTACAGTCCGAAAAATATGGTACTAACTATGCACACAGTGATTGGCTGAAAGGGGAGTGGTCTCGGTCAGAGATTTATTCATGGTAATATTAAAGAGTGCAAAATGATGTTGCTGTATTCAAATATTGTATTGGTTTTAATGGTAACTGTGGAGCCTGTGGGTTTCTACTGGTAATTGGGTCGCCTTTTAAATTGGTAGCTTGTTAAAACTAAATCCTAATGGAATTTGTCCCAAACCACACTAAAGGAAACCATTTTTTTATGATTTTAATGGTTAAAATTTGATGGTTTGTAATTTTTGTAATGGTGTCTGTAGTGGAAACCATTAGAATTTCACTGATGGTTTGTATTGTGTTTTTTTTTTTTTTTTTTCAGCACGGAGGATAGTTTGTGATTTGGTCTTAGCAACTTAGGAGTCCTCTTCACTATTCCTGATGTTTCACAGATTTAAGAGCTAGATTTAGTGCTAAAACGCTTTGTGAAATACTCTTAGAGCTAAATTTTAAGAGTCCTAAATTTAGGATTGTAACGCTCATTATTTTTCTGATTTTCTCCTAAATCGGGAAGTTATGAGCTACTTTTAGCCTTAAGATGTTTTGTGAATATGGGCCCTAGTTTTATTATTATGTGCATGCCCAAAAAGCACAAAAAAATGAAAGGAATGGGGGGAACCACAAGCGTTTGAGTGTAGCAACAATTACCAAGTCAATTCACTGAAATAATTTGCATAACGTTATTAGTAAAATTAAACACAATTAGAAAATGTAATAAATATATAAATGAATATAGATCATTTATGTAGATCAGGGGTTTTCAAATCTATCTTTGAGGCCCTGCAACCCTGCACATTTTGTATGTCTTCCTCATTTAACACACCCGATTCAACTCATCAGCTCATTAGAGACTGCTTAGTAGAGAAAACATGAAATGGGTGTGTTTGATAAGGGAGACATACAAAACATGTAGTGCTGGGGGGCCTCCAAGACACGGTTGAAAACCCCTGAAGTAGATAATCTAATTCATGTCTTAAAAATGTGTATTAGCTGCCTTTTACTGCTAAGTGATGCTTTAACCACAGACTTGAAAAGTTAGAAGGTGAATGTGTTGGAGCCTATTGCCTCAGTTATTGAGCTCTGCTGTTGGGCCGACTACTTAAAATAATACATATACATAGAAGCAAATTTAGTACTTATGAACTTATGTGAGTTTGTTATTCAGAACAAATTCAAGCAGCATAGTAAGTGTCAAGACAGTGAGTCTACTTACGTTTTACTGTTACATAGTACTACACTGTATTTTAGGTTTTTTATGGTAATCTGAAAAGAACTACTGCGCATGTGTGTAGAATGTGTCTGAGGTAGAACTGACAGGTGGGAAGAGGAGTTACCCGCTCTACCCACCTGTCAGTTCTACCTCAGACACATTCTACACACATGCGCAGTAGTTCTTTTCAGATTACCATAAAAGTGACCGTTACAGTTTACACATTTAATAGGTGTGCATTAAGATATATATTACTGAATCATGTGTTATATTACCATTAAATAAAGAAAAGGAGAAAAGGAAAAGGTAAATGCATCGGAGCATTAAAAGTGGAAGCACATTCAATACAGATTTGTTAAATGACATTGTTGTCACATTACTTAATATATGTCACAAATGCTTGAAATTTACATTTAATAATTCCTAAATTAAATTATATAATTTTCACATACCATGAACATACTTTTTTTATTTGTCCTTATTTAATAAGAAAGAGAACTACAGTACTTCTGCACATGACCTGAGGCAACAGTGTTTCCCATTCATTAATTAGGCTAGCCAAAGTCTAATCTGTCCGGCTACAATTAATAATCAACCGAAAATATGATTGAACTTCTCAATATAACATGAAAGTTTTTTTTTGGACATTGTCACTTAGGGGTGTACTCACTTTTGTGGCCAGCGGTTTTGACATTAATAGCTGTGTGTATAATATAGTTATTTTGAGGGGACAGCAAATTTACACTGTTATACAAGCTGTACACTCACTACTTTACAATGTAGCGAAGTGTCACTATAAAAAAGAAGATTATAAGAAGTCATTATTCTTTTGACCACTTACCTTCACAGTGGTGCACATTCGTTACTCCCTAAAACTCAAACTTAACGTAAGAATCAGCACAATCAGTGATTGTTTCAAAATGCAGTCTTTATTGTTGCTAAATTGCGGGACATGTTTGATAAAACGTTGAATCACAATAATCTGCGTGAAAGATGCTGTTTCCCAGGCTTGTTTGTGCAGACAAGCACACACAAAACGGGCAAGCAAAATACACTTTGGGCTTCGAGCGTGCTACCAAATGATCAAATACACACACAAATATGTCAAAGTGGCTGACTTGGAGAGTATTCCCTTAAACACAGTTTATGTCTTGGACGTGAACAGCTGTGAGAAAATCCGATTTGTCAACACGATCTAATGAAAGTGTGTTTCAGTACCACAAATTTCTGTTTCTATTTGCATGCTATTTATACACAGAAATTGATTTTAGCGTGCATATGATATGCAATGGTTAGGATTACTGGTGTGGGGTAGGTGCGTATTATATGTACGCCAAAACTGTGTATCAAATTCACACAAAAATAGGGTATTATATGCACACCAAACATGTGCGTTAGATATGCAGGCCAAAATGTTAGTTTTACGGTTTTACAGTTGTGTCTAGTAAAGTATTCATCGCATACAAAGAAGAACGTGTGACAGAGCTTTATTTCTGCAAGCTATCTTTCAGCACCTTGTTCAGAACAACATTACCAGGAAAAGAATACATGGAGTGTGGCTTTGTAACCAAGTCAAGGCGCGAAATTGCGACCATTTTTGTTGCATATGCTTCCGAAATTTAATCTGTGCGACCTCAAAATATATTTGGGAGCATTTGTGTGAGTGCATATAATTGTTGTCGTGCGACCTGTTTCCATTTCTCTAAAAACGTTCAGAGTATGTGCCTTCTCAGTGTACGGTGACCTGTCTGCCTGTCTGTCGTTGTATGAAACGTTAGGCTACATAACCAATTAAACTACATATTTCGGAATTGTTGTTTTACGATGTGCGGTTTCACATGATCAAGTATAAAAAAATCCAAACAAATCACACCTACAGAGAGTGCACGCATTCATGCCTTGTAGTCTGTTATGCTGCGTTCACACCAAACACGAATAGAGGGTCAAATTCGCGTCTACCGTGTCTAGTTTGCCGCTTGAACATTTTGAATGTATTCGCGCGTCTAGAGCAAAATAGACCCACGTAGAAAGCAAGAGTTTGAAGCGAAATGCTAGACGGTTGTCTGTTTGCAAGATGGCTGATATTGATCGAGCATTCGAGGCTTTTCCACTTTTTCCTCCACACGTCCTCTGAATAAACACATTATCTTTAGCTAGCGAAAAGTAGCTGTAGGCTATATTAGGGGCAGAATAGTTGTAAAAAACGCGAATTCTTGTCAAACGCTTTATGCTGTGTTCACACCAAACCCGAATAGAGCATCTGGCGCGAATCATTTCAATGTTAAGTCAATGCAAAGGCGCGTTTACGCGCGTCTGGAGGTCTCGCGGCGCGAATTAGGCGTTTAGCGCGGAAGACGCAAATTCGCCTCATTCGTGTGTTTAGTTTGCGCGAATGGCGCGAATTGACGCGCAAATAGACTCTATTGACTCTAATGATAATGCACACTTGAAAAAATGGCTTTAAATAAAAAAAAATGGCTTCAAGGTAAAAATGACCATAAAAGATAAAAATCAATTAAATTTTTTTGAAAAGATTTAATTCTATCACTGTTGTGAACTGACCATTACACAGAATATGAGGATTATAAACATTTTAGGAGTCAGCTGTCCACTGTGTAAGATATCAGTACAGTAACACTCAAATTATTGTTATCGATAAAATCCCAGAAAATAGAAATATAATTTTTGTCAATATCGCACACCCCTAGCTGCCAGCCGTTCCATACATTTTGCAGAGCTGAATGTTAAATTTTACGCCGCATACACCATCCTAACCCTCGCCAAAAAAGAGCTTAACTTTAGGTTGTTTACAAAAGAAATCTGTCAGTGTTCTTTTCATTTTTGTTTTCATCTTTTCAAGTAGTGACTGAGTGATTGACAGCTAATATTAACTATTATCTAAAATCTGCATTAAAGTTAAGAATGTAAGGATAAAATCTGTTAATATATAATTTGTAGTTGTGATGCTCCTAAATTTTTGGTGAGTGTTCCTAATTTTTTGCTGGTGCTTCTAACTTTTTTGTTGTTGGGAGCACCAGAGTTACAAAGTAAAATGTTCATTTCGAGCACTGCAAGTCCTTCGAAACTTTCTGACTGAAACCCCTATTAGCCTAGAGAAATATGTTTTTGTTAGATTATATCATGATCTCTATCAGATATTTCTGTGAGTTTGCCCCTCTGCAATCCCTCCTTCCTTCTTACTCGCTCTTTTCCACAGATGTTTTTTATTAATGTTTGAGTGTGAGTGATTTTATCTTCTCTCTTACTCATGCCCTCCCTTTCTTTCCCCTTGTTCTTTTCCCTCCTCCCATCTGTGTTCTCTTTCTCTGTATTATCTTGTCCTATATCTCTTTACCTCAATGTATACACACATGTGCAGAATATACATGCAGTTCAATCGGTGAAGAATGGTTGGGGACCTCTGTGGGCCCAGGTTACTGGGTTTAGTTTGTCCTTTTCTGAAAGCTGAAGTGTTCTTACTGCCAATATTATTCCTTATATGTCCAGTAATTGCTGACTATACTGTATCCTTACCTCAGCTAACTTGTTGTTTTGGTTCATACTCAACACATATGTAATCCATAGCTCATTGGATAAACTAAAACACCACCCCTTGCAATGCAACTATATAATGTGTGAATGTAATAATAAACTTTGAAGAAGTTTGTGAGCAGACTTAAAGGCTTAATGTTCTGAAACTGGGGGGCTCTTCCGAGGATTTTTACACACAGGTGAGAAATAATCTTTAATTATTCTTACTGTCTGTTAAGAAATTGAGCATAATTTCGTGCCTTGAATTTGGACATATTTGGTAGAGTGGGTTATCCTCGTACTACAGTAGGTGGCCAGCCTATCTGGGGCTTACCGCCGCGTGAACCGCCGCGTAACTGTAATTCAGTCGCGTGTTAAAATCATTCGCGAAACTACCGCCAGGTGGCGCAAAGGGACGGATTGCGAAATGAATGTAATTGTAAAATGAGATAAAAGAAGGAAGTAAAACAACAATAACATTATGATATAACATTGTAACATTTAAAAAAAAAAAAATTTTTTTACAATTTGTTAATTTTTAAAATGTAGGATAGTCTTAGGCTACAGTCTACTAAAAAAAAATTAAAAGAAGACCTTCACACAAAGGATCATATGCATGTTATTTTTATTAAAGAGTAAATAAATATAAGGCCTATATATATATATATATATATATATATATATATATATATATATATATATATATATATATATATATATAAGCTAAATGTTTTAATTTCATTTTCATTTCTTGGTTTAAAAAAATCTTCAGGTTCCATATGCAGAGCGAAATGGGAACGGTCCAGCATTTAGCAATAATTAGTATTAACTCTGTTATTATACTTGATTTTTCAAACTACCAGCATTTTTGAATTATGCCTTATGTGTGACCAAAAATTAAGTATTATTTGTTTCAGCTGTTAGAGCGTGCTGGTGCCTCGCGCACATATTCACTGGAAACAGCAGTCGTTCACCAGACATTTGTTGTGGGCACTTTGACATATTGTTAATTATGATTTTTTTTTTTCATCGATACTGAAAGGCACACAGCCTATTTACCTCATGAATAATAGTTAAGCTTCAAATGGGCAACATCAAAAATATGGAAACGTTTGATAGAAAGCCGATTGAGAAAGCCAAACCTTACCTTATGCTTAGCTTTAAATTATTATTTTTTGTTTTATTACTAAGCCTATATTTATATTATATACTGCAATTATATTTATCCATTAGAATTATATATTTTTAATTATTGTTTTGTTCTGATAAATTTGTTAAATTTAAAGGATTTGTTGTAAAATATTTTCTTATAGCCTATTTTTTTTTCCTCTCACAAACTCTGATTTATTTTTTAGCGTGTTTAAAAAAAAAAACATGCAGCAAACGAAAATAGGTGATTGATCCGTTAAAATGAAACCTATACACGACTCATATATTTTTTTCCTCTGACAAACTTAATTTAATTTTTAGCGTGTTTAAAAAATAAAAAATAAAGAAAACATTCAGCAAATGAAAATAGGCGATTAATCCGTTAAAATGTGTTAAAAATGTGTTACTCTTGGTTGACAGTAATTATATTTATTTTACTTCAGAACAGAGCCTGGGACAAATCTAGGTTATCCATGTTTTTTTTTTTTCATTCCATCTGAAAATGACTTTGTTCATTACATTCACTTCACGCGATCTGGCGCAGATCAGCTTCCCGCAAAACTCAGCTGTGGACGATTTAAAAATGTTTGAAATAAAGCAGTGGTTCTCAACCCGCAGCCCGTCATGAATTCAAATGCGGCCCGCACCACATGCTGAATAAAAAAAAAAAACTTTATCATTTTCTAAAATTTTATTGTTTACATCAATTAAAAAAAATTAGGCTACTAATGAAATATAAGCTATATCCTAATGTGTTTATGTGATTTTTTTTTCTTCATATATTATTTTCCGACATGAGCACTGGCATAAGCATTTAATGAACACATACAAGCGCGCACTTTGGCAGAATTCAATTCAAATAGTCATCAACAGCCATTAGGTAAATTGCGCATCAGAATGGACACATTTGTTTTTTAAGGGAGAAAAAAAAGAAATTCAAAAAATGCCAGCGAATGAACATGTACAAACTGTGAATAGTCGCAGTATCAGTATTGAAGGAGAAGTGCTGGATTTTCGTTTGTTTTTTTTTGCCCCGCAACTCACTTGAAGAAGTTCAGATAAATGGAAACACCATACACTATGTAACAATCCTTATCGTCATTGGAGAGTGTGTGCCGAGGCTCTGAGCAGACGACCGCGCGGACAGGTGCGCGTGGTCAGTAGGCTTCAAAAACAAAATTGCACATGTGCAGGCAGAGTGAAGAAGCTCATTGCTACTCGAACCTGTGCAATCCGTCAGTAAAAGAATATAAAGACAGTCAGATGTGCAATAATTATGGGCAATTGCAGAGCGGACCATCAGCCTGCGCATTCAGAAGTATAAATTGATGAAGTCTGTGTCCGCGCTGATCGTGTACGCGTCCGGATTGCTCATGCGGAAAGTATAACACAGGAGTTACAATCGCAACTTCTTTATGTTATTCCTTTCAAGCTGAATCTCACAAAATTGGTCAGCTCCCGACAGCATCATGTGTTTTATTTATGGGGAGTAGAATTGTTTATTTCAATGAATGTAATAGATTATATATCATAATAGTTAGGCTATAATATTATAAATCAGGTTGGCTTGTATTGCTGACGTAATATTTAAATTATATGCGTAGACTTGCACTTGGACCATAGTGCGGCCCGCTGGAAAAAAAGGTTGAGAACCACTGATATAAAGGTTGCTGTCCCATTTTATACAGGAATTGTTCATTTTAAAAAATTGAATTATATTGTTAGTTCTAATTATATTGTTAACACAAGTTCATTTAGAACTTTTTTTTTTACTTATAAACTCTTTGAGAATTTAAAGTTAGTTTAATAGTATTTAAATTCAAGTTTAAAAAAAGGTTTTAATTGCTTAAATTATTTTTATTAATTAACAATATGTTATCATGTTTATTCTTGTAAAAAATACGTGTTTATTCTTTAGGAAAACAAGGGAAAAATAAGGGACAATCCGAATATTTGTTTTGCTTTACCTATTTATGTAAGCTACAATTATTCAAATAATAATAATAATAAAATAATGCCATTCAAAAATACCATTGGACTGAGTAATTTTGACCATTATAGAATTGTGACTTTAAAGATTAGTCATTTAGGTGGTAAAAATACTGTGAAATTAATAATGGCATGGATTTTAGAGCATAACAACCGAAGGTTTATGAAACATTAGCCAATAAAGCATTTTTTAAACAATGGAACTTAAAGTTGTGAACTAAAATATTATTTCAACCATACAGTGTGAATAAATAAAATGCATAATTTTCATAACATTTCATTATTCATAAAATGCATAACGTTTCTGGTGTTTGGATTTGTACTTCAATATAATGAGCTCCAAGTTTAAGAATAGCCCTAGACTAGTTTCTCTCTCTCTCTCTCTGTTTAACAGCATTAGCTCAATGATATACGTCTTCCTTCCGTTAGAATTTTCCTGCCTTGCTAAATGTTGGGCTCATGCAGGGCCGGCGCGTGCCTATAGGCGAACTTGGCAGCTCAGCCAGGGCGGCGAGAGAGAGAGAAGGCGAGAGGGAGAAAGAGAGAGAGAGAGAGAGAGAGAGAGAGAGAGAGAGAGAGAGAGAGAGAGAGAATGATTAATTTATGTTTGTTTCACATTAGGTATAAATAAAATAAAAGCTATAAATAAATTAAAAAACTTTACATTTCGAATAAAAATTCCAGCACGGCAGCGCCCTATTAGTAGGTCTATATGCATGCAAAATACTTTAGTAATCGCCTCCGTGGAAGAGCGCTTTTCGCTGCTTAGAGCATGGGCGCGTATTTGGATTTTTATATGACATCGCATCTCTCAAAGAAAAGGAGAATAGAATACCCTAGTTCTTCAGGATTGCTTTGGACTGGAAAAGGCCCTGACTCATGGAGACTCGCGAGATGTTGATGGGCATGAATTGTTTGAAAAGCTGACTGCTTTTTGGCAGACGTCTGGTTGCTGGATCTAAACCACTGGATGCGCTTAAATTCATCTGTGAAAAAAGGATGGAAAACAATTTTCCAAATGTTTTTTTAGCATTGAGAGTGCTTCTCACTCTCCCTGTCACTGCGAGCTATGGAGAACGCAGTTTCTCAAAGCTTAAACTGATAAAAATAATCTCCGAAGTACAAGTTAAACTCGAGGACGCAATCAAAGCGTTTGCCGCTGCGAAAAATTTGAGCTTGCGCTGGCCCTGGGCTCATGATCAAAAAGTTGTATTCGCCTCAATCTGATTCTGTAAAGTCAAACCGCAGACAGTGAAGCCTCGAGACCCGTGCGCTGTGAGGCGGGAACAGAGGATTCAGCTTGGTCTTAAAGCCTCCCGTAAACATCCACGATCACAAATAACAATGATTTTCGTAATATAATGATTAATTATTGATTGATGATTTGTTATTATCATTATGGTCTTGTGAAAATAATAATATGGGCTGCGAGAAAATTATGAATACAAAGAGTACTGCTGAGTGCAGGCATGTTTCAGCCCAGTAACACACCGTTCCTCAGAGCCAAAACACAGACCGAATTCTGTTCAGCTGGAGGGGGTTGGGTTTTGGATAGTTATTTATGGCTTATGGGGGTCGAGATAAAGGTGTGAATTGCTCTTTCATATGGACAGTGTCTTATGAGGCTTTCACTTGCTGAACCGGTTTATATATGACTGTTGTTTTGATTATATTCACAGTGCTGACTCTCTCCGACGAGAGAAATGCAACATTCACACATTAGGGTACACTATTCCTTTTCGTCTAAAAACATTTCAAGCTTTCAGTAGATATATTTTTAATGTACCTATGTGAGACACCACGATATTATGTTAATTAAAAAATTATACATTCATTATCATGAAAAATTAAAGTGATGAGACGGCGCCTCCCTGTCATTAATGCAGATTAATAATTTTTGCACAAACACTTGAATATGAGCTTCTTATCACGAGTAAAATTCATGCCAACAGCCAACATATTTAGCTTGATCAGAAGGTTGACTGCAAGAGTACAGCGGGATGTTAAGAGTTTGTCTGTTTCTTTTACTGATTATTTTAGGGTTAAAGTATGATTTAAACAGATTCACACTCAATTGCTTTTGCAATAATGTGTTCAAACAAATGTAATCTTACAGTGCTTCATTATCAGCATGCTATCTGATTTTGAAATCTTGAAGTTAATCGATCTGTTTAGATAAAAAAAACTGACAAAAATATACTGTTATTTTCATCACAAACAAAATTTTCACAGCAGAAAGCAGCAATTAAAGATGTAATGCTTACAATGTTATTAGTTTGGCATGTGATAGGCTATAGGGAAAAAAGTTTACACAAAATAGCTTAAGCCACTTTGAAAGTCTCCTGTTATTTTTTTTATTATTATTATTTTATATGCTATGTTATGTTTCTGGTATCAGAGCGCATGGAGGGGAAGTTGTGGCTTCTCCCAGACTCTGCAGCGGAGTGAGAGAGATGTTTCACCTGACGAAACGAAGACGACCGCGGGAACACAAGCACAGCACATCCGCCGAAAATCAACCTGCAGCAATGTTCGTTCATCGACTCGCCAAGCTTTACTTTTGTAGGTCGCATGGCAGTAAATAATTCGATAATATGACCATGCAGTCAATACAGATATTTAATAAAAACATTAAAACAAGCAGGGCTGTAAAATAAAACAATAAAAAACGCATGACAGGTCTACACTGGACACGAGTGGAACCATCCAACAAAAGACAACAGAACACAGTGATGGATACAGTGGACTCGATCCCCATCAGTGAACTGATGCTCGTTCTGTTTATGATGAAATGTTCTGAAACTGCGTTCAGATGATTTGACACTATAGTGTGATGTCATCAAGTTTAGACACACTTTTCGCTGTGGGGCACAGATGACAACTTTCGCGTCCGGTGTAGACACAGACAGTGACTGCTCTATTTACAAATAAGTTCTATGAGAAAAAGAAAATCTAAACCAGTGGCATAACGAGATGGAAATATAAACTAGAAAAAATATTAACAGGTCCTCCGTCCAAGACACTGACTTACTGCGGGGCTGGCAGTTTTAATCTGAACAGCTCTTAAAGCTGAGTGGATGGTTAAATGCATGATGGGCTAGTATTAAAAAAAAAATAGCTTTCCAGCATTAAGGTAATAACAGTACTGTTTTTTTTTATCATCTTGTTGCAGTTATAAATTTGACTGCTAAATGAATGATAAAGAACTATATTAAAACTTGTTTTGTAAAATTTCTTCGTCTGAATATTGATTTAAAAATCGGTTTATATCATAAATCAGATTTCTTTTTTTCTAAAATAAAAAAAAAAACTGGGATTTTTTTTAGGCCATATGATATTACCCTACTTTAAAAACAAGTAAAGAAGGTTCCCTTTAAAATTACTTTAGTTGTCAATTACTAAAGCTTTTTTTTTACATCGTGTGAATGTTGTTGATTATAATGAGAGAACTTGAGTTTAATTGTGAGGACGTTTTATTAATTCTTTAGAGTTTCAAAGATTTAATCGTGCTGGTTTAATTTTATTCGTTTCTTGTTTTAGGCAAATTAGGCCTAAATAATGGGAACGAAATTATACAGTGCTTCACATTTAAACATGCAACAATTTCTTAATCAGTTTACAGACAAATGTTTTTTCCCCAATAAGTTAAAGGACAGGTAACGAATAACAAAAATGCATGTTGTTTTATTAACCCTCTGGAGTCGATTAACGCGGATACATGTTATGAGTCATTTTCTCCTGATAACCCCGAAAAGAACTTAAATTACACTTTCAGTTTTAATCATACAGATAAGAGCAATACATCAATCGAATCTGTAAAGGGTCTACTTTTTTTGGATACAGACATAATAACAACAAAACTTTGTGCACTTATAAAATAAAGATAACAAACAAGGTGTGCTGTCTCCAGCCTTTGTCTGCGCTGATCTTCATTTACAAACACGTCATTAAAATGAACTGTAACTCCGTGAATACTCAACGAAGAGACATGAGAGAGATATCTATAGAAAGCTTGACATGTCTACTTTTAAACTAAACAAGTGCCACCGAAAACAGATATTCTGTGATAAAGTAATCCTTATGAAAACAACAAAATATATTTATATTGAAAATATAAATTAAAATAGGCTATAGGCAAAATATATGAAAATATTGACATTTTGCATATAAATCCATGTAGCCAACCCCCCTAAAATAGGCTACCACTTTTAATGCTCCGATGCAAAGTAAACCACAATTTCTTTTGAATAATATTACGCATAATATAATATAAATAATACTGCACACCTTTTAAATATGTCAAATCTAAAATATGGTTTAATACCATGTAGATTAGAGAAAATATTATCACAGGTTCAGGCACAGGATTGTCATTTATCCTGCTTGAATTCATTCTAAGAAATGCACATAACTTCATAAGTACCAAACTTTCGTCTGTGGATATTAAATATTAAATATTTTAACTACAGTGTTTTTCTTTCATTTTCCCTGACTGAAGCCATCAAATCTAACACATAGGTGAGGCAAAACTGACGTCTATTAGCGAAAATGTGCTTTGATGCGCTTGTTTGATAACTTGTGGTTAAAGCGCCACTCAGCGGTCAAAGGCTGCAAATGCACTTTATACCGCCGCCGCCGCGGTACGTGCGGCGGTAAAAAGGGCCTTTTGGATGTCTACTTAGTGTATGTAAGACATACGGGAAGAACAGTATCGGGTCGCGACCGACTGTTAATAAAATAAAATTTTTGCAAAAGATAAATTTTTTTCATTACTCATTCTTAATAAGCGAATGGACGCTTTGTGAAAGGCTATCTTTGTTACCTATTCTCACACTGACCTTCTCAGACTAAAAGGCTTAATATTCATTTACTTCTTTCCATGGGCCCATACAAGGACTGAGAATAGTCGGACGGCATCGAAAGATAAAGACAAAGAAACATATGTTATTTAACAGTGATCTTCACCTGTTGCTGTCTGCTCTGTGTGTGGAGCAGCTGCCTGATTGCTGTCTCCAACACAGAGAGCAGACGAAATGAAAGACGCAGCACAACTGGCCAAAATTATGGTGACATTCATTCTTATGTTAACAAACATGTATGTAACAATAGGCATTAATGAGTTTATAAAAAAATAAATAAATATTGTTATGTTTACATGTTGTACAAAGCCAATAAAGTATTTAATATGATAGGTCTACTGTTGTTGAGTGTAGCTGCTGGTGAAATATACTCACTTGAGTATCTCCAGCTCACACACAGGATTCTTCAGTCCCTCACAGATCTCTTTGACTCCTGAGTCCAGCAGACGGCTGTTGTTCAGGTTCATTTCTTTCAGGATGGTTTTGGAGGAGAGAACAGTAGCTAGAACTGAACAGCTTTTCTCTGTCAGCTCACAATTATTCAGCCTGAACACAAAACAGCATGATTTAATACAAATCAGATCAAAAGATTTTAATGTCGGTTCACACATGTGACTGAGAGATTTGAATAAACAGTGTACATCATGTTCACTCACTTCATTTTCTTTACTTTGCTATGAGTGTCCATCAAAAGAGCAGAGAATTTCTCCCCATCCAGATCTCCTAATTTATCTTCACTCAGATCCAGTTCTTTTAATACTAATGGATTTGTACTCAGAACTTTATTGAGGTGCTCACATGCTTCCTCTGCAGCACGACTTTTCAAAAACCTAAAGGAAGTAGAAAGTAATTTAGATTAGATAAACATGTTATAATTTCATGTATTTTGCAGCTCTCATTCTCCTCATGGGTACAGTGTATTTATGATAAATAAATCGTAGTTGTGATAATTGCCTCCAGTTATGCTGAGAAAATTTTATTTTAAAAATTATAAATTCATAATCATAGAAAAACATAATTTGCATTAATTCATGTTAATTATGTATATTATTGTTTATGTCAGAAAACTTGAGTGTCAGACTCATGAAATACAAATGTGTTGTTATTGAATTATTTTAACGTGTAATTCAGTAAATTCTTTTTCCTGTTATTTTAATTCTGCTGTACACTACAGACAATATGGCTGTGGCTTCATTAAAATATCTGAAAGCTTCTATCACCTGATGTTCTTTAGTTTACAGCTTTCACCCCGCTGTAAATCAATGAGCTCCTCCACTCCTGATTGTCCAGGATCATTTCCTGTGAGATCCAGCTCTGTCAGGTGTGAGTTTGACTTCAGAGATGAGGTCAGAGTTTTATATCCTTCTTCAGTGATACTGCAGTCTGAAAGTCTATATATATATATATATATATATGTATATAAAGTTAAGTACAGCCAGCTAATGCCTTAATATCACCTGCTTCATTTAATTTTCAAAGTATTATATATATATATATATATATATATATATATATATATATATATATATAATTGCAAGTAGTAATTAAATGTATATTTTTGTCTACACAATTGTCTAGATTTTTATCATTTGATCTAATCCAATAGACATTTTGTAATTTATTCTGTATCTTTGTGATTTTGTGAACGTAGTTTGTCATTTTTCTTTGTTCTTGTTTCATTTGTTCTCATTACTCCCTGATTGTTTGAATCAGTCTTTTTAGTCGAATTCTCTGTTTATTTAAGCATTTGTATTTTCTGTGTTAATTGCCTGGTATAGTCCATTGATGGATATATGGTAGGTGTTCTCAGTTCCTCTCTTGCTGTTTTCTAGTCACCTTGTTTTTTTTTGTATTATAAAGTTCACCGGATCAAACAAAAGGCACAAAGATACAGAATAATGACACACCAATACATTCATATTTACATGCAAAAATGTACAGAAATTAAAAAACACACTTCAGTTTTTGTAATCTGCATTGTGCATTTTCCAAAAGAGGATAGATTTTCTCAATTCCAGTGTTTTGTAGTTTATTTCCACTCAGATCCAGCTCTATCAGGTTTGAAGGGTTTGAATTAAATGCTGAAGTCAGAGCAACACAACCTTCTGCTGTAATGCAGTTATTATTCAGCCTGCAGAGAAAAAAAAACAAAGGCAGGAAACAATCTTCAATTTATCTCAAAACCTTCTTTAACCTGTTAACCAGATCCCCCATTATGGCACTCACAGCTGAAAGTGCCCTACCTAATTTAAAATTGAAACAGTTCCTTACTTCAGTGTGTTATATACATAATTTTGGTATATTTGGAAAGAAGACCCTTTTACTTTTCCTCATCCAGAGTTGATAATGCTTAAAAATATTAAAAGTTATAGACACTGAAGTGCTTTGAAAAAAAAAATGTTTTTTGCAACCATTTTTCTAAAACTAATACTATGTTTACCCAGTCAAATAAAATGCGCTTCACAGTCACCTCTTAACGAGGCTCTTGTCTGTCTTATGCTGTCATTGCGCAATGAAACAAACATCTTTAAAGGTGGAGGTGCAAGATCATTCACAATTTTATACATTAAACTACAATTGTGAAATATTACAAAGTTTTTAAAAGTAAAGAAATTATATTTTTGAATTATAAGACAATGATGATGTCTGTCAGGTTTCTTATCAAACACTTTAATAGCACGTTTGTATAAACTAAGTAAAGGTCTAAGAGTAGATTTTCTTGCTTGTAACCATTAAGTAATGCAGTAAGAGAAGTAAGAAAATATTAAAGAGTGCAGAAAGATTATTGCAGCTTCTGCTGAAAGTTGATTCCATATAAATTTAAGAAACAACGACAGTCCTAATCCAAGCAAGCTACTAACAATAAAATATGAAATAATATTATATTTTTAAACAGGTTTCACATTTTAAGTATTAAACCATGCATAATACTCACTTCAGTGTGTTGAGTTTACAGTGTTTATCCTGCAGTAGAGCAGTGATCTGATTCACTTGTCTGTCTCCTAGTTTACATTCACTCAGATTCAGTTCTCTCAGGAGTAACGGGTTTTCACCCACAATTCCTTTCACATACTGACAGGCTTCATCTGCATCAGGACCCAAAAACCTAAATGAGTAAATAATGAAAGAGTTTTTTTTAGTGGTAAGCTGTCCTTAAACATTTTTTTAATATAAATTATTATTATATATAAACACTAATGACAACAGCAGCACCAATAGTCTGTAGAGCTTATTGTATTAAAGAAAGAATATTTTTTATTTACATTTTTTCTGTAGTATTATTTCATCATGTCTCACCTCAGTGTCTTCAGTGAATATTTTTGATCCTGTAGTAAATCATTGAGCTCGTTCACTCCTGATTGTCCAGGATCATTTCCTGTGAGATCCAGCTCTATCAGGTGTGAAGGGTTTGAACTCAGAGCTGATGCCAGAGCTTTATAACCTTCTTCAGTAATACTGCAGTTTGAAAGTCTAAAACAGGAATGAAAATGTAACATTCAGATGATTAATCAGTAATTCTAAAAAAAAATCCTTGTTCTTTTAACAAATTAATAAAATAAATAAATAAACAAACCCCATTACTTAATATAGATGTAAACAAAAGGCCCAGAGACCTTTAACATGTTAGACAGCAACTCACATGATTTTCTCCAGTTTACAGTTCTTTTTCAATCCATCAGATAGCATCTTCACTCCTGAATCTTGCAGATTATTATTGCTCAAGTCAAGACCCGTTAAACTACTGGAGGCTAAACTAAGAACTGAAGTGAGAGCTGAACAGCTTTCCTCAGTCAACTCGCACTCACTGAGCCTGAAAAATAAATCTTAAATTATTGTCATTATATATTGCATTATATATGTAAAACAAAACAAAACATGAACAAAATATTTAACTGAAACATTTTTTTATATTGTCTATATATCTCAAAGTGACTCAGTGCCTTTAAATGTACAGATATATTAAAACAGCACATTATTTTGTTACATAATTTGTAAGGCCTAATGATGATCTTTTTTGAGAAATATGGACAATATGAGAAATGCATAATTGAGATGTTTTGTTTTATCTTAGTAAATTGTCTTAATAAATGTACCTTAGTAGCTCCAATTTACAGTTTACATTCTTCAGTCCAGTGCAGAGCTGTTCCACTCCTGAATCGTGCAGATTATTATTGTTCATGTTTAGCTCTTTTAGATTGGTATCTGATCCTAGAACTTGAGCTAGAGCTATACAGCTTTTGTCTGTTAAATTGCAATCATTTAACCTATAAGGGAAATTGAATCATTAAATTAGGTAAATACAAAAATGTAAATATTTCTACCTAAAAATTAAATATCTTGTGAGGCTCATACATCAGTAATTTTCAGACAGTGATATTTGCTACACAAAACAATCTTAAGCATGTTAAAAATGCTAAGGTTTATGGCTGTAAGTTGTTTATTTGCTCAATTACTCACACACACACACACACACACATATATATACAAACCTGATTCCCAAAAAAAGTTGGGACACTGTAGAAATTGTGAGAAAAAGAGGAATGGAATAATTTACAAATTTCATAAACTTTTCTTTATTTTATTCACAATATAATATAGATAACATATCAAATGTTGAAAGTGAGACATTTTGAAATGTCATGCCAAATATTGGCTCATTTTGGATTTCATGAGAGCTACACATTCCAGAAAAGTTGGGACAGGTAGAAATAAGAGGCCGGAAAAGTTAAATGTACATATAAGGAACAGCTGGAGGACCAATTTGCAACTTATTAGGTCTATTGGCAACATGATTGGGTATGAAAAGAGCCTCTCAGAGTGGCAGTGTCTCTCAGAAGTCAAGATGGGCAGAAGATCACCAATTCCCCCAATGCTGTGGCGAAAAATAGTGGAGCAATATCAGAAAGGAGTTTCTCAGAGAAAAATTGCAAAGAGTTTGAAGTTATCATCATCTACAATGCATAATATCATCCAAAGACCTTGCATTTTCCAACATGACAATGCAAGACCACATACTGCATCAATTACAACATCATGGCTGTGAAGAAGAAGGATCCGGGTCCTGAAATGGCCAGCCTGCAGTCCAGATCTTTCACCCATAGAAAACATTTGGTGCATCATAAAGAGGAAGATGCGACAAAGAAGACCTAAGACAGTTGAGCAACTAGAAGCCTGTATTAGACAAGAATGGGACAACATTCCTATTCCTAAACTTGAGCAACTTGTCTCCTCAGACCCCAGACGTTTGCAGACTGTTATAAAAAGAAGAGGGGATGCCACACAGTGGTAAACATGGCCTTGTCCCAACTTTTTTGGAATGCGTAGCTCTCATGAAATCCAAAATGAGCCAATATTTGGCATAACATTTCAAAACGTCTCACTTTCAACATTTGATATGTTATCTATATAATATTGTAAATAAAATATAAGTTTATGAGATTTGTAAATTATTCCATTCCTTTTTTACTCACAATTTCTAGTGTCCCAACTTTTTTTTGGAATCAGGTTTGTATATATATATATATATATGTGTGTGTGTGTGTGTGTGTGTGTGTGTGTGTGTGTGTGTGGAAACTGAATGCTATGAAAACAAACATGGTGAATGTATCTAAGTAGGCTATGCTATACATCACATAAAAAAAATAAACATCATGATCTAAAAAAAACTGCTTGCCCAACGTTTTAATGTAATTTAATTAAGAATGATAAAGAAAAACAAAAGCACAGACTAAATGTTAACTGGTAACAATTACATTCACTCAAAATAGTAATTATATACCCCATTACAATAGTCTATTCACAGTAACTGTTCCTTTTAAATATAATTAAGTTTCATGTAGCATTTTAAAAGTACATTCATCTTAGAAAACTGCATATTTTAGTTAGAATTATGTGCTACATTTCTAATGTGCTCTTCTTGTTTGATGTGCATGTGTTTGTTCTTGCTCGATTAATGAAGTCTGTGAAGTTCAACAAAGACAAAATGCAAATACTTGCAGGATTTTCTGACATTTACATATAAACATATAACTGAAAGTGTGTGCAAATTATACAGTGCACAGCATAAATGAGTACACCCCCTCTAAAACTTAAATTCAGCAATTACTCTTTACTTAGAAGACATGTTAGGGTTCTTTGGAGATTTAATGTTCCAACAAGCCTGCTTGATCATTTACCGAAGAAGAATGCCAAAATTATTCAGCAAAATAAGATTTTCTTATCAAAGTGATACAATTTCATGTTTCAAAAATCAGTACACCCTCCTGAAATGTACTACATAAAAGAAAAACAAAAAGCCCACTGAATCATACTCAGACTTAATGCTGGCAGCAGTGGAACCACTTGGGGGAGAACTACAGTACCAGGTGACTTATTTCTTAGCATAAAAGAAGAAAACCAAATGATTGTTTTAAGTGTGAAAAAACTTCTGGGAATCCATACTGTGGTCTCAAAAGACCAAGTCAATCATTTCAGATCCAAAAGCATCCAAAATGTTCTGGTGTTGTTAGAAGAGGAGTTAAGTAAGAAGTGCTTGGTACCCACAGTGAAGTTCAGTGGTAGTAAAGCTTTTAGATAGGGGTGAATGAGTGCTGAAGATGGGAGGGAGCTGTGCTTTATCAGTGCTGTCATGAATTCACACACTACTGTGTGATGTAATACAAAAACTTGAAACAGAAGCTACCCTCCCCTCATTCCCTGCATAATTGGAAATTTTTTCAGCATGACAATGAATATATTTTTATTCTCCCAAGGTGAAAATCCTTCATTGGACATGTATTACACTCAATCTTAATGCGCTTGAGCAGCTGTGGGGGATTCTGTAGAGACGAGCTGAGCTAAACTCCCCATTAAAGATCAGGGCCCGATTCCCCAAAACGTTCTTATCACTAAGTAGTTCTTAACCTATTCCTTAACCTCTCTCTTATCCTTATGGCACGATTCCCGACACGTTCGTACGCTAAGTATATCTTCTGTAAGCAACACTTTCGTAAGGTTGGTCTGGACCATTCGTAAGCTCTCTCTTAGCGTTGTTTGAGCTCAAGACGCTACTGTGCAGCAATCTTTAGAAATCAGCGCAGCGAAGTACAAGTCAAACTATGGTATGTTGACAATGTTGTGGCTCAACAATGTTTTTTTTGTTATTTTTTAAGACTCATAATAAATTATGTTCGCAATGGATACAGGCCTATTTATGAAGTTGACTTTATGTGGTATCAGAACTAATATGGTGGTAATTAGCCTAGGCTTTTTCGTAATGTAATTAAAGCGAATTGGCAATCAATTTTTTGATCATTAAAATCTGGCAAACAATTTGGCTCTAAATGGCTAAGATCTATAAATGAGTAATCATGGTTGTGTCCAGTAAGCGACCAACTATAGCAACGATCCAACGTGTCCTTGTATGGAATCAAAGACCGTTTAGTCCATGTCAAATTTTTTATTCGGCAAAACTTAAGCACTTTTGACATTTTGCCTGACGTGGCTATATTAAAAAAAAAAAATTTGCCTCCCAAGACAGCTCATTATGGAGCTGCTGGACCTTCTCAGACCTGCGCTTGCCAGGCAAACGCGGCGGAATTTTGCTTTAAGCCCTGAAGCCCAGCGCTAGGTATTTTTCTTTTTTTTTTAGCTACAGAGAGATCCATCGAGGTCGTGGGAGAGGGCTACGGCCTAGTCAAGACCTCAGTGTGGAGGTACGTCCACACTGTCACCAACGCTCTCCTGCACCATGCCGGGGATTACATCCTGGTGGATGGCACACTCACCCCTATTGCCAATTCATCAGTGATTGATCAGGCATAGGCTACTTATAGCGAAAGGGAGACCCAGCCATAAACATGCAGGTTATAGTGGACCATAGGGGTGTGATCTCTGACCTGGTGGCAAGGTCCAGCAAAACTTCAAGTTCCTCTGACGAGAGGCTTGGTGCCCTTTTTTACGTTGCTTCCCCAGCATATTTTGTATCTAACTCTGTCTCTCTCTGTTCATTGTAGATAGGTTGCTTTTTATTAAAAACATGACCAATTGCAATCAATACCGCATTAAACAGAAGTAACTGCAGCTGCTTGCCAATCAATTCTGATTGTAAAGTACCTTACCATTAATATAAAAGTGTATTATATAATTTTTATAAGTCGTTAAACCCATGTCAAGAAGCGGCACAAGTGGCACAATGGGATAAGGAGGGTGGAAGATTAGCGAGGGATACCCGGTTCGTCTAACGGTCACAACATATCGTGTGAACATATTACTGACCATTTGATAATTTAATTTATAGTCTATATTCTACTGATAACTTAAACTATGTTAACATAAATGTTACTGTAATAATTTGAGGAATGTTTCATTTGAATAGAACGTGTTGTCTTTCTTAACGCTGTATTGCACCTTCGCGTGAAGTGGAAAATCAATTCCTGAGCAATCGATGCCAACTAATTCAGCACCCTCACTTTGGACAGCCCTCCTGTAACGTCGGACGTAAGAGGCAGTGCGCTAAGAAGCTTCCTAAGGGACACTTCGGGGAACACACTTAGGAACATAAACAACTTTGTTAAGATATATCTTTCGAGGTCTTCTTAGCGCGCTAATAGTGAGCGTTATCGGGGAAACGGGCCTAGAGCATTTAAGGTGGTTGTCCAGGAGTTAAACAGGGCAGATGTGAAAATTTGTTGTGAACTTGTACACTCAGTGCTAAGAAGGGCCAGAGCAGTATACTTTAAGTTCTGGAGGACATACTATGCTAGAATATTATACATTTTCTGAATTAAATCTCAGATCTACTCATTTCTGCAAACCTTAAATTTAAACAAAATTTGGCTAATTTCCTTATCTTACAGTAAATATTGACATATATTTTGTTGTTTTTATTAAGTATATGTTTAATATGTTTCAATTTTGCCATATTTCCATGAATTATATTAATGATCATTAAGAAAATACATATTTTATATATATTCAGAAGGGGTGTATTCATTCATGCTGTGCACTGTACACTGAGGGGAAAAATATAAAACATCTCCAAATGCATTATAAAGCAAACACATCTGCTAGAGCACCCGTCAGGGCCATGTTACACTATATGTTTATGTATTTGTTTAAAGTGCATAATATAAAGCATTCTCACATTATATTCAATTAAAATATATAGAAAGAATCATTTTGGCATGTTGTTTAGAATTAACTTGCAGGCAGTATATGATTCGAAAAATGAATTATAGAGGGTTATTGATAAATGTGTTTTTCAGATGAGTGCAAAATGTGACAAATTACTAACAAAGCTTTTTTGGAGATTTTTATGACTGGTGATAGTCGAATGAGACACTCGTCTGATCTCTTGAATTTCTGAAGCTCAAACTCCTCCATCTCTTCCTCTGATGTCAACAGAACAAAGGCCAAAGCAGACCACTGGGCAGGAGAAAGATCAGAAGATGAGAGACTTCCTTTGTTAAGGTGGGTCTGAATCTCTTTCACCAGAGTTTGATCATTCAGTTCGTTCAGACAGTAGAACAGATTGATGGATCTATCTGGAGACAGATTATCTTCAAATTTTTGCTTGATGTACTGAACTATTTCCTTTGTAGTCTGGTCACTGTCGTCTTGCTGTGTCAACAGACCTCGTAAGAGTGTTTTTTTAGACTCAAGTGACAAACCGAGAAGGAAGCGAAGGAAAAGGTCCAGGTGTCCATTGTCACTCTCAAGCGCCTTGTCGACTGCAGTCTTGAGCAAATCAATCATGGTGTCATTTTTGTTTTCCTGTTTTGCAGACTCCTGAACAAATGCATTTTTCTTGTTGATGTCTAGAAACAGATGTGCATAAAGGGCTGCAATAAACTCTTGAATGCTCATGTGAACAAAGCAGTACATGGTACCAAGAATGATCCCTGTTTCCTCCTTAAAAATCTGGGTACACATGCCTGAATACACTGATGCTTCAGAGATATCAATACCGCAGGCTTCCAGATCTGTGTCATAGAAGATCAGGTTGTTTCTTTCCAGCTGATGAAATGCCAGATTCCCCAGTGAAAGCATGGCATCTTTATCCCAGGAAACATCGGGTCTGTATTCTCCAGGATCTGATCTTTGTTTGGCCTGCAGGATCTGAAAGCGGAGAAAGTGTGTGTACATTTGTGTCAGAGTCTTAGGAGTGTCTTCAGTATTTGATTTCTGCAGTGTTTTGGAGACGTCATCAGCCTGACTGTTTTTCAGATCATTATTTCTTTTTTCCTCCAAAATCTTCTGGAGAACAGTGGCTGAAATCCAGCAGAAGACAGGGATGTGGCACATAATAAAGAGACTCTTTGATTGTTTAACATGATCAATGATTTCTTTGGCCTGATTCTCATCTGTGAATCTCTTTTTAAAGTACTCCTCCTTTTGTGCATCATTGAATCCTCTGACCTCTGTTACCCGGTCGATACAGTCAGGAGGAATCTTACTGGCAGCTGCTGGTCTGGTGGTGATCCAGATCTGCGCAGAAGGTAAAAGATTTCCTTTGATTAGGTTAGTTAGAAGAACATCCAGAGAGGCTGGTAATGAGACGTCACGCCATGTCTCATTTTCCTTAAAGTTTAGAGAAAGACGGCATTCGTCCAATCCATCAAGAATGAATAAGACATTAAATTTATCATTTCTTGTAAGGTTAAGTCCTTTTGTCTCTGGGAAAAACTGACTTACAAGACTCATCAAACTTTGTTTTTCTTTTTCCTTTAAGTTCATCTCTCTGAATGGAAGAGGAAATATGAAGCTGATGTCCTGATTGTCTTTTCCTTCAGCCCAGTCCAGAATAAACTTTTGCACAGATATGGATTTTCCAATCCCAGCAACTCCTTTTGTCAGTACAGTTCTGATCTGCTTGCCTTCTTCAAGTGCGTCAAACAAATTTGTGCATTCAACCTGTATCTCTTCTTTTTCATGACGTCTGGCAGCAACCTCAATCTGTCTTACCTCATGTTCAGTATTGACCTGTTCAATACCACCCTGAGTGATGTAGAGATCTGTGTAGATGCTATTCAGGAGCGTAGAGTCA